>NC_141760.1:51203407-51874032 GCF_982258835.1 Parasteatoda tepidariorum | reverse complement strand
TACTTACGCGAAATGAGATTCAACGAAATAATAAATGATTTATTTTTATCTCTGTATATATAGTTGTTCCCAATCGCCCGAAGCATTGCAAGGCACTGAATCGAACCCACAGTTGGTTTTTAGTGACGTGTGAAGCAGGCTACGACGGAGGAGCTCCTCAGCATTTCCACTTTCAAGCTCGCATCAAAGGATCTGGCGAAAATGGAATAACTCTCAATTCGCCAATTCCTGTCTTCAGTCTCTCTGGGCTACCGTCAGGAACAAACTTTGAAGTCATCATAACATCCAAAAACAAAATGGGTGAAAGTCCAAAATTTTACATTGATGTATCAACATTGAGAAGTAGCAAAAAAGGTGAAGTAATGCAACGTAATATAATATATATTTTTTTCTTTTGCCTACAGTTTTTATATGGGATGTTTGATAATAAAAAAAAAAACTTTGAGACAGGTTGGACGTTGGGGTCGTGTTCGTGAGAACGATTTGAGAGTTCGAATCCTGCTGGCCGAAGAATCCCTGTGTATTAAATGGTGATTGGTGCACGTTAAATCCGTCGGTCTGGGTTTCCAAGTTCACATAACAAATGCCAAACATTCACATAACAAACATACCTCTTGGGGTACTGAATTGTAGATAAATCGTTCTCCGGTTAAGGTCAAAATTACCATCTGTGGGTGAATGAATGGGTTCTCCTTGTAAAATGGGCATTGACTTGTATGTGGCTGAAGTCGTATTCTTATCCATAGATGGCTCCACTGAAAAGAAAGCACCCCCTGCCTTGAAAATTCGCTTGATTTCAAGCAGGCTTGCTGGTATTAGCAAATGGCATAAGTAACAACAACAAATCTAAACAACAATTGACAAAATTTGTGCTACCGTAAACAGCCGAAATCTGTTCTTACGCATCCCGCTTACAACAACAAAAAATAAGTCTATTGCAACATTTGTAATTTCGCGTTTTTATTGGGAGGGTTAGGAAACACTCAAATTAAAATTATATCAAGACTATATAATGTTACTCTAAGGAAACCGATTACACAAATAAGTCTTAGAGAGATACAGTGAATGATTGAAAGGCGAATATATGAACCAGCAAATCAATAAAAGAGCATATCAGCAAATGAGCAAATCAACAGGTCAAAGAACCAACAAAGGAGCTAGTCGATGATTTATCAAATCATTAAATATACGAATCGTAAACAAATGAATAAGTTCATAAGCAAATTTTAAAATTTATGAACCTGTGAGACAATAAATTATCTAGTGAACAAATTAGTGAAATATTGCTTGTATTCCATGAATAAACAAATCAACAAATCCCTGAATCAATTAATTAATAATATGTTGAAAGGAGAAAATCGAAGGTAGAGTGTTTTAGCGAAAAAATGAATTCATATTTCAGCAGGTCAATAAATCAGAAAATCCTTGAATTATCAGATCAAGGATTCTACGACCTGCTGATTCGTATATTCATTATTCCGTTGTCTCGTCGATTTGTTTACTCACGAAATCATTGATTCATTGGTTCGATTCTCCTTATTGGTGCTGATTCTCCTTATCATTCATTCTCTAATGCATCTATCCTTTGTCCTGCTAATTCGTTTATTCATTGCTTCTATGATATTTTATTTGCTCATTAATTTATCCATACTGATTCATTGATTTGCTTGTTTATCAGATCACTCATTTATGTATTCCTTAATTTATTAATTATTTTTATTCGCTGATTCTCCAGGCTTACTGACTCTCCATTCATCAATCCAGTGATCTGCTGATTCATTTATTAATTAACTGAGTTGCTGAATCTGGATCCTCTCCCTCGTTAATTTGCCGTGTTAACGGTTTATTTAGTGGTTTGTTGACATTCTTACTCGTTGTTTTGCTTATTTATCGATTTATTGAGTTATTTGTTAGCAGTTTCAGTGTTTTCACTGGAAGTTTCAGTAAATGAACTCTTCTAATGTAATGTAAATGAATGAATGTAATTAATTTTAATGTAATGTAATGTAAATGAACTTTTTTCAGTAAATGAACTTTTCATTAAATAAACTTTTCTTGGTATTAAGAACGCGAAATAACTAATTGACAAAAATATAAATGCTCCAAGGAATTTTACCCTTAATTACACGTAAAATTATTTATAATATTATAATATTTATAATAAATATATAAATTATTTATTGGCTAATTATTTGTGATACATGAAAACTTTAGAGGTTTCAAATTACTATTTAAGCTAAGAGGAAAAAAATTGCGTTATCAAAATCTAACATATTTCTGAAAGGAAAAAAAAATATAAAAGGTTTGCAATCAAATGGTTCTCAGATCTTTGTGCAGATTAAACAGTAGTTTAATTTATTATTGCGGAGAATTAGCAAATTTATTCCAAAATCAATAAGCTTTTAAGAGAAGATATTTATAAGCTTAGATTTCAAATGTATCATGAGTTCATAATGCTCCCAAATTCATTCCAGTAAACGTTTTAAATATTAGTAAAAAAAAAAAAAACGATTTATATTAACATAGTAACTGAAAAACAGAGTGAGAAATACATAGTTTTTTTTTTTTTTTTTTTTTTTTTTTTAGTACGTAATATCATTAATATTAGTTTATTTTCTATTTTAGGTTCAACGGCTTGGAAAACCAGCAGAAACCTTCTCATCTCTTCAATGCTTATTCTTTTTATTGCTCTTTTGGCACTTGCAACAGCAGCTGCATTGCGTCATAGATCTCGTCCATTCCTCTTAATAATTCAATAAAAAGAAAAACACTTTGTATTAGACGTGCGTATGAAATGAAATTAATCGTAATTCAAAATCAAAATTGATTTTAAAAAAAGTAGTTTTCTGCATTGAAGTACATGAATCAATCATATATTTTGGAAACACACAATTTATAGGGATATGTTTTGTCTTCAATAAAAAAAAAATATGCAATACTTTTTAAAAGAGCTTTCACTCTTTAGGGCGTAAATTCTTCCTCGGCAATTTTCGAAAATTTCTTCACCTCTACACCGTACCTGAATCAATAAATGAGACTTTTTATTCTGTGATCCATTTTTGCAATCTTTTGATTGCAGAAAACCCAAACCCACAGATTCTAAATAGGATTAATTTTAAAACAGCAAATTTGATTTTATGGCATCAATCCTCCTTTTCTTCTTCTTCCATATTATTCTTTTTTAAATATTAGCTTGATGTAAAATCTTATAGAAAAATCCCCTCTTTGGACGAAGACACGTTGTTTAACTCTGTTTATTTTTTTGTCACATTATTTTCCATTACATATTAATGATCACTATTTTTTAACAGGTACGAGAGGCCTTTCTCAATCGTATTAAAAATATCCCCGAAAAATTATTTTTTTCCAATTCATCGAAAAATACAAAACTTCACCCTTGATTCAATTAATACGCTCACTGCTATTTATCACGCATGTCAAACTGAATACCGCGAATACTAAATTAGAATTTGCATAAAAACACGAAAAGATATAATTTCATCATCAACTCACGCAATTATATCAAATTACAGTGCTTTCTATTAATCTATTAATATAGCCAAAACAAAATGTATCAATAAAATAGTGGAAGCAACATTTAAAAGAAAAATCGATACGAGAAAGAAACGCATCTGGCAACAACAACAAAAAACAAGAAAATACAAAATAAATTAAAAATTTAAGAAAAACAAATAAAACGCAAAAAGTGAAATATTAAGAAGGAGCGAGATCAGACGTCCATTACGTACTGACATCATACAAAAATTATTTAAAAATATTTTCTTAACTAGTGTACCAGAACACAAAATATAAAATTAAAGCGTAAATGGAGGGTAATGGATTATATTTTTTAAGGCACAGTCTTACTGTAGTACAGAACCGCTTTTGATTTGTGTGTTACCTTGGATTGGTCCCAAACTGGATTTAATCAATGTAATTGGATATTATACAGGAAAGCTCCAAGATTAATAAAAGATCGAACTTAATTATAAATTTTAATGACCTTTTAGAGAAATTAATTACATTTATTGAATCATTTCGAACATTGTTTGAACAGTTTCTGAATCATAAAAATCGTTGATGAATAACTTATTTAGTTTTCTTTTTTTTTTTTTACATAAAATTTAAAAATAAATAAATTACAAATCCAAAAACAAGTAATCTCTAATGATATATTTTAAGTCTAGTGCTTAAAAAAAGTTGCTTACACAGAATGTTCCATAATTACCTATCTATATGTTATTAATTTCCATTAATTATTGTATTGTTTTAATTAAATCCCTTGCTAAAACTAAAGTTAAGCAAGTATAAGTGTTTGTAGTTGCAAAATAATATTTAAGAGAGGAAAAAAATTTCTGTCGAAATCTGACGAATCACTAGCAAAAAAAGTGAGATGAAAAACACCAAAACCTGTTTTGACGCTGAAACTTGGAGGTATTTCTAATAAACGCCTTTCAATTCCTCTTTTTTTTTTCTCTTACTATCACTCAGACTTAGAAAATTTCAGTTCCGCTTGTCTTAGTAGTGATTCAATAGATTCAAATAGCGTTTTTTTTTCATCCCGTCATAAGTTTGAATTTACAACCCCCTGACATGTAAATTTTTTTAACAAGGGTACCAAAATTCTGTCTTTTTGAAAAAAAAAATTTCTTTTTTAAATTAAGTATTACCGTTTTCTTTATGTCTTTCTTAAAATGTAGTTCAGTTCTAAAAAAAAAAAAAATAGGGTAATGTTACCTGGATTTATGAATTTATCAAAAGAAGAATGGATAAAACTGCTATTCGATTAAATAAACAATTTCTGAAAATATTGGTGCTAGTGTTTCTGCATTTAAGATTTAATTCTATTTGACTTTAATGACTCTACATCACAGACTTTATCACGCATTTATCCTTATTAATTAAATTGCGACAATTTTTTTTAAAATCATTTTTTTTGTTCTAATCTAAGACAACTACTAAGAGGCAGAAATATACAATGAATTCCATTTTTAAGTCTGATTCTTACTATGTCAATATGACCATCATTCCTTAAAAATCAAGACAGTAAGGATAAGAAAACTTACTAAAAATTTTGTGTATTTTATTATTATTATTTATTTTACTTTATTATTTATATATTTTTTTTATTTATTTATTTTGGCATGCCATATTTCTTGCCTTCTTTTTTTGTGCTTGTATTTTGAAATCTTCCCACTTGTAATACTGAAGTGTTTTGAAAAGTATTATTATTTATAAAGCAGTATCAAACAATATAACAGCAGTTTTTATTGTCTCAGTTCGAAATAGATTTTGACTCTAAAATTATTCTATTATTAAGTTTTTGCACTGGGCGATGGTTGAAAGATAAATTATGAGAAGTCTGGCCAATGAGGTGCAATTGTCGAAATTTTTCCATCTGAAAAAAATCAATAAAATTAATTTGGCTTGTTATAATTTCAGAATTATAATTTTTAATTAATAATTTTTAATTAATAATTTTTAATTAATAATTTTTATTAATAATTTTTAATTATTAATTTTTAATTATTAATTTTTAGTTATTAATTTTTAATTATTAATTTTTAATTAATAATTTTTATTAGTAATTTTTAGTTAACATATTGAAACATGCATTTTAAAATTAAAATCACAGAAGGGAAATGCTGGTTGAGCTGCAAAGAATGACCTTATTTCAAAGTTTCATCAGTAGAATTGATTGCACTAGGCTTTTTTTTTATCGTGACTCTGTACTGCTAATACGGTGAATTGTAACTTATATAGCTAATTCAATCTATTGGCGACTTCTGAAACTAATATAAATTGGCATCTATTGAAGCTTTGTAATTTAAAATGTTACAAATTTTGAAACTAATTAAATATTATTGGCAACTTTTGTTACTAAATTAATCATCAACGGGCATTTTTTGTAACTTACCTATCATGTTGACACCTTTTATAACTTATTTTATGTGTTGGTAGTTTTTTAAACTAACATATGTTGGCAACTATTAAAACTAATTTTATCAGCTGGCAACTTTTTAAACTTGAAAAATTGCCTCAGAAATTCTTACATATTTAATTATCAGAATACTGTTAGTCACTGCAATTTTTTTCGCTAGTTGTTTCAGAATTATTTACTTTTGAGAGTATTGTACTGTTACTTATTTATTCTATTTATCTATTTATTTTTTAAAATCAGTTGGTCACCATATTCCAATCATAAAATATTATGAATCATAATAATTTTCATAAGTTATTACTTCAGTGTTTCTAGATAAAAGGTTTAAAGCATAACAATGAATGCTTGAAATAGATATAAACTGTAATATAAATAGAGAAAATTATTCCAAGCTTGCTAGCCGTGAATTCTTTCCCTCCTCCAAAAGTGTTAATGAGGGGTTGATTTCATACGAAAAACCTTCCACTAAAGAAAGTTTGCTTTTGTAGGCCAATTATAAAACAGTAATTATCCTCCTTAAGTAGGCTTTTATTGCGGTGCATAATTACCATTTACATAGTGTTTATAACTGACTAAATTCTCCATCGTGCAGTAAAATACTATATTTAATTCTAAAAAATTGGGGTGGTGAATCACTTCATTTGACGACTCTGTAACTGATCATGGATTTATTTTGAATAAAAAAAGCAGGCAAAAATGTGTCTTTTCAGAACAAAGTAGTATACTGATAATTGCAAATGATAATACAGTTTAGATATTTTCTAATTAAATCTATTAAATTTACAACAAACCACACAACATTCCATGGAATATACAAGAAATAAGAAAAACATAAAAATTTTGTATTAGGTCCGATGAATATTATGATATTGGGGTACTTATCCATTGCGCTGGACAGTAAAAAGCCTATATTTGGCACCTATTTTAGTACGATAGGTTCTCATTACCACAGCAATACCAAAAGCATTGATACTGCCCCTAAAGGAGCTATAAGTGCCAAATAAGCTATAGTTGCCAAATGGCGTCAATAACAGTTTGGCGATTTTTTACGCTCTTCAAAATGAGTACCTATATATTAGTTCTCCAAAAATTAATAAAAAATATTTGCGCGGCTTCTATTTCTTTTCTCCCAAATTTACGAATAAATTGAAATAAACAAAAATTAATTTTGTGTTAAAAACCTAAATTAATGGAGAAAAGGTACTTATTCGTATATGAGAACGATAAAAAAAATTTCCAACACCACTTACGTTTAATTAATTTTGATAATAGGTACTACTTTTATTATATTAATTGGTGTTTTTTAACTATGTACTAAATATACTAATATTGGTGCCAAGATACTTATTATAGGCTCTGTAGGTTTCTTATTGTCCAACGAAATGATAAGTACCAGAAGAGATTGTTGATTGTTGACTAGTAATAATAGCATTATGTCAAATGAAATGAATTTTTTTCTTCTTTTTTTGATGGGCTGAACTTAGAAAAGCATGTTTTGCTTAATAAAATAACTTAAAGACAACGAAAAAGGCAATAAGTAATATTAATTGGTGTATAATTTCGTAATGTTTGATTGTTGATTATTTACTTTTCTTAAAAATCCGCAAGAAAAACGGCTATTCAGCTGGTTATTAATATTAAGTTCATTTAATCGTTTAAAACTTTCAATTTTTGAAAAAGTGGCTGCATGTCTTAAAAAGTTGTCTCTGTTAAAAAATGCTACTACTGGAAACTGGCAAGTAGCAAAATTTCTTGATTTTGCCCTATACATTTCAGCCTAATTATTATCAGTTCCTCATCATGATTAAACTTCAACTGACTCTCTTTGGAAATTTTGCTTTCATAAAAACTTAATTTTTCTTATTCCAAAACTTTTTACATTATCCTGAATGAAACGGAAACAATTGTTGTCAGTCTATCTGCCTGATTCTGGTGTTTTCATTATTAAAATGCGAAAGTTTCAATAAGATTTTAACAGGCGGAAAATCAAATGCAAATAATAAGAACTCAACAATACTTAAAGAATCTGTCCACCACTTCTCTGACATAATATTTTAAATTAAATGTTGTGATTTCGATCAAAAACTGGAAAAACTTAGTTCATTCAAAATGCCGTAGGATTAGAAAGCAATATCAGATAGCACACCAGTTCATTTGGTACGGTAGTATTAGGTACAACTTAAACATCTTTCCAATTTAGAAGAATGGAACATAAAAGCCATGTACAGAAACTTTCGGAGAACCATACCATATAGAATTTCACACATGAAAACTTATTTAACATGACTCGTAGTATACGTATACACATTTTGCTCGTTATTTCACCCTCTTCTTTTCACTCAGAAGACTAGAAAACTTCCTAACATTGGCACTTAAATAAATTTGTCGGGAACTCTTTTCAAGGAAATTTACATTACAGGAAGTTGAAAACTTCGTAAGGTCAGCTGAAAAGTGACAGAAATCTGAACTACATTGTTCATCTACTTTCTAAATGCCTCAATATGTATATTATACACTATCTACCTATAAGTATTTGGACTCGTGTGATTGAAAAGAAAAACAAACTTTATTCATAGTCAATAGTTGGTGGAGCCTCCACGAGAGGCAATTACAGCGTGAACCCTCCGGGGCAAACTTTCCACAAGTCCTTGTGTGACGGCTAGTGGTATTTTCTTTCACTCGGCCTGGAGAAGACATGTAAGTTCCTTCACCGATTTTGGACGGGTAGTACGCCCCTTAAGTCGGCGATCCAACTCTTCCCAGAGGTTCTCGATAGGGTTCAGATCTGGGCAGGCCAGTTCATTCGATTAACCCCATTGGCACCATACCTAGTCTTGGTGAAGCTCGGAACATGACAGCTGGCATTGGCGTCCTGGAAATAACCAGGGTCCACCTCCAACTGCCACAACGTAGGAAGCGCATTGTCATCCAAAATAGTGCAGTAGGCATCTTGCATGGGACTAATGCCGATGTTATTCCCTACACGATCTATACCGGCGTAGGGCGTGACGTATTTCAAAACCGCAGATATAGTCATTTGCATAGGTGTCCAAATACTTATTGGTAGACAGTGTATTTAAAGCTGATGATTGATGTATGAAGGGGAAAAAAACATCAAAATGTGAAGCAGCAAGAATTATACCTGTTCTTTAGATAATGATAAAGTCTCCGAAAAAACAGTCCATACGACTCCTTCTGTACAAGGTGGTGTTGTCAAAGAACCCTCGTACCGAAAGTATTTCTTGGTATTCCTTGGTAGGAGGTCACGTAAGCGGAGTTTGCTTAAAATTGGCTCTTCGTCCTCAACATTACGAATCTTCGTCAAAGTTCTGAATACAGGATCCAAAATAACGTTTTTTTCAGCTGAAATCTGAATACATTTAAAATTTGAAACTGTGCATATAGGACATACACCGAAGAGCGATTACATTATGACTACCCTGCTAATAACATGTAGGACCACCTTTAGACCTCAAAACTGCTATCCTCCGCCGTGGCATTGATTCCACAAGGTGCTGATAGGTAATCTGAGGTATCTGGTACCAAGCGCTCACCAACTGGTCCTGCAATTCCCTCACATTGCGAGGGGGTAGCGTGGAAGCACGAATTTGGTTTTCCAAGTAGGACCACAAATGCTCTATTGGTTAAGGTTTGGTGAATTTGGGGGCCAAGACATGACTTGAAAGTCACTGGAATGTTCCTCGACGATTCGACCCTTATGACATGGTGTATTATCCTGTTGGTAAAAAAACACCATCCCCCGCAGGAAAAACTGTTGCCATGAATGGGTGAACCTGGTCTGCAACTATGTTCCAGTAGCTTACAGACGTCAGGGATTGTTCTATGAGGATTATGGGTCCTAATGTGCCCCATGAAAACATTGTTCCTGGGCGAGAAATGATGAAAACCTGGGCGATCCCATTGTTATAGATGGAGGGTGGTCATAATGTAATGGCTCTTCGGTGTATATACATACTATATGCGAATAAAAATTAACAATTCTTTGCATCATGGATAGCCAACCAACCCGAGGTATGCTCGCCTTTTAATATTTCAACACAAACTGCGGTAGTAAAACATAATAATAAAAAAAACTGCTTTCAAGAACTTTATCAAAAATCGTAAATACAACTCAAATTGAACAGAAATTTTTATACTCAAAATCTACACGATTTGACTTTTTGATGTTTAGTAATTTTAGATAAGCACATAAATGTGTACGAATGTCTTCTGTTATAAATCAAAATATAGCACAAGAATTACTGATACCCACTTAAACACATAATTTTACAAATATCCTGGGGAACTAACCCTAATATTGACGTGGAAGAAAAATCAACTAATTCTAGAGTCATCAATTCAATTCATCACTGATTGTTTAGTTATTGTTAAGAAGTAAATGTTTTGTGTTATTCGTTTTTACTTAATACATGCCCAAACTGACTGCTCCTTTAAAAATGCTAATTAACAATTCAATTAAACCTAAGTTTGTACATTTAAGTTATTTTATTGTTTTTAAATTCACAATATTCAAACTTAAGGAAACAACTATATTTGTGAAAAATATCACATAATCAAGCCTGCAAATAATACTTTTTTTTATTATATTCTTTATATTTAAAAATATGATGGCATTGTTACTTTTTCTTCTGGAAGAGGCCCTCTTATCAAAAAGGTTGACCGCTCCTGCATGACATCCGGACTTGGTGTATTATTTTGACATCGGGGCTGTTAAAGTGATCGTGTGATTCAGATTGCAAGATAGTCCCTAAATTCGAGCGATGCACCCTTTAAACACAAGCTTCTTTCCTCTGAAAGTGGGTTTATTTCTTTAACCGGTGGGCGAAATTAGGGCAAATCATTGTTCCAGAAACAAAGCAGAGTTTTTTGTTATCAGATTCTGGAAATCAAAAATAAAACATTTCTTTTCTCTAAATTCTTAAACGAAAAAAATAAGAAGCCTTCCAGGACTTCTACATATCAGGAAAAGAAGAAAAAATGGTAATAAGAACATTTTATTTACACCTTTCTTTCGGAGAAAGTAAATTTTCCGTAACTACCACTACTTATTAAAAAGTAAAACATTTAACTTTACTGTTTATTTATGTATACATTATAATTCTTGCAAGAAGTAGTTCTTGTTAGTTTACATCGCTCGAAAGAAAGGTACAAAAGTAATATTTCTATTACAAATTTTTTATCTCTTTCGAATTGGTGGCAACTCCTACATTTCCTATATGTTCTGCTACCTAATAGAAATGGAATGCTCAATTCCCTTAGGGAGGAAGCTTGAAAACTGTAAGGTGCACCGTTCAATTTAGTCACTGGTAGTCATTACAGTGTTAGGTAAGAAGATTGATTAACAGTTTTTTTAAAATGAAAAACTCGTAATTCAAAAATCTGCAATCTTAATTGGTCTTTAAATTTTTAGTTCTTTGTATGATGAAATTTTGCTAATGTGTTTGTATTTCATGATCGATGAAATTTGACGTCACATAACAGGACAACAATGGTGCTTCGGCAATTTATCACGTGCAATTGTTAAGGGGACAATTTATCGCGCATGAATCGTCACGGTGACAGTTTATCGTGGCCGCAATTTGTCGCTGGAACAATTTAAGGAGGGCACAAAATGAAACTAGCAAAATAAAAAGTGAACAATGCGCGAATTGAAAAATGGACCACCCTTAATAACTTCTGATTGGATCATCCCATTCTTCTGATTTTCAAATATGGTCCTCATAGTTTGGTCATCCAAAGTTTGGATCACTTATTGTTAATTTTAGATTTTGCGTATTTCGCCATATCTCGAGAACTTTTTAAGCGATTAGAAAAAATTTTGCACCCAATAAAATTCGCTCATCCAGGGAAACTTTCATGCAAAATATAACTTTTATTAAATGTTTATTATTTTTTATAATTTTATTTAAAAATAGTCGAAAAAATTTTGAATTGCAAGGTATGTAATTTCTTACTTCAATTTTCTCTTATTCAATTTTAAATGGCAAAATGCAAAATTTGAGCAAAATCAGTCGATAATAGTTCCTCAAAAATCGAATTTTAAAATACTCGTGCTTCCAAATATTTTAATACGGTTAAAAAATTCTCGAGATGTAATGAAAGACGCAAAAAGTAAAATTAACATTAAGGGATCCAAACTTTAGACAGCTCTATTGACCAAACTATTCGGACTATATTTCCCAAATTGCGGCTATCCCCTATATATTATGGGGGTCAGAAATCCGAATGCGTTAAAAAAAAGGTCATACTCCGTCGAAAAAAGAAGTCAGTTATTCAGAGAAAGTATACATTCTTGTGTCTGATTTGGTAACTTAAAATTTCATCAGCACTAATTAATTAGCATACCCTTTTTATGGGTACAATTAATGGACTAGGATGTATTTCATGGAAATCGTAAGAAATTGTGCTCGCGATCAATTATGCCCTCGACAAATCGAGCTCGCGACGAATTGTGCCTACGGTGGATTGTCGTTAGGTCGAATTGTGTTAAACAACTAATTGTCTTTGCGACGAGTTGTATCCAAAACGAATTGTGCTCAGAATGAATTGTCAGCGCTACAAATTGCCTACGGCAAACTGTACCCGCCCGCAGAATCGATAACAATAACGAATAAAAATAAAATTTTAAAAAACGGTGTTCAAAAATTTCATGCAAATTTTATAAGTCACTCAGATTTAGTCCATGGCACGTCCGTTATATTTACTATCAATGACTTGATTTAGCATAGACGAATACAAAATTTTGTAAAATTCGCTGAAGGGAATTTTTCGAAAACTTCATCGAGCAGACAACTGGGAGCAAAACTCAACAAAATGTCACCGCAAACTCACGATTTCGATGACATTACTACTAACTCGAGAACTCAAATTGCAACTGAATATCTTTGTCAGATCATAAAACGAATTTCAGCCGTTTTTAAACTGCAACAAGTAAATCTTATCGCCAATTAAAATTTTGACCACTTTTTGACACTTTTGAAAGAGGAAGAAAAATAATAAAATAAGGTTTTGAAGTGCGCAAATTCTATTTTTATCACAACTAAAATATCAAACAAATCATTTTCGCAGTAATTTTGTATCAACACCTAAAATTTGCCCACGTGTTTTTCTTTTTTTTTAGATTTGATAAATAAAGATTTTCGTGCCCGATTTGAAATTTTAATGATGGACGACATGTTTTAATAAAGAAATGTATTTATCAGGTTTGTAATTCTTAACGTTTTTTAGAATTATCTCATGGTTTTGTCAAAGAAAATCGTAAGGGCAATTTTAATTTCTTCAACAAATATGAGTTTTTTTTTTTTTTTTTTTTTTTTTGCCGTAAAAACTATTCCACAGAGAAGGGAGTAAATGAAAATTTCCAACAATAGTAATATTTTTAAGAAATCTTGCGGACATGCCTAACAACACTTTAATTATTTACTTATTTCACACAATTCAAATCGGATACGAACTGCCTCCATCACTTAATAATAATTATTATTATTTCAATACTTCATAACTAAGCAGCTAAAGCAAAACGCTCACTACCTTGAAAAAGATAGCCAAAACTGCTAGTGTCTTTCCTCCATTCGTAGTATTTTTCAGACTTTCAAAAACCAAGTGAGTCTAGAAATAAAATACAAACAAAATGAACATGTATCTCTTAGGTGAAATTTTTATTTTGAACATTACTCAAAAGGCGTCTTAAAAATATTCATCACAGTTTAAAAAACATGTATCAAATAATGGATACAGCTCAAAATGCGTCTTTAAAATATTTATCACAGTTTGAAAAACATGTTTCAAATAATGGATATAACTCCAAATGAGTCTTTAAAATATTTTTCACAGTTTGAAAAACATGTTTCAAATAATCGATATAGCTCCAAATGCGTAAATAATTGCCACGGTTTAAAAAAACATGTTTCAAATGATGGATATAGCTCCAAATGCGTAAATATTTGTCACAGTTTAAAAAATATGTTTCAAGTAATGGATATAGCTCTAAATGCGTCTTTAAAATATTTGTCACACTTTGAAAAACATGTTTCAAATAATGGATATTGCTCCAAATGTGTAAATATTTGTCACAGTTTGAAAAACATGTTTCAAATAATGGATATAGCTCCAAATGCGTCTTCAAAATATTTGTCACAGTTTGAAAAACATGTTTCAAATAATGGATATAGCTCCAAATGCGTCTTCAAAATATTTGTCACAGTTTAAAAAACATGTTTCAAATAATGGAAATAGCTTAAAATTCGTATTTAAAAACGAACTAGATTTTCGTATTTAAGATAATGAAAATAGCACAATATACGTGTTTAAAAGAATTAACACAGTTCAAAATGCGTGTTTAAGAGAATTGATAAAGCACAAATTCAATGCTAAGTGAATAAATTTTTTTTAACCTCAAATCAAATCCATTTGGAATTTAACTTCCTTTTTGTCAACATTAATAATAATCATTATGGAACAGGCTGTCGAATTGAGTGGTTGAGGTTGTTGACCATATTACAATTGTAACTTTTATTTTAAAATCTAAAGATCACTACCAAGAAATTTAAACAACTGAAAAATCTGGAAGAAAAAAACCTTTATCTTCTCAATATTTTGGACTGCGTACCCTTTTGGACTGCGTACTCTTGCGTACCGAAAAATTGCCACCTAAATAAGATATCTTTAAACGCAAATATAAGTTAATCTTTAAAAGGGTAATTATTAATAGTAATAATTTGAATTTAAATACATATCACTTTGATAAATTAATGAGATAGAAAAATTGAACTTGTCTCAAAATAAAATTATGAACTTTTAAAGTTTGCTCAATTAAAAGTTATAATAAAAATACGTATGATGTCACTTATATATTAAGAATTTATTGAGATTTTTCATGAATTCTTTAAAAAATAAAGTTAGAACTGTGGTTTGAAAAACATAGTCAAATGCAATACCCATTTTCTAAATAGCTTTATACTCATCTTCATTTTCTTTAACACGCATTTCACGCTATGGCTTCCAAAACAAAAAGTCCACTAATAATTTACTCAATATTTCTTAAAAAGTACTGAAGGTTAAAAAATTCTGATAGAAAATTATCAGACCAACTTTTCCACGCACATAAAATAAATGAAAAGGCTAAGTTGTGTAATGTGCGCGTATCACAGAAATACGTAATGTGTAGAGCCCGGAAGTTCAGGCAAAATGCCATAAATGCCATTTTCTACCTTTTTTAAACGTTTTCTTCTGAAAATGCCTTTTTCTTTCCTTTTGTTCATAAATGCCTATTTCTGTCAAATTTAAAATTCTTCTGCAAAGCTTTTTGTGCTTTTGACCGAATATAAACGCAAAATGAAGAAATTTTGAAGTACAGAAATGGTTGACTGTCATCCGACGTATTGTAATGCATTTATAGAGATTAGGACTTATTCCTTTAGTCTTATTAATATTTCCTCTCCGTCTCTTCGTGGCGTCACCTTTGTCGTGGCGTCAGAAAACGTGGCGTCACATTCGCCCGATGCGCTTTGCAAGGAGAGAGAGAAAGGGAGAGAAAAGATTGAAGTTATTTTTACTTACAACCAATAGAATTTATTCTTACTTACGGCCCATATAGTCTACACCAGTGGTCGGCAAACTTTTTAGCCAAAGAGCCAAATATGAACATTACAACAATTTTTAAAACAAATTGGGAGCCAAATCTGCTTGTTTAGTAAACTTTTATTACACTAAATAAGTAGTACACTAAATAAAACTAAATTTCATACTTAATAAATATTTGTAAATGCGAACAATGTGCTTGCATCTCCTTGGAAAGTTTGAGTAAGTCAGATCTGTATGCTGTTGTTTTTAATTTTAGGCATGATTCCAAGTCGACGCCCGGTGGCTGAGCGGTAGCGCTTCGCGATGTCGTGCCACAGGTCCCTGGTTCGATCCTGGGGCCGGGCAAGGTTGATTCAGCCTTTCATCTCTTCAGTGGGTCGATAAATGAGTACCAAGCATGCTTGGGAACTAAACACTGGGGGTTCCGCGTTCGACTGACCACCTGACCAGAACATCTGCTCCTGCACCCCAGAGCATACCTGCTAACTCTCCCGTATTTAAACGGAGATTTTATTTTCATATTTAAAGTGGTAGTAAATATATACTATTTTTTCTTTTATAAATTTAATTTTTAAATGATTTTGATCACCACTATTCTTGCAAAAATTAAGCTTATATATTAATATGCGTTACTATCATGGTTGTCAGCTAATGTTTCTTCAAACACAACGTAATTTTTTGCTTACAATTGAAATTTTAATTCCATTTTACTACCACTGGGAAAAAGCGTAATGGAAGGGATCAAAAGTTGGCAGGTATGCCAGAGCCCAAGGTCAAGAAAACTGAGATGGGCACAGTAGGCATTGGCCCTCTATGGGCTGTCGCGCCGCTGAGTTTAGTTTGAGTTCATGATTCCAAGTTCTCATCAATAAGAGGACTTCTCAGTTTACTCTTGAGAATGTACATGCTTGAAAAAGATTGTTCGCATATATATGTAGAACCGAAAAGGGAAAGAGCAGCAAACACGAGCTTTATCAGCTGATCGTAAGAGTCAGAAATACTATTCCAAGCGTTGAATATGATCATGTCTTCCTTCTCCAGGTCATTCAAAGCAGACCACTTGTGTTGTGATGCCAATTTGTACCCCCACTCCTTTAGAAAAAGTATGTGCGCATGCTTGTGGTACTTTTGCATCACACTGGTGTACGCCGAAAACATGCGAACAATCTCAGCCTGTAGCTTGTGCATGGTTTGTGTTTACGTTTACGAAAACTAATAAACTTTAACTCGATGTTCGTTACGTATTTTTACTACAATATAAAATTTTAATTACCTATCTATCTTTTAACTTAAACAAAAAATTATACATGTTCTCGATTTATAGAAGAATTTTAATTTATCAAAATAAGATGTAATTATTTTTCTTACCAAGTTTTTTTTTAAATGAAAATATTATTGCGCCTTCCGTGGATATTTGTGCCAGAGCCGCACTTAAGGAGCCAAAGAGCCACATGCGGCTCCGGAGCCGCACTTTGCCGACCACTGGCCTACACCATCGAATAACTCGTATGCTCTCTTATCTACAAAACGAATTCACCAAGCTGGTTGAGCACATTGTAGCAGGAGCACGAAAAAGTTTTCTAGTACTAGTTATTTCAAAAATGCCTAAAGCAAAAGCCTGCACAAGCAAAAAACTGGACAGTTTTGTAAAAGAGTTTGGGTCGGATGTGTTTTCTACTGATTTGAGCATTCTATTTTGTAAGGCATGCTAGAAGTCAGTAAATTTTGAGAAGAAGTATTTTATATCTCAGCACTTGGAGACATCTAAGCATAAAACAGCAAAAGATAAAAAAGCTGAGAAAACACCGACTCTGATTCCCACCTGTTTTCAATTATCTTCTCGCAAATCGGAATTTGCAATGTATTTATGCAGATCATTTGTAGATGCCGGCATTCCGCTGTGGAAACTTGAAAATAAAAGCATACGAGCTTTTTTGCAAAAATATACAAATCAAAGTGTGCCCTGTGAATCAACTTTAAGGAAAACTTATTTAGATGACTGTTACACCGAAGTTCTTAAAACTATTCAAAATAAAATCGGAACGAAAAACATATGGCTATCTATAGATGAAACGACAGATGTAACTGGACGATATGTTGCGAATGTTATTGTTGGTGTTATGGACCAATTTGAAAAACATAAAATCTTTTTGTTGACATCTGAACAGTTGCAAAAGACTAACAGTACTACAATTGCACAGTTGTTCACTAATGCACTGGCTTTACTTTGGCCAAATGGTACTGAGCATGAAAGAGTGCTATTATTTCTTACAGATGCAGCCTCCTACATGAAAAAAGCTGGAAATGCCTTAAAAGTTTTGTTTCCTAATATGATCCATCTAACGTGCCTTGCTCATGCATTGCACAGGATAGCAGAGGAAGTAAGAGGTCTCTATCCTGAGGTAGACTCGCTTGTTTCTAGTGTGAAAAAAGTATTTGTGAAAGCCCCTTCAAGAGTTAAAGTGCTCAAAGAAATTGCACCAGACATTCAATTACCTCCTAAACCGATCCTTACGAGATGGGGAACATGGATTTCAGCAGTCTCATACTACTGCACAAATTTTGAGGAAGTTACTCGAGTCCTTACCAGCTTTTCGGATGAAGAGGCAATATTCATAAGAAAAAGTAAAAATCTGCTTAGCAGTTCTAAAATAAAAAATGAACTGACTTTTATTTCAACTTATTTTGGGAAGCTCCCTGAAGCTATTGAACACATGGAAAAAAGAAATATGTCTTTGTCCGAGTCACTAAAAATTTTCGACAATACTATTGAAGAACTAATGTCTGTGCCTGGACCAGCTGGTGACAGAATAAGGAAGAAATGTGAAAACGTCATCTCTGCAAATACAGACTTTGAATGCATCAAGGACATTGCAAAAGTACTTTCTGGTGATACTACAGTTGAACTTACCATATCTCCTACCATGGCAAGTTGTTTTAGGTACGCACCCATAACCTCTGCCGAAGTAGAAAGATCCTTCTCTTTGTTTAAAACTATATTGACTGACAGGAGACAAAATTTCTCTTTTGAAAATTTGAAAAAGCATCTAGTTGTGATGTGCAACAACAACCAATCATCAGAATAAATCTGCATACAATATTATTGTAAGTACGAGTTTTCAATTTTTATTTCACACCTACGCAGTTGAGGATTTTTTTTGTGCAATTATGTCCACTTCTTTTGTACTATTGCTACGACAGTCGAGTGAAATGAATATGTAGGTATACCGGATGCGATATTCCACTATGACTAACTCTGGGGCACTTCTTCGCCAAACTGCGCGATAACTGCTTAATTGTTATGCGCGCATATCTACCGAAGAGTCTGTGGCAACCCTTCACTGTAAACAAGGAACATCGTCTTTTTAAACTTGATTATCGTCTATATTTTTACTATCGTATTTATTTTTATTTAATTTTCCCCTTCTATTTCAGCTTAGTGTTGATAAAAGATGCAAAGATTAATTGTTTGGTTGAATACCTGATAAATGCAGAAAAGATACAGGCAAATATTTGGTAACCAATTGCGACTCGTAAATTCTATTTCGGCCAAAATACTATACATTGATTATAGTTTAAACAGCTTTTTAAATTAAAGCATTCTATTTGCAAGTTTTCCAAAAGATATTAAGTATAATTACCACTTTATTATAAATGTTAAATTTTAATAACGTAAGAGAATATACCTCTTAGAAACAACTTTTTACCATGCTATTTCTTTTTCCATTTTTGCACATTTTTTCCCACAATATATAAATATTTATTATAACATTCGGAAAAGGAAATCAGATGGTTATCAAATTTATAACTATATTTAAAATTTAATTAATTTAATATGCTTTTATATTTAAAAATTAATAAACACTAAAAATTTATTATGCATAAATACAACTGTAAGATTTCCCACCACTAGATGGCGATACGAGATATGAACAAAACTTCAGAATTAATTAAAAAAAAGAATCTCTCTCTCTCGTTTTGGGAAGGAGAGAAGCGTTTTCGACGATGTCATTTAGAATTATTTTTATATACTTAATTTTATGTTTGTGATGTAGCATAATTAGGTGTTTAAATAAATTTGTTTTAAGCCAAGAAAGGTTTAGCGTGAAAATTATTTCACACTATGAAAATTGGAAAAGAATCTGCAAGTTTTACTACAACCCATGGATTTTGTTGCTCAAAATACATCAATTGATATCGAAATGTATTTATGTTCGACCAAATCAAATATATTTGGTTTTTGAGGCAAATAAGCAAAATAATTTTTGCATTATTACTATTAATTCTAATTTACCATATCTTTTTCACTTCATAAATTTTAAAAAAATTGTAGTTTCTCAGAACATAATCGAAGACAAATGATTTCAAATGTGTTTTATTTTTATAATTAAAAATTCAAAATAATCTAAATAAATGAAAAAAATTAAAAAACACTTTTAAAAGAAATGCATGTGCATGAAAGAAAAGAATTCTCATTTCATTTAAATTTTAGTACATAATCATTAAAATAAAATGTACTCATTGAATTGCAGCATATTTAGTATTTTTCTCAACATTTTGTGGTTGTCTAAATGCTACACCATATAATTAAGCAATATATTTTATTTGTGAATCAAGTTCTGTTTAAAAATGTTTACTCTTTAAACAAAATTAAACGTTATCGCACCCTAATTAGTGTATAATTACTAAGGCCCGGATTTTGATGACATTTGCATTTTTTTGCATTTTTTGCATTTTTGGACATTTTTTGTCTTTTAGAGCATTTTTTTATATTTATAGGGCATTTTTCTTTAAATTTTGGGGCATATTTTGCATTTTAATGCATTTTTTAAAATTTTTTGTTAATTTTTTCCAATTTTTATTATTTTTTTTTATCAATTTTCATGATTACACTGGCTTCCAAACAATGAAGAAAATCTATAGGATATTAACAGGTGAAGCAAAATCTTTTCAAATTGAAGAAGAATTGTCAGTAAGTGAGACCGTCTTTTTCAAGTACTCACCCATAACATCAGTAGACGTTGAAAGAAGCTTCTGCAGGAATGAAAATTTGCTTTCAGACAAGAGACGCTCGTTTACATTTCAAATTATCAAAAAACATTTAATAATCCAATGTAAGTCTGATATTTAGTAATATTATGAGATGGAAGTTGTTATATTCATTAAAGTTTCTATACAAAATAAAAATATTTTGGTGTCAATATATTTTCCTTTTTTTGTTATTTTAGGATATAAAACATATTTTTCAAACTTTAATGAACGTAGAACAAGTATTGCAATGCTTTATATTTTTTAAATGACTCATTATAATTTTAAAGAGCAAAACATTTTTTTAGTTCAATATTTTTGCTTTATTTAAGGAACTTTTGCGCAATTTTTGAATTTTTAAGGGCATTTTTTGCCCTTTTTAAGGGCATTTTTTGCACTTTTTAAGGGCATTAGTTGAGATGTTTTAGGTCATCAAAATCCGGGCTCTAATAATTACAATATTTTATGTTTCACCTAAAGATTTAAAAAATGTGACTGACCCAGTTTGAACATTGTAGGTTAAAATATGGGAACCATACTGCCCAAAACAGAAAATATTAGTTATTAAGCAAATTCACTTAAGAAAAAATGCTCAGTGACTGTTTACAGGATATTAACTTTCTACTGGAATGAAATGTTGATAATTTCATATTAAAACGGTGAGACTATAAGAATCGTTGGGTTTTCTTTTCGAGGAGAACCATTGTTTCTTGCTGGTAAAAAAAGTTGGTCGAAATTAAAATAAAAACTAGGCAAAATTTAAGACACTGAAAGCAACCATAGCGAAATAATTCGTTAGTTTTCTGCATTGAGTTTTAAATTAAATTAAAATAAAAATTATTACTAAATGTATTAGTTTATCCTTATTCACCATTACAGTAAATTGGATTGTATTTAACTCATTTTGAAGACATTTTTTATTCAGATTTTAATTACTTTTTATTATTAATATGACTAGTAACTAATAAGTAAATATTTAAATAATTGGCATAGATAAAATTGTTCGTATTAATTCAGGTCTTATTTTTGATATTGATGAGTTATTTTTTAAATTGCAAAGAAGAAATCAAGAATAATTTTCAACAACTGATTGAAATATGGATATATTAGCCGTAATTTTTTATAAAAGGTATGGTAATTGCTGTTTAGGTTTAGTGCTAAACTTCTTGATATTAATTATTTTTGTAGCAAATTTATAAAAAAAAAAAAAAAAAAAAATCAGCATTTAGTTCTAAGCGGAAATATGATTCTATAGATGAAATCATAAATGGAAGAAATGTTTATTTATAAATATAATGAAATTGCGTTGCGCCACGTAAATACAAACTTATAGTTGTATAATTAATTACTGCTCCATTCTTACGTTACTTGAATTAAAAAAGAAGTTGCGTTATATGAAACAATTAACGTGAAACTAAAACATATGAAAAATACAATTTATATATCTTAAGTAATTTTATTGTTCATTTAAATTAACACATTTTTGTACAAATGAGTTCCACCGATCATTACTTACCATAAACAAACACTACTTGCATTCGTATAAAAAAAATAAATAATAGCGGCTGAAGTTTAATCTCGTACGATTCGAGAAAGCGTGAGATTCATTGATTTGGCGGGTTAAGAATTCGCACGCCAAACAGTGCCAATTGGAGTGCCCCAGAGTTAGTCAAAGTGGAATATCGCATACCGGATACTTCTATCAACTTTTTTTTATGCCTTGGATACCCGTATGGGCTTTTAGGCATTACCAACTACCATTTTGCTCCAATTTTAAATGCCTTTTTTAAGGGCCTATTTCAAGCTTTTTAAATGCCTTTTTGCCTGCCTATTTTTGCATTTTTTATTGCCTGAAATTCCGGGCTTTAGTAATGTGTTTCATTTGTGTGTAAAGAAACGAACATCAGCTATAATTAGTGAAAAACTTGAAGCAACACAAGAAAATCATTTAACAACATGTGAAAAACATGAAGCAACACATAAAAATTATACAACAATGCAAAAGATTTAGAACATTTCAGTTGTTTTTCAAGGAAAGACAGATTTAGAGTAAAATATTTAAATATCAGAATTTCACCGAATACAAGACGATTTTAAATTGATCATAGTTTTAATCATTATGTCGAGTAGAGAACACATACAACAAAAATATTTTCAAAATTCTGAATCTTTTTTTCGAGCATTTTTTTTAAAAATAACACAGTGTGTGAAAAGTGTTTTTTTACCAAGATCAATAAAATAATCATACTAATAATAAATCATAGTTTTAGTGCCTCAAACACATAAACAAAAATTTTAATTTTAAAATACATATCTATACCTATGTTGCAGCCTGAGCCCTCTAGCGTCAGAACACGAAGAGGACGAGAGAGTTTTTTAAAAAGGAAAAAACAGTAGTTGTAGAAACGAGGAACGCGCCTTACCGAACTATCTTACTAAAAACTTATCATCATCTCTTAGCTATCATACTTCATTAATGTAAATTCATCATCGTCATATTTGTTAATCAATCCAATAAATGTTTTTATAGTTATTCAAATTGATGATCATTATAGATATTTATTGTTAAATATATTGCATGCCAACCCCGAAAACAAAAGAGTATGGTTGGTCTTACTGCTTCGTATCATCACAGCAAGGTAAGTGATACCTTCCCTTGATTCATTTTTGGAAGTAGTGACGCCTCCAGTATAGAACAACCTATCTCCATTTAAATATTTGTCTAAATAAAAAAACATCAATATTCATAAAAATATTATTTTCAAACAAGCTTTATTTCATATAACGGCAGAGCCTTCGGAAAACAACCTAAAAATATGCTTATAAAAATAACTTTCTAAAATTCGAACTTATGCGAATTCATCTGCGGGTTAGTTTCATCTAAAAAGTCTTCCACGGAGACAAATTTCTCCCAATACTTGATGACATTTCTACCAATACTCGTGCCGCGGATACTCCACCCTTTCAATTGGATAAGTGCTCTTAGGCAACTGAGGTATTGTCGTTAATAGTGGTCATAGCAAGAAGAAATAGAGGTTTCTATCTTTGAATTGATGGTTGGAGACATATGACTCCTGAACAGGAGGTCATTTCCTGCTTGTGAACTTTTGAAAGTATAACAAGAACATAATTATGCTGTTCAAAAGCATCTAAATTGACATTTACCAATTGCTATCCAAACAAGTGGAAAAATAAATGGATACTTTTCGGTTTGCGGGCTTCAGGGAAAACTTTTCTTTACTTTGTTTTAATTTTTCTGTACGTCCATTTTGTTCAGTTTTAAAAAAAAAAAAATTTTTTTTAAATATTAAAAAAAATAATAAATTATAATAATAAACAGAATATGCTGTGTTGTGTGTTAATTGTAAACGTGAAGTAAAATTGTCACGCATGTTATTGGTTTTTGTTCACAAATTTATTATTAGGTCATACAGAAAACTTCATTTTACCTCCAAAGGAAATTGAATTCCATTAATTCGATGCTCAGAACCATCACTATCCGAGATACCCCAATGGAAATGAAGTTGCCGGAACAGAAAGGTATCATCTAGTCCACCCTCTTTTATGGCAAAGCTCCTTTTGTTACTGCACTTAATTTCAACTGCAAAACATCGTAACATTTTAGTATTAGCATATTACACTAGTGCAACTTCTACAAGTTTTTTTTAAATGAGATGTTCGGCACTCTGACTAGTTCCTAAAATTTTGTCATGTGTATGAATTTTACTTTTATAACTTCTAATTTGTGAACAGACAACAGACCAGAATAGTATTGTTTTTGCGTTTTGATAGTATGAGAGGGATTTGGTGTGAGAGTAAATTTTCATGTCTACAATTGTGATTGATTCCTCAATACATTTTAATAGCGATAAATGGTAATTTTTTCTTTTTTTCTCCTTCAGATTATTTTTTAGTCTCCTAATAATGAACGAGGGAAGCCAAGATGAACTCCTGTTTATAAAACAGAATAAAGATGTAAAATTATATGTAATAACATAAATTTATAGTGTGTAATAACATAAATTTATAGTCTGTTACAGTGCTTCTTTCAAATACGCTTCTAGACATGGTTTGGTTATGCATACCTCATACATGTTTAGACGATCAAACCACCACTAGCATAATGGTCGATTTTTTTTTTATTAGAAGGAACGTAAAATGTTTTTAATTTATACTTTTATATCATGAAACATACTTCAATATTTCAAAACTCAATTTTTTGTTTAACAATAACATTAACTGCCCTTAAAGTTTTCGCTTAGCAATAAGTGCTTTTACTGATTGTTTGGAGAACAGCACAGGAACGACCCTGGATTGAGAATCTGAGTGCATCGTTAACCAGTTTGCTTTCAAGAGTAAAAAAAAAGTTTCCTTGTACCACGTTAAATTATCTAATAACAAAATAGTCTTAAATATAATCAAATAATCTTAATTTTGATATTTTACCTGTTCGTCCATTGTTTAAAAGTCTAGGTTCACGTAATAGGAAGTCAAAATTTATGAAGCGAATGCATTTTATCCTCTCACTTTTGAAGGTGGTGTCCGTATCAATGTCTACTGGCGACTGATAATTACTGCTGCATGTTTTGTAAATTATATCCCATTCATTTTGACCTAAAAATGTTGGGGGGAAATGACTCACATAAATAGATATGTAAACCTTCATAATAATGCACATAATTGTTTAACATAACGTCAGAAAAAGACAATTAATTAATTTATAGTAGACAATTAATAGTCTTTAATTTTCTACAATTCTTTAATTACATTAAGATAAAATTTATTAAACTCACAAAACGGGTTATGGGTTATAGTCCCCTTGCCGTCCGGCTAACCGTTAGAGGTTTTCGTGGTTTCCCTCTCCATGCAACTCAAATGCGGGGTAGTTCCATCAAAAAGTCCTCCACGAAGGCAAATTTCTCCCAATTCTTAATCCCGGAGTTCCCTTGTCTTCTGGATTGAGTTCAAAATTACAAGGCTACGGAGATGAACATTGGTAGTCGAAAACCCTAAAGTGGGTCAGCTGTTCAATGACGGTGATAATATATATATACATCGTAATTTTAATACAAAAAGGCCCATTTCTACTTTCAAAATATTAGCCTTATTAATTCCAGTTTGGACTCATTCGATTAAATGGGAGAAAATACACAGGAAACAATACCTTACTTGTCTGTATAGCAATGTAAGATGCATAAATAAATTCAAATGCAGAATTGTACTTTTTGTTCTTAAAACCCTTATAACTTCTAAACTATTGGTCAGATAATCTCGAAATGAGTGCCATATAATTTAGTGCGGAAAAATTACATTGGAAAATTTGCGTTACATGTTATAGTACCTGACCTGTATAGCAAATGCAAAGCGTATATATAAGTTTTATAGACAAAAACTTTTGCAACTTTTGAACAATGTAAGCTATGTCTCACTTGTTTAGGTAGCAACATCAGATGCTTTAATAGGCACTATTATAAATTTGTACTTTTTTATTTATAAAACCCTTATAACTTCTAAACTATTAGTCTCATCCAATTTAGAGTGAAAAAATGCATCAGAAAATATGCTCCAATTGTTTGTTTAGAAACAATTCAATACTGTCCCTTAAATCAGCAGTATTTCGCTCATAAAATAGGAAAGCGTACAGCGAAGAATAGGGGAGTTCTTAGTCATAATTTATAATGACAGTGTAAAGCTTTCTATGAAGAAGATTATGATTTTTCGGATGTTATATTTGACTATTTATACAAATTGCAAAAATTAACTTTCATGATTTAATTTTGAAAAAAAATATTTTATTTAATAACCATCCTAGAACAACCGACCCAATTTTTGAGTTCACATTAACTAAAAATTTAAAATTTGATATCTCAAGAGCTATTCTACCATTTCGTTTAAATTTGTATTTTCGTATATAAAATGACATTCTTTAAAATGATGTAAAAATTTGTGTACCTACTGCAATTCAATTTTTGTTTACTTTTATTAAATGAAATAATAAAAAATAATAAATACTTACTCTAAAGTTATTTTTAGCATAGAATTACCTTTGGATAAACGAACTTTATAAATGTGTGCAAATTTTTTTTGATTTGTTTAAAAAGTTCTCAAGACATACCGATGTGCAAAAATTAAATGAACATTAGGGGCCGAAACTTTTGACTGCTCTTTTGATCCAACTATTGCGTTCATATTTCCTAGGTAGCAGCTATTTTCTCTTATTTTGAGGGTTATGAATCCAAATCTATCGGGGGGGGGAGTGTATCTATTCAAAGAGATAATGTTTTTGTGTTTGATTTCGTAACTTAAAATATCGACGTCCACAAACTAATTAGCATATTTAATGTAAGACACTCGAACCGACGCATAGACACATTAAGGTTTAGTCTTAGTATGTGAAAATCCGATCATTTGATCAAAAGTTAATCAGAGCATTCCCCTCCTTATTTTTCTCCCTTTTTTTTTTTGCATATTGTACACGTAATGCATAAATAATTAAAAACCATAAAGCTGCCTTATACATTTTGTGACACATTATTATTTGGGAAAAAGGCTCTTAAGATGACGGAACAGAAAACTGAAATAATTTAGAAAAACACTGAATTTAAAACCTGGTGTTTCTTCTGTATACATCCATGTGTAAGACTGTAGATTTTCCTTTTCTCTTGTCATGCTCTTGTCATCATTGCTGATATAGTTCTGGACTTTCTCACATTTAAATACACAAGATCCTACAAATATTGGAATAAATTTAGTCAAGAAAGTTATTCAAGTTCTAAAAAGTCACGGTTTTCTATGCTTTTTCATTTTACTCTTTTCATTAACAACACATTCTAGATAATATTACACTATCTGTTAGCACACATTTAGACAGTACGGCGCGGAATGATATAAACAGCTGACACACCTTAAAATTTTTATACAAGTTTTGATTTAACCATATAAAGCGTGACTAAAGGAGAGAGAAAAATAGAATTTAGATAGATGAAATTGAATGAGATGAAATTAGATGAAATTTGGCATATAGATAGATTGAAGCACGAGGAAGGTCACTGTCAACATTAGAGCATTTTATGAAAAACCGTTCGAGAGGGATGAGCTAAAAACGAAATGAAATTTTCTGATTAGTTAAGTGTTAGCCATTGCTTTAATTTTAACTGTGGATTATTCTATTTTGTCAAATATTTTAAAAATAAGTTATATTTACTTGCTTATGGCTCTACTTGATCGAGAAAAAAAGTTTATTGCACATATTTTAATGCTTAAGTTGTTGTTGTTGTTTTTTCGCTATGTCAGTTAAATCCAAATGTCAGCAAAATTAAAGGAAGAATGGAACTAATTCTCTTAGGAGAAACGTAAAAAATCGACAGGCTATTATTGACGTCAATGATATTAAGTTAGATAATAACTACTAATTGAAGTAACAGAAATGAGCTACGTAATACTAAACTTCAAAATTAAAAGAGTACTTATTAGTTCACCCTTAAAAATCGTTATACTATTTTTGACGACAATGATGCTTAATTAATGTTCATATGTATTTTATTTTATACCCGTCGTTGAACAACCGACCCAATTTTGAGTTTACGACTACAAATGTTCAACTCCGCAGCCTTTGAGTTTTGAACTCTATCCAGAAGGCAAGGGATTTCCAGGATCAAGTATTGAAAGAAATTTTGCTTTTGTGGAGGACTTTTTAGATGGAACTAACCCACATTTGCGTTTAATAGAGAAGAAGGTCACGAAAACCTCCCACGGTCAGTCTGACTGCAAGGAGACTAACACATGATCCATGTACCGTCTGACAAGATACTTCTTCGTTTGGGAGATATTATTCGCCGTATTAGAATTGATACTAACGCTTAATTAATAATGGTAATATATATTAATTGAAATTTATAAAAAAAATAAGCTACGTCTAAAAAGTACAGTTAATGAAGAAAAGGTTAATGGGAAATTCGTTTAGGAGAACTGTAGAAAATCTCAGTACGTTGACGACGCTTAATTAATTTAGGTAATATGTACTACTGATATAATGGAAATTGGTGCAGTTTTTATAAGAAATCTGCAAAGGGTTTTCCATAGTTTCATGTAATATTTTTCAAGTAGTAGAAAAGATAGGGTATTAATATTTTCACCACTACGTATAAATAATTTAAACAGTTATTTAAAGGTCAGATAAAGAAATGTTCGCATAAGGATTCTATTCGTTTTTAAAATTTCAGTGTTAGTTTGCTGCTACTGATAATGTATCTTGTACAAAACTCAAATTGTGAAGAGTTAGGAAAAAGTACCAAACATACAAATGTAGGTATAATGTATTTATTATATTGATCTATTTGGTGATTTTTAATTAATAGTTTTAAAACTATAAGCAGTTTTAATATCGATATTGCGGAAATAAGTGTCTTATTCACCCTTGAAAGGTATACCGGACTTATATATTTATATACTTATATATACTTGAATATACTTGATATTTACTTGATATTTACTTACGGACTTATATATACTTGATACCGGAGAAAATTACTTGATAGTGTTAAATTTTGATGAGTTGGCCGCGAGCAATATCTGCAAAGCATTAAGGGAGCTAAATACAGTTAATCTCTCTTCAGATGTGATTTACTTCAAAAAATATGTTTTGCTTATAATAAAAGCGTAAAGCCATCGGAAAGAGCAGCAAATAGCAATAAATAAATTAAATTAATTATTTTAGCCTTATTAATTGATCGTAGTAGAAAAAACCCTGTAAGTGATATTTTCAGAGATTTTCTAATCAGGGCTAAAAAAAAAGAAAGAAAGAATGATCTCCAATCTCCAAACTATTTTATTACCAATTAGAAGGAGAGATTAATAATTCTTTGTCTTATTTTATTTACCACTGCCTAATTTGAAAATAAAAATAATTGAAGCTTTTTAAAAATTAATGTGAATTAGTTACGTTAAGATTAAAGTGAAAGTAAGAACAATTACGTTACGTTTAACAGACCAAAATTGTGACAACCAACTCGATATTTTCACTAATTTATAAATACCCCTAAAAATCAAATTCAGATTCTTTCTACCCTACTTCTGTTTAAAAAAAAGTTTTAATGAGAACTTAAATTAAAACATTTTAATTAGTCTGTAAAAATATAATATGAGATAATCTCTAAAATTTAGAATTTAATAGCCATATTTATATAAAATATATATTTATATCTGAAGTTGATAGATGGCGCCATCATTTCAATATTAAAATATTTCTTGTTGACAAGGGTCGTCTGCCACGTGCCAAGAACTTCCAAAGGCCAATGAACAGAATAATTCTAACTGGTTTCTTTCGACCTACGGTGAGCGTGTGTTCGTTTGTTGTCTGAGGTTGATTTATTATATATATATATATATATATTAGTACCTCGTTTCATTTCGCATTTCAATCGAAGCAGTGGCATACAGATGCGCAAAATTTATAAATTTGCCCTATCTTAGACAGCACACAATTTTTTTAAAATTATAATATGTAACAAAACACAAAGAAGAGACATTCGGGTATTTCTAGTCATTCATTTTATTTTAATTTATGTATTTTAATTTTTTAAATATCAATTAATAAGGAATAAGTAATTGGAATGGAAAGACGGTATTTAGAAGAAAAGAAAAAAACAACAAAATTGGAGCATTGTATATACTTACCACTTTGAAATGAAATTTATCTTACAGATATGAGAAAAGGCCTCACTATCTAACAATGAATATATCAAAGTTAATGGTTGGTTATTATTATTTTTTGTTTTTTTTGGAAAGGAAATTTTAAAAAAAAATATTTTTTTGTAATTTTTATAGTAGGGGTACGCAACCTTTTTTAACAAGGATTGCGTGCTCAAGTGTTTAGAAATGTTGATGACAATTATGGTAATTTTAAAGTAAACATCAGTATATGAGACACAATTCCTTTCATCAGTCAACTTGGTAACATATTTGCATAAAATAATTCTTTTTAACTTTAAAATTCATTTAAAACCGAAGAATATAAATAGTCACTTTTCAAAATAAAAATATTTCCTTTTTATTAAAAATTATAATTTATTGAAAAAATATAAAGATAGGGATTTCTTTTATCCCATCATGCGGTACAAAAGTGCATTTTAAAATAAACTAACTAAAATGTTCTTGAATTAAAGTGAAAATGAAAAAAAAAGTAGATCTATATTTCATAGAGCAACAAAAATGTAACTTAAATTACAGAAATTGAATTGGTCTAAAATGATTTCAAATAAAACGCATTATAGCTCTGAATAAGATTCAACATTCAGTTGGGATTCAGATTAATATATTTTAAATTTAGTACACATTTAAATTTAGTAAATTATCAGATTAAAGAGATTTTATGAATGTTAAATCTTAAGACTTTTATTTTTTTAAGCCTTTTTTAAGATACAAAAAATTAAAAATAAACTCAAATTTAATAACAGTAAAAAGTTATAAAATACATGTTCAAATTTCGGGTTTTATATTAATATTGTATAAAAAACATCGATTTTTTAAAGGAAAAAAATTATACGGTAGCAAAAAAAAAATTTAAAAACAACATGGACTAACGATGAAATCGGAATAAATAACAAAGGTTACGTTAAAATTCCTGATTCGAAAATCATAAAATAAAATTGATGAATTTTTTTTTTTTTTCAATTGCACTATTTTATCAAAAATGTATTGAAAAAAGAAGAAATAATCATTTAGGAAAAAAAAAAAAAACTAGACCTTTCTTTGTCAAAATGCTGCCTATATACTAGTAGAAATTTGACTAATAATTGAAATCTGTCTTTTTTCTTTTTAGTATGCTACTATAATTGAAAAAAAAAAGTAGTATTTTTATTGAAAAAAATTTATTCAGTTATGCTAGACGGACAGGCTTAGCTCTAAAGGCAGCTTTTAAGAAAAAATATTTTTCTTCAACTGAAGTAGTTAACAAACTTACGATTCACCTCAACTCAATTTTTTATAGATATTAATGTAATAATTGTATTTACTGCTTATTCTTTGATTCCCAATTTGAATCCCACTTAAACATTGCACAGCTACATTTGCATTATCCTGAAAAACACTATAGCTCAAAATTTTTATTTATCAATCAGCTAGTACCAGTTCGTCGCACAGGGTAGAAATTAGAAAAGTAAATAATCAATAAAGTGATATTAATCAACATATCAAAATAATTAATAAAGTTAAAATAATTCAATTTTTTTTATTTATTATTATTTGTTGCCCTTTCCGATAACTTTACGTTATTAAATTAAGCGAAACACATTTTTTTAAGAAGTTCGTTTAAATAAAATATAGATTAACAATCCAAATTTCTCCATCAATTTTAGTCTCAAAAAAAATTATCTCTCTCTCTCTCTCTCTCTCTCTCTCTCTCTCTCTCTATATATATATATATATATATATATATATATATATATATATATATATATATATATATATATATATATATATATATATATATATATATATATATATATATATATATATATATATATATATATATATATATATATATATATATATATACACTACCGGTCAAAAGTTTGCGAAAATTTTTAAATCTGCAAAGAAAAGGCCTAAATTCAAATGTTCATAGAACTGCGAAAAATCATTCAAATGGCATGAAAATTTGATATGTTCTGAAGTGAACCCTCTACTGTTAGTTACATATGATCAAATTGCAATACTTTGTTTTTTGCGAACTGAATCCAGCTTTTCATCACGGATTGTTTTTATGGTGAAAAAAGTTGTTAAATTTGAACACTTGCCAAACTTGCAAAACATATTTTCTGTACTTTCTGTTAATAGAAAATAGTTATTTGAACAGTTCTATGTAAGCCCTCAAAATTTCAAATCGATTCGATTTTTTTTGACGAAGTTATAGAATTTTGAAAAACATGTGTACTTCTCTCGATTTTTGAGCATTCCACATATGCAGTCTTCTGGTCTATACATCTTCTATCAGAGAACTTTTTAATTTTTATGTTTCTATATTTTCAAATAATTAATATTTATCATAAAACAAATACTCTTATTCATTATTGTAATTATTATTGTTTATATTTATTGTTTATATTTATTGCTTACCTGTATTAGTTTTGTTGTGATATTTTTACTTTATATTAAATTAAATTAAAAAGTTATAACAATAATTACATAAATAATTCTAAAAAAATAATAACAATAGTAAAAAAAATTTGCATTTTTATTAAACTATTTTATTTACAACAGGTCAAATATTTAACATATTCTTATTCGTATTTTGTAATTAAATAAATTAACATTTAAATCTTAGATTCCTCGAACCATCCACCTTTTGCTTTCATTATAGCCTTACATATGCATAGCATTCGTTCTAATAAACCATTAATCACTTCAAGTGATATAGAGTTCCATTCCTGTTGTAAAATGTCCCATAACTGACTTCGATTCAAATATCAGAGCATCGTTTGCAAGAACAAACAAATTTTAGATGAAATGTGACATCTATGAGATATTGTTTTAATTATATTCATAATAAGTTCCTTGTAGTAACAATAATTACAATAATAAATAAGAATATTTGTTTTATAATCAATATTAATTATTTGAAAATATAGAAAACATTAAAATTAAAAAGTTCTTTGGTCGAAGATGTATAGACCAAAGGACCGCAAATGTGGAATGCTTAAAAATCGAGAAAAGTACACATGTTTTTCAAAATTCTATAACTTCGTCAAAAAAAATCAAATTGATTTGAAATTTTGAGGACTTACATAGAACTGTTCAAATAACTATTTTCTATTAACAGAAAGTACAAAAAATATTTTTTGCAAGTTTGGCAAGCGTTCAAACTTAACAACTTTTTTCACCATAGAAACAACTCATGATGAAAAGCTGGATTCAGTTCGCAAAAAACAAAGTATTGCAATTTGATCATATGTAACTAACTGTAGAGGGTTCACCTTAGAACATATCAAATTTTCATGCCATTTGAATGATTTTTCGCAGTTCTATGAACATTTGAATTTAGAACTTTTTTTTGTAGATTTCAAAATTTTCGCAAACTTTTGACCGGTAGTGTATATATATATATATATATATATATATATATATATATATATATATATATATATATATATATATATATATATATATATATATATATATATATATATATATATATATGGTTTTAAATGTGACCTTGGGCTAAATGCCAAATGCTTCAGCTTACCGTTAAACAAAAAATTTTCATTTTTAAAGAACTTTATACGACGTGTTTTAATTAAATCTAAAATTATATTTTTCGATTTTCTGCAAAATTATATTAGGAATTTCGGTTTTAAAGCCATGTTTTAAGAAGCATATTTGAAAAAACCATTTTAAAATAAATTGTATTAATATTATGGTTGGATATTAGATTACTCGTTCAACTACTATGACTAACTTCAATAATGAAAAATACTTACGAGACACTGCCGAAAATGCAATTATTTCAAATAATACAAAAACAAGCATCTTGGAGAACAGTTTACTACTAATACGAGGTTAAAAGCTGGACATAGCATATTTTAGGTAGATGCGAAGATTGATGAAAAAATCCTTATTACTTTGTTCAATAACTTTAAATTTTCATCAATTTACTTAAAAATACAATTAACTTAAAAAATGAAAATAATAATATAAAAAAAACATTAGCAGCATTTTTATTAATGTAGGAGAAGATTAATTTAAAAACAAACAATAATCTTTTACTTAATTTCTATTCCTGAAATTGAAGAAAGTAGGTACGTTGTTTACGTCGCACTAGAGCTGCACAATGGGCTATTTCGCGACGGTCTGAGAAATAGACGTAGATACCCTAAAAATTGAGCTCAAACTTTTCCGTAAAAATTTTAAAGTCAGTTATTTAGATGACGAAAAAAAATGGTAAGACTTCTTTTAGTTAGACCCCTCTACGTCGTTTGAAACCGAAAGAAGATTCAGTGCTTTAAGAAAACTAATAATGTATTTAAGATCAACCATGGCCCAAAACAGATTAAACCATGTAGCATTGTGTTACGTCCATAAAAACATTTTAGACAATACTGACAATAAGAAAATTGCACACATTTTTATTTCTCAAGTTTAATCTAAGAAAAATGTCTTTGGTGTAATTTAGTTATTTTTAATGTGTTAGCTTAATGTTACTGTGTTAACCTAATGTTAACCTTCATAGTTTTCACAGTATTTTTTGCTTATATTTATTTTTAAAAATTACTAGTTGTGTTAAATTTTTTATTCAGGCTGAAATACTAATTTTGCTTATAATATTTTTTTTCTAAAAATTACGTAATTACAAATGTTGTGTCTAGCGTTATTTCTTAACAATATACTTTAAGAATTAAATAAAAGGGATTTAAATTGTATTTTCTGATTTTTCTTCAATGTTTTCACTAGTCTAAATTTTTTAATCAGACTGTATTTTCTGTGGTATTTCATTATACATGCTACAATTCATTTGTAATTTTCTGTGCACTTACTAGTATTTTTTCATAAAATTGTGCACAGGATGTTCCGTAAAGACTACTCCTTCAATAAATTTCCAGAATTATTGTCACGCATGAAGTAATAAAAAGTATCACAAATTAATACTTAAGGAGAAAAAAAGAAAATCAAAACCTAACCATTCATCAATCCGGAAATCTAGATTAGAAGTGTATGTGTAACTGTCGAAGAAACATGGATCAGCTGTTTAAGAACGGTTATAAAATCAAACTGGTTTAGAGTCGGGGTGGCTCAAGGAATAGAGCGTTCCCTTCCCAATGAGGAGAACCGGGCTCGAATCCCAGAGATAGCTGGTCGATGCAGATTCTTGAGACAAACCAGTGATTTTATTTTATTTTATACCCGTTGTTGAACAGCTGACCCAACTTTTGAATTTACGATTATTAATGTTCCATCACGTAACCTTATGATTTTTAACCCAATCCAGAAGACGAGGGAACTCCTGGATCAAGTATTGGGAGAAATCTGTCTTCGTGGAGGACTTTTTGGAAGAATCTCACCCGCATTTGCGTTACATGGATCGGAAAACTACGAAAACCTTCCACGATTAGGCTGACGGCAAGGGGACTATAAACCATAATCCGTCTACCACTGAGAATATTTTACGTCAGCACTGTGGTCGGTACGAACCAAGAGCGGAATTCATATTGACCAGCCATCACTGGGATTCGAACCCGGTTCACCTAATTGGAAGGCAAATGCTATATCCCCTGAGCCACCACGGCTCAAACAAGCCTTTGTGGAGAACATTTTTATGGAACTAGCCTGCATTTGCGTTAGATGAAAAGGAAAACCTCGAAAACCTCCCATGGTTAGCCCGATGGTATAATGATTTTTAACCCATGTTCCGTCTACCACTGATGATATTTTACGTCTGTACTGCCTGTCCCGTTAGTGGGATGTGGAACTGTTGAAGGTTAAAAATACACAAACTTTTCGCTTTACCAATTACTAAAATCTGTAATTTTTCTTTGCTGTTCATACTAGACCCAACTAAAAGTGTCAAATGTTTTTTACTGTTTTTTTTCCCTCCATGGCAACGTCTACCCTTAAATGGATAAGATTTATGGGGTAAAAGATTGAAAAACATCCTACATTCCTCCATGTTAAAATATCCTTTGGTTGATAACCTTAAATAAGCTCACATAATTTAGCTTTCCGTTCTTCATCCTCTTTCTAAATCAACGCTGTTACAATCACCTATAATTGTTTTATTAACTAATCCAACTCATTTTTTCATCGGATCAATCCATCCATTTGAAGGCGTGAAATCAACGTTCAATTTCTCCACCATCTCTAAGGCTTTCCCTCAAATAGAGTTCCATGGACAGGAAAGTTCGAACAACTTGCTTGGTTAAACCATATCATGATTTTTTTTTCAACATCTTCGTATTTTCTTCTTTTCATTATTTTTATTTTCTGAGATACACCGGAACAAGAAGTGTTTAAGATGTCTTTCTTAGCAATAATGCAATTTAACGTAGTAGCGGGGAGATTAAAAATTTTCACTATTGAACCCTTGTTAATTGAGAATAGCTGTCAACAGCTTTTAAAGTTTTTACTTTGTCCTCAACAGGTAATGTTTAACGTTTAATGCCTCTACAGGACATTTTTTACAAAAATTTAATTTTTATTGCAATATTTAAGAGAAAAATCAAAATGAACCTTCACACTAAGAAAATTTCCAACGAAATGCTTGTAAATTTTTTGATGTATCTTTCGCATCAGTAACTGAAGGGGTGGGGACAGCAGTGCAGTGTCATCAGGATATATGATTTTCATTTACAGTGGGCAATGTCCAAGCGATTCACCACATTCTTATCTTATCAGTTTCATTGTTCATCTAAAGGTTCACATTCCTTTGCTCACACCTGCTCCTGATGAATCACCTTCTTTTGTGTAATGGAAGCAAGGAAAACCAGTGGTCTTTGTTAATTTTGAATAGTCCACCTGTATGTTTTTGCCACAGAAAGGTAAAACTAGATAAGACATTTTAAATATAAAGCTTAAAAAATGGAAAAAATTGGAAGCGAGTAAAAATTTATTAAACGGGGGAAAAAACTTCTTTCAAAGGTTTAACATTATGGTATTTGGTTTTTTAAAAAATAAGCTTCTTACGCGTGACTTGCCGTCAGGCTAACCGTGGGAGTTTTCCGTGATTAGTCTCTCCATGTATTGCTAATGCGTGTTAGTTCCATCAGAAATTCCTCCACAAAGGCAAATTTCTCCTAATCCTTGATCCAGGAATTTCCTTGTCTTCTGGATCGTTTTCAAAATAAAAAGGCTTTGGGAACATTGGTAGCCGTAAAACTTAAATTGGGTCAGTTGTTCAACGACGACTATAAAATAAAAATAAAAAATAAAATTGGTTTAGAGTCATGGTGGCTCAGGGGATAGAGCACTCGCCGTCCAATGAGATGACTCGGGTTCGGATCCCTGGTCGATTCGAATTACGCACTTAGCTAGCACTGACCACTGTGCTGTAAGTCCTCCACGAAGACAAATTTCTCCCGATACTTGATCCAGGAGTTTCCTTATTTTCTGGATTGTTCTCAAAATAAAAAGGCTATGGGAACATTGGTAGCCGTAAACTCAAAATTGAGTCGGTTCTTCAACGACGGTTATAAAAGTAAAAATTATAAAATCAAGATGGTTTTAAAGACCGGTTTTCAATTCCGTTTATTTTAATAATTCTTTAGATTTCCATATCGTTTTTACCCGATCTTAAGTAGCAGTTTGCGACCCCCAGTTTGTATTTTTTTAAACTTAATTCTTAAAGATGATTCTAAAATTATATTATATGAGGACATAGAACACGGACCACTCTTCATCGAATCAAGATGTCTCAGTTTTCATAATTATGTATTGAATGTTAGTGAAAGGTATTGATATGATTGTGAAATACAGGGTGTTTATAAAGTCCCGGACCCATTTTAATGTTTAAGAACTCATAAAATAATAAAGATAGATTAAAATTAATAACATAAATGGTTAGATAGACTCAAAACGTTTCATGACCCTTGTCAATGAACTTCCACGTGTGCCCCCTTCGTCGCACGGAGAATATCAAGTCGATAGTCAATTTGAAGCCAGGTAGCGGCAGGCATGTCGGCATCCACTGAGGCTATTGCGGTTGTCTTGTGGTGTATGCATTCTCCTTAATATCCGCTCAAATAAAACATCACATAGAAAAGTACTACATAGAACAAACGCATCAAAAGTAAACATAACATTGCAATAGTTGCCAAAAACAAAAGAGAGAAAAATGCAATTAATTAGCAGACGATATTTAGAAAAGTACTGATATTTAGACTGGAAAATGAAATTGGGTATAATATAGCCTACGTCACAGGTTGTGTTGTTCCTACTAAATTTAACCCATGAACGGCATTTTCTGCGAGCCTAACTTCAAGCCACAAATAAACAAACGAAGTGTTCGATCGTTTAAATAGCTGCTCGCCAGATTTTATTGCATTATAAAGAAAAGTTATTGAAACTAAATACAACTAAATAAAGAACAACAACTAAAACAAATAACAACAACTACTAATAACAATAACTAAATAAACAACAACTAAATTCCATTCATTTAGCATTGCGTCATATGTTGTTCCTACTAAATCGAAGTAGTTGTGTTTTTTTCATTTTATACCCAATTATCTGAAATTAACCACACGCGCAGACGAGATTTACAAAAGTAAAGATATTCAAACCTGAAAAGGAAAATATATGAGTTATTCCATCAATAAATGCCATAAGTTTGTTTATATCTTCATTATTTTATAAGTTATTAAACATCAAAATGAGTCCGGGAATTTATAAACTCCCTGTAATTTAACGTTTGATATCAAGTTTTTTTCATACATTAAGAAACAGTTACTTTTATCAATGTGTTTACGTATTTTGTTTCACATAAAGCATATATATATATATATATATAGAACTCAGAAAATAAGTTAAAAAACTTAGAGAAAACATGGAAAATAATAAGGCTTAATGAAGCGAGAAAAAGAATAAATATTAAAATTAAATATTTTTATAATGTATTTAAAAAAGAATTATATTAAAAAGCCGGAAAACAAAAATAATGAAAAGATATCTCTTCATCAGTTCACGCTATCATATCCGCAAAATTTCGGTGAGAGAACAGGCTTGATTCCTGCCAAATTAAAGATTTCGTTCAAAGTTAGACAACTTTATATCTTTTTCAAGAAATTGAAATCTAAATTAATCTTCAAGATATTGCCTTACTATTCATATTTACCTGGATTATATGATAGAATAATCTTACGAGTCATAAAAAAATCAAGATCACCACATTCTTATTTACTTTTATATTTTAATAAAAAACAATTCTATCGTTCAAAAATGTTGCTTGGTCAGATAACAGGGGTCTGACCAGGCATTTTGTGAAAGGTCCGTTTTTCGTGAAATTGTGAAAAAATTACTCACATTCTTTCAACCAGGGTCCGCTTTTATGAATTTGTGCAAATAGGGTCCGGTTATTGCAAAAAACTTTTTCAAGGACTTTTTAAATTGTAAATAGATACAAGATTATGCTCGGCACTGTAAAATTATAATAAAAAAAATAAATTTTCAAAAATAAATAGCAATTGCTGCTTCTAAATTAGAGATGCAACATTTGATATTTAACCTATACTGCTGAACGCAGAATATTCATTTCGGACGAATAATGGAAGAATCGTCTGCCGAAGACAAAACTTAATTCGTTTACATCCATCTTTCTTGTTTTCTGCCCTGGGAAGGGTTTATTCGATTAACAAAACAATAATGAAGATAAACAAATTTGTGAAGGGTCCAATTAAAAGAAAAGTCATTTTGTGAAGGGTCCGTTTTTAAGTTAAAATATTTTGTGAAGGATCCGTTTTTATGAAAAGATATTTTGTGAAGGGTCCGTTAACGGACCCAAATTTCCTCTAAACAGACCCCTGGATAAGCAACACTAATCTAGGAGTGACTTTCTTAACTGGAAATTTTCAAGATGGATTTCCAGGCATTTTTTAATGCTTAACTTCTTTACCGAAATCGTCATCCATTAAAAACGAACTAAGGGATTTTTTGAGTTACTTTCGGCTTCAAGAAGCTTGTAGTCTATAAGTGAGACCCATAATAATCAATAGCCGGTTCCGGGGCTTGGTCTCGTCTTTTTCGGAAATTCGGTTTAATTCCTATGGTTGACCAAGTAAAGAGACGCGCATATGGCGTTAGGGGTTATTATTCGTAGTAAAACTTCCGGCTAGATACTTCCGACTGTTTTTTTAAGCCAAAGCTTGAAAAAATGCACCATCCAATATTATTATACTTGTAGTGTTTTCAATAGGACGCGTTATTTTAATCTAACTTTCAACGAAACAAACAACACATTAAATTCGGAAGATATCCGCAAGCTTGCTATGATTCTACCCAAAATTGTGATATTAATTTAGTTAAGACCTAATTATTCGAATAAGATTGTGTGATTTTTTTTCTTCTCTAATTTTATTTCTAACGATGAACAACTTAACGTTTTTACCCAATTTTTGTTTAAAATTTTATTTTTTAATTTCCTTCTATTTAAATTTTACCAATGATAATATTTGGTATGGGGCTGTTAGAAGTAAGAAGTTTTCCTTTGATGAGGTCACCAATAAATAAAATGTAAAGCTTTTAGAGGTTTGACAGACCGACATTAAATTACGAAAGTAAACAAGAATTTTTAAACACCCTATCCCAGAAAATAAATCAAAACTAATAACTTGTATCGATTATTTTGGTTATTTGTAATAACAGCATAAATTTCAATTTCATGTACCTAGCTTAAATATTTATGGAGATATGGGCAATTTTAATAATAAAAATTATTTAAATTATTAATTAATTATTTAAATTATAATAAAAATTATTTAATAAAAATAATTTACTTCTTTTTGCTGTAACTCAAAAAATATTTAATACACCTAAACAAACTTTTTAGAGTAATTTAAAATTATTTACAAAATTATTAATTTAAAACTTGAAAAAAAATTCGTTAAAAATTGCATAAGATATGAGTATTTAAAATGGCTCTTTTATTCTGCGCAGACGTGGAAAATCTAACTTTTTTTCATAATTTTGTAACAATCGTATTTGGCCACAAATGAAAAAAGTCATATTTGAATATTTTAAAAATTTAAAAGGTTTTTAGCAATTTTCTAAGTAGTTTTGTACTTTTTAAAAGTAATCTCAAAACGATATGGGCTTTTTCTCAAATTTTGTTTTGTATTATGAAACATGTTTTGTTTAGAATGACATCGGAAGCAACAGCCGAGACTACAATATGAAAATTGTGGAAAACCCCTGATCTTTTTCCGTTTTCTTTTACAAAGTACAAAAACTACTAAAAAAATTGCTTGAAACTTTTTAAATTTTTAAGCCATACAATTTAGCCTTTTTTTTACAATTCATGCTTAGTATAATTTTTTCCTTTCTTTTTTTTCGCAAAAAGAAACTAAGCTAATAATTAAGAATAATTATTATAAGAATCTTGTTTCCTCTATGCCAAAGAATATATAATATGAATATATTATTCTTATTTGTCTATGCTTGAGTTCTACCACCTGCTCCAAAACTAGTTTCCTTTTTTACTTTTGTCCTACAGAGCAGGAAGTGAAAGACAAAACTTGCTACATCTGGCGGTTTATTTATTTATTTTTTATTTATTTATTTATAATTTCTTGTTTTTTTTGTTTTTGCATTCTGGGCATTATCCATAGAAAATTAGACTTCGCTGTATTTCTTCTACGGACGTGATGTTATAGATAGAGTATAGACAAATTCTCTAAATCCCTATTTATTTCGAAACATATTAAATTTGGCTTTCAAATTTAACAATACAGCTTTCATGCAATTGTAAAATTATCTATTTTCCAATTAAAGTTTGATATGTGATTTCTGACAAAAACAAATAATGAATTAGTTAAATGATTTATTAAATAAAAAAATAATTTACAATTTTTCAAATAAGCCATTTGTAAAATTGTTCTACTTTTTATAGCGATTTCAGACGCAATGTATCGAAAATAAATTACTAACGAAAAGAAATGTTTTTGAACACCCTATGCCAAAAAAATGTCAAAATAAATTTTTAACTCATAACTATTAATTTGCTTATAATATGCAATAATTGCACAAAATTTCGTAAAACTAGCCTAAATATTTATGAAAATATGGATATCTTCGTTAAAAACGACTCACGTTTTTTTTTTTTTTTTTTTGCTGTAACTTTGAAAATGTTAAATAGAATTAAACAAAAATTATGGATCAACTTAAAATCGATTACAAAATTGTTGCTTTAAAATTTGTGAAAAATTCATTAAAAACTGCAAAAGATATGAGTAATTAAAGTAGTTTTTTCATACAGCGCGTGCGCAAAAAAAATTTAACGAAAATTTTTCGTAATTTCGTAGTGAATGATATTTGGCAACTAATTAAAAAAAATTTGATTTGTATATCTTAAAAATTAAAGTAGAAGTAGAGTTCTTCCTTTAAAAACTGAAAACAATAAGGGGTTTTCCACAAATATAATGTTTATACTATTAACAAGATTTATCAACCAATGATAAAACACCTCTAATGTTGGTCTGGACAACAAAATGTGGACAGCAAATTAGGAAAAAAACATCCAAAAGAAAAGATACTTTTATGGGGGATGCTCCCCATCAATGCCGGTGTCATTTTTAATAAATCATGTTTAATAGTACAAAATGATATTTGTGAAAAACCCTTTATCATTTTGTGCTTTCTTTTAAAAAGTAAGAAAACTACTTTGAAAATTGCTGGAAACTTTTTAAGTTTGTAAGATTTTCAAATCGAACTTATTTTATTAGTTGCGATACGATACACTACACTCGTTAATACGATACACTACAAAATTAAGAAAGAAAATTTTTAATATTTTCTCAGCGCATGCTCAGTATACAAGAACTACTTTAATTACTCCTATCTTGTGCCGTTTTTAACAATTTTTCTCAAATTTCAAAGCAATCATTTCAGAATCAATTTTTAATTTATCCAAAAGTTTTGATAATTTTTTTAAATATATACAAAGTTATAACAAAAAAACGTAAGACAAAAGAGTTTGTTCTTTATAAAAAATGTCCCTATCTCTATAAATATTTAAGCTAGGTTTGCGAAATTTTATGCAATTATTGCATATAATAGCCAAAATAATAGTTATAACTTACAAATTTATTGCTAAATTTTTTGGAATAGGTTGTTTAGAAAATAGTAAAAACTTTTTCCAGTTCGTAACTTATTGTCCGTCCCTCAAACCTTAAAAAAGCTTTAAACTTCATGGATCTGTATGAGAAATTGCACGATCTAAACACTTCCAAATTTATAAATTGATTATCGATGTATTTTTTGAGAAGTATCAACAACAACAAAATGTGTTAGTATCGAAGTGTTCCCATCATTTTGTCCAACCCCTGTCGGTACTAATTAAACTTGGATTAAGACACCCCTTTTGAATTTATTAATAATTAAATTTTCCTTCGTTTTCAAAAAACTATTTTACCCCTTATTGTGAGATGTTGTTATGGTAATTCCAATCTTACCATGTTAGGTCAGGGCAAATTACATGAATATCAGTTTATTTCAATTGTTTCTAATTCCATTTCACAATTCATAAAATTAACTTTTCAATACGTAAATTTTTCAAGCAACAATTAATTTTATGGGACTAAAAATAATAACCCAAAAATAGTGAATAACAATAAAGACTGATTGAAATTTTCTACGTGATCTAAACATCTTGACTGAAAAATATCAAAAACTTTGGCCGATAACTTTGATATATTTTTATGGAAATCATCGCAGCAGCTACTGTATTTTGTACATTATTGTACGTTATTTTCCCAAGCAGTGACGATCAAAGGTTATAAAACAGTTATCTGTCCTGAAATTTGCTAACATTATAAAAAATACGATGTAATAGTTTTAAAGTTTTCGCATTCTCTGATATGCACCGTTTGTAAAGATGCCAGAGGCTGTTACCTAACGCCTCTTTCTTCACCCACGCCAAACTTCCTAATAAATGCAATGTTTAGGACTGGGCTATAAATCGATATATCGCGACATATCGATTTAACGCCTATATCGGCAAACCGATACAGCAACTTTCATTCCAAGCGATGCATCAGAAATTTGATTTAAGCCGTCGAACGAAGAAGACGATATAACGATACACGCAAGGACTTTCTCTTACGTTCCGATGCCAACTCGCGCTGTGGAAGACGATATTGTTTCGTTATGTTGAGACGACCTTGACTGATGGTAGAATCAGAATCACTTTTGAGACCTTATATCGTTATATCACATGTTCGTTTTCGCACCTTCGCGATTTGAAATCGCTTCTTGTAGATTATTTTCAATGGGATTAACTTCGTGATCGCCGTCGTAACCTTGTTCTGAACGCAATCTATTATTGAAAAGAATTTATAAAGAAAAGTTTCTTCATTAATTAGGTAAGTTTTTTATTTATTTTCTGACAAAACTTTTTTTATATTTTTAAATGTGAAAATTATCGGAAATCTAATTTAAGGCATCCGTAAGGAATTAAATTACAAAGTAAATAAATTTGTTAGGTTATTTTTTTACTTTCTTTTAATTTATTAAAAACCTTTCGGATAAAACTTCTAATAATTTAATGGGCTTCTATTACTGATTTTAAATTTATAAATCTTGAGTTGTTTTTATTTTTAGAAATAAAGTTAAAACAAAACTTATTTTTTGGACATAAGTCAATAAACTTTATTTGTTCAAAAGAATTTGAAAAGTTTGCGAATTTTATTCATTTCTTTTTTTTTTTTTATCAATTACTACTTCGTTTTATTAGAGAGTAAAATCATTATTTTTTTTTTAATTTTCGTTTTATATTATTAGTTAATTAGCTAAATATATTACCGAATATCACAATTCTTTTGTTTTTATTTTTAAGAATTTAGTTAAGAAACTTTGCCTTACTTTGTTTTTCGTTCATAATTCGGTCATTATTTAATTTAATTTTATTATTTATATGAAATAATAATAAAAATAGTGTTTAGGAAGCATTTTTTTTCTAAAATTTATTTAGCTCTTTGTTTTAAGCATACAAATAATTTTTTAACGAACTTATTTTTTAAATTTTGTTCCTATGCTGTTAGGTAAATATATTGATAAATTTCACTTTTATTTATTTTTTTATTTTTAAACTAAGAAATCTTTTGTTATTTGCGTGATCATTTTTAGAAAATATAACAAAACTTGTGTTTACTTCTTCTTTAAGAATTTGAACATTACGATCGAACTTAATAATTCTGTAATTATTTACGCATAATAGTACAAGCAAATATTGATTTGTTAAAAAAAGTTTCTTTTTAAAAAAAAAAAATATTTTTAACACTTTGTTTTAAATGTATAATGAATTTCTTAACAAACTTTTTCTTTTAATTTTTTAAATTTTCTTTCAATAATTTCAGCTAGATATCTTTATAAAATTCCCTTTTTATTTTTAAACTGAGAAATCTTTCAGAGAACGAAAATTTTAAGAAATTATTACAAATCTTATGTTTACTTTTTAGTTTAAAATTCGAACATTTTTAATTTTAAACTTCGGCTTTTAGTCAATCTAACTTTTATTTTAATTAAAATATATTTTGAAATTTTAAAATCAGCTTTTGTTTAATAACAATATTTTTTTTCATTAAGGGTGTTTTAGGGGTTAACTTAAATTAAGACTGCTTATACCTTATAAACGATAAAGTGCAAATATTTCATTCTGTATCTACACACATTTTTTCAATAAATATTTTAAGTAAGATTTTTACATCTTAGTCAATTTATTTAATATCTTTCTTTAGCAAAACATATATATTTTCAAATTTATAAATTGATTTAAATCAATATGCGTATGAAGTCTTGATAGAAATCTGACTTTCTGTGCCTTAAAGTAAATGAAATTCAAAAATACTATATCGCGATACATCGCTATATCGCGATGCAAAACTGACGATATATCACGATATATAATTTCTAATATCGCCCAGTCCTAGCAATGTTGTTAATTGTTAAAATGCTGCATAAAAATGGATTACATGGGACTGACCTGTTAGACATTCCAAAATGCAAGAGTAGTCAAAATACCATTTAAATATAAATTTTATCTCCATCGTTCAGCAAATTATGAACCAAATTAAAATACTGAAAATTCTCAGCTGCATAGAAAAGGAAAAAAAAATTTCCTTCGCTCTTCGAAACTGTGCATGCAACAAAATAAAACCGAACATGCTTCTCTGGTTTGATGATTGTCAGATTGAACGTGTATTTTACTTGCTGGAAAAGTTAGTTGTTTTTTTAAATTCAAATACATCTTCTACGGTGAATCTTATACCTATTGTTATTAAAGCATTATGTAATGTTCTGTCTCGAAACGCAAAGTTATTTATTTAATATGATCACGATTTTTACTTAAAAATTAAAGCTCATAACACAGAATAGGGAAAAAAAATGTAAAAAATATGAATGGAAAATAGCTCATATTTACTTCGTGCAACCTTTTCTTGACCAGGAAGTGGGAAAAAAAATTATATTGCTTTAATTAGTTTTAGAACTTTCAACTACTTTAATTTTTTAAAACTTTTTTTTGTTTTGTTTAGAAAAGATTTGAAAGATGTTACTCCATGCCCTTAAATAGGGTCCTATTATCGCAAGGACCTACGGGGCTCTGGGTTCACTGTTTGAAGAGGCATTAAATGATTGTTATTAATGTTTTTTTAGCGGTTTTTATTTTTTTTATTTTCACCTCACTGATTAATTTATATATGATATGCTTACTTCTACGTTTTGTAAAGGATTTTTGTTTGAATTATTAATAATTATTTCAGTGAACAAAAATCTTTCAGTTTCTATGACACTTTTATATAAATAATATAATTAGAATTCGATGTTTAAACCTATTTCAAAAAAGCACTATTCTGTACAAGATTGTTAATTTAGAGTTTTTTTTTTATTTTAATTGCAGAAAGATATAGTTTTATAAAAATTTATCCAAGTCTGAAAAAAAAAATTTTTTTTTTTTTTTTTAAGTGTGATTAATTTTTTTTATTTTTTTTTTAACAAAAAGATTACTGATTTTGAAAATTAAAAAGGATATAACTCAAGAGTTAGCACAAACCGAAATTTAAGCCTCGGGCACAAGTTCACCATGTCGGGCTCTGCGATATAAAGTCGGCAAAAATAAGTTAATAGACACGAAATAAAAAAAAATTTTAATTCTCTGAATAATTTTGAAACAAATAAACTACTAAGTTTTTATTAAGATTCAAAGAATTTGCATTATTAGAAAGACATATTACGCACTAACTCTATTTATTTAATTATTTTTAATTTTGCCATTAAATTTTATTCTAATTATTTTATTTATTAATTTTTTTTCCTTATTTATTTCTTACGAATTCCTAGGCATCATTACTGGTTTATTCTTATTTTTCTTGTATTATTATTTTTTTTTTCATTTCATTGTAATTATTATTTTATATTAGGATATACTATGAACTATTAGACTGTTTGAATTAATTTATGAGGAGGGGGGAGTTAACTGGTGCACACGGAATAACTTCTCCCCCATAAATTGATCCAAATTGTTTATCTTGCCAAAACTACACCTGTCAAGATACTGGTAATTGCTTTCAGGTGCGTTAGTGGGCATAGTGGGTATCCCATTGTCCTCCCCCCCCCCGCCCAGAATATTCTCTTAGCATGAAATAACTATTTTCTCAGGGTGTTTACCTGATAAAGAGGAAAGTAAGAAGGCCTCTCAGAAAAAGTAAGATCGAATTCTTAGCTTTCAGATGGAAAATATTCTAAAAATGAACGAAGCTAAAGAGCTTTACTTTGACTAACCACCATTTCATGAATAGCTTAGCTTGTCTATCGAATTGAGATGGATTTATGTAATGTTGTAATGTATCTGTAATTTTTAAGAAACTATTAATTAATAATTAAAATTATTATTAATTTAAAAAATTAAATAATTGAATAAAATAAAATTTGAAAATAGTGAACTAAATAAAATTTTGATTATCAGAACATTTTTTCTAAATATTGAAAATATTTTGACCTAAGCCGTTATTAGCAATCACATTAAAGGAGTATTTGAATTCTTTAAGAATTTTTTTAATTGCAGCTCATCTCTAATTTTTCATTAAGCACAATTATTACATCAATTAAATTTTACGGAATCGAGCGTAATGTTATTATGATTAATAATTTTAAACTATATAATTTATCATCTGTATCAATGAGGTTTGAAAATGAAAAAAAAAAAATAAGAATTTAACATAATAAGGTGATTTCACCGTGAAAACAAAAATTAAAGATTATAATTTTGTTTCAGGTGATTGAAACTATGATTGGAACTTTTTCTATGTACTGATATTTAAGTCATGATACAGACTTACAAAAGAAAGAACTACACTAAATTCATATGTCATGTTCAGTATAGAACTGAGAAATCGTTCAATAGTCTTTAATAGTATGAACAAAATTTTCTCAGCAATTTTATTTATTATTATATTTAAGCACAACATTGTTAAATACGGTTTAATAATTAACTCATTGTTTTTACTTATTCGTAAATCTTGACCCTGAAGTTTTCCTTTTTAAAACTTAGTTTTCTTTTCCGCAAATAAATGTTTCGAACTTCCAGAAAAATCCACCTTAATTTAAAAAGGAGTTAAGTATATTGGTTTTTGTGATACGAAATGAAGGAGCATAAACCAATTTGCTCAATCCAAACAATTTTTTAAATTTCTATGAAATTATATTACATACAAAATAAATTTTATGCACAAAAACACACTTTTTTTTTACACACAGAGTATTCCGTAAACAACGCTCGTAAACTAAATTATTAAAATTCTTTCGAAAGTAAACTTGAACTATTAGTCATGTTAGATGACATAAAATAACATTGAAGCGAGGAAAAATATAATAAAAACTGAAACAATAATTTATGAGGTAGGAGACATTCAAAACATTGAAAAAAGTTTGAATAGCAGAATTAAAAGAAAGCTATTTAGAAATATTTCTCAAGAAATACTTAAGTGGTGTTTAGGACATATAATTCCTCTATACTTGAAAAAAGTTTTAAAGCTTTCAAAAGCGTAATAGTCAATAAATTACGAACGAAAGCAAGGATTTTTGAACACACTAAAGCAATTAGATTAGACAAATTTGGTTGTTATTTGCCAACCCTTACGTACTTTTGGAGTTATGAACATTTTTATAAAATAAAATTCTTTTTGTCTTGTATTTTTTGGCTATAACTTTGCAAATAATCAACAAATTTTTTGGAACTATATTCAAATAATATTAAAATTGCTATTTTAAAGTTTACATAAAAAAACAAAATTGCTCAAAATATGAGCTTTTAAAGTAGTCTATCACTATCACTCTAAGCATGAGCGGAATAATTTTGAATTTTTTTTTTATATATATTTAAAATTTTTTTTATATTTATTATATATTCAAGAGATGATTAAAGTTTTAATGCATTCTTTAAAAAGTAATGAAAATAAGCCTCCGTATCAAACTTATCATCATGTAGATTAAGAAAAGGATATGTAACATGATTGCAAATTTATCATAGAAGCCAACTCAGAAAACAAGGAAACTCTTACTTTAGGAACTGGAACAATTTTTTTTGGTGAAATGCCTTCAAAAACAGCGTTTGCGCTTCATGGAGAGGAGCTACAAATATTGCATTTTTTTTTAATCAAAGTTTGCCATTTTTTTAATCAACAATATTTTGTCATGGTTCGAATGATTTGAATTAAAAATGTAAAAACAAAAGTTGATTTCAAAAATTTTGCTTTATTTTAGTCTTTTAAAAACTAGCTTCTTCTGGAAGCAAAAGAACAGACAAAAAACTCAATGTACTAACCATATTACATTGAGTCTTATGTTTTACGTAATGAATTATGTTAGTCATTGCGCTAGTTAGCAAGTATACTAACTTTTATTCTTTATTTAAGCAAAATAAGAAATAAGCAGATGAAAAATAGAGAGAGAAAAAAAAGAAAGAGCTTTTTTTTTTCCCAAAAAATTTTTTTGCCAAAATTCGTTTAAATGTGATTAATTTTTTTATATACAAAAAGAAAGAGAGACAAACTGAATAGATGTCTTTAAAACTAAATATGCTAATTCAAAAAAAAAGAAAGCAGTCTTTTATGGCTAATTTTTTAAAATTAAACCAATTATGGTGAAACTCTGAAAGTAAAATTATATTTCTACTAAAAGCTTAAATATTTCCTCTCTTGCTATTCCATGAATTATTTTTTTTTTCTATTTTTAAAAGCAACAACAAATTTCTCATTCTAAAAATAAAATAAGAAATGCTCAAGGATCGAGTTTCCTGTCGCTCCTTCAATGCTCATGAAGGGGAGAGGTACAAGATGGATGACCATAGTTACAATATATTTGACAACTTCTAGGAAACATGGTGATTTACTATTTGCGGTTTCTACTGACCCTTTTGTCATTCCAAAAATTTGCCACTGTGCTTTTCTTCAAACAGGAAGAACCATGCTAATTTACACCCAACTGAATCACACAGAGCGGAACCTCGTTAATGTAATCACACTCCTTGATGCAAATTTCTTTTAAACGAATACTAAATTTCGATTAACCATTAGATGGGAGAGGAAAATATAGAGCAAAGAACATTACGGTGGAAAACTGATGATTCACAATTCTTCATCAATATGAATTGGTATTTCTAAGAAATATTCCATATATTTTGCTTTAGTGTTGATTGTTTAACCTTAACAGCAGCTATGTAATAAATAAAAAATGAATGAAACCAGCTGTACAGGGAGTGAGTATAACTGAACCATTGGTAGACGGAAAAAAAGGTCCCGGAAAAAAAGGTACGGAAAAAAAGGTACCGGTAAAAAAGGTCCCTGGAAAAAAAGGTACGGGAAAAAGGGTCCCTGAAAAAAAAAAGGTCCGGGAAAAAAAGGTCCCGGAAAAAAGGTACCTCCATAGGGAAAATCTGTAGGGATATTTCCCCTCTCGCTTTCTGGGCAGCATGAATGCTTCTCAGTGTTTCAATGAATATTCTTTTTATCTGTAATAATTCAGATTAGATCATTGAGGTAAGGAGAAGGGTAAGGGGGGGGGACTTATGTGCTGGTTGTATTACGCTTTTTTTTTAAAATTTTATTTCATTTATTTATTCTTCTTTGATTATTTTTTAAAGCGGGAAGATACTATTTAAATTTTTCAATAATGTTTTACCTTTTTTTGTAATTTTTTAAGTGAAAAATGTGTTATTTTCTACGGTTCTGTGCTATGTTATCAATTGTAACTTATTACAAAATAAGAAAAAGCGAAAAATGAAAGAAAATAACATGCAAATACCTGTCAAAAAATTTCTATTAGAAGCGTTATAAGCGAAACACATTAATTTTACTCCCCCCCCCCTAAAAGTTTCATATAGCCTGATCACACTTTTTCAATAGAGTCAAGATTCCCGGTACAATCATGATCTTAGAAAATAAATAAACAATTTTATTGAACATTTTCATATTTAATTAACTTTTTAAGAATAAATGCATAAATAAGAAACAAAAGTTGGATAAAAAGCACTTTAAAAACGCTCGACGCGGAAAACCATGCAGAAAACCAAAAACCAGAAAATACCCACACAAAAAAACGGAACAGCAAAAAGCGCTTCAATCTAATCTTCTCATTTCAAATATTTTCCCCTACAGAATTTTCCCTACACAGGTACCTTTTTTACCGGGACCTTTTTTTCCGGTACCTTTTTTTTCCTAGAACCGAACCATTAACCATAATATAAATTAGGAAACAGCACTTTTTTATTTCCAATATGAATATAAAGCTATTTTTCCCCCTTTGGGTGTTAATAGTAACTTTTGTGTAGGTTAAGAAGCATGTTTTCTCAAAAAATCTCATATCCTAGCAGCTTTTTTCAATAGAAATGGCTGTTTTGACATCACTCTCACAGATTATTCGGAGAAATTGATACCCAAACTTTTTCTCATTTAGTGATTGACTTAAAAATTGCAAAGACTAGATTTTTTTCCATCATTCTCTGCATTCGTTATTTTCCTGTGGCACCATCTATGGCCAAGAATTCTGCCACACCCATACGTCACACCCGTTTTAAAGTACGGATCCATTCATACATCCATTTATTCATCTACAGATCGTAATTTTGACCTGAACCGGAGAACGATTAATCTCCAATCCAATACCACCAGAGGTATAATTTGTTATGGGAACATTTAGGGCTTTGTGACCCAACAGATTTAACGTGCATCTGTCACCATTTACTACACTCTTCGGCCGACTGGATTCGAGCTCCCGTTCTCACGAACGCAATCTATAGTTCGAATGTAGGTTCTTGGACTTTTTCTTGGCAAAATCAATAATATATTTCAAGGAAAATGACTATAACAAGCAGCATCGAAATAATATAATTACATAAAATCGTATTCCAAGCAATCGAAAATAGTTTTCACAGTATTGTCACTTCACTCTTATAAAAGTGTACACCATATGCGCGCGTTCATACCACCTTTAGCTAGTACACTCTCGATTATCCGTGCACGGATTATCCGGTTTGCGGATTATCCGTGTTCATTCCGGAGTCACACGAAAAATATAAAGAGAAACATTTTAAAGATTAAAGAAAATTTTATTCATGAAGTTTTAACACAACCAAATTTTTGGAAGCAATATTCGTTAGTGGATTGAAGTATATCGAATATCAGCAGCATGGTCAAAGGTAAAATCGTCTACTTTATCACGATCTTGGAGAAAGATAATATCGCTCGATGAGCAATCTTCTTCAGATGTTCAAGAAAAATATGATAACAGTATTCTCGAACAAGCAAAAGAAATCTGAGGTTTCGAAATTCTTGACGAAGAAAATTTTGAAGATTGGTTTCAAAGTGATGCATGTGAGCCTGGCTTCCTGTATTTGACAGATGAAGACATCGTTATGTTGTTAAATCAAATAGTGATGATAGTGACTGATGCAGAAGATGTAGTAAATGAGGGAAATAGAATTTCTATTTCTGCTGCTCTGTGGAAATTTTATTAGATTATATGGGAGGATTTCATTACGGTGACATTACTGCAGTTCGTAAAACATGTGTAAAACATATGACGAAGACGCATTACACAATATTTTAAAAGGAAAATTCCTAGTTTGATGTTATACAGCATGCAAATGTCAGTAATTTTTATATTTTTTGTACTGATATTGATTTTTTCTCTAATTAGAAGAGTTTTCGGATTATCCGTGTTTTTCGATTCTCCGTGCTCCCTGTCCCGGTGATTAACCCGGATAATCGGGAGTGCACTGTATTTTTGAAAATTTGAATTACTTGTTTGTCCACAGAACGCAACATGATGAGATTTAGACTTTTTTGTCTTAGACTAAGGTGACCAGCGTCTTCACTAAACTAAAAAGCTGGTTTTAATATTCTGAGAACAAAAATATATACGCAAAATAAAAAACGGACCACCCTAAATAACTTTTGATCTAATGATCGGATCTTCACTTTCTAGAACTCAATCTTAATGGTTCAAGGGGGTGATTTTAAATATGACAATTAATTAGTGCAGACGATATTCTAAGTGGTAGAGGGAAAAAATTTCCCGGAGAAAAAGTACTTGTAAAAAGAGTCTCGGTAAAAAAGGGGAATTTCAGGGCATTCAGTTTCGCTGAGTTGGATGTATTTCTTTTCTTGGTTTTTTTTAAGGGGGAAGGATTATTTCAAAATTTTTTAATGGATAATATGTAATTTTTTATTTTAAATAATATTTTGCGTAGAAGTTGTTGATGTGTTTAAATGAATCTGAGGCTTTTGAGTCAGGCCTATTTCTTCTTTCTTTTTACAAGAGGGAGAGTATTTAAAATAATTTTTATTTATACTTATTATTTTGATGTATTTCTCTTTTTTTTTATGAGGAAAGAATTATTTAAAATATTTTTTTTATGAAATACATGTTATTTTTAATTGTTTATTTATTTATTTATGTTATTTATTATTTTGCAGAAAGGACTGCAACAATTCTCTGTATCAAGAATAATTTTCTCATTATTTTATTATTATGATTTAGATTTGCTAATTGAGGTAAGGTACTTTTGGGTGCGACGTATTTTTTTTCCTTTTAAGAAGGTGGTTTATTTTAAAAGTTTTTTTTCTTTCCTTCTATTATAGATTTTTTTCTTTTAAAAAAAAACTAATTTTTATGAAGAAAGGGCTGAAAGAATTCACTACATGATAAATGTTTTTCTCACTATTTTATAATTCTGATTCAGATCCGCTAAGTGAGGTAAGGAGGAGGAATTTTCAGGTAGAACACTTCTTTCATTTTAAAAGAGAGATGTTTTTTTTTTTTTTTTTTTTTTTTTTACAAAAGGTGTTATTTTTTAATTTTTAATATAGAAAGTGCTGAAAATATTATCTGCTCAGTGAAAGTTTTTCCTACTATTTTAACAGGTATTGAAGATTTTGATAAAGGGAGGTGTCATTTAAGTGATAGAAATTTTTCTTTTAAGAGATTATTTTAAATATTTTTATGGACCATTTATTGATGGATATATGGGATAGTTATTCTGCTATTCCATGCAACACAAATTATTTTAATAATGAATTTAATTAAGATTACTTGTTCATAGTTAATACATTTTATTTTGGTATTTTAAATACTTGATTAAATTCTTTTTTTAAATGGTTAATTTTATAGCACTTATTAAAACGTTAGTTTGCGTTGATTACATTACATTAAATAGTGCATTAAAAAATACATTAAATAGTGCGTAAGAGCACTTTCAACTATTTTTATAAGAATTTTTTCCAATAACGTTTATATATATGGGTGATTCTCACGAAACATGACAATTCGGACAAAAAATTTCTTCAAATTTAAAGTCTTCAAAATAATCTAAAAAAATTTTTGTATACTTCTTTAGCTACACTTAATAATATCTTGTAGACAGCAGTGTAGTTTATAGAAATTTGTTCGAGAAAAAGAATAAAATAGAAATTCACCAAATCTTGAATGTCAGGAAAATGACATATTACCTTAGAAGTTTAAAAAACAGTCATTTTAAGTAAGTAACTCAACTTAAGCCTTTATGTTAGATGGACCATAAATTGCTTAAATTAATTCTTTTTATCCACTGTAGAAGGAAGCAAAAAAATTTTTGTTGCTGATATGTGCAGAATAAAATTTTGTATAATAATCAATCATTAAATAAATAAATAACTTTGATTACATCCAGGCCTATTACAATCATACATAAACTTGGAATTAAGTTAATATTTGCTTTCCCTCTTTACAGCAATACCAGTTAAAAAGAATTTCTGGTAACACTTCAATGTCCTGGCATTCATAAGCCAGGATAATGACAAATTCACCATTTTATAGCATATAACTTTACTTTAACTTAATATTTTGGCCAATGACTTTTATATTCTGCAGAAAACAACAGTATTTCTTAAAATAACTCAGATAAATCTATGTAGTTTTTGTTATTAATGATTTCAAGAAACCAGGAAAATGACAGCATAAAAACCTACTCACCTTGAAAAAAATTTTTAAATAGATTTTGAGCCAGAAAATTGGTTCTTTATTCATGCAACAAGACATGTTCAGTTAGTAGGGTATCTAATCAATCTGTTAACATAAGATATTGATTCCTGGCGCTATCGGTAGACGGAAAAAAAGGTCCCGGAAAAAAAGGTACTGAAAAAAAGGTCGCGGTAAAAAAGGTCCCTGGAAAAAAAGGTATGGAAAAAAGGGTCCCTGGAAAAAAAGGTCCCGGAAAAAAAGGTCCCGGTAAAAAAGGTACCTTCATAGGGAAAATCTGTAGGGATATTTCCCCTCTCGCTTTCAGGGCAGCATGAATGCTTCTCGCTGTTTCAATGAATATTCTTTTTATCTGTAATAATTCAGATTAGATCATTGAGGTAAGGAGAAGGGAAAGGGGGGGGACTTATGGGCTGGTTGTATTACGCTTTTTTTTTAAATTTTATTTCATTTATTTATTCTTCTTTGATTATTTTTTAAAGCGGGAAGATACTATTTAAATTTTTCAATAATGTTTTACTTTTTTTTTGTTAGTTTTTTTAAGTGAAAAATGTGTTATTTTCTATCTTAAATTATATTTTGTGAAGAAGTTGCTAATGTGAGGCTTAAAGTAGCCAATCGGGGAAGTTGGGAGAATTTATGTGTTGGATGTTTATTCGTGATTGGAGGTGAAAGTATTGGTCCTTTTTAATTAGTTAAAAATGGGCGACACGAAAAAAAAAACATGCACGGAACAGCAAAATGCGCTTCAATCTAATCTTCTCATGGAGTCTAATCTTCAATCTAATCTTCTCCATGAATCTTCTCCTTTCAAATATTTTCCCTACACAGGTACCTTTTTTACCGGGACCTTTTTTTCCGTACCTTTTTTTCCAGGTACCTTTTTTTCCGGGACCTTTTTTTCCTAGAACCCTATTTTGGTTATAAATCACCAAATAAAAGTAGCCAGGAAAATGACAGATTTTCATGGGACAAACAAATTATTGACAGAAAATTTTTTTTTAAATGAAGTTTTGGTAAACAATACCCTCTGCGTATATTCTAGAAATGCTAACATAGGATAAGATAAAAAAAAATAGATTTTGAAAAATGCATGGGAAGTTTTGAAGCTAGTTATTATTGGAAATATTGTTTGGGACATGCCAGGAAAATGACATTTTGATATTCAATTAAGTTTTTTAAGTATACAAAACAATGACTGCTAGTGCAAAGTCATTTTAAAATGCCAGCAGCAACAACAATGCTATTCATTAATTTTTTTTTAAAAAAAGTTCTTTTAGTATTATAGTATTAGATCTTGGAGCAAGGGACAGTGAATATCATGTTTCGTGAGAATCACCCATATATATATATATATATGAAAGGGTAGCAGTCATGGTGAGTGATGTTAGGCCACGCAGATAGCAGTTGGAAGGCAAAAAATATTTTATTAGCTTCACATAGTATATTTAAGACATTTTCTAGCAAAGGCGGAGCTCCAATTCGCACTCAAAAACTGTGTGCTCAAGTTTTTATCTTAGGGAAAGTAGCAAAGGAATTTCCCTCTATTTTGTTATATTTGAGGGGAAAAGGGAAGTCCCAAGGATTAGTATTGGTTTATGAAAGAGATCGCGCGTTCCCACACAAAGCAAGGGAAATATGTCCTGCTCTTAATTAAATGCATAGTTGAACCAAAAATAGATTTAAGAACAGGATGTGGCTTTTAAAAGTGTGAGAAAGTATTTCAAATAGAATAATTAATTAGGAATAAAGTAGGAGTTGTTTTATAGAAAAGAAACTAACGTAAAAAGATTAATAGAAGCTTTTTATGTTACATCCCCCCTCGCCGAAAAATTTTAACTAACATCAAAAAATTTTTTAAAATTATCCCTTTGCAAAACTTTCCTTATGATGACACAATTAAAATAATAATAATAATATTTGTAAAATCAACAAGATATAAAGTAACATGAATTATAAAAAAAACACACTTGCACACTATGTAAAAAAAGTTTCATACAGAGTTAGAGGAAGAAAAAAAATTTTGAAGTACCGCTACTATCGAAATGAAGTGTTAGATCTCCATTTTCAAAAAAATTTTTGTGATTAAGTTTTTTCAGTCCTTCTTTATAATCACAGTAAATAAAGTTATTCCTCATACTAACACAATTAAAATAAACTTTTCACTTAAGACAAGAAAATCTATAAAAATTTCCTAAAAGATGTAAATATTCATATTCAATAACAAGAAAGATACAAAAATATGAAAATGCAAGTGATATGAGATATAAAAATACAAACTGACACTTTTTATCAAAAAAATTTTCAATATAAAATGTAAAAATTTTTTGACACAATGGTCTTTAATCTGAAGTTTAAGACTTCAGTATTTTTATTTCAATGAGACAAAAAAAATTTGATACTTGTAAATTTGATGGTTATTTTACCCTTTGAGGTTAAATTTTTATTGTCTCTATAAACTATTTATTTTTAGCAAAAATATCTGAAAAATTTCTTAAAATTCCTGAAGCTGGAAGTTTTTTTTTTCTCATTATCTTGAATTTGCATAATTCCGTCAACATGATTTTGACAGTGCGGCCCCACATTATCACAATCAGTCTCAAAAACACTTGATAATTTCAAAAACACTTGATTTTTTCAGTTTTGCTATTTAAATCTTTATTTTCAGTCTATCTTTTGTTTTATTTTTCTTTAAACTGACTTTGTTGACATTTTTCTTTTTACTATTCTTCTTTTTTTTATGCCCAAATTTTTATTTTCTTCCTTTCTTTTTGTTTTTCTTAGATTTGAAAAAAAAAAATTTTTTTTTCTATCCTCTTAACCTTTTTTGGTTTTTTTTTAATTGCAAACATTAACCAGGATTTCAGGAAAAAAAATGTGTGAGAACAAATTGCTTTTACAATCAGAAAAGGTGATCAGTCTTCTCAGAATTTACATTACAACCCGTTTAACACAATTCATTATTAATTGAAATCCAAAACAAAGCTTTCAAATTCAATATGGTATTAGGTAAATCAGTTTTTTAAAATTTGACTGACCTAGCTATTTTCCTTATTTTTAATTTGAAGTGCAAGTTAGGTTAATTTGCAAATTACTTTTTGTTTGTTTTCATTTATCTTTCTTTTTGGACACATAACTTTTCTAAAATATTTGTTGGGTTTATTTTTAAAGTACCACCTGTGTTAGTATTTAACAAGATAGTTTTCTTAGTCACCATCGGGTAGTTGTTACTTTTATTATTTTTATTTTGAATGTATTTTGAGTGTATCCGGATACTATTCATTGTCAATTTGTGGTTTGGTCACTTTATGTTGGATTTGACTCTTTCTCTAATAAACTTGATCTGTTAATGGAAATGCTTGAACCTTCTCTGAGTCTAACTTCATTTAAATTCTAATTTTGAAAATTTTTGTATTGATTTTCAAAATTATTTGTTGCACTATTTTTAATTACCATCTTTAATTTGTAATTTTTGCCACTCCGTAAGGGCATTCAAATAACCAAAATAAATTTCATTAATTAAATATAACATTTAAAAGAAAAAAAAGTTAAATTTATGAATAGCACATATTTTGCTTTTTTAAACACCATAATAAAATAAAAATTTAAATTTTACTTCTACAATCAATATAATATACACTGTGATATATAATGCAATATAAAAAGTGATTCCTTAAATAATAATTAAAACTATAATCATACTGAATCATAAGTGGAAAAAAAATATGTGATAGCACTAAATTTTAATATCATTATTTAATTTAAACAAATAATATTATAAACCATTGAATAATATCATCAATAAATGGAACTATTATCAAAATATAAATATTAATAGATAAATATAATATTACCGGAATAAATATTTGGAACAATAAACATAAAATTATATGTTCCTATTTCAATATATGAGCGTAAATGATTCAAAAGTATTCACGTTTAAAAACTTAAACTTTTGAGAGTAAATACCAATCACATCTGTAATTAATCACCAATAAATCACTTCTAATATTTGATGAATCACGCGCACACGCGAGCGGAATCATAGCTATCACTTGAGATCACATTTTTGGTCATCTTCCGTTCAAGGAAACACAGAACACTCGAGAAAATCGCCAGAAAACGAAATCAATTCGACCATATGCTGAACCTTTATCAATCCTCAATGAGACCGACAAGCAGCAAGCAAGTAGGGCAACACAGCAAGCACTTGCTGTAAATCCGCAAGAAGCTAATTGTTGATGGTAACACACGGTAGGCGAAAACGAAACCAAAACAGCGAAGACATCAATTCTTTAACGGCGATTCCGGTACAACGGTGTAGAGGCAACGTCTGGACCCATTATGAAGGAAAGTCCCGAAATTCTCATTCTTTTAGTCAGGATATCTGTTTCACGAGCAACGCCGGCATCTCCTAAAACTTCATTCGATTATTTTCTTTCCTTTTATATTTATATATTTTTTACTTATTTGAAAAAAGCATTTTTTTTTTAATGGAGCCAGTGAAAAAAAAAGTGCCAAACCAACTGCAAAATTTATCTATCCTGCTAGGCTTGAAAGGGTAGCAGTCATGGTGAGTGATGTTAGGCCACGCAGATAGCAGTTGGAAGGCAAAAAATATTTTATTAGCTTCACATAGTATATTTAAGACATTTTCTAGCAAAGGCGGAGCTCCAATTCGCACTCAAAAACTGTGTGCTCAAGTTTTTATCTTAGGGAAAGTAGCAAAGGAATTTCCCTCTATTTTGTTATATTTGAGTGGAAAAGGGAAGTCCCAAGGATTAGTATTGGTTTATGAAAGAGATCGCGCGTTCCCACACAAAGCAAGGGAAATATGTCCTGCTCTTAATTAAATGCATAGTTGAACCAAAAATAGATTTAAGAACAGGATGTGGCTTTTAAAAGTGTGAGAAAGTATTTCAAATAGAATAATTAATTAGGAATAAAGTAGGAGTTGTTTTATAGAAAAGAAACTAACGTAAAAAGATTAATAGAAGCTTTTTATGTTACAATATATATATATATATATATATATATATATATATATATATATATATATATATATATATATATATATATATATATATATATATATATATATATATATATATATATATATATATATATATATATATATATATAGTTTACTTTTGAACATTTTCCCCCTTCCATTTCATGTTTGTTGCAGTTTTATTTTTAATTCTTTTTAAAACAGCATTAATGAAACATTTTTTAATAATAAATTGCTTTCACCAAGCACGAATATTTTCACGTAAAACAACAAGAAATGTATGTTGTATTTTAAAGAAATAAAGAGACGATATTGCTGTTAAGTACAATTCCATTGTTTTATAAGTCATGATGATCTATTTAACATTATCTATATCTAACTTTCCATTTTTAAATTCTCGGAGATCTGGTCAAATGGTCCTCTGCGATTTCCCCTCTATTAGATGACAATATAATTAAATTTTGGAAAAAAATTTGTTTCATTTTATTCGCTGAAGTGTGCCTTAACCTTGAAACAAAATGGCTTAATAAACGTAGCTACTAAAATGAAAATGTCATTAAGAATATACAAAAGTTTTTAATGCACTTTTTTTTTTTTTTGTACATCAATCGCAAATACTTGACGCTTCTTCAATCCAGTTACTGAAATATCTGTTTCCAGAATACGTTTCGTTAATCCATTAAATTTTTGAAGCCGATGATTATCTTGACGTGTGTGTGAATACACTTCTGTACTACAATGAATGTATCCAGGTGCATATTCTGTTAGAACATGTAGGAACAAACCTTCTTCCTAGAATGTTTCTTCCTGAATGTTATCATTTTAAATTTCTATTGTCCCCCCAAACCTTTCTGAATGACCTTTACTCGTCGGTCACTTTAACCTCATTTCTAGGAATTAGCAAGCACACGAGTTACACGTGTTACTGGTAATCGAACATGAATATACAGAATAGCGACTTCAACTGCAAACTTCAGTTTATAAGTGTTTTGCGCAAATATATTTATGTAAGTAAATCATTAAATATTGCTATTGATGATGTATGCAGTTATTTAAATTTGTTTAAAAAAGAAAAGAAAGAACATTTAAAAAAATATTTACAAAATCCTATGAAAAGCAATTAATCTGAATGTATATTTCTTGAACTTTTCGAACAAAACTATTTCTTGCTGCAAAGTTCATTTAAAAAAAAAAAAACTACCAAAAATGTCTTATAACTTAAATGAAAGTAACAACTGAATGTGTAGTCAATATGCGAACACAATTATTTACGTTAAAACCAAAATGCATAAAATTGCATTAACTCATTTACTACCTGAGAGCATTTCGCAAACTTTTAATATCCTGGCGAAAACGCATAACTGCATCTAAGTTTTCTTGAAATAGAAAAGAATATCTTTTTTTAAAAAATAAAATGAATCCTTCTTTAAGACGATGTCATATTTCGTTATATTAAAAATCGATAGTAAGTGAAATAATACTAGCAGAAACATGATTGGAAACGAAATATAGATTTCGAAACACTGTTGTCCTATATTATATGGAAATTATAGACTTTTATAGTTTCGGAAAGATGAAAACTTTGTTTTTGATATATATCATCATTTTTTTAAGGACAACAAAAACATAAGAAAACTTAATTTTAAAAGAAGATAACAATTTTTATATCATTGTCATGGATACTAGGGAGTGAAGTCATACAATTCAAATATAAAATATTCCAAATCAAGAAGAAAGAAAATTTAAAACGAATATATTTATTTAGAAATAAATATAAAAAAAAGACAATTATTTACTCTGAATTTTAGACATTAGAATCAAATTATTCAAAAAATTGTCACATACTGTAACACAAGGCACTAAATGTGTGTGTTTGAATTGTACAACTGTAAACTTATTGTTTTAAATAAATTACTAGAGAAATAAAAAAATTTAAAGCTTTGTTTAATAAATTCTTATTTAGATAATTAAATTCAATAATATTTAGGTCTTATGAAATATAATCGATTTTATTTTTTAATTTCCTTTCATGTCCTTGATTCGCGGTTTCCAAGGATTTCTTCAAAATTTATGGGAAGTTTAATCGATATTTTACGATACCACTGATGCTACACAGACATGCTTGACAGGGTATGTAAGGGTGAAAAACGCATGCCAAGCTATCGGTATACATCTTTAATTAATATCATTACTTGAGCTGTACACCACAGCCACAGCATGCTATTTCAGCAGCCAACTGCCTTAAATTCTACTAAATATCTATGACATTAGCTACAGTTCCTCTTGGGCAAACCCGTACCGCGGGTCGGTCTTTGAAATATTTTATCAATTTTTTATTCAGATTTCTCTTTTTAAACTAATTTTTTAAAAAAAAATTTCAACTATCATCAATGAATTACTTGTTTATTTGCATTCAAAATTAAGAGTTAACATGATAAAAAACATTTAAAATTAAAGTACATTTAATGTCTATCATAAATGGAAAATTTTGCAGACCATTTATAGGTTTTACGTACGGTAATAAAATTTTTGTATTTTGATTACAAAAAAAATCCCTACATGTAAAATATTTAGTATATTATGCAACAGTTATCAGGAAATTTATATTTCGTAAAATCTACTGGATTTTTTCCTACTCATGTTGGCAACTATGTATAGATAAATGTAAATATATAAAGGATGAACCGAACGCTTTTTTTGACAGTTTTGATTAATTCTTTCAAAGGTTCATAGGTGTGATATTAGTTTTTTGTATCCAAAATTATGACTTTTTTATTTTTATGAAATAGTAATGAAATGTATTATTGATGAAATTTTCATTTATGTAAATTTTTTTTAAATTGAACATTCTTGTTTAATTTGTAATGGAGCGAGTAACTTTTGTTTAACTTAGATCAATTATAATTTTTATTTATTAAAGAAAATTCATAAATTTGTGATCCTGAATGTTTTCCCATACATATTTTACTAATATTCAGTTTTCAATTGATGTCACAGTTCCATGTAAAAATATTCTTTTTAAAATAGTGATTTACTATATATATATATATATATATATATATATATATATATATATATATATATATATATATATATATATATATATATATATGTATGTATATATATATATATATATATATATATATATATATATATATATATATATATATATATATATATATATATATATATATATATATATATATAATATGATTGGATCCACACCGTTATTTTTTAGTTATGTACAAGTCATTACAGCATGATTAAGGAGTCCAGTTTCGGCATAATCTTTTATTTTACTAAACGATGGTGAAATAGCAGTTTCATCCACCTCCTGCCGGAGGGGGAAAGACACAGATTTCCGTCAAAACGACGAGTTCAGATGGTAAACATGAAACACCAAAAGACACGCGAAAAGCATCGCTCTTAGGTTTTATACGATACTTTCAATGGGTAAACAGGGCAGTCATATTGCATTAATTGTATTCCTACGCCTCATTAAAATTATTTATTACTCATGGAAAATCGTTTAATCTTTCCTTATATGATATGGAAGTGAAAGATCTTAAAATAACTCCACTTTTGAAACATAAATCTAATTATAATTCATTGGCATGTTTTCAGCCTTGAAGTCCCAAAATAGAATATCTGCATTTTATGAACACGAAAAGTTTGAATGCTTTTATTAATACATAAGTATTTTTATAACTTTTGTATTATATATATATATATATATATATATATATATATATATATATATATATATATATATATATATTATATGAAATCTATTAAATGCTATTGAATGTTCATGAATGTAAATAAACTTCTTGAGCTTTTGATAACAATAGCCGATTGATTACAATACAGTAAACGAAAAAAAATTTAAGCTAAAAAATGATTTTTTTACATACGTATTAAAATAAAAATGGTTTAGTTCTTCTAAAAAGGAGCTCGTGACAAACACCGACTCGTTACTGGCAGGTCTTCTTTTCTCTTTATTTAGGATTTCGGGGAATTTGAAATCGCACAGTGCTACGGAATTTTACAATGCTTGACCGAAGATGGCAAAATACCCCCCCCCCCCTTAAATAACACGTGTTTAAAAGATAATATACGTGCCCCGTTTGGACTTTCGGTAAGTTTCAGGAAACACTTTAAACAAAAAAAAAAAAGTTTTCCTTCTTGTTTTTATTGATTTCAAAATAAAATTTACATATTCACTAATAACAATAAACGAACATTTGATTACAATAAACGATGATTTTTCAATGTATTTTGATATAAGCGGACGGGACTAAGCGATTTTGATAACATTAAACGATTGATAACATTAACCGTGATCACATTAAACGGCGTCTATATAATGTAAAATGTAGAAGATACTCAAAATAGCATTTAAAAAAATAAATGAACTTTGTAGTATTGTTCATATTAAAAACATATAATGCTGAGGATTTTTAAAAACTGTAAAAGAAATAATTTTTAGAAAACATCTTAAACAAATATAAACATTCTCTAACAGCAGATTACCCTCGAAACAAGTTCTTATCACCCTGGAACCTGTTCCCTTTCGCTCCTTACGGTTGCTTTTCCTGCAGTGCTCGAACATCCCACAGTGGAGGTAACTGGTTTAACATTAGGTCTATAAGAGCTGTCCTTCTTCTCCCCTCTGTATTCTTTGTCGGTACTTCGAGTCGAGGCAACACCCATAACAACGGTTGTATGGTAACAGAGTTCATAACAGTATTTCCCAAACAAAATTTTAATTTTACGCTTTCATATTTAAAGTGTGAACGTCATTAATAAATATAAACTTTTAAAGACGAATAAATAAACAACCAAAGGGAAGAAATATGTTGAATAAAAAAAAACCTTATCACTAAAGAAAAAATATGTCGAAATTGAAATTACGAGGAATACTAAGCCATTTTTCACTTTATCCTTTATTTTAATTCAAGCATTTGACTAGATTAGAGGCAGTTTAGATTGAATTATGAATATTAGTTTATTATATCATTTTATTTCTCCCTTGACTATCAATGATTGTATGGTAATGAATTTCTCTCATAAAAGCTTCGACTTTTAAAAGGTTTAATATAAATAAATTTTGCGATATTTATTATATTGAAAGGGAAGGATTTTATTTCTTCCGTACCATCCGCGGGGTTATTCCATCTGCAATTATTATTATTTATGCAATGTTTTGTTTTGATTCAACTTCTGAATTCAAAACATCTATAAAGTAATGTTAGTCCTGATAAAATTAGTAAGTATGCCGGTAAAAATGACTGCTTAAAAAAAGTAACTATAAATTTTTTAAATAAAATTATGTTTTATTACTAGACATTAATGTAGTTAATACAATTTAAATAACTGGAAAGACATTCATTCCTCTCCCATTCTGGTTTCGGATTTTCTTAATATCAATGGATTCATTGATCTGGTCTAACCCCGTCAGACCAGATGGGAATTAGCAACAACAACAAATAAATAATTTTTCTGTAATCTTAAAATAAAAATATTTCACTTACCTTAAGAGAAATTACCTTAACCTTAATTCACTTACCTTAAAGGGACTCTTTTTTTTTTCTTTCGAATGTTAAAATTCAAATTTTAAATGAGACAAGCAATCTTGCTTTGAAAAACCAAACTCATGGACGACTACATTCCAGAAAATGGGTACAATACCGAAGTCTTAATTTGTAATCAACGATCCCTTTTACCCTTTTCAAAAAATAGAATGATATTCACTTCACCTGCTTTTTCAAACAGCTGCTTTTTCTAGCACCCACGAGTTAGTAGATGGAACAAAAATACCCAAAAACTTCTTGAAGCAGACGATTATTAAGTTAATAATTTAACGCCTCATTCTCTTTTCAAAAGTTGCCTTTTATCTTTGATGAATCCAAACTAAGTAAAAAAAAAATAAAATAAATATTGATATTATCTGAATCACCTAAGTGGTGATTATAACAGAATACGTTTATTTTATTAATGAGTTAAAAATAGTTTTTATACCATGAAATTATAAACATCTAACTAACAACATTAAATTAAGAAATTGAAGCGGCAAGATGAAACTTGATACAAAAACTTCTTTTACTTCAAAAATATAGAAATAGTAAATAACATAGGAATAAATTTTTCTATTGACATATTCTCATTTCTTTAATTTATTGATTTTATTTATTTACTTTTCTTGTCTTTTCTAAAAAATGTCATGAAATAATGATGGAATGATAATGGATACAATTTCGATATAAATAGAAACAGGAGTTTCCGTCTAACTAAAGTTAACTAAAGTTTTTTTAGAGGAACTACTAAAAACCAAGTTATCAACCACATCATAAAATGTTTGTGATTTTGTTTTTAAGTAAAAAAAAAGATTTTATTTATTTAAAAACACTTCTCAATTAATTAAACTCTATCAATGTAATTATAATTAAAATAATAATGAAAAGCAAATAATAACAATATGCTTTATTATGATTATTATGACGCATTTATTATCACACAATATTACTGGATTTAAAATTGCTTCATATTAATACATAGTACTGGTAAATGTTTAATTCTAACTAGTTTGATGGAAATGTATCACAATTAACAACTAAAAAACAGCTAAAAAACAAACCAAGCAAACTGTTTTGTTATTTAATTTTTTATTATTTGAAATGACAAAATAATTATTGCTTCTTTATCCGTTTTTACGTCTAATTTTTTAACTTAAAATACCGTTTACACTAATTAATTAGTATGTTTGACGTCCCCCTCTCGAACCATTAAGAATGAGTCTTAGAACATGAAGATCCCAATTTTAGATCAGAAGTTATTCCGGTTGATCCATTTATTTTTTGGGGCACGGTACATTCATTTGAAGTATGTGTCAATATTGCTGATAATAGCAAAATATTTTTTCTTATTAATATCGAAAGGTAATTTAGCTGGTGGTTATCCACATATATATGCTTTGATAACTTGATTGGAAGAGGAAAATAAAGTGAAATGATGTTCACTTTCGATACTAACATCAGATATAAATAATAAAAAATGTCTTCCATTTTGTCCTCTTTCGTTAATTTTAATAATAGAAAAATGCATTTTACTCAAACGAAAGTTTGCCGTTATAGCGGAAAGCTAATATATATATTTTTGTACCTTAAATGTTTTGAAGGTACCGTAATATCGGACATCTCGCAATATGAATCTCGATATATCAAACTTTCAGTGTACTTTAATTTGCGAAAGTACGAAAGGAAATTTTGGTTAAAAAAATAAATATTTGCACCATCAAAAATGTATTAAAGTTATATTAACTAGTTTTGATATATGTTGCAAAATATTTCTGAGAAAAAAAAATTACAATCTTTATTTTAATTGAGAAGTTTTTAATGCGTTTTTTAAGTTTCAAAACATATTAAATTTAGTCTGTATTAATCGTCAATCTACAAATGAAAAAAAAAAATGGAAAGGGAATAAATCTTGCAATGTATGTACATTTACAAAACAAAAATAAGTTAATTCTAAATGATTAAATGAAAATATTTTTCTTTTTCATTTCACACAAAATTCTTGCTAAATAAACAAATAGAATTTACGCTTTACCAAACATAAGTAAATAAATAATAACAAAAAAAAATTAATTTATTGCATGGCTTAAGGTATTTACTTTATGTTAGGTATTAATTCATGTAGATGATTTTTGCTTTTTACACTAAAACCCGTAGATATTTTGAACCGAACTTAGAGTACAAGGGAACTTGTTGGTAAAGTTCTACGACAAATTTACTTTCATGGAGGACATCAGAATCGAAACAAGTTCATATTTGCTTTACATCTGTAAAAGAAAAAAAAAAGGAAAATACTCCATGGGTAGCTCGAGGTCAAGATTATTCTCACACATGATCCCTCTACCAGTGGAGGTATTGTACATCGGAATTGTTGTCAGTGCAAACCGAGAGCAGTAAATGAATTAACATGGGAATTCGAACCAAAGTCTCATCAATAGGAAGTGAAATCACTTATCACATAAGCCATATCGGCTCTAGAATATTTAATATTTAAATTGTAAAAAAAAAAATGGAAAACTTAATATGCAGTATTATAAATTTCGTTACAATGTAAAAGCGCTATATATGTTGAATAAAGGAGTTGCAGGGAAGTTTTGCCATTCCTCCATCTCACAATTTTGGAGGAAGCGGTGTCTACAATAATACAAAAACCAAGCAAATAAATAAATAAATTCGATGTAATAGAATAAATTTTTATTTTTGTCGGGTTTTTTTAAAAAAAATTTCTCGCTTGGAAGATGGACTTTTCCGACGAGAGCAGAGATTGCAATCATGATTTGTATATCCATTTTGTTAATCCCAATTTCTTTTTATTGTATTAAAAACAAAAATGTCTTTTCATGACTAAAAAAAACTATTTATGATGACATAGCACGTGGATTGTAACTACAGAATGATTGAGGTCCTCTTTATTATAGTTGAGTTCATGAAACAACTTGGTAGTTATTACAAATCTATTTTAATATTTTAACTCATATATGAGTAATTATAATTTAATTTATTAGCATATATAAATATATACGCTATTTAAGAGCAAATTAAAAAAAAGAAGATTGACAGAACAAACTTAGATCTTCACTATTTCCAAATAATTCAAAAATTGAATTCTGTACATTAAATGGTGCGACGTTTAACAAAATACTTTTCTTTATTGAATGCAGAGAAAGTGTGCATGCATTATAGTCAGTTTCAAAAAGTGTGGAAACGTGAGTAGGATGATGTAGGAGCTGGGGCAGTCTTCTTGTCTCCCACTATCCCTCAGGGGTGTTGAATAACTTTCCATATGAGCACATATAAAAGACTTGTCCCTCAGAATTTTTTGAGGAAAAGTGAACAGGAAGTTGACAGTAAAATGCAAGTAAGAAGAACACATTTTCGTCCTTAAGTTTTTAATTTGTTCTCATTTACGAAAAAGAATCAAATAAAAAAGCTAGATTTTTTTTTTAAAAAAAAAGTAATTATATTTCTTTTCAAGACGGTAGCATTTTCCCGACGACGACATTTAAGTTCGTCCCGATAGGGGGGCAATTTCCCCCTCTGACCCACTATGGATGGTGTTTTCTACACTAGGGAACGCTGCAAGCTCGGGACTGCCTAAATTTCCGGGTTACTGTTTCAGTTGTATTTTAAAGCCATTTGGCATCATTGTGTTTTGAGATTCTCGCAAACAATGTATTTGATTACTTATGTTTACAATGCTAACAATACTTGTGTTTACAATACTAAAAGTGTTAACACTAACGTAAGATGGTTCACAGCTTGCAACACGAACAAGCAGTAATAAACAAATGGAAAGAGGCCAAATCAAGACTGCCAAAAAAGCGAGTTATTCAAAATCTAGCAACCATGTCACCTTTTTTAATAATAAATAACAAAACAACTAAAACAAATTTTCACTCCAAACTCCTCAGAATTACATAATAACATTAATATCTTATGAAATACGGCAGATTTGAGCTCAGAAATTATCTAATTTATTTCTTTTATTGAAAACAAAATTATCCGTTTGAAAACATCGCCTATCCGAATAACATGCAGTAAGCAGCTGCAAACTTTTTAACCGGAACTAGAGTAGGTGCCGAGCTCGAGATTGTTTACATTTCTATTGAAAACACCATCCATTGTCGTCGCCCTTGTCCCACTTCCAGTGGTTTTTCGAACTTATGATTAACTCGCCGTTCTTCTTACTCGAACCTTGTTCTTGTTCCTTGACATTCGCAGTTTGATGCGAACTTGGAGATCTGAACGGAAAGAGAAGCGGGAGTAAGAAGTTTTGTAAATTTTATTTGTCTTGCAGGTACCACTAGAACACTCACTTATCAGATTCTCGCTTTCATTTCCGAATTTACACCCGCAAATATTTCACATCTAGTGAAAAATTTAAAAGGCCTACGATACTCGTTGTTGTTAATTTACGTCGCACTAGAGCTGCACAATGGGCTATTGGCGACAGTCTGGGAAACATCCCGGAGGATGATCCGAAGACATGCCATCACAATTTTGATCCTCTGCGGAGGGGATGGCACCCCCGCTTCGGTAGCCCGACGACCTGCGCGCGAAGTCAAGCACTTTACGGTAGCACAGTTTAACGAGGACCAATACCGCGCACCCTCGGTCCCTACGCAGACTGATCCAAGTGGTCACCCACCCGCACACTGACCGTAGCCAGTGATGCTTGACTTCGGTGCTCTGCTGGGAGCCGTATCTTAACGATCAGTCCACTGCGGGACTCGATACTCGTGAGATGGATGTTTCGCATGCGAACCAGAATTTCATTTAGGAGTTTTTCGCGGGTAAATTTTTTCCACTAATTCGGTGCTTATTCCCTAGTGAAAAAAAAATCGTATTTAGTGGAAATGGTTCTTACTTGCCCCTTCTCGGGTGGTGCGATTTCTTTTTCGCATAAGAATCTCATTGGTGAAGCAGTTTAACAGTGGAAAACTCACCACTCAGATTCTTACTAGAAGATCGAAAAATTAAGAGCAGTAGGAATAGCACCTAAGTTAAGATTCTTGAAGGGTAGTTGAGGTATTATTAATTATTTATTTTGCAGCTGTGGCAACCTTAGTAATTCCTGAATCCAAATCCCCATTTGTGTAGATTTGTAAAGAAAAGAATGTTTTAGGAGTGTTAGTTGGCTCTATGTTACCCGCGCATTTTTGTTTTTGGTGAGTTTTTATTTTCTTTCCTTATTTAATATTTAAGAATTACGCAATCTTATTTACTTGTAAGTAATTCATTTTTTTATTGAATATTGTTGAACTACACTTAAGCTATTATTTCAATTTGCCTTAGCGCTAATATAGCTCTTGGCTATTAAGGGTATCTTTGTTAGCCATGTGTTAGCCTAGCTGAATGTCCAATTCCATTGTTTCTTCGAATTCGTCTAGAACATAGATTCAATTACGTTATGTATTGTACCTTCTTTCGTTGCATGTAATCTGTAACTTCAAAATTTCTTTACGGAATTGGAAAAGGCTCGCGAGGATTAAACTGTATTTTCGATTTTGGACGAACTTTCAATATTCTGTTCTTATTTGAAAGTTGAGATTTAGCAAGAGTTTTCTAATTTTAACGAAATTTTAAGATCAAATTTATAACTTTTTTCCAAAAATTACTAGAATTTATTGCCAATTTTAATTTTGAGTAACCTGTAGCTTTCGTTTCTCGTAGTAATAAATGAAACACACGTGTGACATTAAGCTTATTTTTTTGACCAATTGTGTCAATCAGGCTTTAAAAAAATCGAAAGCTTGCCGCCTGTCATCGAGTTCAACAAAAGTTTAGAGCAAATGGAGTAATATTGGCGAAAACGAATTGACCAGAGCAGAGCAATGTAATTAGTGAGGGAACAATTTTATTAGAATCTTAAAAAATTCAAATTGACAATTTCTCTTCTCAGAAATGAATTATTTAGAATTGTTTCTTAAAGATGCTACAAGGTTTAAATTGAGTTAGATTATATCAACAGAAAATGATAAAATCTAAGACTGAATATGCAGATGTTCTGAATCTTACATATATGCAACAAATGCAGTGCAGCCATTTTTTTTAACTTTTTATTTTCTGTATTATATGAGCAATTTATATAGTATGTTGTGGCACATATTGTTGATTTAAATAAGCGTCAGGATTATGAAGGGTTTAGAGAATGCATTCCTGCTAATATACTTCAATTATTGTTGTAAATTTTAGGTTACAGACATTAGGAATTGATGCGTCCTGATGGATGCATTATTATGTAGTCCTGGAAGATAAATTAATTGCACCGGCAGAATTATATGGGCAAGAGTTAAAAGAAACTTCAAATGTGTACAAAAAATTTATACTTAAAAAAAATTGAGAATCATGAAACTTAAGGACAGATAGTTTTCAAACTCAATATTTATAATGAGATTTAATACGACCAGTACTCAGCATGAGTCACTTTCTCACTTAATGTCTCCGTCTTATAAATTAGTATTCATTATTTGTATATAAGGCTTAGTCACTTATCTCACAATTGGTGTTTCATAACAGATTTCATTTTTCCTTTCATTGAACCTTTTTTTATGGTAGGAATCAACTCAACCAAACGTGAGAGGCGTGTATAGGTTAAATATGTGGTGCTGTCATTGTAGAACAGTAACTGCCATTTTGAAATCAATGCGGCTTAAAGCAAGAGAGCCCAATCACTTTGTGGAGCTGCTAGAACGTATCATATTTTGCTTGATTTTACATATTTTTGCTTGAAATGAATTTTCTTTCCCTATCGCCTTCATAGGCAGTACCTAATAGGGCTTAATTTTGCATTATAGAAATTAAGCACTTTTAATAGTCGTTACTTTTTTCTTTTTTTTCTTTTCAAAAAAATAGTTTAAATAAATTTTTCTATTTAAAAATCTGATCTTTTTTTAAAAAAGATTTTATTACACCATGTGAATTTTTGACATTTAATTTTATATTGTGGGATGTTTTTATTTATTTTGAAGTCAGTAGTTATATAGAATTTTATGTTCTTACTATGTGGTTTTTTAAGTTGTGCTGGTTTTTATGATAAAACCCTGTGGCGGAATATCTGTGACGTTGTCGCTGAATATTAGTTATGCTGAAAGAATTTTCCATAAGAAAGTTTTTCTTTTTTTTAAAATAATTTTTGCAGAAATTTTCAAATTTTTTCCTCTTAAATTATATTTCAAAGATGCCTTTCTGCCCATCAAAAGGGATAGAAAATGTTCCTGATTTTTTGGTTGTCATTTAAGAATAAAAAAATGATTTAACAGATAAGAATTAAGTGCCTGGAACAATGTTTCTTTAACAAATACTACCAAATCAGCTCTGCATTTGGTCCTTCTCTGAAGCCCCTCATTTATGTTAGTATTTTGAGTGAAAAAGTGGATATTTTTAAATTGTTTGAAAGACATTGATAGTTAAATTGAATAGTTGAATACTTTAGTATGATTTAGTTATTTGCAATTAAGGACTTAAAATATATAATGTATATATATTGGTATCAAGAAACCAAAGAACCTGGGTTATACCAAACAAATTTTTTTAATTTTTTCCTCAACCGTACAGGGTTGTATATTAATTAAATATTAATTTAACTTTATGAATTTAGTTTTGGAAATTTTATGCTATTTCAGGTTATAGTTGAATAAATATGTCTGACGAAAATCCAGGAAGAGCTAGAGGTAGGGCAAGGGGAAGGGCTCGTGGTCAAACTCAAGATCAGTCTCGAAGGCCTGGTCAGGAACAACCACCAGCTGCAGCAGCACCTGTTGGAGCACCTCCTGTAAGTTATATAGAAAAAGTTATGTGTATTTTATATTTAGTAACAATAAAAATAAATAAGCTATTTCTATTAGTTAAAAATTTTGTATTTATTAGCTTTACTAATATGGTTATTTTTGTACTAAATGTTTTTTTTTTTTTTTTCAAAGTGAGGTTTGTTTTTCTTTAAAACCTGCCCAAAATCACCTTAAATATATTACATGCATGTTCTGAAACGTCTTGCTTTAAATTGTTCCAGAATAAACATTTTTCAATAATTGAGTTAAATCTTTTTATCTAGGATTTTTACATAACTATTTGATTTGTGCATAATAATGGAAATATATTTGGTTGTTAAAATTTATAATTCCAAGTTGTTTAATATTGGTCTTAACTGTTGAAGGTGTTTATTTAAAGTAACAAGTATTTCTTGTTTGCTATTAACTCAATTATATTTTAAGATGTACTACGAAGATAATGAATATTCCAAAAATGTGTCAAAACAAATCTATACAACTAAAGATAAGAAAAAAGTGAACAAAAGGAAATTACCATTTTCAAAAAGGCTTTTGTGATGTGCATTGCATCATAGTTTAAATTTGCTGAGCTCTGTGTGTAGCTTTGTTTCAGATAGTTGAACTTAAGTTTTTAATTTTAAATGTCTTATTTTATCCTTAATTATTTGTGAGTTTTTTTTAAAAAAATGGTTCTATATTTGAAATTAGTTGTTGACTAAGGAGCTCACTGAATCAACGAAATATGTGTCAAAACCTTTCATTTAAGCACTGATACATTTAAAGGAAGAAAATATATTAAGGATATAATCTGATTCACTTTTCTACTATTTAGAGTGCTGTCCATCCTGGTGGAAATGGTGGTGGAAGAAAAACACACAGAGGTGTTCCACGTACTGATCCTGTACCACCTGCTCAACCAGAAGCAGTTTCTCAGGGACAGGTCCCTCAGCTGTCTCAGGCTATGTCTGGTTTAGCCTTGTTAGATTCTGGTGGAAGAGGACGAAGCAGGATGATGCGGGATGAATATGGTGATGATAATACCAGACCAGATCACGTTAAGGACAAGAGAGGTATTTTTTTTATTCAAAAGTGCAATATGTTTAAAAAAAAAATTTTTTTTTTACAAGTACTTTTAAAAGTTTTTTTCTTTCATAAATATTATTGTAGTTCAATTATTCATACTTACTAATGACAATTGCTAGTTGTTAATTCTCCCTCAAAGACTTCTGAATTTTGGAGGAATCCAGGAATCTTCCAGTCTTATAGAAAATATTCAAATATCTTAAAAAATTTCCACCATATAAAGAGATTTAAAAATTTTTGCTGATTAAAATATTTTTAAGTACGATTGCTATTTTTATTCAAGGGGAAGGGAAGCAAATATGCTGAAAATGTCTAGTAGGTAGTGTAATTTAATTGCATTGTAATTTCTATGACTTTTTTTTTCAGTTGCTACTAAGGATGAAAGCAATATGAGCAAACAAAGATATCCTATGGTAGTGGCTTTTTTTAAGACATTATCCAGTTGAAAATGAATTATGAGTTTCAATTTTACTTTACATTCAATTCAGCCTTAGTCTTATGAATAATTTTTGGAGCAACAGATTTATTGTCTTATTAAGATATGTATGTTGTGTCTACAGTAAATCAGGGTGGCCACTCACCTTGAAACCCTGGAATTATCAATGAATTTTTTTATTTTGAAAAGAAAGTCTAGATAAGTCTAGGAAATTTGTAAAAATCAGGGAATTTTCATGGTTGATTTGGGATAATGGTAAATTTAATAGGTAGGATTGTTCAAATTTTTTTTTAATGAAGGTCATAAAAAAATTCTTTCAACAGCAATAAAAAAATTTTTACTACTGTTACAGACCTGCCAGCATTAGATAAAAACCCTCAATTACATATCTTGAGCCGGGAAGGTTCTGATTCAAATTCTCCATCCAGCTTGTACCAACCATAGACTTACAGGTTGGGCATTTCCAAGAACAGGGCTTATCGACCGGAGGTCTAATGTACCCAAACCCTAAATCATGATTAGCAAAAAAGCCCTATAACTGAAATAAAATTCAGCAGAAACATCTTGCAGTTTCTAAGCCTTAATACAATATTGCCCTAAATGCTCAATTCTTCGAGCGGAATAGACCTCACAAAGTCTGTCGTGATGTCTCTTCAAGGTGACAATCTATGCAAAGATTAGTTTCAATACTCATTGCGTATAGGTGTCTCCTGAGGATGAAGTGTACAGTGAGAAGACCAATGATCTTCCTCAAGTTGTTCCTGTTTAGCTTTAGAAACTTTTTGACATACACTGGGATAGTCATGATTCAGCTCCTTAGCTTGTCTCGGACCGTCTGCGTCATGCCATTGCTCATGATATGGAATATACCGCTTGAATATAGATGCCCTAAAAGAGGTGAGACATTCCCAAGGCTGGTTCAGGGCCAAAATTGCTCTAGAGCCAATGAACCATAGTGCTGATGTTAAATAGCCTCAGTGATAGACGGATTGTGTGTTAAAAGTCCCTTTGCTGTTAGACTAACCGTAAGATTCTCGTGGTTTTCTTCATGTAACGCAAATGCAGGTTAGTTCTGTCAAAAATTCCTCCCTGAAGGCAACATTTTCCCCAATACTTGATCCAGGAGTTCTCTTGTCTTCTTAATTAGGTTAAAATTACATGGCTACACATTTATAAATTAGTAGCTCTAGACTCAAAAAATTAGGTCCGCTATTCAACGGTGATTATAAAATAAAGAGCGAGGTGTGTAGCTTTTTTTTTAAAAGTCCTTATTTTTTAATTACGTTTTTTAACAGCCCTTAAGGTGCTTTTTTTTTATTCGAGGTTTGTAAAATGTGCTCAATTTTCTCTTTTAAAAAAAAAAGATTAAAGGAGTTCTAAATTACAAGAAATGCGTAACTTTCACGATTTTCTCTGCAATATTTATCAAACTAGTTATTTTAACATAATCATGTAATGTTTTTGAATTTTATTGATTTTATGTTTATAAATTAAGAGCTTTAAACAATAGAAAAATTATTATTTCTGCACAGATCTTAGTTATGATTTTTTTAAGTGATTAAAAATGTTCTAAGTGCTTAAAGAGTACTTTACTTAAAAGTTGCTTATTTTTTGTTGAAAAATCTGGCTGCACCCTGAAGTGTATAAAGCCTTTCTGTAGTGTATCCTACAACAAAAATTTTATCAATATGTGATAAGTTTTCATGTAATTAAACTTGAAATAACTATTTCTTAAAATGCTGAATATTAAATATTCCCCCCTTTTTACATTCTTTTCATTTGGTAACATTCTATATATTAATTGCTAACATTGCCTGATATTGAAGTCTAAAGTTAATAAATAATTCATGAATAACAGATGTTTCAAGCATGAAAAAGATTTCATTGATAGTAGGTGTGAACAGAGCTCATTCTAGGCAAAAAAAAAGGGCAGGGTGCAAAAGTTTAAAAAAAGGGCATTATTATTCTAAAAAGGCAATTTCTTTCCAGGGGCTTTACACGTTTTATTAAAAAACATTGTCTATTAGTAAAATAAAATTTTTTTTACTTTACTAAAAGTAGCAAAGCAGTCATATTAATTACTAATTTTCATTAATAAATTAACATATGTATCGAGCTAATTATCTTGGTAATTTATTTAAAATGCATGCATATATTAATAAAATAATAAATGTATGTTTTTAAGTGTGTATAGATAGTTATGATTTAATAATTAAAATGATTAATAATAATTATGATTTAATGATAGTGAAAGTAACTGCAAACTTTCAAAGACAAGTGCAACAAGGGGGTTTGTTGGCTATTTTTCCTTTCTCATATAAATCTTTGTATTGACAGCAATGACAAACTAAATAAAAAGAGTTAAAAATAAAAGTTTGAGAAATCCACTGTAGAGTTTGGGGAAAAAATAAAGAGTTGAGGAAAGAAAGAGCAAAAAGGGTATGGAGTCTTAATACATCAGGACACTAATTTACTTCAGGGGCAACAGGATGGATTCTTTTGACTAAAAGGGCAGTAGGGTGCTGCGCCCTGTTTACCCTGCCTAGAATAAGCTCTGGGTGTGAAGATAAGTGTTTCACATGTTTTTTTTTTCTTTATTACCAGATTCAAATATTTTTTATTATGTAGTAATGATTTTATTTTAAAAGTTTATTAAGTTTATTTTAAAAAATTTTCAAGTTCTAACGTGTACTATTTTATTTTGTTAAGGCACTTCTGGATTTGCAATTCCTCTTGTTGCTAATTTTTTTGAGCTTTTGCAACGACCACAGTGGTGTGTTTATCAGTATCATGTGGATTTCTCTCCTATTGTTGAAAGTCCCAGAATGAGAAGGATTTTTATGAATGAGAATCGAACCAATATTGGTGGTGCTTACCTATTTGATGGCATGTCAGACTTGAAAACAGTTAGAAAATTGCCCGACCAGGTATTAAAGAATCATTGCTTTACTTTCTCTCAATTTTTTTAAAAAATTTATTACAAGAGAACTTAATGATGGTAATGTATTTCAGACTCTTGAGTTCTTTGCAACTCGCAGATCAGATGATGAGAAGATCAGAATTACGCTGAAACTTGTGGCAGAGTTGGCTCCAAATCATCCTGAACTTGGACGATTATTCAATACTCAAATGCGAAAGTATGAACCTTATCTTATTTTGTGTCATCTGTCTCAAATCTGAGCTTAGTTCAAATTATTAATCAATGTAATAATTTATTTTTGTAGGAATTTACAACATTTGAAATATCAGTTGCTTGGTCGTTATTATTTTGATCAGAGTGCTATTTCAGAAATAGCTCAATATAAGTAAGTACCTGCATTTATTTTCCTTATAGCCTATTCAAATTTTGGAGTGTATAAACATTTTTTTTTTAATTAAGCATCTTTGTCTAATTATAGTGGAATACCACTTTATCTTTTTTTAAGTAAATTCAAATTTTCTGTACAATGCAGGTAAGTCTGACAGCAGAATTTACTGAGTAAATCTGCTGCACTATTCAAAATTGTTTTAAAAATTGGCTTATTAAGAAATATTTATTTATATTTACCTGAGTCAGTTTGTTATTCTAAAACATTTTTTTTAAATTTGTTCATTGAGCCTTTAACTTTTTATGCCTTTTTTGACAGCGACTATTTAAATTAAGAAATGCTAGAAAATTATCAAATTCTCTTTTGAAATAATGTTAATGTTTCACAGTAGTTTGCTTGCATGTGAAAGTCTGGCCTAAGTTACAAATAATAGTTAAATTATCTATTGTTTGTAATAACTAGTTGAATTTTAGTTATACATTATTTTAAATACATAATTCTTGCTACCGCTCAACCACAGGACCATTTTCATGTCTTATGTGACCAACCTGCAGAGATTTGTACACATGAAAATCAAAAAACTAGCTGTGTTAGAACCCTGTTTCATTACTAAGCTAGCATTTAAGTTTCATGGAATCGAACCTCCGACCCTAAGTTTGAATTTGCTAATTTCAGTTTAACCATTAAACAGAAAAAGTGTATATTTAAATTTAATTTGAAATATTAAATTATACTACATAAAAAAGATTATTTAAATTAAATTAAAAATTTCATTTAGTGCTACAAGTATAATTTCTGACTTAAAGAAGAGCATATATATCGCATATAAGTTTGTTATAGAATAAAAAGAAAATTTTATTTTATAAACTGTACCTTGAGTTTTGTAAATATTTAGTAATCTCGTAAAATTTTAAATAATTTTTTTTTTTTTTTTTTCAAATTTGGCTGCATGCTGTTTATTTGCAGCACCATTGCTGTTAGAACAAGATTTTGATATTCTTTATAGCTTTTGTGTTTCTGATGTTACTCTAGTTGGTAATTGTTTATTCTTAAGGCATACCGATTTTAAAGTGTCTTAATAATATATTTTTTAATGTTGGTGTAAGAGTTGGCTTTTCAAACCCCTAAATAAAAGTAAGGGAATCGATTTAATTAATTTTTCCTAAATTTATTAACATATTTTTTTTTGTCAAAGAAATATTAAAGTTTCTACTATGAAATCTTGTTACTGATGATTGAATCTTATTTCCAAATTTGGAGAATTGGTGGGAATTTCCTATTCCTCTTTTAAACATGTACCTATATTCTTTTTCATTAATATCAATTAATTTATAACCTCAATCAGCAGAATTCTAAAATAAAGGTATACATATACTTGTTTTGCTAAGACACTTCATACTGGTTTAATCACTAATAATTGTCCGTTTCAGTTTGCAGATTTGGCAGGGTGTCATTACTTCTATCCGAACTTATGAGGAAAAATTGATGATGTGTGTGGATACTATTTCTAAGGTGGTTAGAAAAGAGACAGCCATGAATATCATAACACAGTGTTTTAATGAGAGCAGGGGAGGAGACTTTAAAGATGAAGTATCACGGAACTTGGTGGGCCAAATTGTAATGACAAAGTAAGTGTGTTTGAACAAAATTCATGTATAATTTTAAATTTTATTTAATCTTGTGCATTATTTAGTTTATTTAACATTTTTGATTTTTTCAAATTTTAGTTACAACAATAGAACCTACCTTATTGAAGATATAGATTGGAGCTTGAATCCTTCTAAAACATTTGAAACTAAAGAAGGACCTATATCATATGTACAATACTATAAGAAGGTGAATAATTTTTTCCTTAGGTTTTAGTCATAAATATTATTTACTTCAATTTTTTTTCACATTGTATAGAGAATATGATTGTTTAATGCAACATAAATTTGCTAATTCTTAATATAGTTGAACCTAGATCCTTAACTCTCATGTAATTTGCAGTCCTGTATGCATCCTCAGAGTTCTTAGGAATAAAAAAAAAAGGCAGAGTGCTTCCTCACAGAAAAGGGGCATTTATCAAAATCATTAATATTATGTAACAACTGAATTCGATGTACAATTTTTTATTACCCTCTCGCACTATTTTATGCAAAGTAATTTTCACTCATCAAAATAACGAAAAAATTTACAGCTTTTGAAAAATAAAGGCCTTAAAGATTTTTGTAAAAACTTTCTTTAAAGAAGAGTAAACTAATGGTAAAAGTAATTGATGAACAACTTGAATGTTTTTCTTTATGTTTTGAACTGAAAATTATAAAAGATTAAATATTTAAAGGTGCATTTTTAAATAAAAGATATTTGACAAGACTGGTAAAATTTCTCTAAACTCATTATGATACCCTCCTCCCCTATTGAAAGTGAATATCTGTAAGGCTGAATACAATGCAGATTTTAACTATATAACTAGACAACATTAAAAATCAACTTACTAAAATTAAGGAATGAAATTAAAGTTAAATAATTATCATTAACTAATTTTTCTTTGGAACAAGTAGTTTAGAAAAACTCCCAAACAAATAAAAGGCAGAAGTGTTGGTGGTGTATTTTTATAGAAAGGGCATGGGATCAAGAAGGGAGCTGCCCTTTTAAGAACACTTAGGGAATTTGTTAATAATTCTTAAGGTCATTTTGAAATATGATTCCCTCTTCTATTCTACAGGAATTTGAAAACAGTATTTAGTTTATTTGTTTTGAGGAAAAAAACTAACTTTTGATGCCAGTAAGGTTACTGTTTTGATGAAATGCCTCAAACAAGTTTTAATACTCGTGCATCAGTCGATAATGTTGAATTTTGTGGTATTAATTGTCCATTCAAGAAAAAGTTACAATAGCTGAATGAGGTCTAAGTGATTCAGATGAAGACTGAAGTTGACTAAACCAATTACAGCAAACATTTGTAGATTGCCTAGAAACCTTTAAAGCAATGAAAAACTTTTTATATTCCCATGGACATTCAGTAAATGAACAGTAGTGTGTAACATATGTTGAAAATTTAATTGTTCTGGGAAGAAACTGAATTCAAATATTTTTATCCTTTTGCCTCGTAAATATTTTTGCAGGAAGTACAATTTTTTCACCTAAACTTTTTATATATAACATAGATTTATTAAATTTCCCATATTTTCCAGTTATTTAATATTGCAAGCTGACCCACATTTGTGGTTTGACTGTATCATCATGAATGGTCCCTTGAGAAATGATCATTGTCTTGCTGTATAAGAATTTTATTCCAGTTTTGGTTTCATACCTCAAACTCATCAGTTACTGATTTTCATTTCTCATGCAGTTATTTGTGTACCTGACTGTAGGAAGTTTTTAAATAAGTTTTATTTTTTGTATCACTTTGGCTTTTTTAGTTCAGAAAATTTGCATTTGTGTCAAATGTTTTTTTTCCATCCTTGCTGCATCTCTTTAGTTATTACAAATAATTTCTTTAATAAGTTCAAAAAAATGTTTTTATTTAAAGTAAAACAATGTTTGGTTACTACTTTTGCAAATAAATATACTGAATTAATTTGTTTCATTTAACAGCAATACGAAATTGACATTAAGGACCACAAACAGCCTTTAATGCTCTGCAAGTCTAAGGAAAGAGAAATTCGACGTGGTGCCAGCATGCAAAAAAATTGTTACTTGGTTCCTGAGTTATGTTGCATGACAGGTACTTTATTAAATAGTTCAATGGAAATGCTGCTTATTTATTACAAGTATTTTCTCGGTTTTGTTTAACCTTTTTATTTTTGTAGGGTTAACTGATAGAATGAGATCTAATTTCACCATGATGAAAGAGCTTGCAAATACAACAAAGTTGGATCCTGGCCAGAGAGTTCGCAATTTGCAACAGTTTATGGGTAAAATTAACACGTAAGTTTTTTTTTTCTTTGAAAAAAATTGTTTAGTAACGTTGCTTTAAGATCTAGGTATTATTAATAGTATTTTCTACCTAGGCATCCAGATATTTCCAAAGAAATGAATGACTGGGGATTAAAGTTTTCAAGTGATTTGGTAAAATTTCAAGGTAGAATTATGCCAGAAGAAAAGATCTGCCAAGGTTCATATACTGTAAGTTACGTTGTTTCTTGATATTATTTGTAGAACCTTGTTCTCTCAAATGCTTGATAGGCACTGGGGATTTCGGGTTCGGTTGACCACAAAACCAATCTGAGCCCAAGGTCAAGAAAACTGAGATTTGCAGTGTAGACCGTGGCCCTCTATGGGCTGTGTTGCCCCTGAGTTAAGGTATTTTTACTCTCGGGCAAAAAAACAAAATCTGAATAAATATAACATTTGTCACAGATAATTTTTGAGCTGTTGTCTGTGATATATCATTAATCTGAAATGTTTTCAAATATTTAAAAATGAGTTAATTGCATAATTTGAATTAATGCCTTTTTGAAGCTTATTAATTTAAGAACATAGTTCCTTACCAATGACCATAGAGCAGTCTTTGAAACAGAACAGTCTGTGTGACAGAAAGTCCCCTTATCATAAATTACTGTCACAGTACCAATTATCCCCCAAAGTGCAAAACTTACCACTGATTTTGCCAATTTTTATGCTTTAAATAATTTTTCTCTGAGTAAGGTGTGCTCTTAAGTTCTTCTGACTCAAAACCAGTTCGATTATCACCAGGGTGCTTTGTTTGACGTATCAATAATTTAAAAGCATAACACATTAATAATACATAATTTTAAAAAATCTTTTTCAGTCCATGTTTTGAAGTTAAGCACAGTAATTTTCCTTTTCAGGTCAATTTTTGCTTACTAAATTTTGTAGGACTGTGCTAATCAGGCTGTTCCTTAATTTTTATTTAGTTATTGTCATATGAGAAATATTAAAGGAACTTAGTTCATAAAAATTGCATGCCTGATTGAAGCTTACTTAGAAGCTGTAAAGTAAAATTAAAAAATAACTGTTGCTGCCAATTCTACATTTTTTGCATCAGTGTCCCATTTTTTGCTCTGGATTTTTGAATTTTGAAAATGTGTATTAATAGAAATATAAACACATGCCTGACAGAATGAAATCTTGAATTTTGTCTGTGCTTTAGTCGGGGTCAATGGGATAAAATGTAAAGTGGCCAGCATCTGAATATAAAATTTTTTTTTAATTCTAATTAAGATCATTTTGAGTTGATAGGATTAAAATACTACATTTCCTTCTGTATTTTAAAAAAGAAGTTAGGAGATAAGCTGTTATATTTGTTTTATGAAATGTGCTTTTTACTTTTAGTATGGCTATCAACAGCGAACTGGGGATTTTTCAAAAGAAATGAGAGGTAAAGCAATGCATGTTCCTTTCAACCTAGATAATTGGATTGTTATTTGTACCAGAATGGATCTTCCAAAAGCTCAAGATTTCCTTACCAATTTGTATAAAGTATGTCCACCTATGGGCATGAGAGTGAACAAACCAATATTGTAAGTAGAATTTCTTATATATATTAAAGTTTTTTTTTTTTAATATTATCTATTAAAATGGAATTAAAGCTCCGTAAACCTTAAAAAGGAAAATTTCACATAGGTCTTGAGGAAAGCATGTAGTGACTATCAGTGAAGAAACTACAGGCACAAGTTAAAGACTAATCAAATTGAAATCTTGATTGCTAAATAGTTTTTTAGCAGTTTTTTCCTAGTTTAGTTTTTTAGTAGTTAAGTCTTACAGGGCTGATTGTGCTCCGGAAAAAGCCGGATTTCCGGAATTTTCGCTAACAGTGATCCGGAAGTTTCCGGAGATCGAAGGTACAGATGTTTAAAAAAATCATGGGCCACAGAAGTTTCCGGAAATCAAATTTTCAAAGGTGGAACTTAAAACACAGTTTATTTTATTTGTTTGTAAAGGTCTGGTTTCTTAGGACAAGCGCCTTATCTGGGCGTCGGCGTGACGTCAACGTCACGCTGACGCCAACAAAATACTGGTTTGTTAGCTCAAGACCTGGTTTCTTAGAACTAGCGCCTTATCTGGGCGTCAGCGGAAAGTTGACGTAGATCTGACGCCAAAAAAATACTTTTTTGTTAGCTCAGCGTGAGCAGTCGGTCTAACGCAGACATTATCTCTCATTGCGCATGCGTTAACAACGTAAACAAATATTTATTTTGAATTTGCATTGATTTTGTTATTGTCGACCAGTGTTTTAGAGAGCAAATAATGACTTTGTCCAAGAAAAAACACATTATAGCTGAGCTAAATGAAGACTGCTATGTTAAACGAAGAAGCTATGTTTAATGTCAAAATCAAAATCTTGGCTGATTTCAATGTGCTGTTGGATGTTGTCCGCCATTGCTTCTGTGGTTAACGTCACGCTGTAATCCAACTACAGTTGAGTTGGACGGCAATTGTAGTTCAAGATGAGCGTTCGATGACGTATACTATCAAACTCACAAATGGACCAATCAGAGGTTAACGCTGATTTCCAGCTGACGGCGTCCTGTCCTAAGAAACCAAGCCTTAAGGGAGAGCCAGAGAGATACTTTATAAGCTTCTATTATGATTAATATTCATTTTTTATCAATAAACAGTTATAATCATGAACTCAAGAAAGACATTTGTAAATTTTAATTACTTCTCCAGGTCATCATAGATATGTGTAAAATTTTAAATATATTTTAAGTAAACTAAGAAATATTGAGAAAAAGGGAAAAAAACCTTGTTCAAATTTTTTTCTAATTTTTCAATTTAAATTTTCCGGAATTTTGACTTGGGCTCACAATCACCCCTGGTCTTAATAAGATTTATAAGTGACCTAAATCATTTTTCTAAGTAATAATTTTTTGAAATAACCTTTAAAATTGTTAAAAGAAATTTAACAAGTTCACAACTGTAATTTAATCTTTTTGCTTACTAAATGGGCGATGTATTTTAAATAAAATTTTTGTATTCATTACTTTGTGCATGAAGCTGAAAGTTAGGTTCTAATTCATTTAACGAATCTCCTTAAACGTAATTCATAACAGTTATAATGTAATTCGCACCAAAAAATAATTGTATAACTGTTAATATGATCACAGATACTTTTATAGTAGTTACATTATTCTGATAATAATTAAAAATAGAAGCAATCCTCCTAGACTCTAAATTTAAAAATCAAATAAAATTAAGAACGTAATAACAGTACAGGTATCTTTTTAAATTAGGAAAACAAAAATATTTATAGGAAAACAATAACTTTATGATTTATATCAATTTTATGCCGACATCCAAACAAAAAGTGGAAAAATTGGATCCTACCCTGTGATTTTCCTGCCAATATAAATGCATAGCTGCCAACCCTTCTGGATTTTCCAGTAGACTACTGGATTTTGCTAGTTTTTCCCGGTCTACTGGTTTAATAAAAATTCTCTTGGTTTTTGTACATTTTAGAAAATTCCCTAAAATTAGTAAGTTTCCTTAAAAAATACCTATTGAAATAGGATTTTTGTGCAGATTATTGCTTGCTTGAATATTTAAATAAGTGTCACTAATGCATAAGGAAGCGAGCCTTATTTATGAAATTCAGTTAACTATCTTTATTTTTACAGAATTAAATGCCTATTACTATTCAAAATTGAGAATATGCATAATATATAACATTTCAAGATCATTTAAGGTGAAATCATAACTGGAAAAAAATTGCAGTTTTTCTACTTTAGTGATGAAAACCCCTACAGTTTTCTATGTCTAAAATATTTAATATATTTTGCAACAATTATCATGAAATTTATATTGTTTCGTAAAAATCTACTGGATTTTTTCCTATCCATGTTGGCAGCTATGTAAATGTATTGACTACAATGGTAAACTGCAACGCCATTATTAGATTTATATATATAGTAAGATATGTTTTAATATGTATCCTTGTAAAGTTACTTTTTTTCTGTGTGTCATACAGTAATTTATATTGTGTTGACTTTGTTTTCTTACATTATGTTTGGAAATCTTCATAACTTTTCGACTAGTAAATAAAGATATAGTAACCTAACTTAATTTTGAAAAATTTTTGATAATCATTAAAATATTTATGAAAGTAACAACCCTAAGTAAATAAAATTATTGTTTTGTTCTATTTTTAAGATGGTAATTTATTGTTCTGTTTAAGATGGAACTTTCTGCAAATAACTAGCTTTTTAGATATATGTAAAGTATTTCTGCTTTTGTCATAGAAATATGCACAAAAAAAAGTAATAACTCAAAATTCTTAAGCAATAAGATCATATAAGAATTACCATGTGAGATAAAAAAAAAAATTCATCCTCATTTTCATCCTTCATTAACAATTATATTTAAATTATTATTAATGGCTGATTCTACTTCAAAATTGTCTGAATGAGAAATTCATCATTCTTACCTTTTTATTTTACTCTTAATATTTTTACCAAAGGAGTTAGTAGTTTTTGTATTTAAGGAGCATAATTCAATGTTATTTATTTTAACAGAGTACCTATCGAACAAGATCGCATCAACCTCTATTTAGATGCTTTCAAACATAACTTCCAAAGAAATGTTACTTCTATGGTTTGTTTCATTGTGCCTAATAACAAAAAAGAAAGATATGATGCCCTTAAAAAGCACACGTGCCTTGAAAATGCAGGTAATTATAACACTTGATTTTAAGTATTATATATTTTTATATACTGGTTATATAGTGAGGATTGTAGTCTTATTTGTCTCCTGTCCTCATTATAAGTTTTGACGCCTTAGATGGCCAGGATTAAATTATTCCTTGCTGGTGTTCAATTAGTAAGTATTGAAATTTCCTATTTTTCGATAAAATAACTATCCAACTATTAAAATGAGACTTAAATTGCTGATTTCTTAAAATAAGCAGTTATTGTGAATGATTTAATATTTCAAAAAATAAAAGTATATTAGGAATAAGCATTTAATTTTTCAACAGTAGCAGTTCTCAAAAACAATTCTGATTAATTCTGTCATGAATTTGCTTATATTGTTAAAGAAAAAATCATGTAGTTAAATTTTTATTAATTTTCTTAGTTTTAAAATTAATAATAGATATATTACTGTGTTAGTATTTTTTATTTTACAAAGTCTTATTAATACTTATTGTCTGCATTATAATATTTATGAAATTAGTACTTAAAATTTTTTGAATGCAGACTGAAAACACTTAAAAAAAAAGTTTTAATCAGTCGTCTGTAAATGTTAACAATTTTTAATTACTCTAATTATAACTATTTTTAAAAAATTATTTAAAGGAACAAATTTTAGTGGTTTAAAAACTCAATCTGATTTAATTTAAATTGAAAGATTTTGTTAAATGATATTTTCTTCTTTCAGATTTGGACCTTGAGAATGATCCTAAACACTTCATTCCTAAATAATGGTCTTAAAATAATCTTAATTTTCATCTTATTTGTTTTCAGTTGCCAGTCAGGTTGTGGTTGCAAGAACTCTTAGCAAGAAACCTATGTTGATGTCTGTTGCCACTAAAATAGGCATTCAAATAAATGCTAAACTTGGTGGGGAACCATGGGCTGTTGAAATTCCAGTAAGTGTTTCAAAATCTTTTTCTAAGATATTTTTGACTTAAAAAAGTAAAAATATTGTAAATAAGCTATACATTATGTATAGCATGCAATTTTTTATACTACTTTAGGTATCTGTGTCATGTTTTAACTATTTAGTGGAATGCTAGGACAATCATAAAATTGTAAAATCCCATGGTGTTAGCCTTTACCTAATGGGTCCATGCTTTACCTTTATACCTAAAAACTTTCTTTAAAAAAATATTTTAATAAAAAAGAAAAATAAAGCTAAGTACTGTAACTCACTACCTTCATTTTCTAAACAAGTCTTGAAAGAATATTTCTTATAAAGTGAGCTTTCTTATATAATTTAAATTATTAAAGTGTCATCTCATCAAAATTGCTGTTGCAGAGATCGCCATGCTGCCCGATATATTTTAGTCGTGTTATCACTCGGGTCCACACCATGAACAGTGCAAAGTCACGATGCATTGTGGTTGTAGAGGTGCCAAAGTTTTTTTACATCCAGTTATCTTTTTTCCAAGTCCCTTAATAATTTTAACTAATCTTAGGAAATTTAAACATCTGTTTCATTACTCTTCTCTGATCAAGTCATTAACGATGCTATGAATGAGCATAAACAGAAAGAGAACAGCAGTCCTTATATAAAAAAGCAATGTAAGTTTTCAAAAAGTGTAAAATTGATTTTAACTTTTCATAAAGTATTTAAAAATTATCAATTTCAAAAGTGTCTTATATTACAAAAATTTTGAATTATTGAAATTTATTTGTTGTGCAACAGTTTACAAAAATCAAATCAATTAATAAAAAGTGGTTCAAATCATAAAGTGGTTACTAATAACAGGTATTTTATTTACCGTATATTCCAGCGCATAACGCGCACCCGTAATTTCTAATAACTTTTTTTAAATTTTAAGATATACTCTTCGTATAATGCGCACAAATATTTGGATTGCACATGTGCAATATCTCGTCTAGTATCAATAGAAAACCAGAAAGTCTTTTATTGTGGGACATGTTTAGGTCCCACCTTACAGATAATACAAAAAAATTGTTGAAGGAATGTAACACCGATATGGCAGTTATTCCGGGCGGATTGACACCATTAGTTCAGCCATTGGACGTCTGCTTAAACAAACCATTTAAAGCCAATTTAAAAAAAAACAGTGGAACACATGGATGTTGGAGGGCGAGAAAACCTTTGCGAAAGGAGGGCATATGCAGTTTGGAAACAGTGTGCGAATGGATATTAAAAGTATGGGATGAAATTAAGCCTGAGATGGTTAGAAAATCATTCAAAAAATGCACCATTTCAAATAATTTGGACGGATCAGAAGATAACTGTTTATTTATGGATGAGGGTAACGCAGATGATGAAGACGAAACAGATTGTGATGACGTGCCTGAAGAAATAACGGAAGACGAATATAATGAACTATTTATGTAATAACGAAAATCAATAAAGTATATAGGTAAAGGTATGTTATTTCTTTAAAATAAAAGTATTTTCTATATTTAAATTTTTTTAATCTATAATTTTTTATATTCGGCGTATACCGCGCACCCGTAAATTCCAATGTTAATTTTTTTATTAAAAGTGTGCGTTATACGCCGGAATATACGGTACTAATTATAGATTTAGTTGTAGGGTTAAATATATTTTGTTTGCGTTGATTACATGGAAAAAATAACATGGTTATTTTCTTTTCTCTCACAAATAATTCTGTACTTGGGGATTTCATTTACGTATTAATATATATTTTATTTATGTATAAATCTTTTTGTTATCACTCAAAATATCTATTTTTCATTATTTATTCTTAATTTTTTGCTTATTTATATTTGATAATTTTGAAGCAAGAAAACTAATTGTAAGATATTGACTATGAAACTAATATGCAATTTTTGTTTGAGGTAGATAAATTTATATTCCTTAATTCATTGGGCCTCCCTTTAAATCAGCCATCTTTTCTGCTAATATGATATAGTTTTATAAAATGGTGGGAGTAAGTTACAGTTTAACTTTATCCCCAATTATTTTCAACCTATTACAGGACTGTAACTGTCACACCCACATATATATATATATATATTGTGAAAAGTAGCAAAATTATGTGCCAAACTGAAATTCTTGTGTGAAGTTGCTTAATACTGATCTTTGTATTTGTTAAGTAGTTTATATCTATACACTCAGACCTCGATATTAGGTCATCCGCATATAAGGTCGCTTTTCCAAAGTCCCGGCTCACTGAATAGGAATTCTTTGTTACAGATTATCGGACATATGGTCAAGTTTTAAAAATCGTTATTGCTTATAAGATCATTTTTATCTGAGGTGAGGGAATCCCTCTTTTCTAACTAATGCCTATTTAAGTTCCTTACAAGGCAATTACCCCTCTCGAGTTCTAGGAAAATGTTGCAGCCAACGAACAAGCTACAATTTCTGAAATTGTTTCACTAGTTGTAGACAGTGAGGACAATGACAGTGATTCTGAGACCGAGCTGTAATGCAAGTGGAAGCTTTCAGTGCAAAAAATGTCTAATGAAATTTTTTTACCAACCATGAGGGAACTGAGGAGCATTTTGAGAAGTTACAAAATCTAGAAAACATTGTTCGAAAAATGAAGCAAAAAACGAGACAGGCCTGCGTAAATGATTATTTTAGATAAAGTAAGATGTAATGTATATATCTACACTTTGAGAAAATATGTAAACAGCTTTATTTTAAATTAAAAAAATTTTTAAAAATCTTACTTTCTCTAATTCTTATACTGTTAAAATGTATAGACTTAAATATTTAATTTATGGCCGATCGTTTTCGTTTATATTACCATTTTTAAAAAGTCGTGTACTATTTGCGTGCTTAGTTACGAACTGCTAATGAATCGGTTAAAAGGTCAACCTGCTTACTAGCCCTTAGGGTGACCTTATATCGAGGTCTGACTGTGTATATATATATTCTTTAGTAAGTAGCTGATTGTTTTATTTTTGTATCTAATTGACAAACATTTACAGTTCAAGATGAGGATAATGATCATTGGTTATGATACTTACCATGATTCAGCAAAGAAGGGTCGTTCTGCTGGTGCTTTTGTTGCTAGTATTAATCAAAGTTTAACTAGATGGTATTCAACTGTAACATTCCACTCCTCAGGGTTTTCTGAAGAGCTGTCAAATCATGTGAGAATGAATTTCACAAGTAAGTGCTTATAGTCTGTATGCATTAGTCTTTCAAATTTTGCATGTATTTTAATATTCATAAATGGATAAGTATGCTTTGTACTAAAGTTATCCCTTTTTTATTAAAATCTGTAAAATATAGTAAAAAATGTATTTTACAAGCTTGCTACTTAGACTATTAATGATATTATAATACATATATGTTGCTGTTCCATGAAGTGAAATCAAAATTTCTTTTGTAGAGTGTAATTTTCATGCATATTAAACTATACCTTTTTTGCATATGTTATTAAATATTTTATGTGTGTATTTAACAAGCCTAACTTTTCACAGCCAATTTTAAATTTTTCTGATAATTTTCATTTGTGAACCACCACTCGGTTGGGTGTAACTAACATTTCTTGAGATCTCAAAGAATTGGTTGCGTACTCTGCATTGCAATGACAGCTGCTAGAGCGAATATCTTTTAGCATGAAAAGTGGTCCTCCTTGCTTTTCTGCATGTATGAAATAATCTTATTTTAATGTGCTTGGTCATTTAATAAAGTTATAAATTTAACAAATTTAATTTTTGCATAATATTGAAAATTGACAGTTTGTCTACTCCTATATTGTGTATAGATAATAATTTGTTTAATTCTTTTGCAGAAGCTTTAAAACAGTACCAACAGGTCAATAAATGTCTCCCAGATTGTATTATATACTATCGTGATGGTGTTGGTGATGGTCAAATCAAGTATGTAATGGAACTGGAGGTTAAACCATTCGAGGATGTGATAAACAGCTCTATGGCTGGTAGAAAGTGAGTTTCTCATATAATTTTTAATTAAATGATTTTATGGTGTTTGATGAATAAATTTTGCTCTATGACGAATTTATTGTAATAGTGGTTCGATAAAGTTGATATTTGCCATTTCTTGATGTGCCAATGTGGGCTATGGCTTAATTGCCCACATTAGCTTAATATAAAAACTTTGTTATACTGATCAACTTTATTATATAAGGCTATCTGAACAAAAATTGAAATTTGCTAACACTGTTATTGCACATGTGTATTTACACAGAAAAGTGTTTTACTTTTTAAATAAAAGCCAGAACTACTATTTTACTGGAAAATCTACTTAAAATTTATCCACCACAAATATTTTGATTAGGAGGATGGTTTTGGAGTTGTCATTTGTCTTGTATGAAATAGGTAATGTCTTGTAGTTTTATTTTTTTCCCCTTCTGTTTCTTTATAAACATTAATATACAAAATAGTTTTTAAAATTTCTATTCAAATTTTGGCTACTTTAAAATTAGTTATTATTTTTCGCCAAATAGTTTGATATGTAAAGCTAATTCCTAATAGCAGTTTCGTCTGAATTTAGCTCTTAAAAGCATGGAAAGTTTGAATTTTTTTTTTTACAAAAAACCTGCAAAATTCCTATAAATATAATATATACCTGGTAAAATAACCGGTTTTTGAATTTTCAATAACAGCAATCAGCAGCGTGCATAGCGTTTTTTAAAGGTGCTTATTTTCGTTTTTTAAAAGCCCTTAAAGGTGCTTTTTTCATTGGGTGTTTTTAAAAAGTGCTTAATTGTTTTTAAAAAAAATTTGAGTGCTTAAAAGGTACTTGTTTGTTGAATATTTTGGCTATGCACCCTGAATCAGTTATTAAGATTGGGCAAAATAATTGTAGAATCTATTACAGGGTTCCCACGGTCCTTAAAAACTGCTTAATTAATATTTTGAAAAATAAGGGCCCTTTAATGTACTTATTTTGGGTACAAGGTTTTTAAAAGTTCTTAATTTTTTAATTTTTCAGTTCAATTTTTTAAAACAAAAGGTCATTCTTATATCACTTAGTATTGGACCATGCATCAAGGGTAACACATTTTAGAGGGACAAAAAATAATGTGGGGGCAAAGGGAGAAAAGCACATTCTTTCATTAATATATTGGTTCTTTCATTAAATTAATATATTCTGCTTTCAACTAGAGTGATATTCTATGAGGAGAGTGAAGCATTCTAAAAGAAAAGAATAATGTGGACTGGGGAGATACTGCACATGGAAGAGAAGGCTTTTTTTGGGAGGGGGGCAGTTTTAAAGTACCCAAGTAGAAGACCTACTCAAACCTCCAAAATTGACAGAATTCAAGAAATTCAGTTCTACTTGTAACATGTCTGCTTATAGGAATTAAGTAAAAATCTAAGAAAAGAAGAATCAGAAGAAATTTTTTTTTAACTAGAATCCATAACGAAAACTATATCCTAAAATTTTGAAGTATTCAATAAATTCGTATAATATTTCAATGCGTAATAAGTAACTGTAAATTTATAAAAGGCATAACATTTTTAAACTTCATGATTGTGCTGAAAATTAAACAGATCTGAAAGAAACAGGGTTTGAAAAATCCCAGCCTACCTACGAGTACTAAATAAGAAAGCACGATTTGCTTCTAACAAGAAAGTTAAATATTTGGTAATTATTTGTTTTGTTGCATTGTAAAATTATTATTAGATTGTTTCACTATTATTTGTTTCACTATTATTTTTATTTCTTAAGGATAAGCAGATTGTTACATACAAATTTAAATCTCTTCAACTGAGAGGTCCTTAGATTTTAATACTCATTTTATTCAGTTGACATTCCTACTTTACTGCTTTTAATTTTTGTTCAATTTTTAGTTTCTTTAAAATTAGTTTATGTATTTCGCGAGAATAATTAGTAACATTATGTTAATTCCTAATAATAGGTTTAGCTGGAAATAATTTTGTTCATCATAAAAGTAAATATAACACATTTGCTGATCTAGTAGCAAAATATAAAAACTTGTTGTTTTTGCCAAATTTTTTTATTAACTCTTTTTTTTTTAATATACATTAAAAAAAATTGCAAATCTTAATTTATGCATTTAATTTTATAATTAAATTTCTATGAAATCATTAAAAATAGAATACCGATTAGTTTCATTCGTTAATTTTTACATTCTGAATGACTTTAACTTTTAACAATCTGAAAACGTTTTTTAAAAAACCCGAGCTGGGTTTGCAAAGTCCTTAATTTTTTCAAAAAAAGGTCCTTAAAAGTGCTTAACTTTGCTTTGTTAAAAGAGTGGGAACCCCTGTATTACAATTATTGTTGTAAAGAATTTCGCATTTTAGTCAAACTGACAAGTTCCAATCCTCATTCAATAATTTTTTTCTCTCTCAAAATCTAGTATTTGGCATTAAGGATGGGGGGAAAAAATTCTTTTTTTGAATGGATTGAATGTAAACATTTGATATTACAGAATAACTTGATCTTTATAATACTAAAAATACCGCTTGTAATTTAAAGCTGTTATTTTTTTATAAAAATCTAATCATAGTAAGGGATGATAAATAAATAGCACAAGTAAATACCTTTAAATGATGAAAATAATAAATTTGTATTTATTTCTTAATTAAGAGACCTTTCCAATTTTCTGGTGTTCGCCTAAGTTGCCTGGGCTCACTTTGGCGAAACCTGGTGATAAATACAATTATATTGGTACTTTCTTTATAAAAAATTATTATAAGAAAGGTAAATAATTGGTACTGTTATTGTGGGTATATCTATAATTGATGATAAACAATTATACTTTTTTTTCATATTCTTAATTTTTCAAAAAGTCCTTAATTTTTGCTTTGTTAAGAGTGGAAGGAAACCCTACTATGATTCTCAGCTTTTAAAGGAAAATAAAAACTAAGTTCCATAAAAAGTTATTTTATTGAAGCTTCAGCTTTCTGAGAAAGTGATATACATTTATATTTCTTTTCAGTACACGCTTTGCTTTCATTGTTGTGAACAAGAAGATAAACCCTCGTTTTTTCCACGCTACAAATAATGGTTACACAAACCCTCCTGCTGGTACAGTTATAGACAACACAGTAACTCGTCATGACCGGTAAGTGAATATTAATTTATTTCTAATGCTGTGGCGGTACATTGTTTTGATTGTAAAATTCATATATATTTTATTTTTCTGACTTGTGCATTAAACATCCAAAATAAGTAAATGGCGCAGTGTTTTAATGCATCATCTGAAACAGTTTTTGTATGTCTTGCGTGTTAGCTTCAGCTTTAAGATTGTCCAATTCTTTTCTTCAATATTTAAACTAACTAAGAAAATGATAGTTTAATCTGTTAGTTTATCTGTATTTTTAATATATTTAACTAAATGTAGTTCTTAATTTGAAATATGGTATTGAAAGTGTTTGAGCTGATTCAGGCTTTTGACTTGAAATTTTCATGTAAATCCCAACTAAACATGTGTGCGAAATCTAATATCGTCTTAATAGTCATTTCATAGAGAGTCTAGTCACTAGTAAGTCATTTCATAGAGAAATGTCATAAGTAGAAAAATTTCTCCATCTAAAGAAGTTTTTTTTTATTTTAAGAGTTGTCATCAAAATTGTGATTATAATTAAATTCTTAATTCCTCGCTTATCTTTAATAACCTTTTGTTTCATTATCATTATAAATCATTATCATTATTATCATTATATCATTATAAAACTTACATAAAATATGTGTAGTTTGATTTAACTTATTTAGCCCTATTCCCGTTTTGAGTAATTTGGTGACTAATAAGTCGCAATTTGTCATGGATTCATCTGAAAGATGTATATATATGTATAGATTTACTGTTTAAATTCTTTTACTTTGTTAATGGTCTCATCCAAATTTCCATAAACTCACTTTTTTGTATATTACTGTCTATAGTAATGCTTGCACCTTTTTTACTTTAATCACTTATTCATGTTGCTAAAATAGATTATTTTGTGTTTTATAAAACATTCCTTTGTGTAATTAATGCTTTTTTTTTTTAGTTATGATTTCTTCTTGGTATCACAAAGTGTAAGACAAGGGACAGTTGCACCTACTATGTACAATGTCATTAAAGATTACAGCAATTTAAAACCAGAACATATGCAGCGTCTTTCATACAAATTGACTCATATGTATTTTAACTGGCCAGTGAGTATTTTATCTATATTTGCATAGAATACATTATTAAATGATCAAATGTGAAAAACAGCTCGTTTTAGCCCTCTGTTGGTCTTAAGTAATTCTCGTAACAGTGCTAAATTAGTTTTATTAGCATTAACTTGAAACTTCGACATAAGACAAACCAATTTTTCTTACTAAAAGATTCCTTCAACAGTTTTTCATGTATGTAAGCAAGAGTGGTAAAATACCAGTAAAAATAAGATTTTACAGAAAGGATTTGATAGGATTTAAATTTATTTCTAGATTTTATTAAATCAGGATAAGCGTGATTTTTCTTGAAATTTAGTTAAAACCTTAGGAAGGTGATTTCCATATAAACAATTAAAAGGAATAAAGTAAAAAAAAAAAAAAAAAAAAAAGTTTCGCTATGATCTAAATTGAAAAGAATTCAATTAAATTATACTAAAACATTTACTTAACAATTTCAATTTATATTACCTTTTGGCATCTTAAATCTCCTAATTCTAATATTTTTAAAGGTGTTTTTTAAGTATCGTAGTAATACATTACCCAATTTTTTTTTCCTTTATTGAAATTTGCTTCGGTTTGATTAAAAAATAACATGCTGTGCAAGATTTTTTGTAGACTAAAGTTAGTAAATATAAATTTAATCAAGGGTTCTGCAGCTGAATTCTAAAACTTATCAGTGGTTTTGCAGATCAATAGATTTCTGCTTTTGGAGCTTAGTTGCTTTTCTTCATCGAAAATTTTTTCAGAATGCATTTCAGTAAAATTAAAGTAACTGCTTTTGTTAGTAATTTTTTCTTCCAAATTAAATGTTATTTAAGCATATTTATGCGAAGTAGTGCATTTTATTTTGAATTTAATGAATTTCAGTGATAAACTTAAGTTTTCACATAGCATTGTGATTAAATTGAACATGTTGATTTAAGTTGAAAAAGTATTTCCCTTTATTTCTTCTGTCTTAGCAAATTAAAGCTTTGTAATAGTGATAGAATAATAAATTGAAATATCAGCTGAATGTTATTTAAATTCCTCCCAAAAAATGTTGCTGGTAATGCTTACTCTTTGTTGTGTTTTGTGGTAAGTTTATTCTAATATTTTGATGTATAGTCATTTCAAGAAGTTATTATACCTTAGTTATTTTCTTTTGCAAGTTACTAATGTATTTCTTTTGATGCTGACTTATATATACATCTTTTTAATTTAGGGAACTATAAGAGTACCAGCACCTTGTCAGTATGCCCACAAACTGGCATTTTTGTCTGGCCAGCATCTCCATCAGGAACCACATCCAGATTTGTGTGATAAACTGTTTTATCTCTGAACTTTGCAATTCATCTGGATCATCATATGTCATAGCTAAAGAGATGCTATTTTTTTAATTTCTCTCATTTGTGTTCATTTTTTGTTATATACTTTTTTTTTATGAATATCGTGGAAGATTGTCCTTTCAGTGTAAAGGGTGTACTGTAAGTTTAAAAATAAATCTATTTTTACTGTTTGCTTATTTTCTTTATTGGTAACTCAAGTATTAGACATAAACATCTTAAGGATTTAAAATTTTGTGTCATCTAATGTTTTCTGCTATTGACATGACAGAATGGATTTGTAAACATATCTGAAAAATTTTTCTATGAAATTTTTAAAAAGGCATTTAAATATAAGTATGTAAAAAGAAACTTAGATACTGTGATAACAAGATATTTATTGCTAGAAGCTTTATATATTTTTTTTAGTAGATTTAAATTAGAGTTGATTAATGCAGAACTTCCACTGATGACTAATGTAAACTGATCAAGGTTTAATAATTGTCTGCTTCAAAAAGCTATTGTTAATGAAGGTATGTCATTTTGTTGGTGTTGAAAGCAGATGTCCTAACAACATAGATTAATAGGGGGTGCCAGGTCCTTGTTTAGTAGATTATATGCACTTAAGACTAGAAATATGCCTTTAAAATCAAAGTTCTAACTTATTTAAATGCTTCTACTTACCTCTTGAAATTAATTAGTCAGCAAAATATTTATTACCAGATTCTGCATAATTATAATACATAAGCATAGCAGTATGATAAATGAGAAAAGAAAATCTTAGCATTTTCCAGACAGATTTTACTAAATTGAATAATTTTTGTTATAGTACTAATTATCTAAGTGCTGATCCAAATTCTCAAGGGTAAATTGTCATCAAAGATAGTCTTATCAGCAGAAAATGAGCTCTCTACATCTACGCGCGTTATTGGGCGAGACTTTATACTCGGTGATTTCACTTTGTCAGGAAAGTCAATTTTCATCGAGGAAATCTTTTATCTTAACTGCTACCAAACCCATATTTTTGGTTTAAACGAAACACCATTTTTCTTTTCTTGGAGTCTGAAAGAGCATTGCTCAATGTTTCAACTTCAGATATGGTCTGACTTTTGGGAGTTGCCTCCTTTCTACATGAGTGAATCTTCTAGCGAATCGTTGTCTGGCCTAAGATAGTTTATTTTGTAATAAAAGAATGGGAATGGAATTCCTTAATAAGTCTTATCAATCGTACCATAGTTACTTCACATACAAATTACAATGTCCCCATCGGTTGTAATGTCTTTCCCATTCTCTGAAATCTTCATTAAAGTTGATTTAGCTGACTTAATTTTCGGCATGCAAAATTCAGCAGTCAAAGGAGTGTCTTTTTCTCCCTACCACTTGTGCTTTATCTTTTCCAGTCAGATTGACACCTTCATTTGTTCTGTCACAAAGGCGTAGGAACACCTAGCCAAGAGATTTGACCTGCCCCTTTCTGAAATTGTGAACAGAAGAATTTCTGCTTTAAAAGGGTTTGAAACCCTCCGACACCACGCCTCATCTCTCAGTCTTTCTCATGTAATTGCAACCAGCCCCAGTAAAGCTCAAACAAGTTGACCCTTTCAGGTGATAAGGAGGACAAGGCAAAATTGAGAGCGTCCTATGCTTATTCTAGCATGAAAAGAATAGTAATAGATATGATCTTAGAGTGGGGGAACCATAAAATGCTGCAAATATGCATTTGCAATGGAGAACCCTTTTTATGCAATTTGGGGGATTCTCAAAACGAGATCGTTTTGTTTCATTTTAAGTTTAATATTTACAGGGTTGCCTCAGGCGACTATTTGCAACTATGGCCACTTTTTTTGCCTGAAAAGGCTTAAAAAGCAACTATTTTCAGAAAAAGGAGACTTCTGTGCTCCCAGCTATGTTTTTTTTTTAAGCATAAATTGGGTAGACAGCTTGCGGCAGCTTCTGAATACAAAATAAATGTTGAATTGCAAATTTGAGTCATCACTTTTAAATGCGCTCAATTTGAACACGTTGCATTGTAAATCTATTTTCTTTCTCTATCTCCTTTTCAACGGTTATTACTACTACGAAATTCTACATGATTTCAGAAAATCCAATTTTTAATACGATGTGTGAATTTCAAATTTAAATCATCAATTTTCACTATATATATATTTGCTAAATCAATTATTAAACTGAAAATTTCTTAGAGAAAGTATTTTTTTTTTAAATAAAATACATTTTTTTGAATGACTTCTAGTAATTAAAAGTATTTAATTTTCTTCAAATATACTAATTTTTTTATATAAAAATTAAGTGCTAGAACACTAATGTTTATATAAAAATTATCATATCTGCCACCAACATGACTAAATTGATCATCGTATACAACAAAAGTCATTTAATAAAATTTTAGTCATATTTTTGTTCGTATTTAGGCAACTATTTTCATGCTTTAGGCTACTAAAAGCCACTATTTTGTTTCTTTTTTCTGTGGCAACCCTGTATTTATTATATGAAGAGAAGGAAACAATTCTTAAGAGCTTGCTCTTTTTTAATGCATTTCTATTAAGGTATATGAAATATTTTTATTTTCAAAAATCCTTAATTCTAAAAGTTTCTCTTTTCTAAAATTCGATTTTTTTTCTTCTCCTTTGTCATGAAATAAGCCAAGAGCGTGGTTTTCTCATTGTTCCATTCGTGGTCTTCGCAATTCATTTGTTCACAACTTATGTCGACAAACCGTCAGTTCAATTACGAAAGAAAGCTAATTATATATCAGGGGTGGCCAAGCTCCTTGATGTCGAGCCAATTTTCACCATTTGAAATTTTTCGCGATCCGCAATGAAATACGTATTTAAAAGGTATTACATTTTTTTACATAAATTATATTTATTGAAAACATATAAGTAAAAGTACAAAATATGTGTATTGAATTTAAAAATTAAAAACACATTTATTTTACTTCTCTTGATAAATCTTTAAGATTTGGTGAATAATTGTGACAGCACTTCTCAGTAATTCTTTGAGATGCTGGTTAGTTAATAGTGATCGGTGTTTGGATTTCACGAATTTTAAAGTGGAATAAAATGATTCACATAAGTACGTTATTCCGAATATTGAAATAATTCGACAAGCAGCCGTTTTTTTTATTCAGGATACTTCGATTCTGATACAAATTTCCAAACTTCAGTAATCGCCGTCGACTTATATTTAAATCTTATTATTCTTGCATCTCTATTAAATCTAATTCTTCAGACGCTTTTTGTGTCATAATTATATTGGAAATGGAAAACTCACCTTGAATTGAGCAACGTTGCACTTAGTTTTCATATTTGTTCTCAGTAATTTAAAAGACATTTGAAACGCATAAGGAACAATAATATTTTTTAAAAATATAATAGCACAAAAATGAAAAGGGAACTCGGGTACATTTATCGAGAGCCATAAATAATCCTTCAAAAAGCTGTATGTGGCTCGCGAGCCGCAGGTTGTCCACCCCTGTTATATATGATTGATTAAATACTTGCTGGTCTGCACAGAGCTGGATTTGGTGGGGAAAATTCTTGCTCTCCTGTGTTTTCTGCCCACTAATATTAAACCGAAAAATCCCTCGAGTATTTGCTGATCATTTGGACCAATTAAAAATTGCCCAAATTTTTTATTGAAAAGCAAATGAATTTTTTTTTTTTTTTTTTTGCTAACTTCATCGTTGGTGAAACGCCATCGTCATCCGTCACTGGCAAGCCAATCATGCTGTTTTGGCAATAGATCAGTACTATAATTACGTATTTTCATGTAAGTCCAAAGCTTCACCTTAAAATCGCGCACTAATTGCATTGCTTAATTGCTTCAGCATTCACCGGTGAAAGTCAACAACCACCGATTTCGGTCATTCACAGTAACATGCACATCATTTACATAATAACCTCATCAGGACGTTTATTTCATACTTTGCCTAAATAGCATTTGGCATTCTATAGAATGCCTAGGCAATGTGTGAAATATAAATCATTTCATACTTTGCCGGCTAGTTTTAAGCATTAGATACAATGCCTAGGCATTCTATATAATGCCGGATTTGAAACTTTGCCAGTAACATATATATTTCCGATCCTTAGAACTTTCAACAATAGCAAAAAAAATATTTTATTAATGCACGCATCCTAATTCTGATATATATTTTTTAAGTTGCTTATTTTTTGTTGAAAAATCTGGCAACGTGCTCTGATGTTTTTCTTTCACGTATTAACATTTTCTTTTTTGAATGGCAATTTTTACGGATATATTTAGCCAACTTTTTCTGGGGTCAATAAGTTCATAGTTGTTACTTATAGTATATACTATATGTATATACATATAGTATATACATATAGTATTATACTATAGTTACTTATGGCAGTGAAAAGGCAGTTGAACTCTAAAAATAAAGACGAATCTAACCAACTAATCTCCGAAAGGAAAGTTCTGAGAAGAATGTTTAGACCAATTAAAGTAATAAATATGAGATGGGTGTCAATGCCTACGTTGGGTTGCCTACAGCAGCACATCACTTCTACAACACGGAAGTCATTTTTCAAGAAGGTAATATTCAGCCACACGCAGCAAGGATGTCACAGGAATGCCTCAGCAAATAACAACCCTTCCCTGGCCAACTGAGTATCCAGATTTGTCACGAAACAAGCATATTTGGGGAGGCAAGTAGGATGGCCTCCGGATTCAGTCTATTTGATAACGTTTTAACAGCAACTATGAAATGACTTGCCGTAGGACATACGGGACATGTATCTATCAATGCCCGACCTTATCGCTGCATTCGCGCAAGCTATGGTCCAGGAGGGTACTAAAACCTCTTTTCCTGCAATTAATGATAATTTTGCTTTGGTTTTTTTTATCATTTAATTATATCAACGTTGTTCTCGCGTATGTAAAATTTCGTTTCATTCTGACGACTCTTTCTAGGTGCAGTTATTCTTATGGCATAATGTATATGTAAAATATGCATGTTTGTTTAAAAACAGAAATGTCCAACTAACCAATCATCCATCTCCCTACATACTTGAAATTCTAAGCACAGACTTGAGTTTCCGTCTGCTAATTTCATGAAACGGTCTTCTTTATCTACCACACTTTATTTCTGAGAATAGTTCCATATATTAAACAATTCTAATATATATGCAAATTATATTATGTAGTATTGCAAATTACCCTACCTTATAATCGGAGAGCAAGAACAAAATTGAATTTGTGGAAAAAAAACTTATGATTTCGAGCTTTGAAGTACAAAAACTACTTCGAAAATTGCTTTAAACTTTATACGTTTTTAAAATATTTAAATCAATTTTTTTTCACTAGTTGCCAAATACGCTTCACTATAAAATTACGAAAAAATTATTTTTAATTTTTTCCGAGCAGAGGAACTACTTTAAATACTCATATCTTAAGCATTTTTTAACAATTTCTTTTCATGTTTAAAAACAATGGTTTTGTAATTAATTTTATACTGCTCCAAAAACTTTGTTTAATTTCACTAAATATTTTTAAAGTTATGGCAAAGAAACATGACAAAAAAATTAGTTTTTCATAAAATTGTTCATATCTCCAAAAATGCTAGATTTCCGAAATTTTATGCAGTTATTGCAAATAACAACCAAAGTACTCGATACAAGCCACAAGCTACTTGCTTAATTATCTGGCATAGGGTGTTTAAAAATACTTGATTTCTTTTGTAATTTATTTTCGGTCACTAAACCTCTGAGAACTTTAAACTTTATTGCAAAGTATGAAAAATAGTAGTATGCTTATTATTGCTATATATATATATATATATATATATATATATATATATATATATATATATATATATATATATATATATATATATATATATATATATATATATATAGCATTTCCTATGTGCTATTATTTTCAATGTAAATATTCACAATAATTCATTCTTAGTTTTTGCATGCTCTGTGTATATGAACTTACCTTTCCTTGTTTTGTTTGAAACATCTGTGCGCTATTTATACAGAATGAGAGTAAGCAAATAAAAACAGAAACGTGTTGTTAATTTCTTTCACATTACTCACCACTTACCACGCGTCCAAATATTATCGATCATGCTTGAAATTCGCCTACAGTTAGTTTTAAATTTGAAATACACTGATTGCTTTGATGGTAATCACATCCGGAATTAAACATCCAACTTATCCAATTTTAGAAATTACAGTGCTTAACTTGTAGCGAAATTTCTATGAATATATAAAGCGTACAAACATTTTAAATTAAATTTAATACTTGCTAGAGGGGTTCTAGAAATAAAGACGCATCTTCTTTCATCGCTGGGTAGAACATGGACATTTTTCTACGCAACAACCTTTCTCATTTTGCTCGAGTGAAATTAAACTTCAACTCTACCGCAAAGCCTTATTATTAAGGCCCGGATTTTGATGACATTTGCATTTTTGGACATTTTTTGTCCTTTAGAGCATTTTTTAAGATTTATAGGGCATTTTTTTCTAAATTTTGGGCCGTATTTTGCATTTTAAAGCATCTTTTAAGCTTTTTGTTAATTTTTTCCTATTTTCATTATTTATTGGGGCATTTTTATTACATGAAATGCAATATTTGTCTTATAATTTTAAATTTCATATTGTAGCTCTCAATACCACCTGCATGCCATTATGTTTTTCCACTATGTTATTGATTGATATAAAATCTTTAGAAGTAATTCTTTGTTACAGCTTTCCCATTTTCTCTGTTTTGTATAGTTTAGAACATTACAATTTTCTAGGAAATTTTCTTCTCCAGGAATAAAAATTTGCTTTAAGACAAGAGACGCTCGTTTACATTTCAAAATATCAAAAAACATTTAATAATCCAATGTAATTCTGATATTTAGTAATATTATGAGATGGAAGTTGTTATATTCATTAAAGTTTCTGTACAAAATGAAAATGTTTTGGAGTCAATATATTTTCCTCTTTTTTTGTTATTTAGGATGTAAAACATATTTTTCAAACTTTAATGAACGTAGAACAAGTATTGCATTGCTTTATATTTTTTGAAATGACTCATAATAATTTTAAAGAGTTAAACATTGTTTCAGTTTAATATTTTTTCCTTATTTAAGTCATGTCATAAGGCATTTTTAGCACATTTATCGCATTTTTAAGGGCTTTTTCCTCACTTTTTAAGGGCATTTTTTGCACTTTTTAAGGGCATTAGTTGAAACTTTTTAGGTCATCAAAATCCGGGTTCTACTTATTATCGTACGGGCCTAGAAGAATTAGGCACAAGTGTCCGAAGAGGCAATAAATGTCTGTTATTAATATAATATTTTATTGGGAGTTATATTGGTATTTGATACGCATACTCGTAAGTTTCATGAAAACATTATTAGTTTGATATATTATTAATTACTTCAATAAACAATAATCTTTCAAAATATTAAAAATGTTAATACAAGTTTTACTAACATTTAGAAGTTATTTTAAGGGACTTTTTATTTTATTTTATAACCGCCGTTGAACAGCCGACCTAATTTCGAGTTTACGACTACCATGTTCAACACTATAATTTTGAATTGAATCCAAAAGACAAGGGAACTCTTGTGTCAAGTATTGGGAGAAATGTGCCTTCGTTGAGGACTTTTTTTGGCTCATTTATCTTCTAACCCACATTTGCGTTACATGGAAAGGAAAACCACAAACGGTTAGCCTGACGACAATGGGACACTCACCCATAATCCATCTATCACCGAGGATATTTTACATCACCACTGTGGTCGGGAGCGGAATTTGTATTTTCCAGCCGTAGCTGGGATTCGAACCCGGTTCACCTGATTGGAACGCGACCGCTCTATCCCCTGAGCCAGGGATGGGCAAACTACGGCCCGCGAGCCAACTATGGCTCACCGGAAGGTTTTATCCGGCCCTCGGATAGAATTTGAACTTGCAGATCAGTGGCAAATATAAACAATGTTTTCTTAGTTAAAGCTATTTATGCTCTTTCTTCTTTTTTAACAAAGTACTGGTGACCTTTTTACTTTCTCTATTTTTCGTTCCACAAAACATAAATTGATGGAAATAGTTAGCACAGACAGCTTCAATTGGTAAAATGTTAAAAGCAGAAGTTCTAGCTGTAGATTGGCTCCAAATAGCGTTTGTCTCTCTCGAGGAGCAGACTTATGGAATCTAATATAGGTGAATTATACTTCACATGTGGCAGGCTGCGCATTTCAAGCTCCAACGAGCAGACAATCTAACCAACATCTGAAGCAGTTGTTTCTAAATATGCCAAAGTTTGAGTTTTACAAATCATTACCAAAAGCAAGTTTCCAAAATCTAATATTCCATGCCCAGAAAATCCATGCTAGCTATGTTTGCTTAATCGTATATACGTGAACAAGAGTTTTCAACTATGAACCATAGAAAAAAATCTTTTCAGAAGTAGACTAACAGACAAGCATTTAGCATCTTGCCTTAAAATAAGTGCACCTCACTTCGACCCTCAATATAAGGAACTTTTAAAAATGAAATCGCAGTTTCATTCATCTCACTAAATATTTAAATTAAAACTTGTACATCGCTTTTTTTTCTTTTAAATTTTGAAGTTTTTACTTGGCCCACCAAACATTTTTTTTCTCGATTTTTGGCCCTCAACCAAAAAAGCTTGCCCACCCCTGCCCGGGGCCATCTCGGCTCGACTTTTATTCTATATTTTATTTTATAACAGTCACTACAATAACATTTTACATATTTTATAACAGTCATTACAATAACATTTTACATATTTTATAACAGTCATTACAATAACATTTTACATATTTTATAACAGTCATTACAATATTATTATAACAGACGACCCAATTTTTTTGGGTTCACTACTAATAATGTTCAACTACGTAGCCTTGTAATTTTGAAACCAATCCAGAAGACAAAAGAACTCCTGGATCAAGTATTGGGAGAAATTTGCCTTCGTGGAGGATATTTTGATGGAACTCACCCGCATTTGCGTTATATGGAGAGGAAAATCAAGAGAACCTCCCAAGGTTAGCCAAATGGTAAGGGGACTCTAACCCGTGATCCATCAACCACTGAGGATATTTCCCGTCAGCACTGTGATCAAGTTATGGTTTTAGAAGGGCGTGACTACAGTCAACACTTACTAGACTCCTAGAAGACTGAAAGCCTCAGCTTGGATCAATTTAGTAGTCCGACGTAACAAGCATAAACTGCTCAGTGGAGGAAATACAATATATATATATCGCACTACGTCGGGCTATTGAGATGCGCAGTAGGGATAATACGAAAGATGTCATTACGTTTGAACTACTAAAGAATCAAATTTCTCGTTCATGGTAACCCGTGCTGAGGCCTCCTCTCTTCTAGGAGGTATTGGTACAGCACATAATGGGATGAGTTTTCAACCTCCTCTCATACTTTCGGTGATTTAATGGCAAGCTTTAAAATATTAAAGTAAATTTAACAATATCACGGACATTCCATGAAAATAGTAAAATTTAAAACCAAAGTAATTTACCTCGGGCAGAGCAGCGATCAACATTCAGATGGTGAAAAAATGTAATTAATCTTCTTCTTCTTCTTTGTCAGCGCAACAGCCCCTTGCAGGCCTTGGTTGCCTCAACAGCTGACAAACACCAGCACCTCCTATCCATGGCGATTCCCAATTTCTAATCTTTAGGGTTTTCAAATCATTTTCGATGTCGTTGAGCCATCTAGTAGGGGGTCTGCCTCTAGGACGTGACCCCTCGGGGCTCTTAAAGGTGACTATTCTCATGGCGCTATTAATGTTATTAATATTCTATTTAAATTAGGTGTTAGGATTGGAGGAAATAAATTAATACCTTTAAATACAGTTGTGCTGTGCCTTCGGATTGACAGCCATATATATTATTATAACATATTAATTATTATAATATATTATTATAACATATTATTATAACATATTAGTAAACATATTAATGGCCATAGCCATTATATGTTTTATGAGATAATTTTGTAAGCTTTTTACCGAAGACGCCTAGTTTCAATTACAACTTATCGCAAAGGCAATTAATTTATCGAATTCAAACGTTTTTAAGCCTGTTTTTGTTTAAACTTTAAAAAAATACATAAATTTAAAAAAAAGAAAAAACAAGTTTATTTATGTAAATGAATTCCATGCATCATTTGTATCAGTTGTCCAGTCTCAGAATATTACCTAAAGAATCTTGTCATAATATGTTTATAAATTTGCGATCGTACATGCAGGATATAAACATCTAGTTATTTTCTTAATAGGTTTTATATATTTTGTAAAGTTTATTTCTTTAACTATCATGTTATAAAATATGACACATCATTTTAAATGAATATCTTTAAATTGTGCATATATGTATAATGAAACTTAGAAATAATGATATTTTCCGAGAATTTGGTGAAAGTTTTAATAAAAGAATCGAGCTCTCAGAAAAGTTTGGAATTGGTGTTGAACATTTCAACTTCAAACTCTTCAGCCTGTTTAAAATGAGAATACCACTTGAAGAGGCAAGGGTGGGTTAATTCTCTCTCTTTACCTCTTTTGAAAAAAAAAATCTAAACTGTATTGTAGTTGGCTTTCAGAATTAGTTGTATTTATTTTCATTGCTTCGAGTTCTGTTAAGAATTTATGAATGAATTCAAATTCAAAAAGAACGAACAGAATTTCGTCTTCCTTGAAAGTAAGAAAAGTAGAAGTTTTCCATCATATGAGCACTGCTGGATCTAAACTATATTGTAGTTGACTTTCAGAATTAATTGTATTCATTTTCATTGCTTCGAGTTCTGTTAATAATTTATGAATGAATTCAAATTCAAGGAAGATGGACAGAAGATGTAAGAGAAGTGCAAGTATTCCCCCATATGAGCTCTGCTGGATCTAAATTATATTATAATTAGCCTTCTTATTTAATTGTATTTATTTTCCTCATTTCGAATTCTCTTAATAGTTTAGCAAGAAGACAAGCAGAAGAGATAAGGGAGATAGCATTAGAGTTTTGCTGCATCTAAATTGTATCATAATTAGCTTTTTATTTTAAGTGTCTTTATTTCCAATGTTGTGAATTCAATTAATATTTTTTGAATTAATTAAAATTCAAAGAGAAGAAGCTTTGAACCTATTCTGTTTTACTGTTTTCAAGTTATTCCATTTTCACGCATCAATTTTTTTCTCCAAACAAATCATAAAATTACAAAACATAAATACTGAAGCTCTTTTCCTGATAACATTATATGATAGATTTATCCCAATGGGAAGGAAAGGAATCAATTAAACCTTATCGAAATAAGATAGAAATGAACCCTGTTTTTAAAGTATGTTAAGCAAAGTCCGATCCATTTTAACTCAAATCATTCAATCAGATCGGAAATTGACTCATTTAAAGCACATGACCTGAGGGATGAATTTACTACACACAAAAATATTCATTCATGAAATGTGGGAAGATCTTATTCCAATGACCACACGTGACGTTAATGGTCATTCATTAATATGTAATTGTGAAACCAAAGTCCACTAGGATAAGGAATATCGTTCCATAGTTTTGGTATCACTTCTCGGAAGCTGTGATAACTATTTCTTTAGAAGATTTTTTTTTAATAAATAAAGATTAAAAGTAAAAATTTAGGGTGAATGACCGATATTTAGATGAAATAGTAAAGGTGCGAGATTTTCTTGTCATACTTTTGATGAAATGATTATATTAACCGCCACTAATAAAACTCTATTAAAAAAATCAGCCGTTTTTCAAAATCATATGTGCGAGAACAGATTCAATACTGTGAAGCCACAATTGGCATTACATATTTCCTACCTTCTAAAATATCTTTTATTACTTAAACTTATTTTATTAATCGAATTATATTTAAATTAAATTTAAGAGTCAATCTTTTAAAGCGAACGTAAAATATTTTATTCTTTTCTTATCGATCTATGTAACGGCTTACTTTTTATTTCAATACTAATGCAGACTCATTAATTCATTGCCGCGCCTAATCGAAAACAAAAATCTATTTAAAACTCTTTATTATTAATTTCTTACCTTAAATATGCTTCAGTTACAGGGTTATTATAATTCCCACAGTTTTGTTGGCGGCTGTGATCGCCAAAGTATTTTCAAACCCAATATTGATTATGCTGGGTTGGCTATGTTATATTTTGATAATTCGCCAATTTTGGATCTCCTATCCATGCTTCTCCTGAGTCCGTTGGGAACTAATACACTTACTTTTAATTTGTCTTTTGATTAGGCAGGTCATGGGGGATTTGGCTCCCATGCCTGTCCTTATAAATATTATTATGTGAAATTTTTACAACGTAAAAGTCCTATGGATAAATATATAATTTTGTATCTCGAGATCTAAAAATACTACTAAATAAAAGTTTTATTTATTATGATCCAGTTTTCATTTTCAACTGTCATTTTCATTATCCTGTTTAAATCACAATCTTTAATTAGAAGGAATCAAGAATACCATGCAACCTCCAACCACACCTGAATTTCCGTATCAACAAATACAATATCAAAACAAGCTAAAGACGTTCGCTAAAATCATCGCCGTTTTGCAGAATCAAATTTTCCCGGTTCAAGTGTTCTTATTTTCTTTTCTAAACATTTTTTTTCTTGTTCAAGTTTTAAAAAATGTATAATATGAAAACAGCAACTTTCAATCTACCCTCTACGAACAAAAACAACAGAGTTACAGGCGTGGATTCTGCTTCTTAGGGTTATTGAAGGGTTAGAAATTAAAATCTGAAATATAGAAAATAATTCAAATGAAAACAGTTTATGAATTAAGAAATGATTATCATCACTCAATGTCACTGATCACCAATTATTCAATATTAAGGCAATCTATCTTTAATAGAGATGTTAAAAAAGTAATCGACATTTTATAAGGAATTCCGAGCAAAGAGAAAAAGCTTTTTATGAACTTCTATAGTTTCTAGTTTTGTTAACCAAACAAATACGCTAAAATTTTAAAATACTTCCACAAATTAAAAATGTAACTCAAGTTCGATAAAACTGTCAAGTGTAGATTCTTTGAAAATAAAATATAAATATATTTAGGAATTAAGCTTTCAGCGTATTTGTGAAGTTTAAAGTTTAAAATTTTTTTGCATATATATTTAGGTATTCCGGTTTATTGACTCAGCCGCATTATGAAATCAAAAGTTCTCTGAACGAACGTGATTTTGAGAAACGATTTTAAGAATGTGAGGATCTTAGGATGAAACGATTTTAAGACGGACGTGATTTTAAGAAATTTGTGATACATCTAACTTATATTTCCGAATACAACAATACTCATTGAAGTAAAAATTGACTAAAAAAATATCCCAGAAAATGTGCGAGATGTTACACAAACGTAGACATACTAACAAAGACAGAGCATGCCGTGTCAGAAGTAGGTGGAATTAATGCGATTCTGTAAAAAATAATTTAGGAAAAGTTATGCTGGCAACTGAAATATATTTAAAGAAGCTATATCAAACTTTCGTTACATCGCAATAAGCTTTGTGTAATTCTGTGCAAAGTGTATGAGACTTAGGCTAATTGAAAAATCCAGTTTCTTGCTAACTGCCGACCTCATTTATTAGGATTATCGCGGTAAGTCTTTTAGGTGCTATGAAGTCCTGAAAAAATACGATAATAAAGAGAACGGTCTTCATATCTAGAAGTAGTAGTACTAATCTGTTGCCAGATTACATAATTACGAATCATTTTTCGTATTAACATGCATCAATACTTTCCCGTGTTAAAAAGGAAAAAAAACTGAACTACAAATTTCTAAGTAACATTTAGTTCAGAATTTATGAGAATCTCATCTTTTCACATAGCTTTAAAAGTCTTGGTTTGGGAAAAGGGCTTTGTCAATATATCTCCAGTTTGCACCTCCGTTGAGATCTGCTGCACAGTAATTTCTTTTTCTAAAACCTTTTCACGAATGAAGAAATGTTTTATACCGATTTGCTTTGTTCTACGATAAAACTCTTGACTTTGAGCTAATCTGACAGCTGCATTATTATCAGCAAAAATTGTTGGCACTTCTTCCAAGGAGGAAATTCCATTGAATAGTCTTTTAAGCCAAATTAATTCTTTTGCGGCTTCATTTGCAGCAACTATCTCATCCTCCGTGGTTGAAAATCACTAAAACATTCTAGAATTCCGGGTATGTAGCCTGATTTACAGACAATGCACTTTTGCTTGGAACAGTGCCCCCCCCCCCTAGCTCTTGGGCGTATTCTTGGGCAAATTCTAAATTCCCCCTCAAACTATTCGTTTTATTTAGTGTAAAAATCCCCCCCCCCCAAGCTTTAAGTAGGCGCATCGTGCGCTTCCCCCCTGATGGGGGCCCCTGGCTTGGAACTTGCGATATCGAAATACCCGCTTTACTTTAACAAAATCTTCTTCGGATGGATTTTCTAATTTGCGTGATAAAACGCTTATAGCATATGCCAAGTCAGGTCTAGTGCCCATCATAAGATACATTAATGCACCAACAGCCTCACGACAGTGGCGTAGTGAGCTTAACTCGCGCCCGGGGCACAATACCTTTTTAGCGCCCCTCCCCATTCGAAAACCATATAATATTATATGTAAAATATATATGGTTTATATATAGGCGACTTGGATTATAGCAAATTAATAAATAAAGTCATAGACTCAAGCTAGGCTTTAAATTTGAGACAAAAAATGTAGCTGAGAGAGCAAGACTAAATTTTGAAATGTATATGATCATCTAGAATTAGTCAAAAGATACCTATTATTTATTTTACATATTTATAAAGAAATATTTCAAAAACACGCAGTTTTTAAACAATAAAAAAGTAAATATTTATTATCTCTAAGGAAATACATATATTTAATAATCATATGATACAATACATTAATAAAACTATTACTATGTCTAAATTTTCCGTGCTTTTGATGAAGCAAATGTATCAATAATATCATCAAAATTGATCATTTAAAAATTTTCTCTTTCCACACTTAAAAATGCTAGGTCACTTAGGCGATCTGTCAAAATTAATTTTTTGCTGAATGAACGTTCGCAGCTAGCAATTGATACTGAGATAGTCAGGAGTATTTGAAATGCCGCTTGATTATAAAAGTAAGAAATTCTAATGGAGTTTTAGGTTTAATTTCTTTTCTACTGCGGAGTAACATTTTGCTGTCACATATTTTGATAAAAAGTTCTATTACATTGAAATCTGTATTATGAAATTCACCCAGATTTTCAAAAAAATTTTTCGAGGTCGTTATCAACATTATCCTTGTTTAATAAATTTTCAACGTTTAGTAGAAATCCAAATTTGAAATTAAGGTCACTTAATCGTGTACACATTTCTTGTTGGAGACGATCAAGAGTGCTTTTCATAACGCGAGAAATTTCACTTTCTGCGGAAAGACCACCATAGCCGATTCTCCAGGCACGTATTGTTGTATCCATATCCCATTTTTCACAAAGAGACTCTGCTTTTTCTATCACCTCTTTACACTCTGCTTGTCTCAAATTTCGGTTAGTTCAGTCGCTAATGATTCAAAATCATGGAATACTTCTCTAAAATTCATTCTAGGATCTTGTAATCTGAGCTGCGCACGATCAATCCTTCTTAAGATTTCATACCAGAAATGAAGTAAAGTTATAAAACTAAAGTTATAAACTAACTTCACTTCTGTTGTCACTTGTAGTGGTAGTGTGCTCAGCTAACTTTTCTATTAGTTCTTTTATATTCTCTGTCTAGCCCATAGATGATAACGATAACCACTTGTATTCTAGCGCTCCATCGCGTTTCAGATGTGTGAGCTGCCATCACGGCAGCATTATCGTAACATTGTGATCTGCAGTTAGTTAATGAAATTTCATCGCGATTTAATTTCTCTAAAATTGTATTTTCGATCGAGGCTGCATCTTTAGCATGTATTTCAATAAAACTCAAAAAAGATTCTTTGATGGAAACTTTTTTATTGATGAAATCAGCATCTACATACCTAGCGACTTGGGACATTTGTTCTCGATGAGAGATATCAGGAGTTGAATCAAACAAAAGTCTATAATATTTATCTCTTTTGATATCGTTTGATATCGTTTGTTAGTTGATTTCGAACTGTAGATGCCAGAAGATGAATGAATTGATTTTGAATCCGTGGTGACAAATATGAGAACAAATATTTCTGTTAACGAATTTTTCGATACTCTATTTACTTAATAATAGAAGCGTCGAGTAGATGTAAAGTAATCTTATTTGATTTATTACTTACCAAGAATGCCTTGAACTCGAAAGGTAGTAACATAGTAAAATGTACAATATAATTTATGCTGACATTAAACTTATATATAATATTTAATAACATTTCATTTTTATTCTAAGCAGAGCGCGATGACAAGGATGTGAATTAAATATTGAAATATATTTAATATGAATATGAATTTAATCAGGGGTCTGTTCAGACATTTTGTGAAAGGTCCGTTTTCAGTAAAATTGTGAAAAAATTACTCGTAATTTGTGAATGTAAAATAAACGTTAAGTCACATTCGTTCAACCAGGGTCCGCTTTTGTGAATTTGTGAAAATAGGGTCCGTTATTGCAAAAAAACTTTTTCAAGGAGTTTTTAAATTGTAAAGACATACAAGATTATGCTCAACACTGTAAAGTTATAATTAAAAAAATTAAATTTTAAAAAATAAACAGCAAATGCAACTACTAAATTAGCGATTCAACATACAAATATTTTGGTATTTAGCCTATACTGTTGAACGCAGAATTTACTGCTGAATGCCGAAGACAAAATTTAGTTCGTTTATATCTGCCTTTATTCCCTCACCCCTACCAGGGAAGGGTTTATTCGATTAACAAAACAATAATGAAGATAAACAAATTTGTGAAGGGTCCGATTAAAAGATAAATTATTTTGTGAAGGGTCCGTTTTTAAGTTAAAATATTTTGTGAAGGGTCCGTTTTTATGAAAAGATATTTTGTGAAGGGTCCGTTAACGGACCCAAATTTCTTCTATACAAGACCACTGATTTAATATAATATTTAATATGAATTAGATATTAAATATTATGAATAATATTTATGAATTAACATTTATTATATTACACTGGCACAAATTTAAATATATTTTCCAGAAATCAATTATAATAAAAAAAAAATTATCCAGCAATTTTTTGTTTTGCGGACCATTTGGCGCCCCTTTGTGAGTAGCGCCCGGGGCATGATGCCCCCCCTTGCCCACCCCTCGCTACGCCACTGCCTCACGATAAGGAAACACTGTTTTATTTTCTTCTTCAGTAGTGCATGATTCTTCTTCTTTCAAAATGGGTGCATGAACTGGCCTACAATTACTCATACCAAACCGCTGAAGTATCTTTGTAGAGTAAGCTTCTTGTCCAATTTTAATGCTTCCATCATCAAGTTTATATATTTCTACTCCTAAAAAATATGAAGCTTGTGATTTTAAACTGAGTTTTCAACTGATTTGTGAAGTCTCTTGAGTCTTCTTCATGAGTAACAGCAACTAGTCCATCATCTACATAGAGAGCTACTAGTAGCTTTTTATCTTCTTTCTCGCGAATGAATAAGCACTGCTCCGCTTCATTAACTTTAAAATCAAGGTTTAACAGGAATCTACCAAAGCATTTATGCCAACAACGAGGAGCTTGTTTAAGGCCATACAAACTTTTCTTGAGTTTACATACATCGTTGGTGCCATTAGGGTACCCTTCAGGTTGATACCCGTAAATGGTTTCCTCTACATCACCATATCAAAAGGTAGTTGATACATCAAATTGCGTAAGATGCATGTCCTCACATGCTGCAATACTTATTATTGAACGTACAGTTCCTAACTTTGTAACTGGACTAAAAATTTGATTATAATCAATACTCTTTCTTTGATTAAAGCCTTTAATCACAAGTTTTGCTTTATACTTATCAATAGTATCGTCTGAATTTTTCTTGATACGAAACATCCACTTACAAGGCAAAGCTTTTTTTTTCTCTGGAAAAGGTGTTAATATCCATGTCTGGTTTTCTTTTCGTGGTTTGATTTCAGCATCCACGGCTTTTATACAACAATTGTGTTCTTTACAATTGAGAGCTTCTTCGTATGAGTCTGGCTCAATTGAATCTGATATGGAACTTTCAGCTGCCATTACATAATCTTCAAAACTTTTAGACTGTTTTAGTTCACTTCGATTTCTTAGTTTCATGGTTAGTAAATCTTCTTCGTCTTCATTTTCTGAACTGGTTTTCTCTTTTAAATCATTTTGATCAAGCTTTCCCTCATTTTTAGCTTCAGTAGATAAATCACTCATTGTATCAATCAAAGCTATTTATGCAAAATCTTCAAAATTAATTCGAGGTTTCTCATGAAATATTACATCTCGAGAACAGATAACATTATTGTTTTCCTTTATCCAGATACAATTTTATATATGATCATCGTTCTATTTTGCTTCTTTTTATACTACGCTGGATAAACAGTTAATTTAATTAATTGACGCAAGATATTAGATTCAGTTACTACTTGTATAACTCAATAATTTCTACAAAAAATAATCTCCCCGAAATATTTTCCGGAAATCTAGTTTGGCGAGATTTTAAAAAAAAAATCGCCACGGGATGAGCTATTCTAGGATCCACCCGATGTGTGTTTGTGTGGGCCAAATAAATGTTTTTATATGTAAAACGTTTCTTCAGTATAGCTTGATTCGTTACAATGCATTACAAAGTAACACACTCCATATAAAAAGAGCCAGATTTGTACCTTTAGAGATAATTGTGTTTTATAATGTCTGACTGAGATCAACTATGGTGGCCCAGGAGATATAGTGCTTGTCTCCCAATGATGTGATCCAGGTTTGAATCGCGCTGGTCAATACGAATTCTACACCAGACACATACCGACCACAGTGATAACATCCTCAGTGGTATATTGATCAAAGTCCTCCACGAAGGCCAGTGATTTTGATCCAGGAGTACATTTTTCTTCTGTGTTGGGTTCAAAATCACAAGTCTACGGAATTGAACTTTGATAGTCTTGAACTTTATATAAGGTCAATTGTTCAACGCCAATTATAAATTAAAATAAAATGTCTGATCATGAAATACGTTATTATCTCCACTTCTTTAAGCTCTACGCGTTTATGCTTTTCTGAGAGAAAGATAATTGAGGCGACGATATTGTCAGTAAATAACTTCGAACAAGTTTGTTTGTTATGTGATTTCCATCTTCACGAAAAATAAATAAGACACACAAAAGATTAAAAGAAAAAAAACCTTTTCACTGGTATTTCCTAACACTTGCCGATCAGCGCTTTTTTTCGAACAGAAAGTAAGAAAAAAATTCTCTAAAAAGGTATTCTAATGAAATTTTTTAACCGCCGTTCGTTTAACGGGGTCGAACAAAAATGTTAAATTGACCGTAATAGTTTGTAACACAAATGTAAAATTAAATAATCAGAAACTTTGGTGTAAATAAAATAAACTGCATATAAAATAAATAAATAAATAATATTTTTTAAAAAAGTAAAGGAAGTTATAAGCATAAATGAAGTCGGTGGCTGAGTGGTAGCGCTTCGCGCTGTCGTGCCGCAGATCCCTGGTTCGATCCTCGGGCCGGGCAAGGTTGACTCAGCCTTTCATCCCTTCAGTGGGTCGATAAATGAGTACCAAGCATGCTTGGGAACTAAACACTGGGTGTTCCGCGTTCGGCTGATCACATGACCGGAACATCTGCTCCTGCACCCCAGAGCCCAAGGTCAGGAAAACTGAGATGGTCACAGTAGGCCTTGGCCCTCTATGGGCTGTCGCGCCGCTGAGTTTAGTTTAGTTTAGAACAAGATAACTCATATATCGTCACCTGTTCCTATGACTTAGTTTTACCAGCATAAAAGTAACTCTGCCTTTTTGGATACAAGAACAATACAACACATTTCGAAACAAATCTTACAAATGCCACTACTTTAATTCGGTAATAGATTTCTGATTCAGTAAATGAAGTGAATCAGTGATTTAGGAAATTAGTTAATGATTCAATTGGGGATTTAATGAATGAATTATATGTAGTATCAATGAACTAATTCAAGATTTAAAATGATTTAGTTATTTCATGTTTTTATATGTGAATTAGTTTGGGATTTCGTTGATATTTTAATTAGCTAGAATGCAGTTACTAGCTAACTGATTACAGACACTAAATAATAATAATAAGTGGTATTTACTGGTTTGCTGTTTAGATTAGTTGTTATAGACCACCGTGAGTCCAGAGGATTTTGTCATTTATATAATATTTATGAATAGTGCGTCACTGTTGCAAGAGTGAATAAATAAGGGGAAATTAGGAAAGCGAATCAGTGAACTATTGATTTAGTTAATCAGAATATGAAGCAGAGAGTCACATTATTCCAGTACAGATTTTAGTGCTCTTAACTAGTCGGAAAGTCATCGAAAGTTTGATTGCAATATTCCATTATTGAAAACACAAAAGCATTTTAGTAAACCGTGTAGTGATAAAAAGCCTAAAATGACAAGTTTCAAACTACGCATTATAAACCGACCAGGTGACCGAGTGGTTAGCGTGCCTTACTGCGGAGCCGATGGTTACGGGTTCGATGTCCTCTGTTATGTGATGCGTGAATGTGGCCCACCCTATGAACGGGTATTTGTGGCAGTGTGGCGTAGGTAATGTTGCTCGCCTCCGTGACTTTGGTTCACATGTATTCACTGGGTGACGATAAATGAGCAACACTTCTGGCATCTTCTAAGGCGAAGAGCGAAAGTTCAGTGCCTGCCGTAATTGAAAAACAACAAAAAACTATGCATTATGTACTGCTAGAAGGGGGAGGTCAACCTCCCGTTTGCTCCGCGCACCAACAATGAATGTTGAAAAATCATCAGCAAAAAACATGTTATACAAAATTAAAAATTAATCTACTTATGCATGAAATTTTTTTAACTGTATTGGCAGGGATTTGGTGTCACAGATTTTTTTCTTCTTTTTTTTCCAATGCACACCCGTGTTAACGTTTTTCGTCAATTGAGGCATTTACAGGGCAGATTTGTTGGTCTCTCTTTCAGGGGCACCATATTAGGTGGGCCAACGTTGCTCCCACAATAAGGACAGATAGTACAGAGAAGGAAAGAACATTCATGCCCGGCCGCGTATTTACAAAGACTCAAGGATACAGCCCACTTGGCGCGATAAAGAGCATCTAAGCATTTTTGGTGCGAAAAAGAAAGCTGCGCATGCGCTGTAAGGAAAAGGCATATAGAGCAATCCTTTGCGTTTGGGTTAGTTCCGTTGTTGACACTTTTAGTCGCTCGCTATTTTAGTTTGTGACATTTAACCAGGTTCAACCTTAGTAGTTTATTAATCTTAGGTATGACAGATGATAATTCAAAACAAATGCCCTTTTCAAGAATGTAAAACATAAACTCATTTTTTTTTCAAAAGTACCGATAGTATATCATATATCCAATTTCTTATAATAACGTCTATTAGGGTAACAATTTTTTAAAAATAACAATAGTGTTTATCATTAATCAGCAGTTTGAATATTTGTATAATATATATTCAATTTACTACAACAGTGTAAGCAGTAGAAACACAGTGGCGATCTCAAAAATGCTATATTAGAAATATCTCCAGACAGATTTTTAAAATTAAAACATCTATGCTTTTTTTTCAAGCAATCAAACACTTTAATCTCATCTTATTAAAAAAATTCGTTCTGAGCTGAAGTATTATAATTCTCTCAAATCGTTTTGTTACAGCTCGATACTAAAGTATTGTTATGCTAATCACAATTCGTCGATTTCATTTCGAAAGACGATAAAAAATTTATAAACTGCTGTTGAAATATTGTACACATTTTCACGATTCCTTAACCTTAAATTGAAATGTAAACACAACAACGCATTCTGTACGGGGTTACAACAATCGAAAGAGGATGTGTGGGCTTACCACAAATCTGGCGACAATCCCTAATATCGCGCCAAGTGGGCTGTATCCGTGAGTCTTTGTAAATACGCTGCCCGGCCCGAGATTCGAACCCAGAACCTTTCTGATGCAAGGGCAGTTCCCTAACCCCTACACAGGCCGATCGGCTTGGTGTCACAGATTAATTTCCCGATTCTATTCGAATAGAATTCAAACCTCATCATATTGTTCGGTTACTATTGCAAATATAACCACAAACTTGTTTTAAAAATTCTAATTTAATATTTGATTATCGTTAAATGTTTATTTCCAAAGCGATTACGTAGGTGTAATGAGAAGAGGTAGTTCTTAATATTTCCTAAAATAATTTTAAATAGTTAATTTTGTAATTATAACATTTCAACTGCATACGTTTATGAACGCATTTTTAGAAAAAAGAAAACTATTAAAAGAATTTTATCTTATTTATCAAAATATAAAAAATTTAATTTTTAATAATTGCAAATCGATTACAATTGTAACTTTATTAGAGAGATTTCGCACAGAGTTTGTCTTGCGTTTTAACCATAACACTAATCTTATTTTCTACCTCTTACTGATGCAAGTTGCAGGGAAAAGTTATGCACTTGCGCTTGGATACTCAAATCGTGTTACCGTTTGCGATAAATGCCATTATAAATTTTTACCCATTGTCAAAATGGGTCTTGTTTTGGGTTTTATGGCGTGCGCCCCCTATTTGGACGTCATCACACTTTTCAACCGTGTTCAAGAGTAATAGTAAACAGTGCGCATGCGTCGTCATTGCTTGCACTGCTATGGCGACAGCTGCTGTTTGATAATTTTTAGAATTCTTTTCTTCACTTTTAATTTTGCTATGCATTAAGTTGGTGAGTTTATTTTCGAGATATGGGACCAGAGAGATTTCATAAATACTACTTGAATTGTGAATAAAAGAGAATTTCATCATTTGAACGATATTTTTGTTTTCATTGTTTTAATTAAGAACCAGAAATTATAACCTAGAAATCAAACTGGATCGTTTTCAGTACAGCACCGTCTTGGCAGGCGATTTTAACATGAGTATGAATATTAGAGAGTTTTGCGATTTCCTAAGAAACGTATATTGGTTGGAATTAATAACAAATCCAGCCCATTGGACGACACGAGGACAAACATCGATAGATGCAATTTTTGCAAGGCATGACTTGAAATTCTGGGGCGTTTATGATAGTATTTTCAGCGGCCATGTTCTTTTATACTGTTGAATGTTTAAAAAAAATTAGACAACAACCATTTTGCCAATGGGTAACCTGTAATTGCCTTTCGGCCATCATAATTTTTTGTTTGTTTAAGTGACGGTTATTTTTTTTAAAAATAAAAACAAACAAATAAAATAGCTGTCTTTACTTGTATTGACGAAATAGAAAATAACCAAACAAATGGAAAACAAAATAATGATACTTAAATTTTTAGTTCACACGTTATTCTTTGCATTATGATATTATATTAAGCTAAAATGAAATTTAAGTGCTAAAAAGATATAATAAGACTTGATATATAATCTTATCAGCATTTAAAAATTATTCTTAAAATGTAAATAAATAAAAAGAAATTTACTTTTGTATTCCTATCAAAATTGAAACTTTGAATAGTTTTTTAATCTATGCTGACGTTGGTAGCATATCCAAATTTGAACACATAAATTCGCTTTAGTGTAGGTTGCTGTCCATCAAAAGAATTCCACTCTTTTGATTGTAAGATCACACTAAATAATATATTTTTCAATTTTAAGTTTTTAATAAAATAAAAAAAACTTTACGCATGAACTAATTTAATTATTTTACTTTTTTAAGCATGCAGTTTAAAAAAATATATACAATAATTATATTATTTTACTCTGAAGATAGTCAAAGATATCTGGGTCTTCGTTGTTTATAAATGATGGTATCGTGTGATTTTTTTGTTCAATCAAAATGAAAAAAAAAAAGGTAAAATGACAATAATCTTCTTGTGATGCATACGGAACGGGTTCACATCCTTTCGGTAATTTGTAGATGACCCCACCTAACCAGTATGATGATGCTGTCGTAGCCCTCATTAACCTGATTTCTTTTTATTTAAAAAATTCTCCTTTTGTGAAAATAACATTCCAGTTCTTTCAATTTTATAATTTAAAAAAAAGACTTATGAGGCACAATGTAAAATATTCATTAATTTACTTTCCATGGTTTTAAATTTTAAAACCAGTTTTTTTGCAAATTTTTGCTTCGACTTCAAGAGGCACATACATATTTTATAAATGCTTATTCTTTACTTTTTTATTTATTTATTTTTTTCGATCAAGGATTGGATTTCTTACTTCACACTGTTTATATTGTTAGTAAACAGAGTTATCATTTTTTTTTTTAACAATTTACTGTTTATTTCGATAACCAAAGAAAAGATAGTAGCATTACAATGTTTACTTTGCTCTTTTTTTCCCACTTCCCTCTGAAGTCTTGTAGTTGTCAGGCAGAAATAACAAATTTCTTTGATGTTAATCAGAACGTTCCATCAAATTTAACACTATTTAATACTAAATTGTTAAATCTAATTTTAAACACATGAAGTGGACAAATAAGCTTAGTAATTTTTCTTGACTATTAAACATTCTTCATTCTCTTAATTGCAATAGTGATATAGTAAATATTCCTTTTTGACTGACTACTAGTCCAGGGAATCGAGCTCAAAAATGAATGTTACCTGGGAAAAATGGCGGGACTCTTTTTTGTTTTGTTTTGTGCCTATATGTTTTTTGGGGTGCTGGACATGAGTTCGCATTTTGCCATTACATTTTTTTCCCGGAAATATGCTTTTTCCCCCGGAAAAATCCAGTTTTTTTTAACAATAAGTGTTTTTTGGTTTAAGATTTTAAAAAAAATTATGACAGCATATTTGAAAACTAAAGAAAATTTTGGACAAGTTCTATGTATGGAATGTATCCACAGGGTAATAAAACAAAGAATTATGAATATGGGAATAATGACTATAGTATGGAAATGATGTCTCCGGCACAACTTCAACGGAGAAAAATTGAGGAGAATAATTAATAGGAGAATAATAATTCTCTTTTGGGAGTTAATAATATATTTCCATCCCCTTGAGGGGTGAGCGTCTCTCAGCAACTACATTTTTTTTTAAAAAAATCTTCCCCAAAATCATAATTTTTTTGGTTTTTATTTTTCGATTTTCTTAAATGTTTTCTTAATGTACACTTTTAGCAAAAATCATGCAGGTCCCCCCCCCTCATCAATTTATTCCTAGCTCCTGAGAAGAAGGTTTAACCCTTAACTCCTCCTACCTACCGAATATCCATAATTTCTTTTAAAACTCTCCTAAAACAACGATTTTTACGTATCTTTCTTTTATAATTTCCGTGCATATAAAGTTTGTAATGTGAGTTTTTTTCTTAATTTTTATATTTGCCCCTCTGAGTGTCCTACCCCTTTAAAATAAAATTTTTAAAAGTATTTCTCCTTTTATAATTAATTATTAAACAATCAACAAAAAAAAATAAAATGAAATTTTTTTACTCAAAAAACAAGGTATACTCTCTGAGTCACTAAATTAAAATCTTAAGAACTCATCACTGCTAAGCATCTATGCAACTATAGTCAGTTGAATTCTGTATAATGTGAGCCAAGTTCATTTACTTAATAATAATTTATTTTTACCATTTACCTTTCTCAGTTGTTTTCCATACTATTTCTCGATTTTCTAAATAAATTCGAATAATAAAAAGTAAAAAAAAATGAAAATAATAACACTAAAACGAAAATCATTCACGCACATTGAATATTATGTCAGGAATGATAGTTGCTTTACAAAATGACGATTCCATCAATTCCGTATTCAAGGAATATGTAAAGCATATTTTTTCATCGTTATGTATTTACCTGTATAATGATTTAAGCATGAATGTTCTTGAAAACTGGACCTTCCCTTCGTCTAAAACGGGATAGCCCTGCTAACATCGCACTTACTTGGGCACCCGAAAGTAAAGGCAAAAGAGGAAGGCCGAGATATACAGTCAAACCCTGCTATAGTGAACATGGTTGTGAACTCCCGGATATAGTGAACCAAATGTTCGGTCCCTTGCCTTGCTATACACGCATAATGTCAGTTTTTGTGGATATAGTGAACCAAAAAAGTGAGGAAGTTGGATATAATGAACTTTTTTCTGTCTTCGACTGTGTTTTTTCTTTATTTTTTTTTATATTTTCAGGGAATATAAACTATCCAAATCTGAAGTTTGTAACATATGGAAAAGTAGGCAATTAATAATTTCTGCTCATGAAAAAAATTTAGATGACAGAATAAGTTGAGAAAAGTAGATCACGAGGATGATGAAGAAGCATTACTGAAGTGGTTCACCATTCGAAGAAGCCGCAATTTTCCTGTATCTGGACAAATGTGGATGAATTTGCTAAATGTTTTTATGAGACTACTTTCATGTGCTCGAAGGGCTGGTTAGACAGGTTTAAAAAACGGAATAACAGAAATTTAGGAAAGATTATCTGAGAGTCGGGAAATGTTTCCATAACTGATGTTGAGGATTGCTCATCAGCTAAAGATCACTATTTTTTTTTGCACGCAAGACGAAGAGTAATGAAAAATAACACATTTTTTGCTACTACATAATATTTTTCAATCATTTATTTGAATAATGTGCAATAAAAGGGAAATTATCTGCGTAACGGATATAGTGAACACCCGGTTATAGTGAACCGAAATTTCGGTCCCTTGAAGGTTCACTATAGCGGGGTTTGACTGTACTTGGCAAGATACATGCACCAATATCTGTGCAAAGCAAAACTAAATTATTGGGAGGAGGCAAGGGGGCTGGTTTAGGACAAGGGTGCCTGATGGAAAAGAGACTCGAGGCCTTATGCGCCAGCTGGCACGAAGAGGATAGGTTATTGTAGGTAGTCCTTGAAAACTTAAAAGCGGGGGTAAACACATTGATATTTATTGTAATCAACCTAGGATACCTTGGATATCATAATTATTAAAAAAGGGTAAATTTCATACTAAACTTTCTAAAAAAAAGCTTTTTTTGCTACCTATTTTTTTCCCAAATTTTACTTTCTTATGTTGCTTTTTTTTGCTTTAGGTAAAATTTTGCATTCAATATTAAACAAGAAATGCCCTTAAAAATTTCGATTTTAGGTGATAGGGTGAAAATTTTGTTACTCAGAACAAATATAATGTTAGAAAAAAACTTACAATTCAAACGTTATTTACTGGAAAATTAAAAAAGAGAGATAAAAAATCGTGGTTTTAGGAATGTTTTTAAGAAAAATATTGTTATTCGGAAGGCAAATGGCTAAGAAGTACTCCTCAGGGCTGATGACCAATGAATTGATGAGGGAGATGCAAAACAACTTATGAGTGCTGTTAGAAGTCTACACTTAGTAAAAATGTAAGAAGATTGGCAAAATATCAAAATTGGGGAAAATTCTTAAAATTATGATTTTTAAGAAAGTTTCGAAAAAATTATGGGAAGGTTTAAGAAAAATTATTATCATTGGGGGAGTATTTCCAAAAGGGGGAAATATTATTTATATGTTTTACTAGATTCATAAGAGAATTTTTTATAATCCTACGAACACATTGTAGATATAGGATTTGTAGAAGATTTTCTCTAGTTTTCAAATATTCCATCAGGAATTTTCTATCTGAAACCAAGAATAGTAATATGCAAAAAACTGGATTTTTTTCGAAAAAAATTTTTTCCCGGAAAAATATGTTGGTCGCAAAATGCGAATTTGTGTTTAACACCACAAAAACATAAATATACAAAAAATTAAAACTTTCGTACATTTTCCCATATAAAATCTTATTGTGTTGCCTGAACTGAATATCTTGGAAGTTTGGGCATCTTTAATATTTAGCATTTTACTGTGCAATTGAAAAAACAACGAAGCTCGATTGATTTCGAGGAACGCGCTTTGACAATTTTTTTCTTTCCCTTGCTAATACTATAAAAAAACTAAAAATTACAGTGCTCTCTAATTAGCTTCTAAAAAATAAGGGGAGTCACTAGGGCTTACACCAATAATGCTATAACTAACCTTTTTTGATGTACCTTTTCTCAGCATCTAAACAAGATATTGCTTAACTTTTTTCCCCAGAATATTTACAAATATATGTTCACACTGTGGTTACTGTTAATACATATCTTTGGTAGACATTTTTTTTTTTTAAATTATGAACTGAGAACTTTTAATTTTTTAAAAAAATTCATCAAAAATCTTTCTTGACTGCAGAAAGTATTCTTGTTAACGCTAAAACATTATCACGGCATGCAACTGATATACTCTCAAATGCCCCCCCTCCCCCACCCCACCCAAAAAAAAAATTTCAAAGCGATATTATAAGTGATTTCTCAGAAAAGGTACATCGAAAAGGTCAGTTTTAACATTGATATATGCCCTACCGACTCCCTTTAAAAAGCGAAATTGAGAAAACATCGCAAAGAATAAAAAGTAAGAAGAAAAAAAATCTGTTCCTGCTACAGGTTTAACTGTTCAGGGATTTTTTTCTGTTACTTGGACTAGGTGGCCGAGTGGTTAGCGTGCCTGACTGCGGAGCCGGTGGTTGCGGGTTCGAATCCCGCTCAGTGCATGGATGTTTCTTTCTCTCTCTCTCTCTCTCTCTCTCTCTCTCTCTGTGTTCTATGTCCTTTCTTCTGTGTGATTGTGTGAATGTAACCCGCCCTATAAACGGGTTTGTGGTTGTATGACGTGGGTGACGCTGTTCCACCGCCGTGGCTTAGCCATAGGTGCTCACTGGGTAACGATAAGAGAGTAGCAATTCTGGCACTTCTGAGGCCAATGGGAAGTAGGCCCAAGGGTAACAAACAACAAAACAAAAACAGTAGGGATTATACCAATTTTCAGCATCGTATCAAATTCAATTTGAATTTAAACATCGTAAAGTTCTTATGTATAAATGTATAGACCTTATATTTTCAAAATTTGCTGACTGACTTTAGATTCGGCTTAATTTTAACAATAATATTCTTTGTCTAACTGCGTTGAGATAGCAGAAAAATTTGGATTTATGAAAATATTGTTGCATTCTTTTCATAAATTCCGCTACCGGGCCACGATTTTCCAATCCAGCGGTCTTTAGCAATCCGCTCTACTGTTTGACATTCCTTCAATAAATAATAGTAAAAAACATGATTCTTGACCCCTTTTTTTTAGTTCAGGTAACAAGTTTAAAAGAAATAAAAGCTTGCCTTACAATTGCGACCAACTATAACCGAGAATGAAATCTCCAACAGCAAAACAAAGACGTTAAAGACCATTTAATTAGCTACTGATCCCATTTCTTATTTATTAACCAAAATACCGTGTTCATACAAGTAACCTAACACTTTGTGTTTAGTAACCACGCAAATCATTCGACGCTGATTTATTTATTTTAACAAAATTGAAAGCTTTGTTATCAAACCAGGAAATCCCTTTAAACATAAGGCAATGTATTCAAAGATGTTTATACACGTGATACTCTTCAAAAAATCACTCAATTTATTGCGACGTCAGATATCTATTTCCATATCTGATACAAGCAGCAACTTATATACTAACGCATGCAAAATCTGGCGCTATACATAAGGTATGCAAATCATATATCCAAGCGCGCCTGCAGCATCCAAAACATCCTACAATTGGTAACCAAAAGGCATGCACGGTCTACGTACTTTACGGAAAATTAAAATCGTGTGATTTCTTTTGGAATTGTAATTATTGTTATTTTGCAACGTTGGGGGTCAACCGGAAATTGATATCATTCTGTTGTCGCCCAATCAAAGGGAAAGAAAAAGATGCAAGATAAAAAGAAAAAAAAGGTCAATTATTTTTGCACTTCGCTCTCTATTTGAGATATGATTTATCTGAAATATCCCAGTTCTTATACTAAAGTTGATAATACCGCCCTTATGAACCAAAGTTGATCTTTGAGCTTGGCGTCATCTTGGTACGGCATGCTTGAATTGTTGAATGGGAATTGTTTGGCTGTAATCAACAGATCAAGGCGAACTTTCTCATCTTTTGGAAATAGTATCTTTGCCGCTCTTTGAAACATGATGAAGACTCTGAAATGTTGATTAATATTTGATTATTCGTTAGTCAGCTGGTTTACAGATGTAAATGAAAGTTAAGTATATTTATGTTTATTTTTAGTCGTAAATTGTTGTTATTTAAAGTTATCCTATAACCATATTTTTTATTAAGATAATGTTTGATTTTTTAAAGGTGCTAATATGTATTATAATATAATTTGCAAATGATTTACTGACGTAATTTTATTTAAAACTTTTAAGTATACTGAATCACTAAATTGTCCCAAAAGGGTAGAATATCTTACGTTATTTATCTCAAATCAAAAAAACTTTTTTTTTAAAAATGTGTATTTTTAAGAAAATACTCAATGGTGCTAGAATTAACGTATTTTCTTCCCTCCCAGGAAAAGAAATGTAAGAAAACTTTGTCATTTTAAATAGGGTATAGTTTTTCAAAAAAAAACAACTATCGTTTTTTTTTCACTCAGATTGTTTCATTTTCTATTAAGGAGTAAATATTAACAAAAGATTTAAATCTGAGCCTATCTTTATATTGCACAGAAATTACAGTTTGGAGAAATTCACTAAAAAAAATTTTTTTTCAATGGAGAAAGGACGGAAAAAGTACCTAGATAATGTTTTGTGAATTTTCATAAAAACTCTTTTCAATCAGAAAATTTATAAAATACAGAGTGTTGTTCACCATACATGTAATCACCATCCTTAATATATTTTTAAAATTCTGTTCAAAAATGGGAGTAATCAGTTTCCCATCGCAAATTAATATTTAGGAGGAACGAAGCAGAATCACTAGTGAAATCTAACGAATCACAAAAAGGAACGTAGAATTAAAAACCAGTTTGATTGCCCAAAGAAATATGAATGTGTTTCTAATAATCACCTTTTAACCCCCCTCCATCTAGCAGGTTCTTATGCTTTCAATTCCGCCTTCTTAGTAGTGATTTATTAGATTCCAATAGCTTTTTTTTTTCTCTTAGTTTAAATTATAATTTGCGACTTGTGCATATTTTCTTTTTGACTTAATTTTTTACAATGATTCTAAAAGCGTATGGTAAGGGTGCTCATTAAGGAAGTCTTTGTGTATACAAAAATTAAAACCTATAGCTTCTGATTCCTAAGGTAGTTTTTTAAAACAGTCTTGTATTAATATGTAATATACGTTTTGTTTTTTTAAACTACTAAGTGGCTACATCGTAGTTACTTTGCTAATTTGATTGAACAGTTAAAGTATATAATCATTTTTATTTAACAGTATATCAATAGACAATTAGGCGTAAAATCTATTTGCAGAATTAAGACTCTTCATTATATTTTTACTATACTCAAATTTTTTTTATCACGACATCATTTGACATTTTTTTTTTTCTTATATAACCGACGTTTAACAGCCTGCCCAATTTTTAAGTTTACAACTACCAAACTCCATAGTCTTGTAATTTTGAACCCAAGACAAGGTTACTACTAGATAAAATATTGGGAGAAATTTGCATTCGTGGTGGACTTTTTAATGAAACTAATGCACATCTATGTTACATGGAGAGGAAAACCACGAAAACCTCCCCCGGTAAGCGTGGCGGCAAGGGAACTCTAATCCATGATCCGTCTACCACTAAGGATATTTTTCGTCAGCACAGTGGTCGGTGTGCGCCGGGTGCGGAATTTGAATATCAGCCATCGCTGGGGTTCGAACCCGGGTTACCATACTAGGATGTGAGCTCTCCATCCTCTGAGCGAATGCTGCTTATCATTTGACGTATAAAATATATGTAATCCATATTTCATTGCTCATGTGTGTGTGAGCATCAGCTTCTACTACTAAAAATCTCCGCATAATCACTTTGTCCGCCTTAATTTTATTCCAAAAAATATGACCTACAATCTAACCCGCATACATTTGTTTGAAATCAACCCACATACATTTAACACGCATTTTATTTTAAAGGTATTTTGATCAAACAGTATGCTACTTGAAAATCAATGTGCCGTGTGATATTGCCAAAAATAATATCGGCTTGTGGATAATTGGCGGCATGTTTTGTTGAAGAGTCTTTTTCTTCATTTTCGGTTACACCGACATGAATGTTAATCCATATCAGTTCGAAATGGTCTTAACATTTTAGCCTAAGTTCTTTTACCTCGAAAATAAGTGATAGTTTAAAACTAGCAAAGCAATAAAAAGTGTGCGGAACCTAATAAAAGTTGCAATTTATTCACTCAGAACTTACAGATAATATGGACAGTATCCATAGTGATTGTTTTACTCTGTTGAAAAATGGAAAATAAGTAAATTCCACTTTTATATAAAGTAATAAAATTTCAATTGGTCATTTAATCAGTTTTTTCCGTAGCAGAGAAAGGTTAATATCGTATTATTGGATAGGTACATCAAAAGAAGAAAAAAAATAGCTAAAATTACCAGAATATAGTAAAATTTACCCTGTTTCTGGCTCTATGGAAACACCAAAAAACTCGGAAATTTTTACGGAAGCACTTTGTTAATGATTTTGGTAAAATTAACAATAAAATATGGTTTTATAATATTGGATAAATTTTGATAAATTTTGTATTTTGTTTTATTACCTTAGAGCATGACAGAAAAAACGGTTAAATTCGGCTAAATTTACTTTTCAGTTCTGTATTTTTTTCTAAATGTATGGTAAGGAAGATAATAGTTTTGAAAACCAGAGTTTCCGGTATTCTAATAATTCGATTCTCTAATAAATTAGTAGTCATTTTTTCTCTAATGAGTCGGTAAACGATACCGATAGATCCTTACCAACCACTTATCATTCAATAGGCACTTATTTTTGCTCGGATTAATTTAATATTTTTAAATTTGTATGAGAAATAATCTACGGCTATAAAAAGTTGATTCAACAATAAAAATAATATAAATATATGACAAAGTTTAATTAATGATTTTAAAGAACTTAATTTAAAAATATTTGGGGTGGCAAAATACATTTAATGTATACATCACAACTTCGAAATATGTGAATTGTTAAAGAACTCTTCTTCCGCATGAATCTTTCCAACACAAATTGATGGATTCTGAAGGATCAGTATTTTGTTTGGATACATTTTAATGAAAATTCTGTTTTCCAGAGTCTTTATTAATTTACTTTTATCATTAAATGATTTTCAATAAATAAATAAATGAATGAATGAATAAATAAAAAGTGATCTAAAAGTGACTGGTTGTTTAGTTAATTTAAGTCGTTACCCTTTTTTTTTCTTGACTCGCCACGTGGAGAGTGCTTATTTTCAGGTAAATTCGTTCGCAAATTCTTTTCGTTAAAACAAAGCAACTAATCTTTGAGAATACAGCTAAATGATGCTGACTAAACAGAGCTTTAAATATTATCAGAAACATATGAAACGTTACTAACGTATCACTGATATCCCTAATTTATTTATATTGAAAAATTAGAATAAAAGTGCAAAAAAGCGCACTTTCTTGTACTAGAAATTAGTTTGTGTGTGAATCAACTCAAGATCTAGATGGCATTTTTCAAATTTTGTAATTATTAAATAACATTACGTTTACTAAACAGTGAGCAAGAAGCGCCTGATGTTAATAATTAAAAATAATTGAGGTAGTTCAACAAAAGAGCCGGCCCAATGATAGCAACCATTCCCTTTATGTTTCACTGATTAAAATTATATAGAACCAAAATACATAGAAACCGTTGGTTTTTAAGAGACATATTTGCACAAAGTAACAATGTCTATTTATGATAAATAAATGAAATGTCTTAATGTATATCTGTCTATTGTGTAAGGTAAATACTAAAATTTTTCTTTTAAAAAAATAATGAAATAAAAATTTATGGATAGATAGTATAACGTATAAATTAAAATTTTTAGGGAATTTCATGAAAATTAAATTGCTTTAAAATATGATTGAGGCAGATTGAAAATTTTAAACAGCATCGATTGAAATATTTCGAATTATTATTGTTTTTTTTAATAAAAAAAAAGTCTGATTCTTGTTCAAAATAAATGAATAAAACTTTTCTCATTTGAAATTTGAATTTAATTCCAGTTGACACCAGATAATAGAAGTGTAGATTATCATTCAATTGATTTTCTTAAAAATGCGCATTATTATATTTTATTGTTATTCTTATTTTTATTAACCAAAGAGGATTTTTTAAATTTTTACCATCGCGTTTTTTTTTAAATTATTATCATTAGTTTTACTTATTTTACATCAATGAATTTCTATTTGTTTCCCTAACTCGGAATTAAATAGAAATTTAAAGCTTAGTCCTTTTGAAATAGATCTGTCTCTATTATACCGAACAAATTATAAACACGAACATAATTTTTAATTTTGGCATAAACTTTGAACAGCCTTTTTTTTAAATGCTATAATAAAAGAATAATTTTATACAAACTTTAAGCACAGAAAGACTTTTGAAGTGTCTTATAACATTTTTATCTAAAAGTTCTGTAAATTTAGACATAGATAACTGGATTCTGATGACAGTTAGAAAAAATATCCGCGCGGTTAACTAAACACAATTTTACAAAAACCAATACACCGATCTTATTGAAATTTTACAAGCTCATTCTAGAAAGAATTTGCTATTAATTTTGCTGAGTACTTAAAGAAATGAAATTTAAATTTTTGGCAGGGCTGTATACTAAAAAATAAATCTTTGGTGAAATTTAGACCATATTTTGTAATGTAAAAATTTAAAGGGCCATTTCTTTTCATGCGAAAAATTCTAGCATGAGAACCTATTTGGCGAATTTTTTGCCGAGGAATGCATTTTACCTATCAATTTATATCAAAATTTAAATTAAGGTTAATGATTATAGGGCAACCAGTTATCTTTATAAATTTCTTTTTTAAATTCTGGTGAATAGTTATTTTGTTCATGCTGTGCTGTAAAATGAAATTTCTTCTTATTCAATATGATTCTACGTTTTTAAAACTTCACTTGAAACAAAATTGAAATTTTTAAGATCAAATTGTGGGTAAATATTCTATTGAAGGAAAATTGCACAAACTAATAATCCGATACCAGAAATAATTGCACTTTTAAATACATATAAAATATGACAATAAATATATTGTATAAAACACATTTAAAAAAAACTTTTAGTGAGTAAAATTTAATGTGTCAAACTGAAACATTAATATATCAAGTTGAAAATAAATAAATCAACGGCTAATAAATAAATTACGGTTTTACTCCAATAAATTTTCATCAATTCCATCAATTCCTCAATTTATTTCAAAAGTTCGGAAAAGAACTTTCTTCAATTTTTCTTGTTACAGTTTCGCTTAAGTTTTACTTTGATTTCACATAACAAGTCTGAAGTGCTCCTGTCAAAAACTGATATTTCAGAATAATTCATTAAGATAGACAAATTAATAAGAATAGTTCCTGGATATGGCATAAATTAAGAACGTCAGCATTGAAGAGCATTTCAAAAAAGGATTTAAAAGTCCTGAACTTTTTACAGCCGAGTACAAAAGTGTACATTACATCTGGTAAATGTTACTTCATAATCACATATTTATTTAGTGAATCCCATATTTTAGGAGTTATTAGATCAATCCATTAAATCGTATATTTATTGATATTCGCACTTAAATAACACAAATACCTCATTAGTAAATACTGTTCATATATATTTCAAGACTGTCGGTGAATTGATCTGAACTGATACAGCACCTAAACTGTTCTGGATGCATAGCAAGCAAAATTAAAAAGCGAATACCCAGAATAACTTTTGATCTAATAATCATATTTTAACGTACTAGGACTCAATAATCTTAATGATTCGAATGCCCAGCTTTTAATATCATAATTAATTAGAGTAGATGACATATTTATTAGGGACATCAGACACAAAAATGTACTTTCGCTAAATAAGCATACCTTTTTTTCGACTCTTAACTCTTTAGATTAACATGGTTTTGTGTCTGATTTCGTAACTTAACATATTGTCTGCACTAATTAATTTTCCTGTGCAAGGAGTAAAAAATGCTTGGTAATTGTCAACTATCTCGAGAAATATATATCGGATCAAAGAAGCGAAACTAAACACATTGAATATTTTTTTAAAAGCTATTCAATAATACCAAACTTGATCTTCCACCCTTACCCCTAAGAGATGGAGGGGGACTTAGAAATCTTAAATCTGAACTCCTATTTTTTATTGTAGATTTAAATTCTCTTGAAAAAAGTAACCCCATTTGACTTATATGACAATGCCTTTTGTCCTGCAGATGGTGTTGTAACTGAGAAAATTAAGATGGATTACAAACTGTTAAAAATGGCGAATTTTGAGACTTAATTAAGATAAGTCAAGACTTGAAACATAATTCAGATGAGAACTCAAAACCCATCAAATTTTTAAAAAAAAATAAAACTGATGAAATTTTTTTTTTTTGGAAAAAAGAAATTAAAAAATCGATAAGAAAAAATTTTATTATTTATTTGATGAATCTCAAGATACGCCATTTTAAACAGTTTGTATTCTACTTTAATTTTATCGGACACAGGGTCATATGTGTTGTAAAATACTTAAACCAATAGGTTCAATAGGGTTCTTTCTTTCTGGAGAATCCAAATCTGTAATAAAAAATAGGGCTTCATATTTACGATTAAACAGTTGCCTCCTCCCTCCATCATTGGACAACTTTTAAAAAAATATTGTCTAAACGTATATTGTCTTACGCCTATTTTCACTTTTTTGATGCGATGTATATTTTTCGAGATATTTAAAAATTTCCAAACATTTTTTACGCTCTGTATAATTATAGGCTTTCGAACTATTAAGATTGAGACCTTGTAAGTGAAAATTCGACTACTGGATTATAAGTTGTTCAGTGTGTTAGCTTTTTTTTTTATTGTGCGAACTTCATAGGTGACAGGCGATTGTTGTTTCGTTTATTGCGTATTGCTGATTACCCATCAAAAGATGGCGGGTAATTCTTTTTCCTTTGCTTGTCAAGTAGCAGTAGCCAGATCTGGAGGTGCTGGCCAACACTTCTAATTCTGATTATTTACTTGACTGCATGCCTGCCATTTTCGGGCAGTTCGAAGTCAAAACAAGCGCTGGTCAGTCAGATTTGTCGATTCTTATCACATGAAATGTGGAAAAGACCAAGCTTAAATTTATAGATCAATTAATTGATGGTTTAATTTTTTTCTTCTTTTTTTTTCTCTCTCTCTCTTTTTTTTTTTTTTTTTTTTTTTTTTTTTTTTTTTTGCACATATTATTCGATTCCCAAGACTTAATATTGACTGAAATTCATTCATTTTTTCCTTTTTATGCATCTTTACATTTCTTGAAGAAATTGTAATACCTTAATATATGATGGTGTGACTTCTTCTATTAAATTATAAAATATTTAGTCAAAATGATAATTTTTAAGCAATGATTAACGAAAAATTCCTTTAAACCTGGTTAGTAATAATATTTATTATTATTATTGTTTAAACTCAAATAACTCAAGCGTGCCGTTTTACACGACAGTGTGTTCCGTTTACTTTTCATTTTACCGTAGGTGCTTTTTTTAATATTACCTAGTACCATTTATTGTCATCCTGATGAATAAAATATGAAATTATTTATTTATTTAATTTTCTTTTTGAAGAAAAAAAATAGAGAATGTGCTACAGACGATTAACTAATTTTTTGCATAATGAGATGAGAATTAAAAAATTCAGCTTTTTAATATTTTCTATATTTTCTAGGTGTTTTCCTTTTTGGATTATAATTTCTGTGATGCAACCGGATGAAAATTCCATCCGACCGTATAGTTGACAGGCCGGTGGGATTGTCGTCCGTCTGTGACACAGATTTTATTCAACTTGGTCTGACGTCTGCATCACTTTCAATAATACGGTGGAATAATTTCCGCCCTGTTTCTGGAAAAAAGGCTACTCACGAAATCCACTATATATCAAGAAATGGATGACTGACCTTTGAGGTGCAAATTCGCAATTTCAGTCCGACCAGCATGAAACTCTTTGACCCATCGTCCTACTCAACCATAAATATCCCCAATACATCTTTGACTGTTGACAAAAATGCAGGATGTTCGCCACCAACAGACGTCTTAAAATGCCTGTTTACACGGTCCAATTTCTTGAATCCGAGAAATTAGACGGATTTCTTTGTCCAAGAAACTGGATGATTCGTCGACACTATCCAAGTTCTTGAATGTCACTGATTCGTTGAAAGAAAAACTTGCGCAAGCGCATTGTTCATATTCAACGTTATAAAATAATACTTACATAAGTTTAAAATTACTAAGTACATTCAAATAAAATCATAATAGCACAAATAAACCGCAACAGATCAATTTATATGGTCTAAAATATATCAAAACAGACCACAAAATGACATAAATTACTGCCTGCTTGTTGACGTCACAAAACTTAAGACGCTGATTGGTTAAGGAAGAAAAAACTGGATGGAAAGTAGAACATGCTCTACTATCGTCCAAGAAGTTGGACCAAGTTCTTGGATGATTGTTTACACGATCCAAGCTCAAAGAAAAACAAGTTTCCATCAATATCAATTAATCTCTGTCCAAGAAATTGTATCGTCTAAACAGGCCTTAAGATATCTAAATATCCATACGAGATCAGTTTGAAATCCAGCGATCACAGTCACAACTGTGTGATGTCCCCAACAGATATTTGAATATTGTAACATCTGCTATATAGTCAAGAAACATCTGACAGATATATGTGACCAATCACAGATATCCAAGGAATATCCAACATTGATATCTAAGGAACTTCTGCCAGATATTGATTGTCTGATTATCTCAGCGATATTCTTATTGGATGTTGGAAATATGTCTTCCCTCAAAAACTTGCTTCTACTAAATTTAATGATCTAATATGAAGAGTATATTTAAGCTTTACATCCAATAACGTTATATATAAAATTACTTCAAGCACTATAAAATATAGAGCACAAATAAGCTCATAATATTGGATAATTTAATTTTGCTGATCAAATTTAAGAAATTTGAATTTTTTGACAACAATTCTTTTCAAAGAATTTAAATTTCGTAAATTCATAATTTATAAATAAAAAGTATAAAATTAAAAAGAAATTCTTATGTTTAGTAATACGTTGTTAATGTTAATACGTTTAGTAACTTTGCGTATTATTATAACTTAATTAATATTTTTAATTGAAGTATAGGATGAGCAATATTTTTAATACAAGAGCAACATAGTTATGAAAATTATTATTAATAACTAGGTAAGAAAAATGTTAATGAAGTCATTGATACAATCAAGAAAATACTTAATTTTTTATAAAATTACGTTTACATTTTTTTTAATCAGTCTGTTTTAGCAGTTTTTTAAATGAACAAATTTTGATTATATTTTAATTAATAATGATTATTAGGTAATAGCTTTTTATAAATCTTTTATAAGATTATTAGCAACAAAAAAAATGTGCAACAAAAATATCTTATGTTTTCGGTTTTAAGCATAATTTTTTCAAAAAATAGAAACGTTATGTTAATAATTTTACAAAAATAAATCATTAAGAATATACTTAAATAAATAAAAAAAATGTTTTGTACTTCATTTTATTAAACGGAATTTAAATAAATGACAATTTTCTCAATTTACTATTTAAAAAAAGGTTTTAACACACTCTTTGTTGTTTGTATATCATCACCCTCATCCACTGAACACTTTGATTTCAAAACTAGGTTAGATGAACTATGAAAATCATAATGTTTTTAAACGAGCACATGATTACCAATTATAACTTTTTTTCTTTTAATTTAGATATTTAAATATATTGTAATTGGGTCAAGACATTTTAATTTAGAATGCTCATCTATAACACTTATCTGGTTCATAAATATGAAGAGAAAAAAAATATAAAATTTAAGATGCTTACTTTTTTTCCATTAAATTATAATGTTATTAGGTATTTTTGTTTGATGCGTTGCTTACTCAGTGGTGTTATTGGGTACTGCTGGTATTGTTGTAATTATTGCTACGTCACGAGTTACAACGATTTCAATCCACGAACACTTATTTCTTTCGGTAAACATGATATTGAAATGTGGAAGAAGAAAAAGTGGCTTTTAAGCATAGTTCTTTGATACACTAAAGATGCTACATAATCACTATTCAAATTATCACTGCAAATTTAAACTATTATGCTAATTGTGAAAAATCAACGAATCAATCAAAATTGATGAATTGTTGATAAACAATGTAATTTCTTCTTCCCCTTTTCCTTTCTTTTTGTAAAGTATACCAGTTGATTTTATTGTCCAAAATTGTTTATATGCTACTTTCCATAACTCTACGTCATTCACATGTTACATCTATTATAATTTAATTATATTTTGATACACATTGTACAACTCAATAGGCATATGTGTGCAATTAAAAAATATTTTCTCGTTAGACTGCTACGTGTTTTGCTAATTATATAGGAAATCGGGCCAGCTCAGGAGAAAATACTAATGCTGCTACAACTGTATGACTTTGGTAGCTACAGTATGAGATTATAATTCCTTATTAAAATAAAAGTTATAAAATAAGAATTATATTTTCTAATGAATTCGTCACTAAGGAATTTCCTTTTTTTTCCGATCTTAAAATATGAAATTTAAGAAATGCAATTCGCTCCTCAAAAATAAAGAACTTCTTTAAATGTATCTCTTGGAATTTTTAATATTTTTCTTCTCGGAAATGACTTTGGGTAAATTATATGGAGTGGGAATATTCTTAATAACAATACAATCGAGACTCCTATCGAACTTCGATGAACTAGGAAGATGCACAGTAACGCGCTGCCCAGTCAACCCCTTTTCGCACACACCATTCTTTAGCCCATAAGTTGATGGACGAAGTAGGCAGGAGAGTATATATTGAAATCTTTTAAGAGTATATATTGAAATCCGTGTGATCATTATTCACCAAATCTTATGTTGTCATGGACGATCCCTTTCAAAATGAGAAACCGATTTACCACGCTTTCAAACGAGACAGGAGACAGATATTGGACAGCTAGTCAAATTTTTATTTTGTGGCGTAGAGAAGTTAACTGTTAACCAAGCTTAAAGCGAAACGCAAATATTTTCCTCATAGAAGCCTCTTTTTTGCTCTGAATATAAACAAAAGTGGTACTAAGAAGGGGTTTTCTTCCCTACTTTATAAATGCACAAAGCAAAGCCCGTTATGTAACTAAACATGTTGAATCTCTTTCTCTGCTTCGGAGGACAAACATTCGAAACGAAACAGTAAAGAGGCTCCGCCCCATTCGCTTAGTATTTTGTTCTACTTTCTGTAAATGTGTGGAAATATGGTTTTTTCCAATGGATTAGGAGATCTTGAAGGGGGAAATCTTAAAATAATTTCATTTTTTGTTTTCATGTTTTAAAATATTACATGGAAAATTTTTAATTGGAATAGTTCAGTAAATAAAAAATTTAATCAGAAAAAAGTAATGAAATGTCTCAAAAATAATTCTGCAAGATAATACAAGACTCGAGACGTATAAAAAAAATTTGAAAAGTTTGTTCGAAAATAAATGAACTGATTTTAAATACATTTCTGCATGCTGTGTTTACTGCTTATCAATAAAACGATATAAATAAAATTATTACAAAAAACTCTTGTTAATACAAAAAAAAAAAAAAAACTATTGGGCTATTTTACAATTCTTCGCGTGACGGATGAAATTAATTAGTCTATTAGTCAAATATAAATGCCATATATTTGTCAAATAGTTGTCAAAATTCGTCTATTGTTCTGAAATATCTAAGCACCAAATGTCGATAGGTAAAAATAATTTTATTCATAATCATGAAAAATACAGTGTAAAATTATAGTTTCTAAATTATAGTTTCTGCCATGTTATCGCCATATTGTGTTAAATTTGTATGTAACCAATCAAATTCGACATATTATTTAATTGAAAAAAGACGATCGGCTTCATTAATTTTAGTTCATTTTAGTTGATGTAGTAATCGTAGTTTTTTTTATTTCGTTTGGTGAAAAATTATATTTTCACCAAACGTTGCATACCAATAAAGTCGCCCAATATTTATCAGGCTTCACATAAACATTATTTTATAAACATAATTATTTATTGGCATTACTTTCAACAATCTTCTGATTTCATTTGCTAAGAATTATCAAATTAATTTATTATTCCGGGATTTATCGAAAACACACATTCTCGAATAATTTTATTACAGGTATAGCATTACCTAACCCAGTCAGGAACACTATAGCATAATGCCAAATGAAAGAAATTTCAGCAGAAACAAATCACACTCTCCTGAACATAAAAATTTGTAAGGTTATACCTTCCCAGACCAATTCAGGAAATCACCATCTCCCGAATAAAGGACTAAATAACAAATCCTAATTACAAAAGATGTATAAAAATTAATAACCTTTTTAATATCGGGAGAACAGTAAACAGGAAATATCTTAAAATTAACTTCGTGTAAACGGAAATTAAATGCCAAAAGTTAAGCGGGAAAGTATGTTAAAGTAATTCTCAAAATAGGCGGAAACAGAAATATCCCTTGCATTCAATAATAACGTGATCATAGCATGGGAAAGCATCCTAAACCGGGCAGAAATAAGTCGATAAGGACTTCACTTAATTAAAAAAGAAGGCGGAAAAGAAAAGAGAGGATATGGATAATAAGTTTAATTGTTTCGACATGAAAACAAAAGTAGAAATAAGCTAATTAATAGAGGAAATAAATGACAGGAATAAAATAATTGTCATAATCACCTTATGACCAAGCAAAATGTTCCCATCTAGCTCTTGTTCAGTTTTTAATATCGCATAAATTTGTATGTAGGGTACGATCAAGTTAGATCACTCCATTATAACATCGTTTTTCGTCATATATTCTAAGTAAGCATTTTCAAAAATATAAGCGTATAGTAATTTAATGTTTGAAAATATCATGTCTTTATATTTGTCCTTAATATCCATGTAAGTTACATATATTTTGTGTAAACTTTGTTAAAGAAACACTGAACTGAACTGATTGAAATTCGAATTTCGTACATTGCAAAATCGTTAAGAATTTTTCTTATTTCTATGATTTTTTTTTTTTTTAATTCAGCATGTAGAGCTCTTATGATGTTTGTCTGTTTCCTCATTTTGCTATGCTCATAATCAAATTCTAATTGATCCCCTCTAAACTGAATGTGCAAATGCTTTGCGTAAAAATTAACTATTTTAATGTGATTGCAATTTTATTTTCATTTAATTTTATTTATTTATTGTTTGTATAGAGTGCCAAATTTTCTTTCTGTCACGTTTGTACTATCTTGATTCCTAAGTTAGAAAATAAAAACGATAAGTTAGATAAGTTAGAAAATAAAAACTTTTTTTTTGTTCCCTGATTCTCCCGATTCTTGGTCTTTTCTTCCTGCCCGTAATATACTTATTCTTAAGAATCGAAAAGACTTTCAGCAATAACAAATTCATACCTTCTTTTCTGGAAAAATATAAATTGCAATAAAATAAAAATTTTAATTTTTTATTATATATTATATCAATTCTAAATTCCTCTTAATTGGGTTTTCAATCAAGTTAAGTTATTTAAAACATTATCTTTATGAATGAATTCGTAAATGGTAAACAGTTAAATATATCTTCGGCAATGGAGTTTCTCAGAGAATTTGAAAATCAGCGTTTATTCTGATAATTTTAAATTAATTAGGATTTAATGTATGGAAATTATCGTTCCTGACTTATACCCATTTACGCATAAAAACCACTTTAACTTCCAATTTTGTGCACTTGATTTAATCTTTATTGAATTTAGCATACATTTAGCATACTTCATCCGTCTACCTGTCAAACAGCATTATGCTTTACCATAGTTTTTATACATGAAAACTGTTAAACCTTCTGAACTATGAGTCCTATTGGTTTTGTTTTGGTCTCAACGTAAAAAATACATTCGAAACAATAATACATTTGGTCGGATAGTTTCATCATACTCTCAAATAGACATTATTACAATTTTGCATGCATAAAACCTTAACAACTTAAAAACTATTTGTCTTGAAATTGGTTTCAGTAAATTTAGTGTTTCTAAGCTTAAAAAAAAAGAAGAAAAAGTTGGTGCTAAAAAAAATATTGACCTAAGACAACAACAACAACAACAACAACAGAGATGACGCCGCCGTGACAGTTTCCTCTCTGCACAACACACTCACTCTCAGTTGACTTTTCTAGCTCTATTAAGAACCATTCTCACTTCTTCTGATTTCTCAGCATGCATGCATCTTCTACCGCATGCGCAAATCGCATTTTCGTACTATCGCATGTTCGAATTACTCGCATTGAGTATTTTCCCAAACTATACGGATGGTTGACCGTGTAAAGCTAAGCGCAAATGGCACTAAGGATTAAAATTCGTCGTAAGATTTCCGGGTTACTACTTCCAATTGATTTTTACGCATAAGCTTGAAAACACGTCCCATCCAATATTATTATACTAGTATTGTTTTTAATAAAACGCATTCTTTCAGTCTAACTTTCAGCGAAACAAACAACAAATGAAGACTCCTCAAGCTTGCTATGATGCTACCCAAAAAATAACAAAAGGTGCTATTTTAGACAAATATAGCCAAATGAAGGATAGCACTCAAAACATGGTTAACCTTAGATTTTATTTCTTACTTACTTACTTATCCTCTACGCGCCTTTGGGCACTTAAGGCCTCAAGCATATCCCTCCAACGCCTCCTGCCTCTAGCAATAGATCTTGCTTCCTCCCTGCCGGATATTCTACATTCTTTTAATTCGCCCAAAAACATTTGCTGGATGGTAAGTCTGGGTCTTACTCTTGTTCTTTTACCATCAGGGACCAATGTAAGCGCAACAGATGTAGTTTTTTCTTTGGGCATTCTAAGGATATATCCGAGCCAGCTCTGCCATCTTCGTTTTTTAATTTCATCTTCTATTGTTTTTATTTTAGCTTTCTTTAATAGATTTTGACTTGATACTTTGTAAGGCCAGAAAATTTTAAAAATAAATCTTAAACATTTGTTTTGAAAGGTTTCTAATTTTTGTATTTCGATCTTAGTCTGTTTCCAGGTTTTTGCGCCATATAATAGTACTGCTCTAACAATAGCTTTGTAAACAACTATTTTTGTCTTTATTTCAATATTTGACTCTCTCCAAAATTTATGTAATCCTTTAAAACATGTTATTGCTTTGATTATTCCCTGTCTAATATCTTCTCTACTTCCACCTTTTTTTTATCTACAATAGAACCTAAATAGCTAAATGACTGAATGTCATCTATTTCGTGATTTTCGATTTTAATTTTGTCATTTTTCTTTTGATTTATTCTCATTACTTTAGTTTTCTTCTTGTTTATGAATAAACCTACGCTATTTGAATATTTGTTGAATTTGTCTGTTTTAAGCTGAAGGTCTGTACATTTGGATGAAATAAGTACCATGTCATCAGCAAAATCAAGGTCTTCTAAAGTAGTTGTGAAATTCCACCTTAGATTTCATTTCCGCTGTGATATTAATTATAATCCTATCCAAGACCCTGTTTATAGAAAAATGGGCCATTCTCCGTGGATGCGATTTTTTCCCCATGCCAACAGGAACATTATTGGCGAGTTTTTCGAAGGGAGATATTTTCCACCAATTCAGTTTTCACTCGCTTGGGGAAAAAATCACGTCCAATGAGAATTGGCGAGCAGAATGGGCTACAGGTGGCGTAGAGCAGAGCTCTCTACCTATGGCAACATTTCGCATGCCTTCATCATTAGCGTGTGGAGAGTCATGGAAGAAAGAAGTATTTCAGTTTCTGTCTTGATTTGCAAATAGATTAAAATCCTCTAAGTTAGGAAACTATATAGAACTGAAAACTACAGTAGACATAGTTCTACGGGAAACCGTCATGAAAATTTAAAAAAATATTTTTAATAATTAAATACGAAAAATATTAAGGAAAGGAAAAATATCGTAGTATATTTCTATACAACTGAAAAGAGGGGAAGGAAAGGCCAAAGGCATAGAAATGGTCTTCTCCCCACTCCCCAGACGGCGTATTCGAGCGTTGCGATCACCTATGGTCTTCAAGGAGCATTCAAACTGCATGCAATGGCCCTAGACGCGCGTGCGAATGTTTAAAAACCAGCAGAAGCTTTCTCACTCAATATGGTTGGTTACCTCCGATCAACGTCGAAGTATAAAATATCTGAACCGTGGGAAATAAGAAGAATCTGAATAGTGCGTTTTTTACGGAAAAATATGTTTCACAAATCAGGTTCTCATATTTCACCGACGGTGATCAGAGGTGTGGTAACCGCATTTTGCGAAAATACTCCTCACATGCAAGATAATCTGCTTGCACATGTGCGAATCGCATTGACTTACAATCGAATATGCATATCACCTGCAGTGAGATGCAGATGCGTATCACATGCACCATACCAAGGGAATGCTTACAACGCATGCGAAAAATTGAGGGTCATTCACACTGAATGAGATGACCACAGACTTGCGCATGAATATTTAGAAACTGTATGTAGGATAAACTGCTTGTGCTTGCGCGAATTACAGTTGCTCCCATAGCGTCCCGATGACCTGCTAAAAACATTACTTGCAATCAAGGAACATTCTCACCGAATGCAGCTGCCGGGTTGCCGCACCTCCGATCACCATCGAGGAAATATGAGAACCTACTGATTAATGAGTTATACGCAGAGAAATATATTTCTAATGAGAACCTAACTAATTAGGTTCTCATATTTCCTCGACGATGATCGGAAGTGGAGCAACCGTATTTGATGATAATACTTCTCTAAGTTCTCGTTCGTATCTCTATTCACAAATATACAAGATGAAAGATTAAAAATTTTATGTACAAAACGAACGATTTTGTACCTCATATTATTTATACATCTTACATTACTATACAGACAAGTAAGGTACCGTTTCCTATGTATTTCATCTAATTTAATCGAATGAGACAAAGGCGAATCATAAGGACTGATATTTCAAAAGTATAAATGAATTTTTTTTTTGTATGAAATTTACTATTTTTGAATTGCACGTATTATGAAGAAAACCTTCATATTTTCTAAACTATTCTATCCACTCAAATTTTATCTCATTCAATTCTGTAGAATAACTTTCATCGAAAAATGTTCTCACATGTTCAGATAGCCCCAAGATAGCAATGTAAAAACTATACTAAATCATGTAAAAAACAGTAATTATTATGCATGAATTCGCTTGCCACTTCTAAACTGTTCGTTCTATTGACTTGTACATAAACTGCTGTTTGTAGAAAATGCAACACCATGAAGGAATCATCAGAATCAAATGAAATTCGCAGCAAATGTCAATTATAGGATATTATGCAAATTAATAAAGTTTCAGAGCCATCGCGCGTGCGTGGCGCGCGCAGCGCCCTCTGAATTGATGCTGAAAGCGTATAAATAAAGTGCTGTAGCGGGACGTTGAAAATAGTCTATGATTATTTGTTAGTGGCAAACGTTTAGTGAGACCTGAGTATGCCTCCACGACGGAAGAATAAGAAATTCAAGCAACTTACGGAGTTAGAACGAGGGAGGATAATCGGCCTTCGAGAAGGAGGATTTTCCTATCGCGCAATAGCAGCTCGTATGCAGCGGAACAGTTCCACAGTGATGCGAGTTTGGAAGCAGTGGACAGACGAGCACCGAACAACTCGAAAAACAGGCACTGGACGACAGAAGGTGACGTCAGAGCGCGATGATCGACACCTGCTCCGCATGGCGGTGAATGATCGCACAGCTTCCTCCAGGCAGCTGGCAGCACATTGGTCTACTGCTACAGGTGTACAATTGTCGGCTTCGTCAATTCGTCGTCGTCTGCTGCGCCGTGGATTGCGTGCAAGGGTGCCATTATACAGGATTCCCCTCACGGCGGATCATCGACGGCTGCGTCGGCAGTGGGCTCTTGAGCACAGAGACTGGCGAGCTGATTGGCACCAAGTTGTCTTTTCAGATGAATCACGCTTCAATTTGTGGACCCATGATGGCCGTGTTCGTGTTAGACGTTATGCCGGTCAACGCTGCCTTCCTGAGTGTATTATTGAACGACATAGTGGTCGAACACCCGGAGTTATGGTCTGGGGTGCGATTTCGTATCATGGACGATCCAATTTGATACGAATTGAGGGTAATCTCAATAGCAACAGATACGTCCGTGAAGTGCTACAGCCCGAAGTCGTTCCTTTCCTTCAAGGCATCCCTGGAGCTATCTTTCAGCAGGATAATGCACGCCCACATGTTGCGCGGACTGTTAGAGACTTCTGTTCAGCACAACGCATGCAACTTCTTCCTTGGCCTGCTTATTCGCCGGATATGTCGCCTATTGAGCACGTGTGGGATATGGTTGGTCGGCGTCTCACTCGTGATCCGCGTCCTGCAGTTTCCAAAGACGAACTTTGGTTGCGCATACAAGCGATATGGAATTCTCTTCCTCAAGCAGATATTCAACATCTGTTTGACTCCATGCCACGTCGTATAGCAGCACTTATTGCAGCGCGTGGTGGCTGCACCAAATACTGATTTCGGACGCTTAATTTGTTTCTTTTGTTTTGAAAATTTCATCATTTATTTGTATCAGTACAAGTCGTTTCTGCATTAAATTTCATTTGATTCTGATGATTCTTTCATGGTGTTGCATTTTCTACAAACAGCAGTTTAGTTTATTCAATTCAGCGTAAAAAAATCATAGGGAACGATTTTTTATTTCTTTCGATAGCAATATCAGATTCGTAAATACAGGGGTGGCGAACCTTTATACACCAACGTGCCATTTTTTCTAAAAAATTGTTTAATGAAATCACAGACGTGCCGTCAAATAATTTTGACTTCATGATTATTGGGAAAATAATAATACTAAATACTATCAACTTAAAACTCTTTATTTACATTGAAAAGAAAATACATTTTGCAATGTCTCAGTTATACGCGTAATTCAACTTAAAGTAGCATCAGTGTTACTGTTATTGCGACTAAATGTTATTGCGCACAACAAGTGTTACTGTTATTGGGCAGTGACTTCTGTTATTGCAGATTAAATAACAAATAACTTATAGGTTGTAAGATATTATTTTAAGCAGGACTGTTGATTTTTTTGCTAGTTATTCATTGTTAGCTTGTTTTTATGGTTATTAATTGTTTTTTTAGCATTAATTGTTAATTTTTTTATTAATAATTGTTTATTATTTTTTTTGTTGTGAATTTTAATTTAATTGTTACATATGCTTCATAGTGTGTGACATTTGTGTAATAACAATTCATTGTGCAATAACAATTGTGATTGGTGGCGTGCCAAAAATATTGTGTAGCGTGCCATTAGTTCGCCATCCCTGCGTAAATACATGATTTAAGTACAAATACAAATTTGTACTTTTTTGTGCCTGAAATCCTTATAATTTCCAAACTATTTGTACGATCATCTCGGGTTTGGTCTTTTTCAATTCAGGGGGGGGGGAGAAATATAACATTGGGGAAAAAATGCCTCAATTGTCCGTTCAGACAAAAATTCAATTCTCACCCTAAAATCACCCTATTTCCTTCAAAAAAAGAGAAAGCCTACAATGAGAGTTGGGTTAATTTAAAGGTATTATTTATATAATAGTATTCTTTTTAAAAATATCTTGGGTATTATCTTTTAGAAAGAAACACTTTTATTTTTTTTGTGCTCTAATTACTGGACTATTGAATCAGAGCGAAGAAAATGTATATGTTACATTCAGAAACAAGTTCCTGAGTGAAAAGAAATAACGGGCGAAATCAATGCTCTAGGACAGTGGTCGGCAAACTTATTAGCCAAAGAGCCAAATATGAACATTACAACAATTTTAAAAAAAATTTGGGAGCCAAGTCTGCTTGTTTAGTAAACGTTTATTTCACTAAATAAGTTGTACACTAAATAAAAGTAAATTTCATACTTAATAAATATTTATTAATGAGAACAAAATGTGCTTGCATCACTTAATAAATATTTATTAATGAGAACAATGTGCTTGCATCTCCTTGGAAAGTTTGAGTAAGTCAGGTTTGTATGTTGTTTTTAATTTTAGGCATGATTCCAAGTTCTCATCAATATTTCCAATTCAACACAAAGACGTTAAAATTTAGAGCACCATGTCTCCTTGTTTTTTAAATGCCGCAATTGTATTTCAAAGCTACCAATGTCAATTTCAAAAGGAGAAAATTTCAACTCGGTTATCGTAGCATTAAGAGGATTTTTGACAGATGCTAAAATTGCTCTGCTGTTTTTAAATTCCTGAAACCTGCTGAGATATGCTTCCCTCATATTTAAAATTGCTTTAAAATGGTGTTTATCAATAGAGGAATTATTTTCTTGGCGATGCTTTAGCAGACTCAGAATGTGAAACAATGTTTCCCTTTCAAAATCCTGAGCAAAAATGAATAATTTGTTTTCTAAAGTTATTACTTCTTCTAACATCGAAAAAATTAAGTTTCCCTTCCCTTGTAATTTACGATTAAGCTGATTTAGATGAGACGTAACGTCTACCATGAAATAGAAGAATTTTAATTTATCAAAATAAGATGTAATTTTTTTCTTACCAAGTTTTTTTTTTTTTTAAATGAAAATATTATTGCGCCTTCCGTGGATATTTGTGCCAGAGCCGCACTTAAAAGCCAAAGAGCCACACGCGGCTCTGAAGCCGCACTTTGCCGACCACTGCTCTAGGAGGACCATATCTGATTTTTAAAAAAAACAGGAGCAAATGTAATATGGAAAAGAAGCTATTAATCTTGACCTTTTTCTTTCTCTTTTTTTTATATAACGGTAGGTGAAATTTGCAACACATCGCTAGAAATGAATTTTCTGAACAAGAATTACAACAAATTACTTTAAAAATTCTGTAATTAAAACTTTTTTAGTAGATATTACTAAAATTAATATAATGTCATACATGTTAATCTGCTCTAAAATCTTTATGGGAAAAATTATGAGAAGGAAATCAATATATTTTTTTAGACGTAAAGACATATTAATTTTTAGTTATAATGGCTACTTTCCAATGAAATTTATAGACAGAAAGTCGTCGGTTTTTCCCCCTCTTTGTTATTACTATTTTTATAATTTTTTTGCGTGTTTTGTTTCAAACAGTATATTAATTTTGGAACATTTTTATTCACAAAACCTTTTTATTCTCTAAAAATAAGGGTGTAACCACAGAGTTGAAACTTTACTCATATTAACTTACCTTTTTTTCTTCTTCTTATTTTTCCATTCTTTTTGGATTCACAAAAATTCTTAAAAGAACGAGCTAAATTTACAAATTAAAAAATGAAATTTGAATATTTAAGCATTCATGCTGATAATATTCTCAGAATTTGTTCACTTCAGATTCTCCCGCCAATCATTTGCAAGTACAATCCAGAGTTTGTGTATATATAATTAAAAATAATTTTTGCGCTAATGCGCTTTTTGATTTATGCTGCCTACTTTTAGAAAAGGGAAAAAATCAATGGAATGGATATAAAATGTACTAAAAAACATTATGTACTCAAAAACAAGAATGAATAAAAACTCAATTTAAATAAAAAATCTAATGTGTGATCTAATGTTACTGGCAACGTAGAGTTTTGAAAAGAAGAAAGAAATCAGTCAATGAAATAACAAACAAAGCGAAGATTTTTTTAATAAAATTTGACTCAGCGAATTGTAAATAGTATCACAGACATACTTTATTGATTTACAGTTTAAGTGTTGTATTGTTATTTCTAATACCACTTGCCAAATACCAGCAAGACAGCTTGGTGAAACCAAACGAATTTAAGGCAAAAGGTTTGGTTCTTGTTTCTTGTTTTCCCATGGCGCCATCTGTGGCCAATAATTCGACTTTCACACATTCAAGTCACAGCTCGTTTATAGGGTAGACACGCTCATACATCCATCCATTCATTCACAGATCGTAATTTTTACCTGAACCGGAGAACGATCAATCTCCAATTCATTACAACCAAAGGTATTGATTTGTTATGGGAACATGGAAGACTTTGTGACCCAACAAAGTTAACGGGCGTCAGTCACCATTTACTATACGGGAAGTCTTCGACTGGGGAGGATCGAACTCACGAACCCTTCTTGGATATGGGCCCAATGCCTTACCAGCTGTTTAAATTAAGTGTTTAAAGGAAAAATGGGGCTAATGTTAATCAAACTTTGGATTTTTGTAAATAAAAAAGTTATCGACGAGTGTCCCAAGGAACACAGGGCACGGAAAATTGATGATGGTACCCAGTGGATCAAAGGAATAAAGGTTGTTGTCAATTTTCTATTCAATGCAATAGCAACTTTACTTAAAAAAAAAATAATTCAAAAATAATTTTAGTTTTCAATATGACTTTTAATAAAATAAGAAAGTTTTCTAATTTAAATAAAACTGTAAATGGAAGCCAAAATTCTAACCATCTCTTGAATGTCTTGCTAAAAAATTTCACTAAAAATTTTTTTACTGTTGTGTAGTCTTTCAACTCGAAATAAGCATAAGTTTTATTCAATCATTCATCCCACGTCCCCCCCCTAAAAAAAATTTATTTAAGCTTATTTTGTGCCAATTCAGCAACATTTTTTTAAAATAAATTTGCTCCCTCTCTCCTCTCTTTTGTATTATTGAAATTAATTCATTTCTTACAATACTAAATTCGTTAAGTATTTTCTGTTGAATCCTGGAGAAGTTTAGGTCTGAATCCCTGAATTACAGTTTCTTTAATTTTAATAAATATTTTCGATTTAATGAATTTAAAATGTTCTTTCTATTGTAACAAGATGACATATAATTTTTTTTTTTTTTTTTTTTGAGGAACAGTAAAATATGTAAAGAAACTAAAGTAGGATTAGAATTTGAGATAAAAACGATTGTTATATTTATCTCTCATCTCTTTAACTCATTCGACAACTTTACAATAAGGTAAGACATTGATTTTCTCGATATTTTTTATGATTTTAAAAATATATGCCTAATAATAAATGAGTAATGTTTAAAATAAGAATTAAAAAAAAAAAAAAAAAAAGAAGGAATAAAAAAGCTTCTTTAATTGCTGTTAAAACTTTTTATAAGAATTTGTATGAAAAATACTTTATAATTTTGTTATAAATTAGAATTACTGAATTTCAATTGCGAGCAGTATAAACAAAGCCGAAAGGAGCAAGTGAGCAAGGCGGGGGCTGTAACTTATTTAATTCCTCCTTTTTTTTTAAAGTATTGTTTGATTTAAAAACATATTTACAGGTTATTTTGTTACTTTTTATTGATCATATATTCTTAGGGTAACCCGTATTTTCCAGGGAGGAGATATTTATGGTTGATCAGTAGAAATTTATGGTTCAGAAAAATGAATGCAAGAGAAAAACAGGCGGAGGAGTGTCCTTGGAAAATGACCATGAGCTCAAATTTTGTGTCAATTGAGCCTGTGTGTCAAACGCACTCTTAAAATAATGTGAATATACTGATACAAATCTCAATATTTTAAGTAAAACATACTTCTATTTCGACTCAAAATGTAATTTAAATTTTAGTTTTTCAACCAAATTTCGGCTGATTTTTTGAGAAATTAGGACTATTTAGAAACAGGACCAAAAGGTTAATTCCAAAGATAATTATACCTAAATATTAATAAATTTTGAGTTTACAACAAGAAACATTTACAATTTTACAATATTTTGCTTATTTCGTTGTTTGATATAAATTTAAAATAATTATTAAAAGACTTTTCTGGAAACAAAAGTAAGACTTTATATCTCTAAAAATATTTGCTAAAAGCAGGCTCGATAACTTCTAAACTCATCTGATTTATCCTTATCCATTATTGTTGTATTTGGCGTTGCACGTAGATGTTTAATTGTTTATTTTATTACATACTAGCCGCCTAAGGCGGCCAGCTGTCCGCTACGCTAAAGGTTTCCACAAATAAAGTTTTTTAAAACATAGCAGGAAATCTGAAGATTAGTGGACAATTAAAGTGTTTCTGTCCTGCAATTTTGTCTTCATATCCAGTTCTGCTGCAGATGTGTTATAGCTCTTGAGGATGTTTGAAGATGTAACTTTGCTATGGTAAATTAACCTATAATATAACTATCAGGTGGAGATTTGTTTTTTTTTTCTTAAAAAAAGGCCTCAGAAATTGTAAAAGCACACAAAAGTTGCTTTAAATACATGAAAAGAACACGAAAACGAATTAATTTTTTATGGTATCTATTTCTCTATAATTTTTTTATGGTATCAATTTCTATTTCTATATCGCTACAAAAATTAACGTCGGGTAGACTATATTTGAGGGTGCCCCTTGATTCTCGCCAAGTTGTGATCGCGGTTGATCGCCAAGCTGGGCGATGTTGAAACCCAATCGTGATTCTCAACGGTTTAGATTTTAGCGTTATTAATGTTCAACGGTATACGTAATTTCAGAGGTCCATTAGTTCTTCGTTAGATACCGGCTGGTAAGGTTACTTTTACTTCTGGTCAATAAGATCGAAGGTATGTGGGCAGTCATAAAAAGGGACTTTATAAAAAAATGTCATCACCAGTTCGGTATCACAAACGCCATTTTCGATTCATATTTCGCCGAATTTATGTGACGATGGAGGTACACAGATTCTATTCACGATAAATTCAGACAGTATCTAACTGTTATTAGATAATTCTGTGCACCTAAATCTGAGTATATTCAAGCTTAATGAAGAAGTGAGTTGTTTTTTTTTTCCTTTTCTTTCTGCACCTACTCCATTAATTTTTGCTTCGATTCAAAAACCTTTTTATTGGATTTATTAATTTCGCTTATATTGGGTTCATTGCAAGCTTTATCCGATGTTTTGTTGAAATTTTCTAATGTTTTTTGAAATATCATTATGTTTTGGCCGTTATTTCTGTTACCACGGTGTTCCGCGCAAACAGGAATAGCGCCAAACATAAGTCACCAATTTCGCCAAGGGGCATCCTCAAGTATAATTTTCCCTTATCGTCTTCGCTTAAGAAAAAAAAAAAGAGCGTGGAAAGAAGAAGAAAAACTTATTATAACAATTATGAACAGCGATAAATATATCAAAGCGTAGCGTTCTATTTACGTATCTAATATGTTGCCACATTTTTAGTACAAAAGTTAAAGTTTTATCCACTTTGATAAATGTAAACTAATGCGAACCTTACAATTAAATTATTAATTCCTTCGTATATTATTGGTTTAAGTTGTCGAAAATTAATATTTCAATTGTAAGGTTCGCATTAGCATACATTTATAAGAGTGGAGAAAAGTATATGCATTTTTTAATAGTTTCTTGAATATGGCTCTTTGAAGACGAAAAAGCATAGATTTTCTTGCAAAATGACTGATAACTAAGAAACTAATCCAAATTTTTGAAAAAGAAAAAAAATACTTCTTCATTATGTCAAAACACAATTATGTGCCGAGTTTCGTGCCTGGGCGAGGCTTCTGGGGCGATATATTGTGATTACAGACACACACACACACAGCCGCGTTTATTATTATGTATAGATGTATAGATAGTTTTATATACTAGTATTAGTCTGACTAGAGAAGATGTAATCTTTTCCAAACGTTATTTGATAGGAATAATCATTTAATATTTTGGTATTACTGTCCGGTTTTTTAAAATGTGTTTTGTACTTTTATGCGAGGTAATTTTTAGTTTATTTCAAGTGTTTTTTCTTTCTTTTTTTAAAGATAGTATATTTCTTAAACAATTTATTACTAGTACGCTTGTCACTTCGTCATGAAAACTGTCATCAGGAACAATTTCAATTACACCTAGTGAATAAAGTAAGAATAAGGAATAAAAGAATACCAATCAGTGAATTGGTGAATTAATAAAAAGTCAACAATAAACACTAGTGAATTCGTTAAAGAGCGAATCATTGCAGGGCATTTTAGAGAATAGTCGGAAAAATAATAATTCGAAAAATTTTCGTTTTTAAAATGTTTCTTAACAAAATGGCGACACATTGAATGCAAATCAATAAAATTGAATATCGAAAATGAAACATCTGAAAATCTAACTGAAAGTCACTAAAACTCTAAAACCACTAAAACTCTAACTGAAACCACTAAAAAGAGTCTATAAAATTGTTTGGCGACTGCTAAAGAACGAAAAAAAAGAAAAGATTTCAATGTTTATGCTTATATATTTGCCGAATGCTTGAAGTGATATTAACATCAATTAAACAAACAGTCTTTATTTTTTAACTTTCAATGCATTAATTGTAATTTATGTTGTTAGCATGTTTCCCAAATCAACATTTAGGATTGATATAGATTTTAGAATTAACTGACAGTAAAATTGCCGTTTTTAATAGCACCCGGGGCTCAACAACGTCTTCCGCTGGCAAAAGCAGAATTTTTCTATTAGGGAAAAAAATGTTATTTAAAACTTGAACTTTTTTTTTTCAAAATAAAACAATTTGTTATAGATCGAAAGATTTTTGTCCGTCTTAGGTTTTACCTTTTTCAGGTAGATGCGTGTCCCGAGATTAAGTGTCTAAAAATCGTAGTGGTGATAACAGTTCCAAAGTTGCTGTAGTTTGATTCTTATTGGTTCTCTTTAGTTATAAGCATTTGACATTTAACTTTCAATGTTTTAGTGTAATAAAACCTTTAATCTCAAAAGGGCAAATTACTCCAAACTTTAGATCCTGGAAAAATTCAACCTTTAATTTTTTTAAACAATTTCATTTTAGAAAAATTAGATTTCTATTTCGCAAAAGAAGTGGATGAAATGTGTCTTAAATTTTTCTTATTTTTCTTCATAGATTTTACTTCAGTTTGGCAACCGAAATTTCCGGTCTTTCTTCATGATCCGCTTTTAACCGCGGTAGGCAGATTTTCTCTCTCATTTATTACTACAGTGTCAAGAAATACTAAATCAAGATGGTAAATATGACAATCTGTTTTAATCATTAATTATATCTTGTATAAGATAAATTTAAATTAGAAAATGGTATGATATTTCTGTGTTTTATATCATTTTGCCAAAATTGTTCTTGTCAAATTCTTATTCGCCATATTACTTAAGTAAATTGACCTGGTTATGTAATTGTTGTCGTGTTGTAATAAATAATCAATTCTTCTAATTTGTGTCGTTATATATTTCAAAGAGTGTTAATATTTACTTTATATAAGTTATAAAAATATGAATTCCTTCCTCTCGCCGATACGTACGTGGCATATTTTTAATATGGGCCATTGTTTTGTTGGTCAATGACACTACAAACTAAATACTTATGTCACGTAATTGCTCTATGAATTTTAATTAACAATATAATTCTTTAACATTCTGAGATGTTAACCTTTTGTTTTAAAAACAAATTTTGTTAATTGATGTGGCATAGATAATAATAATCCACATCTCAATTAATGAAAATTTTACAATTCCAATATCGTGGTTTATTATTATCACTGCTGCTTTGTGTTGCTCTCTGAAATAGTCTACTGTCTGTTTTGTGACAATGTTTCAATTGGGTATAATATATTTATTCTGCTTAACAGTAAAGTGACACCTACATATTTTTAATATTAATGATGTTTTACCTTTATGTATTTGAACTTTTTGAGAAAGTACTTAATGAGTAATTTTATCTGTACTAGCAGGTGTCTCTATTATGAATGGTACCTCCTTTAAAGTTCACAAGCTTTTTCTCTTTATCATATTACGTCAAGCTTAGCTTTCATTTCAGCATTTTAAATTTCATAACTGGATGGGGTTTTAAAAGATAAACTTGACAAGTGGCATATGTTTGTCTTAAATATAAATATTCTAATGTAGCAGCTGACAATATAAAATATTTAATCAAACATTGTTTTTTGTCTGTCTTATGAAACTTTTCTGTTTTTTTAAAAATGCAAGTAATAAATTACAAATAATGTACTCAATATAGTTTGGAATAGTTTTTATTTATATCAGTAATGTTTAAAATAATTCCTAACTTTAAAATCTGAATTGAGTATTAGTATTCCTAAAAATCAGCAAATAACGTGAAACAGGTTAACATGAGAGGTAAAAGGTAGACTGAGATAGATATAATTGGTTTTTATTGCATTGAAATACAAATGACTCTTTTTGGAAGAGAAATGAAAACAAGTTATTTTTTTGGATTTTGGTTACTTATCTGTAATAAATATATTTAAATTGACATTGTGTCAAAATATTTTAATTATAATATTTAAGTTACTAATTTAAATAGATTTTTGCTGCTTTGACATTTATTAATTTTGTTTTGTTCTTCAAATTCAGGTCCTAGCTTTGATATTTAAAACATTATTTCTTACTGTTTTCTGTCTTAGTTTTTCTATGTAGTTTATAATGTTTTGGAAAGATTATTTTAATTGCATAGTTTTTTCCCCTGAATTTTTTGACTTATTAACATTTAAGGGACATTTGTAGAGAAGTTAAAATATCTCCCAGGTCACTGTAATGAGGATTAAAATCAGACTCAATTCCATCAATTAATCATTCTCATTTGTTTTTTAAATTAATTTATTCTTTAAAAATGTAACTTGTTTGGTTAAGAAAAGTTAATTTGTAGGCTATTGTCAAGAAAGATTTTGGTATCAATGACCTATAAGTTTCTGATTAACAACATAAGACAGTACCCGTTTGACAGTAAGACATTTTTTTTTTGCAAGCTTTGAAGAATTTAGGCTTCTTAGCCATTGTATTTGGCACTAACAGGCACTGATTTTAAAACATCCCTCTATCATGTTTGATTTATCAATGTAAAATTTGAAAAATTGTATCATTTACTCTCACTGCTATTATTGAAAATATACAGCATATTTTGTGAATTATTATAAATATTTTACTTGCCTAAAATTTCTGATCTTTTTCTATTTAGGTAAATTTTACTGTAGACGAAATTCGTGGTCTCATGGACCGGAAGAAGAACATCCGGAACATGTCAGTCATTGCTCACGTAGATCATGGTAAATCAACTTTAACAGACTCTTTAGTTGCCAAGGCTGGTATTATTGCTGGTGCCAAGGCTGGTGAAACAAGATTTACAGACACTCGTAAAGATGAACAAGAACGATGTATTACCATTAAATCTACGTAAGTTTTTAATGTTTATGTATTCAGCATGTTTTAACTTGTCAGCTTGTCTTAATTTCAGATTAAAAAAAAAAAAACTAAGGGATTAAGTTATAAGGACAAACTCATTCATAATAACAAATTCAGAGTTAGCCAATATTTCAATATTGAATTTTAGTTTCATTGTCTAAAGTTTACTAGCTAAGAAATATTCCTTATAAATTTTTAATTAAAGCTTAAGTTTTTATCGTGCTGTTTGAAGATCTGTTCATTGAATTATGTTGGCTTATGCTTTTGGGAGTATATCTGATGAGTGCAGAGAAAGTGACGTGACAACCTTTTCCTGCATCTGGAATTGAAATTGTTACTACACAGCAATAAGTAACCACTCTAATGTTAAGAGCGATACCAGTAGTCATTGTTTTTCTCGATAAGCTTACAACCTCAATATCATTTTTTATGTCTGGACCTAAAACATCAAACTTGGAGCATACATTGTTTAACAAACTCCCCATCTTGAGAGATTTATTATTTTTAGCAATATCGTATGCTACAATGTAACTTGCAGGCATAGCTGCAAGGCATAGCCGCTTCTTGGACACTGTTTATCTTGATGGAATTTTGTTGGCCTGATAATTCTTAAAAAATACTTCTTGCATTTTGTCTTTCACATTCAGGCGTTGCTTCATAGTTGGCATTCTTGTGCTTGGCTATAAAATGTCTATTAATGTTGTATTTAAAAACTGCTACAGCTTCATTGCAGATAAGACATACTGGTTTATCTTTTACAATTGTGAAGAAAAATTTCCAAATCCATTCGTCATTGAACACACGGCATTCTGAATCAACTTTGCGTTTTTTTGTAACTCTTTTATACATTTAATAATTCACCATTATGTACAGTATCATGTGTGCAATCTTTCCATATGCAATGTTAGAACTCGTGTTGGAAAAAATCTGCGGCTCCTCTAGAAAGACAAACGCTCGTTTGGACCGATCTGCGACTATTCTATAAAGAACTTCTGCCAGTTTTCTTGTAGTTCTTTCTTGAGTTGAGTAATATTATCAAATTAGTATATGCAATGATAACAGTGTTTTCATCATAGAAAAAAAATGGGTGAGAATTTCTCACCCTTTCTCAGAAACAGGATGAGATTTCAAAAAGTTAAGTGAGATTTCTAAAAATTAAAACACAAAAACTCTTGGAAAAAAAATCATTTTTTTAATTAAAACACATTTTTAATGTCTTCTATTTTTTAAAGCATTGAATATTTTTGCTGCATCATCATAGAAGATTTTGCCTTTACAAGATATTTTTCCATCTTACATTAGTGCATAAAAAATTTGAACGTCTTACATGAAGAAACCTTACGGTAAACACGGTTGCGGAGAAATGTGTTCTGAAAGGGGTTGTGTTCTGTTGTTGGAAAAGGTTCTGAACAATAATGGTAAATAGGGAAGCTAGATAACGAGGCAGATGTTGAAAATAATGAAAGATCAAGGAAGAAAAGTGAAACTGATTTTATTCTAAACTGCGTAATTCGAAGCCTTCTCCAAAATGCGAGAAATTCGCGAATTTTGAAATTAATTTATAGAATGAGCGAATTTCTCGCGGTAATCATTTTTTAATGCGAGAACAGAAAAAAATATGCGAGATTCTCGCGCTGTAGTGAAAACACTGGATAAAAGTAATTAAACAAAACCATTCCTTGTAAAAGTAGAGGGAAGAAAATAAATGAATTTTTATGGTGGTTAAAAAATTCTTGTTTATTTGTTTTCTTATGTTTGGTATTCTTGTTAATTTGAAATAAGATTTTTAGTGTAGTTTAATACATCCTTGGGTTGATCTTTCATTAATTTTGGTTCTCAAGCTCATAAATTTAAGTAATCATCTATAATCAGGAACCTATCTTTAAAATCTGTTAGAGTACTTATGTATTTTTTATGGATGTTTAATTCTTTTAGTAAAAGAATGTCTTTCTTTCAGTGGCATATCATTATATTTCAAGTTAGATGAGAAAGATTCTTTATTTATTAAAGATGACCAACAGAAAGAAAAAGATGAAAATGGTTTTTTGATTAATCTGATAGATTCTCCTGGTCACGTTGATTTTTCATCTGAAGTTACTGCTGCCTTGAGAGTTACTGATGGTGCTCTTGTGGTTGTTGATTGTGTTAGTGGTAAGATTCCTCATTCATTCTTTGCTTTATGTCATTAATGTAATAATAATTTGCCTTATGTTTGTGGCTAATAAAAATTTACTTTGTATAAATTTAGCTAATCAAATTTTAGGTTGTGTTGGGAAAAATTTACTAAGCTTGTTCTTTTTTCGTATCTCTAAAATTATATTGAAATTTCTGTTATAAGTACTAATTAAAAATAGTAAGTAAGCCCTTTATGGTTTCTTCTTAGTAACCTTGTTCTTGTTTATCTATATTGAAAATTTAAATATTCAGACTTACAATGATCTGAAGAATTTCTAATATGGATTTAATTTCTGTTCTATAATCTGAAGAATTTCTAGTATAGATTTACTTTCTGTATTTTATTGGAAGAATAAGTGATTTATCTGAGTAACAACAATCAGCCAAGTTAACCAACATTTTGTTGCTAGCATATTCAGAATGCTAGTATTGTGTCTATTTAGAAGTTTTAGTATTTCTTAAACTTTGTATTGTCTATCTAGGTGTAAGTGTACAAACTGAAACTGTCCTTAGACAAGCAATTGCTGAACGTATTAAGCCAGTATTGTTCATGAATAAAATGGATTTAGCTCTCTTAACTTTGCAATTGGAACCTGAAGACATGTATCAAGCTTTTGCTAGAATTGTTGAAAATGTTAACGTTATAATTGCCACTTATTCTGATGAAACTGGACCTATGGGCAATATCAATGTAAGTTCAAAAAAAGTTTATTTTTTCTTCTGATGTAAAAAGGTAATCTCAGTAATATAGTTTCCTTATTTATTATCATTAACATTGTATTTTTCTTTTTAACAGCTGGATCCATCTAAAGGAAATGTTGGTTTTGGGTCTGGTCTTCATGGTTGGGCTTTTACCCTAAAGCAGATTGCTGAAAAGTATGCTGAAAAATTTAAAATAGATGTTGAGAAATTAATGAACAGGCTTTGGGGTGAAAATTTCTACAATGCAACTACCAGAAAGTGGGCTAAGAAAGCTGGTGAAGGATACACTAGGTCTTTTGTCAAATTTGTTTTGGATCCTATCTACCAGGTGAATGTTCTATAACTTTATTTGAAGTTCTCTCTAAGTATTGAAAAGAGCAAGGTGCTTTCAGTTTATATAAATGTTTTAAAAAAATTTATAAAAATGTCCTAAGATAAGTGGTATTTTTATCCAGTAAGTTTAATGCAATATTAGTTTAAAAATTGATGAATAAAATCAGTTTAAATTTTAATCTCCATTTAAAACTAACTTGAAATAATGACAAACAAGCATATTTAATATTAGCATAAGACTATTATATTAAATTACATCTTAGTAAGGGAATTCGTGAATTCGTTTTATTACTGTAAATAAAAATTCTAGTAAATGAAAATTCATGCCTTTTTCTTAAACTAATGATTCAAATGCTTTTTATAATTAATTTAAATATTCTCTTCTAAGGTAGATTGCTTTTGGTTATATCTGTTTTTTACAATTTGTTTCAGTATTTCGATGTCCAAGTTAATTAAATTTATGTGAAGGGACAGTTTTTGTAATAAGGGTGAAGAAAAATGTATTTTACTAAGTCAGGTATTTTAAAAAAAATGAACAAACCAAAATGTCCTAAAAATGAATAAAATGTTTGAGGTACACTGTATTGTATTGAGTTCCAAAAATAATTGTACTTGAATTAGTTTAAGTACTAAATTTAAATTATCTAACATTCTGAAGTTTTTGTAAATGCAATATTGCAGGTATTCAATGCTATCATGAATTACAAAACAGAAGAAATAGCCACATTGTTAGAAAAGATCAATGTTGTACTGAAAGGAGATGATAAGGATAAGGATGGCAAAAACTTGTTGAAGGTTGTTATGAGAACTTGGTTGCCTGCTGGAGATGCTCTTCTTCAGATGATAGCCATTCACCTTCCATCACCTGTCACTGCTCAGAAATACAGAATGGAGCTTCTGTATGAAGGACCTCATGATGATGAGGCAGCTGTTGGTATGGCTTTTTAAAAAAATTGTTTTAGAAATTTATAAGATCGAGTAATTATTAATTCTTCGTTTTTGCATCGAAATTTAAATATCCTATCATATTGCACATTTTTTTTTTTTTGAAACAAGTAATGAAGGGCAATTAAAAAAAGTCATCTATTTATTTGAATATTTTAAGCTTTAATAGATAAGTATTTCAATGTATCTTTCTTGATAGATAAGTATTTCAATGTATCTTTCTTGATAGATAAGTATTTCAATGTATCTTTCTTGATAGATAAGTATTTCAATGTATCTTTCTTGATAGATAAGTATTTCAATGTATCTTTCTTGATAGATAAGTATTTTAATGTATCTTTACTGAAAGCTGTGTATTCCTTAGATCAAGCGATCAGTTCCAGGTTGAAGTTTTTTTTTTTTTAAATAAAATAAAATCTAAGGTCAGCGCAACAGCCCCTTGCAGGCCTTGGCTGCCTCAACAGTTAGCAAATGCCAGAGCCTCCTATCCTTGACAATTTGTAATCTTTCGGGTTTTTCAGGTCATTTTCAATGTCATTAAGCCACCTGGTGCGGAATCTGCCAATGGGGCATGGCCCCTGGGGGGGGGTGTTCTTAAAGGTGTCGATTCTCATGGCGCTATTTTCAGGGATGCTCCATAGATGGCCTGGCCATCTCAGCCGCCAAAGATTGCTCTGAGGATCTTTCTTTCGAAGGTTTCCAGTGTCTGCTGTCAATGTCCTCTGTCCAAAAAACACTTGTTAGCCATTTTAACTCAATTGTTGATTTCTGCTCTAAGTATGTTTTAATTGTTAACAGTACCAAGGTATTTGAATTCATTAACCCTTACAAAGGTATAACCATTAATACATAAAGGGGCACTTTAATTTACAGTTGAGGAGGAAAGTTCCATGAATTTCTTCGTAAATAGACACGAGGCCCATTTGTGGCAGCAACTTCGAGAGCTCGAAAAGCCTAATTGACAGCCCTTTCCAGTGTTTTCATTACAGAAAGAAAGTGGGTGAGAATTTCTCACCCTTTCCCAAAAGCTGGGTGAGATTTCAAAAAGTTAGGTGAGATTTCTAAAAATGAAAAAAAACATGAATAGACTTGGAAAAATATTTCTTTAATTATAAATTTTTAACATCTTCTAATTTTTAAAGCATTGAATATTTTTGCTGCATCATCGCATGGAAAATGTTCTATATCTACTTTTTCATCAGCTATTCTCATTAGGTTGCTCAAATGTGCTTATCAGTCAATCTGTTAAAATATTTTGTCTTAATTCAGTTCAGGGTGCTAAATGACCTTACAACAGATGCTGAAGTATTCAGAATCACTGAGTAAATTTGTAGCGTTGTGCACACACTTTCCTATCCTCTTCATCTGCCAGTATAGGCTTTCAATTATTTCTACTATATAGAATAGTGAAGTTATTTCTATGTTCATACTTCATGCTAGTATTTAATCTGTATCCGTTGAATATCCGTATTGTTTTGTTTTGACCGTTTCTACCGACATTTGTTTCATTTGTCCATTACGGACTAGAAACCTTTCCCCACGGTTAACACGTGGTTGCAGAAAAATGTGTTCTGAAAGGAGTTCGGGGGGGGCATTGTGTTCTGCTGTTCACACTGGTTCTTAACAATACTGGTAAATAGGAAAGCTAGATAACAAGGATCGATGTTGAAAATAATGAAAAATCAAGGAAGAAAAGTGAAACAAATTTCATTTAAAATAACAGAAGACTAAATTTTTTCCAAAATTAACGAGATTCGCTCATTTTGAAATTCATTAATAGAGTGCACGAACTTCTCCCGATAGTAATTTTTTAATGCGAAAAAAGGAAAAATATGCTAGATTCTCGCTCTGTAGTGAAAGCACTGCCTTTCTGACCTTCCAATTATATCAATGTCATCAGAGTAGGCCGTAACTTTGAGACCTATTCCAGAGTGGCTCTTCCGTCCAGTCCACTATATGATACACTTCTCCAAAGCAATGGAGCTTTAGTATCTGTAGAATTAAAATTTGAGATTTCTATATTCTAGTGCAGTAAATTTAATCAAATTAAAAAATATCTATTTACTTTTTTAATGTATTTCTCATTCCTTATAAAATGAAACTTATGTCACTTGCTTAATAATATTTATAATTTCTTTTCTTCAGCTATCAAGGGTTGTGATCCCAATGGTCCTCTTATGATGTATATATCTAAGATGGTACCAACATCTGATAAGGGTAGATTTTATGCTTTTGGACGTGTGTTTTCTGGAACAGCTAATTCTGGTCAAAAAGTAAGGATTATGGGACCAAATTACATTCCTGGCAAAAAAGAGGACTTGGCTGAAAAGAACATTCAGAGGTAAAAAAAAAGACAGTGTATTATTTTGCCTATTTTTTAAGCATTAGAAATACTTATTTACATTTTAAACATATTTTCTGAGTTTAAAAATCTATTTGTTTGAAAGTTGTAAAAAATTTCATAAAACAGAGGTGATAGTGTTGTGGATATACCGCTAAATTCCGTGTTTTTTGTGTAGTCTGTCCTGGTCAAAACCTAAAAGCAGGGCACGGCACATTAACAGACTTGTAATCCGGTGAGTTTCGGAATCTAAATTTTTTGTTGGGCGAATTATGGTCATTTTGATTACTTGGAACTGTGTTGGAATCTGTTAATATTGCGATTCTTCATGAGATTAAATATCAAGCAACGAATTTCATCTATACCTCATTTAAAAGTTGCAATTTGCATTCACAATATTTAAAATTCATACGGCACTTTAAGTATTGGCATAATTTTAAAATCAATTTTACACATTGTATTCTCTCACTTGGAAAAATCCAGTATTGTGATTCGCATTCACACCATTTTTTAAAAATCCATTGTTGCTGCTTTTGTAATATTAAACATTGGCTTTTGTATCTGGATTTAAAATTTATGTATTGCGATTCGTATATCCCTATTTACGTAGTATAAAATTGAATATCAGGATTTGTGTTTTATAAAATCCAATAACACCAGAAGAACAAAGAACTTTTTGGTTCAACAAATGCTGAATGCCTCTTCACAGCTTTTTTAGTAGAATCAGTGGAAAACTTGAAAAAGATTCCCATTTCAGATATAGCAAAAAGAATTGGTTGTGGCAGAACTAAGATCTCTGCTATAGTAAATGAGATAACCAATGAACTGCAGAAATCAATTAAAAAGGGCTGCCTTTTTTATTGCAAATGACTGACTCAAAACTCCATCCATTAGTAGTAAAATTTTTTGATGAATCAATTCAAAGTTGTGTTTCAGCATTTACTATTATTAAAGATGGCTGTACTGGGGTTAATATTGCGAATGGTGTATTAGACAAGTTGCCTGTTCTATGGGCATTCCCTTTCAGAAATGTGTTTCCTTTGGTGCTGGTAATACACCTGTAATGATCAGTGTCAAAAAATGGTGCACGAAAGTTTTTGCAAGATGTGCAAAATGAATTGATTATTACTGGATGCCCTTGTCATCTTCTTAGTTTAGCTTTACAGAAATCTATTTCTGAAATGAATTTTCCTCTTGACCAGGCAGTAATTGATTTTTTTCCCATCTGGAATTTAGTTCTAAGATAAAATTAAAATTCTTTCAACTTTATGATATTGAAATGTGTAAAGTTTTAAAACATGCCCTGTCTCTTGGTCGAATTTTTGATCAGTAGGATCCTTTTCTCAGCTTCTTTCTCAGTGAAGTAAAAAAAAAAAGGTTTGCCTAGTAGTCTTAAACAGAATAAAACACCCTAAGTAGCAGGAAAGTCTTTGAATATTAATAAGGCATTTTGCTCTTATGTCTTAATTGCCTCAGCAGACCTTGAAAAATTAAATACACTTTTGCAAACAAGTTCACCTCTAATACATAATCTGAAGCAAATACAGTAGCGAACCATTTATCCAGGATGCTTGGAACCATCGCTATCCGGGATGTCTGAATTTCCCGGTTTTCTGGATCAACCGAAAAGTGTTGTTAATAGATGTTTTATCGAACACGAATTACAAGGAAAATGTGTAACACATTTTAAAGTAAGAGAGAAAAAAGACAAGAAAAACAAGCTTAAAAAATTCTCATATTTATTTTTTAAAAATAATTACAATTCCTAAATTAACTAATATAAACAAAACCAATGATTAAATGACGCAATACATTTCTTACCCAATTATACCGGGGGGGAATGATAAAATAGAAGGAAAACTTATTAATCTAAATCAAAACAACGAAAATTATCGAACCCGAAACGATCGTTAAAAAAGGCACTAACATAAATATTAAAGCCCGGAACAGGGCAAGATCAACGGAATTGAAAAAAAAAATAGTTAAAAAAAACCTAATAAAATTTATGAATAAAAAGAATGAATTTATTAAGAGCAAAATTTATCGTGAAAAAAATCAAACGTGGAATCAGAAAGACAAAACTGCAATCTGCTTCATAAAATAATCGTATGTTTAAAATATTTTTCTTTTTATTTATAAAAACACTATTTTTAACGAAAGCAAATGTGATTCCACACCAAGAAAAACCTGAAAATGATACCATAGAATCAGAATTTATTCAAAAGAAAAATATTTATTTTTATTAAAGCGATGTCAAATAGATATATTTTTCTCTTTCATCTTATGTTCAGTGATATGCATGTGCAATGCATTTTCCCCACCCCCTCAAAAATCAGAGAAAATAAAACATTCATCCCTTCCCTGCCTCCTTTCGATCAGCAGATTTTCAAGGTCAGAGAAGAAATGACGTTTCTCTGGGTAAATGGAAATTCTCCCCTTCCTCTACTCAACTTAAAGGATGAGTCAAGTTTCTGCATTTTTTCACAGTTTAAAATGGCGGGAAAACCAAAGAAAAATTTTTCCGGATAAATGGTTCTCTACTGTACCTACAAATCTATTGAAAACCATATATCTTTATTTTATTGATGTTATTAATTGTTTAAAAAATTTGAGTTTATTTAAGTCCCTTTCAGGATCCTACTGTCCAAAAAGCGATGTTTTTCTTTCCACGCTCATATTATAATGGATTTATAAAAAAAATAGTTAAAATCCACTTTTTTTTATAAATTTATTAGTAAATAATATGCAGTTAGAATCTTTTGCATTTTTATAACTAGAGGATGGCAGCCATGCATATGTATGTTTAATTTATAATTCAAAATGTTAAATCAAGAAGCAATTAATTTATAATATAATGCAATGCCAATAAAATTTAAAATTTTTTATGCCAGATAAGCTATGCGAAAGGTAATTTACTATTTTTTATGCATCTACATTTTTTTCCACAGAACTGTACTCATGATGGGACGATACGTAGAACCTATTGAAAATGTACCTTGCGGAAATATCTGTGGTTTAGTAGGTGTTGATCAGTATATTGTAAAGACTGGCACTATTACAACATTTAAAGATGCTCACAACATGAGAGTTATGAAATTCTCAGTCAGTCCTGTTGTCAGAGTTGCTGTAGAACCATTGCATCCATCTGATCTACCAAAACTTGTTGAAGGGCTAAAACGATTGGCTAAGTCTGATCCTATGGTGCAAGTAAGTAACAGAGTGGTTTATTCTTTTCATGTTTATATGCAAATATTCTGATACTTACTGTCTAACTGTGTTTTCACTTATAGTCTAGGTGTTTTTTAAATTAGTTTAAATTTTACCCATGTTCAGTGGGAAAGAAGTACTAACTTGATACTTATTTTCAATTTTATTCCAGTGTCACATTGAAGAGTCTGGTGAACACATTGTTGCTGGAGCTGGTGAACTACATTTAGAGATCTGTTTAAAAGATTTAGAAGAAGATCATGCTTGCATTCCTCTTAAAAAGACTGACCCAGTGGTATCTTACAGAGAAAGTGTACAGTCAGAATCTGGCATTATGTGCTTATCTAAATCTCCTAATAAGCACAACCGTCTTTTCATGAGAGCATCACCATTGCCTGATGGTCTCCCAGAAGATATCGACAAAGTATGTTAAGCTTTGCTTACCTAAACCAATTTTTTTCAATTCATTCCTCTATGTTAACAGCTGAATTAATGCTTATATATTTCTTTATATTTAGGGCACTGTTAACACCAAGGATGATTTCAAGGCTAGGGCTCGATACCTTGCAGAAAAGTACGAGTGGGATGCAACAGAAGCTAGAAAGATTTGGTGTTTTGGACCTGAAGGCACTGGACCCAACTTGCTAGTAGATGTAACCAAGGGAGTACAATATCTAAATGAAATCAAGGATAGTGTAGTAGCTGGATTCCAATGGGCAACTAAAGAAGTGAGTTTTAAAATATAGTTTTTGTTTCTTTTCATTTGGCAATTTTTGACTCAAATTTTTCTCCCTTTTTCTTTTAGAGTGTGTTGTGTGAAGAAAATATGCGTGGTGTCAGATTTAATATTTATGATGTTACATTGCATGCTGATGCTATCCACAGAGGTGGTGGTCAGATAATTCCCACAGCTAGACGTTGCTTCTACGCCGCTATGTTAACAGCTGAACCTCGTATGATGGAGCCTGTCTACTTGGTGGAAATTCAAGTAATTATGTTTGTTACTTTTCTCATTGTTGGGATAGTCTTATATTACTATTTCTGTTGCACATGTAACCCGTCAATCTTGTCTTATTAGTGTCCTGAATCTGCCGTTGGTGGTATTTACGGTGTATTGAACAGAAGGAGAGGTCATGTTTTTGAAGAATCCCAAGTTGTAGGCACTCCTATGTTTATTGTAAAAGCTTACCTACCTGTAAATGAATCTTTTGGTAAGTTATATTAATCACATCCATTATATTGTAGCTTTTAATAATTAACATTCATTGTCTAAAATTAGTTCATATCTAATCTTGAATGCTTGTTGCATAATTAAGGGTTTTAAAAAAAGATTCTTTCAAATAGCACTACTAGGAAAATAAGTTATAATCTTCCTGCAAATTTTATGTCTGAGGTAGACTAAGTTATCTGCTCCTTACTTCATAAACACAAAGCTATTGAAAGAAGTGCAATATAGTGTTCATCGATTAAATGTCCGAAATTAATTTTGGAAGTAGACAATATTCAATTGTTATGAAAGTTGGTTTAGTGAGGAAAATATATGCCTCAGGGTAAACTTTGAAAGAATGATTAGTAAATTTTTCATCACAATATTGAAAGTTTAATAAGTTTAATTTTAAAGTTTGTAGGTGGGTTTTGAAACAGTATTTTTGAAATTTAAGTGATTCATGAGTATGAAAAAGTTACTGTTATTTTTAGAAATATGAAACTATTTAAAATCTACTTATTAAAAAAAAAATGCCTAGATTCTTCAAATGATTCTTAATTTAAGGCAACACTGCCTTACTGAGGTTTAGATTGGAGTATGCATGGAAAAGTTGATTTCTAACTTTAAACTTGCTTGGTTAATTTGCAAAATATAATAATTACATGTTCTTTTGCAGGATTTACTGCAGATTTGCGCTCTAATACTGGTGGACAAGCATTCCCACAATGTGTATTTGATCACTGGCAGATCCTTCCTGGAGACCCCATGGATGGCAAATCCAGGCCTTACACTGTTGTCATGGAAACAAGAAAGCGTAAAGGATTAAAAGAATCACTACCAGAACTTGACCAATATCTAGATAAATTATAAATGGACTCTTTAATTTAAAAAAACAAAAAAAATCTAAACTAGACAGCTGTTATTTGTAAAGATTGATGAATTGCGAGAAATAAAGTGCTGACTAGAACTTGTTCTTTCATTGTGTTAATATTTATACAAAGTATGAATAGTAGTTTATGTTTGGTAGTTGGTTGGGAGCATAGTTAGAACCAGTTCCTTTATGGTATCTAAATTTTTTTCTCTTCCCCCTACTATCCTGAAACTAATGCAGTTTATGCATTTATTAAACACCTGTTTTATAATGTAGAGGAGCTTGTGCCAGAACTTATAGTTTATGTATCAGGATCAGGGTTGCCACTCCAGGGAAAACCTGGAAAATACAGGGAATTTAAATATTACTTAAAATAACAGGGAAAATGCAGGGAATTTTGAGTTTTTCTTTAGAAACTGGGAAAATACAGGAAATTTTGTTTCTTACTTTTGTCTTTTAAAAAAATGGTGACCACTCAAAGCGTAATCTATGGGATGTTTAAGGATGATTTTTCAGCTATACTAAACTATTTCATTTACTATAGCATTATTTAAGTACATTCAGCTGTTTCCCCACCGATTAAAACTAATAAATATAGTTAGCCCTATATAGCTCATACAAGAGCACAGTAATTGTTGTTTCCTCTTAATATATTGTGTTTCCAGATTTGAGTGGCAACCCTGAGGATCCTATATATGCCTCAGGGTACGTATGGTACTAGCAAAAACTGAATTTTGTAGTTCTTGTATTCATTGGTGAATGAATAGCCTTAGTTTTAAGGCACTATGCCATGAGTTGAATGATTTGACCATTTTAGTTTTGAGTATACTCGCGATGATACATATACGAATTTCAAATGCGCGTTATTTACTGATCGGTAGTTGGTTTTCATAAATTTTAAAGAACAATAAAATGATTCACATAAGTATGTTGTCCCTAATATTGAAATAAATCGACAAGCAGCCTTTTTTAATTCAGGATACTTCGATTCTGGTACAAATTTTCAAAATTCAGTAATCGACTCCGACTTATATTTTAATTGTAGAGCTTTATCTTGTTCTCTATAATTCTAATTCTCCCGATGCTTTTGTCTCATAATTGTATTGGAAAGGGAAAACTCACCTTGAATTAAACAACGTTGCACTGTCTTTCATATTTGTTCTCAGTAATTTAAAAGACATTTTTAAACACATACGGAACGATAATTTAAAAAATATAATAGCACAAATATGAAAAGGGAACTGTGGTACATTTATCGATAGCCACAATAATCCGTGGCTCGCGAGCCGCAGGTTGGCCACCCCTGTTATATAGTTTATTAACAAGTCCAGCATTGGTTTTAGTTATTTATCGACTTTTTTCTTCAACACTCAATTTTCTCTTTAAGATTTAACTTATACAGCAGACCTTTCATTGATTATATATCCTAGGAAGAAGTTGGTACTGCAGTCTCTATATCGAAAGAATTTAGGATCTGATTTGAATAAAATTGAAATCCGCTTGGTTTTTGATGTGTGAGAAGATGGATTATTTAGGCAAAAAATCATTTACCAATTAAAGAAATATTTTAGTAGTGCCATGGATTATTTAATCAATAAATCATTTATCAATTTAAGAAATTTTTTAATGGTGCTATATTGGCCAAGTCATTTATATTTCTCAGTTAAATATTTTAGTAGTGCCATGGATTATTTAATCAATAAATCATTTATCAATTTAAGAAATTTTTTAATGGTGCTATATTGGCCAAGTCATTTATATTTCTCAGTTAACGTTACAAACTAAGATGACTGAATAATGAAGCACAGGGCTGATTTTGCTCCGGAAAAAGTCCAGATTTTTTGCTAGCAGTGATCCGGAGATCGAAGGTCCATACGTTTCAAAAAATCATTGATTACAGAAGTTTCCGGAAATCAAATTTTCAAAGGTGGTACTTAAAAACACAGTTTATTTTATTTGTTTGTAAGGGAGAGCCAGAGAGATACTTTATAAGCTTATATAAATTTTTTATCAGTAACATAATTGTTAATTTTAATTACTTCAGGTCATCATAGTTATGTGTAAATGGTATGGGTATGTGTAAAATTTTAAATATATTTTAAGTAAACTAGGAGAAAAAAAATCTTGTTCAAATTTTTTAAAATTTGAACCGTATTTTTTTTTTTTTTTTAACTAAAGAAATTTTCTGGAATTTTGACTTGGACTCACAACAATCACCACTGGAAGAAGGATGGTATTGCTGCTTCTCACATCCAGTTTGTTATACTGATAACTTTTTTGTTGCTTGAATTGAAATTTTATTTGTTTTTTTTTTTTTTACTCAAATTTTAAAATAGAAGCATTGGTATAGCTTAAAATTTTGAACCCTCTTCTTGTTAACAGAAATAAGAAATTCCCAACCCCTACCTTTTTTTTTTTTTTGCATTACTCATAACTCTGCCTAAGTATTGTGATTATTTCTATATGGATGTTCAGCTGAGTTCCCATTAAGAGGCCTTACTTCATGATTTTTGACAATGAGGAACCTGCATGCGTTGGGTAATAGCAGAATATTGATTATTTTAAATATTCTATATCTTAAAACTCCCTAAAATCAAATCAGATTTTAAAAAACTGACCCGAATATTAGAAAAAACTTAACTCAAAATTAGCCCAAAACGAAACTAACTTCACGTGACCCAAAATGAGGCGGGGTTTGCTTATGACGCCAAAGTATATTAACTCAGCGAACGGGAGAAGTTAACCAAAGCTTCTTATCTAAAAAGGCGTTTTAATTTGAACTGCATTTTTTAAAAAATTGTTTTTCTTTCATGTATATATTATATATACATAGTTTAAATATATATGTAGTGTATATCAGTAGCATCCTCCCCCTTGAGAAAATATTTGTGGGCATCTTTCAGCATAATGAAATAAAATTGAGGAATGAAAAAATAAATGTTGAAACTACTTTTTTTTCAACAACTTTTGAAATAAATTCATTTTTCTTTATTTATATTTGTTAATGAGTGGATCTCAATTAGAGGGAATGGTATATGACCTGGAATTATAGGTAAATTAGTTTTTAGGTAAATAAATTTTTTTTTATTATTAGCTTCTAAAATATTTTCTTAAATTTTTTTTTTTTTTGAAGAAATGTAAATAATGCTAAACCATTATCATTTTTTATTTTAACTTTCATAATTTTTTCTTCTAGATAAAATTAATTATTTTTTAGCACAAAACCCTTCAGCATGAGGAATGAAAAAATAAATGTCGAAACTACTTTTTTTTTCCCATAACTTTTGAAATAAATTCTTTCTTATTTATTTATACTGATTCATTTTTATTTATGTTTGTCGACATATAAAAGTGAACTGTTTAGAAAGTTTTAATTTAATGAGTTGATCCCAATTAGAGGGAATGGTATATGACCTGGAATTATAAGTTTTTAGATAAATTTTAAAAATTCTTTTTTATTATTACTTTCTAAAATATCTTCTTGACTTTTTTTTTTGTTGTTGAAGAAATGTAAATAATGCTAAACCCCTATAATTTTTTATTTTAACTTTCATTATTTTTTCTTCTAGATAAAATTAATTATTTTTTAACTCAAAATCCTTCAGTTTAATGAAATAAAATTGAGGAAAATAAGTTCATTTTTCTTTATTTATACTGATTCATTTTTATTTATATTTGTCTATATGTGAAAGCCTGAACTGTTTTGAAAGTTTTTATGTAATGAGTTGATCCCAATTAGAGGGAATGGTATATAACCTGGGATTAAGGTAGTTTTTTTAAAAAAAAAAATTTATTATTAACTTCTAAAATATTTTCTTGAAATTTTTTTTTACTTAAGAAATGTAAATAATGCTAAACCCCTATCATTTTTTATTTTAACTTTGATAATTTTTTTTTGATAAAATTAATTTTTAACTTTGCACCATTGTTCTCTAAGAATAATATACTTTCATTTTAAAGCATAAAATAAGTAAAGTGATCTGAACAGCATTTCATAAACATTTTAATTCAGTATAATGAATTATTCATTCAGAGAAGCTTATCAATCAGAAAAACAATCTTATAGAATTAAATTACAATTAAGTTACTGTAAAATGGTCTTAGCAACAGTATAATGCAGTAGCTGCAGACAATTTGCGAATATTTTTTTTCACCGCGTTTGATGGCTTTGCATCAAATTTGTCTTTTTTCTCATTTTGGAATACTAAAAAACAATTTATTTGGCGTGTTTAACGTATAACTATTGCACATGGTACAATGAAACACTTGTAGTTTTTGCTTGGAGCCATTTTTCAGAATTTATACTCCGCGCAGCATATGCTTTCACCGTTTCACAACATGATGGGAATCGTGGTTGTACTATACTGTGACGTCATCAGAGCGGATGGGAAACCTAGCAGCGATTTAGGGGACTGGGCTAATCGAGCTATTTTAACTCTTAATAACTATTTATCGCAGCGGTCTGAAATTGGTGTCTATCTTTATAAAATGGCATGATGTTTCATCTTAAAACATTAAAAAAAACAATGCCAGAAGTTTTTTTTTTAAAACCGTCAATTGTCAAAAACTTGAACCCTACCTAATTATATTTTTTAAGTGCTTATTTTTTGTTGAATAAGTTTGCTGCGCACCCTAGTAGTTTATCAAAAACCAAATTTCTAAAAAAATCCTAATCAAAATTTATACTATATATTGATTAAAGGAAATCTTAAATAAATAATAAAGAAAAAAATTTATACATTACAGATGAGATCATTTGGCAATAATCAAAAGATATGAAATTATAATATATTTCATACAGGGTGCATAGCGTTTTTAAAAAGTGCTTATTTTTGATTTAAATTTTTTTAAAAGCCTTTAAAGGTGCATTTTTTATTTGGGGTTTGTAAAACGTGCTTACTTTTCTATCTTTAAAAAGAGATTTTTTCTTTGTCGTTCTAAATAAAAGAAATGCATGATTTTTACAATTTTCTCTGCAATATTTATCAGAAACTAGTTATTTTATCATGATTATGTGATGTTCGTAAAAAATTTTTTGAACTTTATTGATTTTATGTTCATAAATTAAGAAATTTAGATAGAAAAAAATTTATTACTGCACAGATCCTAACAGTTTTTTTTGTTTTTTGGAAAGTGATAAAAAATTATTTTTGAGTGCTTAAAAGGAGCTCATTTCTTGTTGAAAAATCTGCCTACGCGCCCTGTTATATAATAAATATATATAATGGAACCTCAATCGTAAATTGAAACTTCAGTTATTCATGTCAGATAATTTTAAAATTTTATTGGCCTGAAATATTATATAACAGTAAACATGCATTTTATAAAATATGGATTTCTTCTTTTTCATGCTGGCAGCTATGAATTATGCTAACAAATTAAAATAGAGGAAACTTTTTTTTTTTTTAACCACAATAAAGGTTGTGAGCAAACTTTGCCAATTTTATGAATTATAAAGAAATGAGACATAACATTGGAAAGAAAACCTATTTATTTGCTTTGAATCATTTGTACTTTTTTTTCACACGTAATAAAATCTGGTTTTTGTGTCCTCTTAAAAGTTTCCTTAAAATTCTCTAACCCACCATTGAAAGCTTTGCAAGGGTTAGAGGAGCATAATGATTCGTGTATGTGGCATCATCAGGCGAAGTTGACTCTTGGATCATACTTGACCTTCTGTTTACAAATGATTCTTTCATCATCCGGATGTCGAAAGATATACTTTCAAGAGAAAACTCAATTGGCAATGTTTTTTTTTCCAGCTTCAACCGGGGTTCTTGGAGGAATTCCGCCATTTCGATATAAATGATCGAAGTTTTTCAATTGTAACATCTGAAATGAAAGAATGGTGTTACCTTTACAAGTGAAATGAAAATTTACACTGTTAGAAAAATAACATCAAAACAAGAATTTTAATAAAAAGTTACTAAAATAGTAGCCTTTTGCTCTATTACTAATTTTCCTGCAAAAAATTAGATATTTCATTTAAAGTCTTCAGAAGAAAACAAATAAAAACAAGTTTTCTATTTCTCATGATTCCAAAGAAACTTTTTAAAAAGCAAATATGAAGAGAAAAAAATAACTAATGATAATTTTTTGTATGTAACAAATGCACAGAAAATTTATAATTCTGCTTTTTTTCATACTAAGGTGTATTAGTTCTCCATGTCTGCTGTATTCTAAAGGAAACAGTAGAAAAATACTGCTTTATAATTGTTAATTTATATACCGGAAATTTTGTGTTGTTAAAACATTTGTTTCACTTCTGATATTTATTTCAAATACTAAAATAATTCAATATCATTGTACCCAAGTAAGAAAAAAAAAAGAAAAGTAAGATAAGATTGAAAACTAATTAAAAAAAAGTTTTGAAGCTGTAATTTATAATTTATAACTGTAATTTTAAGCTTGTTATGGTATGTCTTACACTTCACGTAATAACAGTTTAATTGAGATATTAAAAGCAAAGAATAAAATTATGTTTAAAAAAAATTATGCTAATTTCTAATTAGAATGAATAAAATTTAACTCTATGAATTATAATTGCAAAGAATTCAGACATCTATATCTGGTGCTAACAGTTTAAGAACATAAAATGTAAAAAAAAAAATTATGACATGACTATAATTACCATAAACATTCAACCAGAGAATGTTTGACTGTGCACATATGATAGAATTGAAACTAATTTTATAGCCCAATATTATGTCTTTTTGCTTTCGTAATTTATTCTATATTGTTCCAAAGATTTAAAAGAAAAAAAATTCTTTCAAATGTTAACAGACATACATAAATAAGCCGATTGTTTGAAATTTAGAAGTAAATCATTTTAATCAATCATATTAGTTTTGTTTCAAAAAGATTCTACTTCATTAAAGTAATTCTTTGCTATAAATACTCTACTGTATCTCTAAAAAATAGTACAATTTTCTACAATTAATAAAAATAATTAAACTTATTGAAAATCTTTCAAAAACAATTTATACCTATAGATTGAGCAATAGCACTGGCATTATCTGGCAAATGTTGGAAAGATCCTACAAGTAAAGTTACCAGTGGGCAATCTGGTTTGCCATTTGTTTGTTGTTCAACAAGATAATAACAACATTCTAATATTTGATAAAATTCCCTAAAAATAAAATATATTAATTTAGACAAGAATTTATTAAACAATACATCAAACTATTGCAAATGGTGGGGAAATAAACTTAAAAATTATACCAAGCATCTTTTTCTTTTTTCTTAGGATACTTCATTGGAACAAGACTTCTTTTTTCAACATGGCGCTGAGCTCTGATATATCTATTAAATTTTAAAAAGAAATCATAAAATTATCGATTCTTACAGATAAAGAAGGAACAGACAACGAGATTATCTGCAATGTTCTACAATAGAGCGCTGATTATTCAGACTACTCAGGACCAAAGTAGATAGGAATAATGGAAAATACAGACAACAACTTTAAAAAATGGCTATGAGAATGTTTTAAGTAACTTATCTTAACACTTTTTCCAAGCTTAGCATTGACAACTGTAGCAGCGCCTATTATAGCTTATTACAAATAGCATTTTTTAACAGGGTGCATAGTCAGGGGTGATTGTGAGCCCAAGTCAAAATTCCGGAAAATTTCTTGAGTTGAAAAAAAAAAATATTTAAATTGAAAAATGAGAAAAAAATTTAAACTAGGTTTTTCTAGGAGAAGTAATTAAAATTTACAAATATGTCTTACTTTCTTGAGTTTATGATTATAACTATTTACTGATAAAAAAATTTATCTGGCTTTTCCTTACAAACAAAATAAACTGTGTTTTTAAGTTCCACTTTTGAAAATTTGATTTCTAAAAACTTATGTGATCAATGATTTTTTTAAACGTCTGGACCTTCGATCTCCGGATCACTGTTAGCGAAAAATCCGGAAATCCGGATTTTTTCCGGAGCACAATCAGCCCTGCATAGTGTTTTCAAAAAGTGCTTAAAGGAGCTTATTTTCATTTTTTAAAAACCTTCAAAGGTGCTTTTTTTATTGGGTGCTTTTAAAAAATGCTTAATTTTCCCTTTTCCAAAATGAGAGTTTTTTTCACAACGAATAATGCAAAAAGACATTGTGCACATTATTCTATTCAACGTTTACACAATTAATTAAACCTCAATCTATTTCGGCGTACCGTTGGTCCTTAGTGTATGAAAACAGCTATCTGTTTTACATGTTTCACGAAATACTTGTGGGTCAGCATGTGCGTATACTGAGCTAAATACAGTGTTAAGAATTTTTGCCCCCTCATCTGCAACTCTGTTGCATTTTGCAGGAGATTCTCAATTTCAGGATTCATTTTCTGCCTTCTGAAATCGAACCAAAATCTCTCTCGAATTTTCGCTGATTATGGGGACAAACTAAACATTGTCAATTTTTTTTCTCCCTAATAGCGATAGAAAACTTAATTTCTCTTGTTAATTTCACCAACGGTGAAGCGCCATCGTCCTCACCACTGGCAAGCTAATGACTTCTCACGCTCTATTCTATTTATAGATCAGTACCATAATCCTTGAACTTGACTTCGGAATCATTCACTCATTACATATTTTCATGTGGGTCCCCAGAGCAATCAAGAATCCTAAAGCTTCATCACCTCAAAATTTTCTTCTCCCATCTTCATTAAATTTAAAATTAATTGAGAATATTAAGAGTAAGTAAATAAAAACTGATTTTACATATAAAGATAAGATGATTGTTCAAGTCTTTTTTTTCTTTAATAAGATAATTGCTTCTGTATTTTTATTTTCAATAATTAAACAAATAAAGGGATTGTAATAAATTGCAATTTAACAAATTTTTATTTATAATTATTTAATATTTTATACACCAAAATTTGAGTTTTTGACAGTAATCTTCAAAATAAAAAGAGTTTTATATTAAAATAATTTAAGAACATAATTGATGGAACGCTTGCAATTTTACATGTATGTTAATTTAGAAATACTTCATATTTATAATAGCTAATAATCATCCATATGCCAAAATTTTGGGTTTCTGACAATCATCAAAAAGGCTATTCTGACATGACGAATAAAACCGTCAATGGTCAAAAACTTGCCAACCTTGCCTAGCTATATTTTTCTAACGTGCTTAAAAATACTTTTTGAAAAATTTGGCTAGGCACCCTGTTAAAAGGTTCAATATTTATTAACTTGTACCCTTATCAGACACCCACATTGAAACTGGGGGGATAGACTGTGATGTTTTTTTCAAGGTTATCAAGAAGCAAAGGAAGCCATTTTTTGACCCCTTTTAGATATTCTGAAAATAAAAAAACCATTTCAGAGATTTTTTAATAAGAAAATTGGGAAAATGCACGGTCTTGGAACAATCTGGATAATAGGAAACTCCGGTAAATCGGCGCTATACTGTAAAGTACTGGAGGTCTAAGTGGCAGTGTTAATAGGCAGTATTGCTTTAGATTTTATAAGTAAGAGTTACAGGAATATTTATTTTATTAAAATAAATAATGAGGTGTTTCTTAGATCATAATTTAATCCTGAAAGAAATATTAAATAGTTTAACTAACCGACAACCCTTGCGGAGTTCAGATTCCAACCAACGAATGGCTTCTCGAGCTCCAATGCTATCTTTCTTCAACTGATCTAAATTTTCAATAACTGTAAAAAGTAAATACATTAGATAAGCATGAAAATTTAAAAATTAGAGACTCTGATTCAATGCCTATAAGCACATGCTTCTCTATAAAATATAGAAATTCATAAAGTCTGTGAAATACTTTCACAATTGATACAATGAAAGGCTTTAATGCTTAAAATGTAAATCAAAAATAAAGCAAGTCAAGTTAAAGTGAATTTTTCAAAAGGCTACACTAGAAAAACTTCTTAAAAATTTTATCAACTGTAACGGATTATAAAAAAAATCTTCATACAAAAATATCAAGATTTTTTAAAAATCTATGTCAACTTCAAGTGCTTTATTTTTGATTTACATGGAAACTTTTGAAGGAAGATTTCTAAATAATTAATAATATACATTACAACACAATATTAATAAAGAAAATATGTAATTAATATTGGCAGACGATAAACAAAAATAAAATCATAGGAGAGTAAATTCCAAACTTAGATGCATCATTATTAACACAAAAAACATTATAATTCCTACATACTGTTTAGTAATACAGTCGGGAACCCATTATCCGGAACGATCGGGACCATTGCTATTCCGGATAACTGATTTTTCCGGTTTTCTGAATCGCTACAAAAAGCCATTTTTTTTATTGTTAAACCCAACTAAAAAAAACAATATTTGGAAATAATCTTAAAAAGAAGAAAAAATGATGAAGTAATACACTAATGATTATTTTCAAAATGATGGTAAGGTAAACATCTTTCAAAAAAGAATAAAAAATCCTAAAATCTTATGAGGAAAAAAAAAATTATTATTTTTAAAAATAGCCGGAAAATTTATCGAATTTCGTTCCGGTTTTCTGATTTCCGGATAACGGGTTCTGTACTGTATTTTGTATCAATATTAGTATACACATTCAAATTCGAAGCTTAAATTTAAATAATTCCCAACATTTTTAAGAAATTGAAAAGAAAAGACTATCTTTAATCACTTATTATCACTAATGACAAGAATTTTAAAGACATAAACTTTTATATATGGCTAAAAAAAAGGTAATAATTGAAACTTATAATTATTTATTCAAACATTAGAGTAAATAGATTTTCATAAAATTTCAATAAAACCTTTTTTCTTATCTAAATTACTAATCTTATGACACATTTGAGTAGCAAAATCAACAACTTTTGAGGGTAAAAAATTACTTAAAAATTAATTTTTATGTCAAAAATTAGGACATTTTTGCTTTAAAAAATTATTTTATAGTCCTGAAATTTTTAATTTTTCAGGTTTTTAGCAAAGCATTTCCCCGGAGTTTTCCAGGGAATGAATTGCCAAACAATAACATGATAGTGCAAAACATCTTTTTTTTTTAAAGAAAAGAAGAAAGGCTACATGATAAAAACTAAAAAGTTGCAATTTAAGACCAAATTCTTAAAGAAACACAATAGATCCAGTAAATGAATCACCTAGTATTAACAGTACATACCAATTTGTGGAATAACAATGATGAATCGTTTAGAAAACACAAGCTGTTTTAATGACACTAAATTGCAACATAAGACACTAGTATCTACTACTAAATATGGTGAAAGTTGGGGAGAAGATCCACCTTCAACTAATGTTTCCAAATCATTTACTTCAGCCTAAAGATGATATATATATATATATAAACATATTTAAAATATATTTCACATTTAAAATAAATTAAGATCAAAATGTACAACAATCAACAATAATTCATGAAAAAGGAATATAATAATCACGCATTTTAATGTACATCTTTTATTTTCCAACATGTAAAAAGGCAATATTACATTATGTATATATAACTAGAAAGGAAGTATTGGTAAAAAGTTAACAAGATGTAGATAAGTACCATTTTAAGATTTGTAAACTATTTAATTTTCTTTGAAATTTCAAAAATATTGAATCTGTGTGCAAACATAATGTGTAAAATGTCCATGAATTTGAAAGCTTGTAAGATTCTTTTCAAAAATCAAGAAAACTACACTAAGGAAAGACTTGTATTAAAACAAATGTGTTTTTTTCCCTGGAGCACAATTTTTGTTTCATTAAGTTTCAAAGAAAATTACATTTTTTTAAAATTTTGTAACACTAGTAAGCATTCATTATCAGAAAGTCAAAATTCTGAACAATCAGAATTTTTTAATATCTATCTTTTTTTAAGAATGGTTGGCCTGATAGAACAAGAATTGTAAACAAGTATTCAATGTAGAAAATTATACATACCTTTAACCATAAATGAGCCATACTCCTCATGAACTTCTGTTTTTTAGTTTCTACATCTTTATTCACCTAAAAATATGAAAATTTTTTGACAAGAGTTCTTTATTTTAATTTTGGTGATAAATGTTACAACAGAATACACAGAAAAGAAAAAAAACCTGTATGTATGTTGCTAGAACTGAATTGGAATAAAAAAAAAAGCTTATTAACTAATCTAATATTTCATTTATGTGGCTATTCATGAAAATTAAAAGAGTAAACTAAAGAAATTTATCTTAAAAAAAATCTTCTGTGCTAAGCTAAAAATTATTAAATATTTTAAGAGAAAAAAAAAGATAGTTAAATTACACACATTTAAATTAATTTATTGCATTAAAAATTGCATTAAATGTATATTTTTTCAGGAAATAATTAATTCCAGAAACCACTACATGTTAAAAAATTTCTAAACACTAGACAAGTAAAATTTTAAGTCAAATTTTTTTTGAAAATAAGAATATAAAATCAACAAAAAGAAGTTATTTACCTTAAACTTAAATGGACTTAATTTAAATCTTGTTAGAAAATATTAAAAAATGTTACTGAAAAGAAAGCTAGAAATTTATAATACTTAAAAATAATTTATGCAGAAATTCATTCTAAAATATCAAATGAAGTTCAGTGTATCGTACGAAAGTAAAAAAAAAGGAGGAAATACTTACTGATTTTTGTAAACTAATTTCCTCTTTATCTGTCTCTTTAGCTTTGTTACACAAATTAAAATAATATTTCTTTTTTTCTAAATCAAAATCAACAGAGGATTCAGAAGCTTTAATAAGGCACTTTCCAAATGATAGTAAGCATTGTATTCTCATGTATATCTGTATGAAGATAGTTAATTTTAAAGCACATATATTTTGTAAAAATATTCAATAAAACTTCAATAACACAATCAAATAGCAAAACAAAACAAAACAAAAAAGAAAGAAAGAAAAAGTACATTAATAATTAGATGCCTATTAGGACTGGGCTTTATACCGATGTAAGACTATATATCGATTTAACTCCAACATCGTAATACCGATTTATCCATTTCATCTTCAACAAAATTCCGGAGTGAGCATTTCGACTCTACTAAATCGATTTATTCATGACAGCAAACGCTAAATCGATGTTGCTCTCTCCGATGTAGTGAAACACCGGTTTAATCATTGCGAGAATGTACAGAACAGAGTCCGATCTGCCGCAGAGTAAGGGAAAGATTCAAGGTCAACTATCAACTCATTCTCTTGGTAACACGTGCGCTCAACTTCTTTGGCTATTTGCCAAAATCACATCTGGTGCAGGGGTTGGTATAGTTAAATCGGAATGGGCCATTGAATCTCTTCATTCAAAACTAATTCACTAGGTTATATCGATATTTGGCGGTTGAAAAAAAAACTCCGATATAGCAGGGATCGGTGCAATTGAATCTCCTCATTCAGATCGATATAGCAGGGATCGGTGCAGTTGAATCTCCTCATTCAGATTTCAAGTTTATATCGATATTTGCGGAGGATTTTTTACCACTAAGTGTATGTGATTGTCTTCTCTTTTAGAATTCCGATTTTAGGATATCTTGCTCGTGCAGGAGGGAAAATTCCCATCTTCAATTTTACATATCCTGATTTCTGAAATAGGTGTTATATTTTTTCTCCTCTTTTGCATTGAGAATTTTGTTTTTAAACTAATCATTTCAAACTATTTAAAGAAATTTCTTACAAATATAGCGTTAAAAAATTAATATTTCTCAAATATTATATATAAAATCCTTATTAAAAATATTTATTATCTAATTGAGATATTTATCTTTTATGGCACATGAAATCATTATCTTTTATGGCTCTTACTAACTGAAAACGCAAAATAAAATTGGTGTTTTGATTTACTTAAAATAAATTGTTAAAAAATATTTAGTGACTTGCCCGGAAGGAGTTAACGAGTTTCACCTTTCGAATTAAACTCTTCTTGTGATGTTTTTATTTATTATCATTTTGCAGTGTCTCGCGTGTGTATTATAAAATTTAGAGATTTGTCTTTTTTAAGGCACATGCATTGCGGAGTTTCTTTCCGTAATATCTTTAAATATCTTACCGGGTTTTCTTTCAGCGTGTATGTTACATTAATTCTTTCCGTACCGTTCGGTTTCTGTTTGCTCGCGCTAACTGAAGTCGCTAAATAAAATTGGTGTTTTGTTTTAATTGGAATAAATTGTAAAAAAATGTTTAGGAAATTTACTAATTTTATCTTCCGTAACTGCCTTTTTTTGTGATCTTTTTATTTATTATTATTCTTTTTCATTAATTTCTCGCGTGTTGGGAGATTTATCTTTTTATGGCGCATTACGGGGCTATTTCCGTATCGTTCGGAAATAGCCCCGTAATGCATGCGCAGTTAAAAGATTTCACCTTTCGAATAAGACATGTATCGTGATGTTTTTTTTTTTTTTTTTTTTAAATTTATTATTATTTTTTTTTGTAGTTTCTCGCGTGCACAATGTTAAGTTTAGAGATTTATCTTTTTGAGGCATGTGCATTACGGGTCTATTTTCGTATTGTTCGGTACCTGTTTTTTTGCGTCTACTGAAGTTGCAGTTTTGTTTTACTTGGAATCAATTGTAAAAAAATATTGAAAGGGGAAGTTAACGATTTTTAACTTTCAAATTAGCCTTTTTTAGTGGTGCTGTTTTTATTTAGTTTCTTGCGTGCTGCTGCCGGAAGTCACCGATGCTTAGCGATTACTTTGGTGCTGATATGGAAAATCTTACCTTAAACGTATTTTACTAAAAAATTAAGTCCCACAGAGGACTGATCGTTAAGACAAGGTTCCCAGCAGATCACCAAAGTCAAGCATCATTGTCTACGGTCAGTGTGCGGGTGGGTGACCACTTGGATCAGTCTGCATAGGGACCGAGGGTGTGCGGTATTGGTCCTCGTTAAACTGTGCTACCGTAAAGTGCTCGATTTAGCTCGCGGGTCGTCGGGCTACCAAAGCAGGGGTGCCATCCCCTCCGCAGAGGGTCAAAATTGTGATGGCATGTCTTCGGATCATCCTCCGGGATGTTTCCCAGACCGTCGCCAATAGCCCATTATGCAGCTCTAGTGCGACGTAAATTAACAGCAACAATAACAACTAAAAAAATTAAATTTGGAATAAAAGGAAATTGCATCTTATTACTGATATACTTCTTTTTTGTCATTGCCGGGAGGGGGGGGTGAATCTATCACTAAATCTATTCACTTCATTAAATTTTAAATTCTGTGTCCCAAACATATAATTGCTGTTTTGGTAACTAGAGAAAATTGCACCTTCCTTTTTCAGAAAAAATCATTTAGTTGAAACAAATAGATAGCAATGAACATAAGTAAAAAAAAAAAATTTATATTTTCGTGAAAATACATGCTATTTCTGTTGAAATTCATCCAAACTTTTTTATCAAAGCTATAACATGTTGTAAAAGTTAAAAACATTTACAGTTTTTGATTATACTGGTTGTTCAAAAATATTTTTTTCCTTTTTTTCGTCGTTGGAGTTGCTGAATACTAAATAAAATCTTTATTATTATGACTAAAATTACTTTGGAAATAATAAAAAGTCTGAATTCCATTTAAAGTTCTCCAGCACTATATTCCTGATACTTTTAAAAATTGTCCACTTACTACAAATTATAAATAGTAATACACTTTATAAAATCAAGTAAGATAGTTTGATTCATTGCTCAGAAAAAAAATATGAATTTCAAATTTTCAATATATATATATATATATATATATATATATATATATATATATATATATATATATTTTAACAGCAAACTTTCAAAAGTGACTTTTTACGAAGCATATTTTTTATTAAAGTAAAAAAATTATGATAGGAATGGGAAATTTCCAGGTGCAATCTAAAAACTAGAGCGCAGGCATGATGATGAATTTTAAACTAGTCTTAGTTCATTTAAGCATATTTTCAATAAAAATATTAATGTATAGTTATTTATATATGTACAGAGAAAGTGAAAGTTTTTAATTTTTTTTACTAATAAAATAAATGCAAAAGAAAAAGGTAAACAATATTCTCCAATACCTTTAGTGAAAAGTTACAGAGTAAAATTAGTAAATTGTAGTATTTAAATAAGCTTTTGAATATCTGCAAAAAATTATTCATAATCAGAACAACTTTGTCAAAATTTCTGTGGACTAGGAGTTGACTGTAAATGAGTTAAAAAAAAACAATACATTTGAATAGAGGAAGGGGTACTGTGGATTTATTTCTTAGTTTTGTTGTTTAGATGGTTAAATCGATATAACCTAATATCGCGATATAAAAGTGTTGATTATATCGATTTAAGAAATTTCTATATCGTCCAGCCCTAATGCCTATTACTATTCATAACTAATTATGAAGTTGATGATTAAAATAAAATTGAACATATATAGATGTATATATAATATATATTTAAAATCACAATTTATATTTTTAAAACGGAATAACAATTAATAATACTAGTAGTAAAATACTTCATTCGTGAGATGAAACTCTTTTACTCTTTCCTTTTGTTCAATTACACAAAATTTTTATTTGTTAACAAATGAAAATTTTAAATATCAAGTAGCATTTATTTATTATGTAACTTAAAAATAACAGGATTGCAGTGCCAAAAAAGTACTTTAAAACAGAGTACTGAAAAGCGCAAAGATTTAAAAGTATATTTCATGTATAAAAGCTATACTATTGACATAAAAAATTTACCTGTACTACTGATGATGATTTTCTTCGACTAGAAATGTCAAAATGTAACAAGGTATGAATCTCCTTCAATAATGAAAATCCTTGCAAGGAAATATCTTCTGGAAGAGGATAAACTTGTTGCCAGTTTTCATGGTATGAAGAAAAATTAGATATGTCTAAATAAAATACAAAATATTTAAAAAAAAAAAAAATACAATTATTGCATAAAAAAACACACATGTTAAAAATTAATTAAATACAAATTATCAGAACAAATTTAAAGATTAAATACATCGAATTAAATTTTTAATTATATATATTTACTTTTAAAAAAATGAAACTTCAGTATTAACTTACAAACCATCTTTTCTCTCTCAGTTTTGTATGCAATGATTTTCAGTAATCTCAAAGTATGTCACAGGAAAATTATAACAAATCTTATTCATTATTGAATTGTTTTTTAAAAAAAATAACCTCCCACTTACACTTTGCAAAGATTTCTGGGGAGGAGGATTGAAACTGCTTGATATTAGACACAAAAGGTATTTTAGAATTCGTTTCAAACTGCCGAAATACCAAAAGATTTCTTCTGCAGACCATCGGAAAGATTTTTGATCCAATGGGATTACTTACTCCCTTCACAATACGGATGAAATGCCTTATTCAAAAACTTTGGGAAAAGAAAGTTTCGTGGGATGAGAATCTCCCTCCCAGCATTATGGAAAGTTGGAAAAATTGGTGTAAAGAGTTACCGCTCCTGGGAGAACTTAGATTTCCAAGACTTGTGCTAGATTCTAACAGTAATAGTGACATCGTAGATATGCACGTCTTTTGTGATTCCTCGAAACTTGCATACGGAGCTACCATTTATGTGAAACTTAAAATACAAGACAAAGTGTATGTAAATTTCGTTACTTCAAAAAGCAGAGTTGCACCACTAAAAGGAGTTACTTTGCCTCGACTTGAGCTTCCAGGAGCCTTAGTAGCTGCACGTCTGAGTTCCAAAGTGCTGAAAATCATCAATCAGAAAAGACAGTGCACAGTGTTTCATTGGACCGATTCAAAAGTAGTTTTGTTTTGGATTAGGAGATCTCAGAAAAAATGGAAACAATTTGTCGCTAATCGTGTTCGAGAAATCACTAAGCTCACTGATCCTAATACTTGGTTTCACTGCGCCGGAAAGGAAAATCCCGCAGACTTGTTGACAAGAGGTCTCAGTGCAGAGTCGCTTCTACACAGCAAAAAGTGGTGTCATGGTCCTTCATTTTTGTTGTCCGATGAACTCGTGAGTGAATTTGACTGTCCAGTGCCAAATGAAGAAGAATATTTATCAGAACTAAAATCCAAAAACTCAGCAGAAACTACAGTCTTGACTTTAAATCATGACAAAACCTTTTTTGATAATCTGATTAATCGTAGCAATAGATTTCTAACTATAGTTCGAATTTGTAGTTATCTTTTCAGGTACATTCATAACTTGAGAAATCCAGAGAAAAGGATTCTTGGTCCTCTGAAGGTAGAAGAATTGTCCAATGCTTAAACCTATCTAATTCGCTGCTTGCAGGAGCAAGAGTTTCCAAAAGAATTAACTGCTCTAAAGTCAGGAGGTAGCGTTTCCAATAAAAGTAAGATCTTTAATCTATCACCTATTCTAGATGAAGAAGGATTATTGAGAGTGGGTGGCAGACTAGAAAATTCTCAATTATCGTACTCGAGTAAACATCCCATTTTATTGCCTTCTAAATGTAAATTAACTGAAATAATCGTTAAATACTATCATGTTAAGTATTTTCATGTTGGTGCACAACATCTACTTTTTCAGGTTAGACAAAAATATTGGCCCATTCATGGCAGGAATTTGTGCAAAAAAATCGTGCGCAGTTGCGTAGTTTGCTTTAAAGCAAATCCTAAGGAGTATAATCAAAAGATGGGTAATTTGCCAAAAGAAAGAATAACACCTGATAAAGTTTTCAGTTCTACTGGAATAGATTTATGCGGACCATTCTTTATTAAAAATAAATATCAGAGGAAAGGTCCTGAAATTAAAATCTACGTTTGTATATTTATCTGTTTAGTAACAAAGGCTATACACCTTGAGCCAATCAGTGACTTGACTTCGCAAGATCTCATAGCGACACTTAAACGATTCATTGCCCGAAGGGGTAAATGTCGTAAAATATTTTCAGATAACGGAACTAACATGGTAGGAGCTAATAAAGAACTTAATTGTTTGTTTAAGATAATAAGGGATCGAGAGGAATCATTATTTGCATTTTTTGACGAAGAAAAATATGAATGGAGCTTTATTCCCCCAAGGAGCCCAAATTGGGGAGGACTTTGGGAAGCAAACATTAAATCATTTAAATTTCATTTTAAGCGTGTAGCAGGGAACTCTAAATTTAATTACGAAGAATTTTTAACACTCGTAACTCAAATAGAGGCAATATTGAACTCTCGACCTCTTAGTTCTGATATTGAAGATTTAGAAGTGCTGACACCGGCACATTTCTTAATAGGGAGGCCGATAACGGCCATAGTTGAACCATCCCTAACTGATATCGAGCCAAGTCGTTTAAACTCTTGGCAGAGAATTACCAAGTCAGTACAAACTATCTGGAAACAATGGAGCCTTTCTTACCTGAATAGCTTACAGCAAAGAAAAAAATGGGTAAAAAATCAGAAAAATTTAAAAATCGGGGATATGGTTTTGATAAAAGAAGAAAACCTTCTCCCATGCAAATGGGTCGTGGGTCGGGTAGTAAAACTGTATCCTGGACAAGATAATCTAATAAGGGTAGTTGAAGTAAAAACTTGTAAGGGAGTATATAAAAGGTCAGTTTCCAGATTGAGTGTACTGCCGATAGAAAATTAAATAGTTGTATATTCATCTAAATATTTGTATATAATTTTATGTAACACTTGTATTTTATTAGAGTTTCATGTAAAAAATGTTAAATGTATCTCAAAGATTCTGATTGAGTATTAGTTATGTTAAAGTTATAATACTCAATAATGTTAAAGTTTTGTAAAATTATATGTTAAATGTATAAGTGCAAAAAAAATTGTCAAGTTCTTGCATGTGAACAGTGCAAGGCTGGGCGGTGTGTTGGCGCATGCGCACCATTCCCTAGCGGAACGAGACATCTCTTCTCCTATGAGACTCGATAAACATTAGATGTGGATAAATACCTCTTAAACCCTTTCGAAATCCACAATATCTCCAGCTGTTGTTATTGTTTATACCTAATGTTGTTGTTGTTAATAAAAAACAAAAAGTGCAGCTGGTGGTCCGTCGTTATTTACTAAATTATCAAGCGTGTTGGTTTTAGGCCGACATTGCCGTTGCTAATCCATTTTCTCATCTCCATTCCAGCTTCCTTCATGATTTTCTTCGCTCTTCGGGAAATTACAAGTGCCTCTTCTCGGGTATCTTGACCTGTTATCCAATCATCTACGTACATGTAAGAATCTAGATGATGTACAGTCGTGGGATATTCCTCTCTGTATTTTTGAATGTGATGTTTGATGGTGGCTGCTAGTTGGAAAGGGCTAGTGTTAAGTCCGAAAAGTAATCTCTTTAAACGATAAATTCGAAGTTTTGGTTTTGAGTCTAAACGAGGATCACTGTCTGTCCACAGAAATCGTACTGTATCCTTGTGCTTATCCGCAATGCAAATTTGTAAAAAAGCCTGCCGAATATCTGATGAAATAGCCACTCTGCTTAGTCTAAAGTTGATAAGTATATCGAAAAGGTTAGGGTAAAGGTTTGGACCAGGCCATAAACAGTCATTCAATGAAAGTTCGTCTACCTGGTGAGATGCTGCGTCAAACACTATTCGAGTTGAAGTTGTAACGCGACCTTCTTTTTTAATGGCCTGATGTGGTAAATAGAACAAGGGTCTATCAAGCTTTGATTCAGAACTCTCTACTTCTTCGATCATTCCTTGATCATCGAGTCTACCACTCGCGATCCATCCGAATTCCGTTTCTCTTAACAACAAATCTTCATTAACTTTATAAACGTTATCCTTAATTATTCTAAAGAAAACATCAGCATTTAATAAAGCGTGAACTTCTTTCGCTTCAAAAAATGAAGGATCCGCTAACTCAAAAAACTTGGGTATTTTCGTTTTCGATATATCTAAGCTGACACTTGGAGTCAGACCCGTAATTTTATCTGCGACTAAGAATTCAATCGGTTCTTTAAAACTACCACTTTTATTTGAAATGATAGTACTCAATTTCCCTTTCAGGTTTTGTTTAGTCGAATTAAGTCCAGCCACGGATGTTTGGATTCTTTCTAATTTAATCCCAAGAATTTCACTAGTTCTCTTACTCAATATATTAACATTTGATGCCGAATCGAAAATAACTCTACATTTAATTAATGACCCATCCCTTTTTTGCAAGAGAATATTTCCAGTAGATAATAAAACATTTTTTTATTTTCATTAGAAGTATTACTTAAAACCGCATTATGAAGAGAGCTTTTATTTTCATTTTTTATTTCTGATCCTTCGAATGCTGAGTCAGCGATTTGATTTTCTGACGCCAGCTGTTTTCTGTTCTCAGCGATAGCTCGTCTGAAACATAATGTATTCGAATGGCGTTGACCACAATTACATACAAAAGACGATTTACATTCCCACTTTTTATGATTTTTTCTCAAACAAATTTCACATAGTTTATGATATTTAACCAGTTCAAATCTTTTATGTGGTGTTAATTTCAAAAATTTATCACAGCGAAATATAGGATGTGATTCTTTCAAACAAATTACACAGTTTTTATTCTCTATATTTTCATTCATCAAAACAGTTTTGTTTTTAAATGGGAAATTAGTTGTTTTCTTAATTGTTTCGTTTCTGAATAACAATTTCGATTTACCGATAAGAGAACAGCTTCATGTTGTTCTAAAAATGTAATGAATTGTTCGTATGACGGAACTTCTTTTGTTTTTTGTATTAATTCGAAATTCTTTCGAGTTTCTTTATCTAATTTGTTAAGCATTATGTTTTGAAGAAAAATGTCAAATAAATCGTTTCGTTCATATTTTAACACTTTTAAAGCTCTTAAATTCTTTTGAATGCAATCTATCATTGCACGAATTTCTGTAGCATTTTCACGTTCTATATTTTTAAAATTTAGGATGGAATTTACATGCACATCAACGATTAATCTTTTATTATCGTAACGTGAATCGAGTGCTTCATATAATGAAGAAAATGTGTCAAATGTGGAAGCAAATTCTTTTACTTCATTTGAGAGACATGAGTTTAAATAATAAAGTTTTTGCGACTGAGTGAGTTGATCATTAGAGGTGATCAAGTCATCAAACTGATTTTTAAAGGTACTAAAGTGTTCATATCTTCCTGAGAATGTTGGAAGTATAATAGGTGGAATTTTTGTGTTAGTTATATTTTCAGTTTGATTACTTTGTTTAACATCGTTTACAGTTGATACAGTTTCTTTTTTAGAATCAATTATAAGTTTGAGGCTTACCTCCAAATCTTCTAGACGAGATTCGCATTGTTCAATTTCTTTTTCGAATTCCTCTAATTCTTGATCAGTTACTTTTTCAACACCGAAAGAATGCACTCTCAATTCATCAAGCTTAGTTTGTAATAGTTCGACTTTTTTCAATTTCACTTCAAGTATGGTATTATTAGGAATATCTTCAGATATACTATCGACAAAGGTTTGTATTCGAGTAATATTTCCTTTCAAGGAAATTTTTGCTTTATTTAGTTTCGCTATTGTATCCATAGTTGTAGTTTGATTCGAGCGCTCCGTGTGCTCGACGTGCCAGACAATGTCGGCCTAAAACCAACACGCTTGATAATTTAGTAAATAACGACGGACCACCAGCTGCACTTTTTGTTTTTTATTAACAACAACAACATTAGGTATAAACAATAACAACAGCTGGAGATATTGTGGATTTCGAAAGGGTTAAAGAGGTATTTATCCACATCTAATGTTTATCGAGTCTCATAGGAGAAGAGATGTCTCGTTCCGCTAGGGAATGGTGCGCATGCGCCAACAGAAACTATTAAAAAAAAAAAAAAACAATCAAATATTTTTCATCTTGTATTAAAAGGAACTTGTTGCTTGATCCAGTGTAATAGATCTTTCTTATTCTTTTTCTTTTGCTCAGATTTTAGGAAAACATTTTTTAAAAACTATTTCTAAGAATGAGGAATATTGTCTTTTAAAACCTACTGAATACATATGCTTTGTTATACTTTAAAATGAAAAAAATTAATTAAATTATGTTCTATTAAAATATCCCTGATTAAAAATTTAACAATAATGTTTTAATTACAAAAATGTTACCAAACCATTTCAAAATTCACTGTTACAGAACTTTTTTTCCTTATACTTTTTTTCTTTCTTTTAAGTGGTCCTTGAAGTCAGTGCGTAAGTGAAAAGTTTGCAAACATTACATAATAAGGCCCGACACGAAGGATTTAAATTATTCTACTAAATTAGCCAAATATCAAAAGTATTTGAAAATTATCAAAAGCCTTCGTGAAATGCAAATCTTAACAATTTTCAATATACATTTTTCTTTCCAGTAGAAAAAGTCATTTGGCAAAACACATTTTTATTCGCCAAATCTAAGTTTTATCGCATCTAGCGAATGCTATGCGTGGCCCCTGATAATGATAAAAATAAATTTAAAAGAAAGTCAATGCTTTTTTTTTGGAATCAACATAAAATTGCATTTATTTTGCTGCACAATTTAAAACTTAAACTATTAAAAAAAAATTATGTAATAAAAACACCTTTTTCTATAAAAAATAATAATTGTTCAAACAATAATTTCATTTTTGTATTTTGGAGAGTGTAAAATATCAGACATAATGCTGCCCTTTTTCAAAAAGTGGGGAAGAAAAGGTTAGGGCATGTAGAACATTAAGTTTTGCATTTAAGTTCTTGAAAAATTATTTTTCGTTAAGATATTTCAATCTATTGGTTAAACTCACATTGTTTACTATACATGATATATATTAGTTGATAATTTTTTCAATATAATCTCAAGTACTCTAACAACTTATGCTTAACCAATGACATAAGCACTATTTGTGGGATAAATATTATTATTTATATCAAAAAGAGCAGCAGTTTGTAACTTAGTAGTAATATTATCAGAAACAATCATGGAATAGTATATGTTTTTCAAAGTAAAACATAGAAAAACAAGAAACAGTCATGCATAATGCAGGGGTCTGTCTAGGTTTTTCTGAGAGGTACATATTTTGTGAAAATTTAGACCTAATTTGTGAAAATTAAAAACTATGTATAAAAAAAAATCAACTCAAAAATATGGATTTATCCTTTCTTACGGGATACAAAAATAACATCTCAAGAAAAAGTATTTTGTGAAACTACCGTGTTTCCGAAAGTTTAATTTGTGAAGGTACCGTTAAAAGGTAGTAAATTTGGCATAAACAGACCCCTGTAATGGCAAGTAGAATGAGGAATAGATCTTACATCCTTTTACTTGAAGACTGAAAACTAGCACACGAAAGCAATTTTCTCACTTATTTGAAAGAAAGCTTTTCAATTTACCTCATTTCTGAAGCTAAGAACCCTACTTTACAAGGGTAGGCAAAAAATAATCAAGAGACTCAAGGAGCCAATCATTACGCCCCTATGAAACCCAACCTGACTCAGAGTTATTTTCGCTCGACATTGCTTTCGGGCTCGGTGAATCGGAGGTAAAAAAATTAGGTTGTTTTCGTTCCTCTTATGGTGTCATGCGCCTTATGTTAGGCCTCGTGTAAATGGAGAGTTAAGTATTAAAAAAGATTTTACAAAATAATTACAAACCTTTATGTGATTTAAGTTTAGCTTCTACTTTTATTAACATATTCAACAACTCGATCCATCGAAGCAAAAGGAAATTTGAACTCTAGAAAATACACAAATTTTACAAAAAATTATATAAAATTTCAAACTCACAAAGATAAAATCAAGATAAAGATAAGATACCATCATTAAAAAACATCCAGTATTTTTAGATAATAAATAAGAGCAAAAACGTAAATGCAATAAAACTTTTTACTAATAATTATTTGAATGTTTATATGCTTTAATTCTTTCTCAAACGTTACTTGAAATAATGTGAAAAAAAGTATAAAGTTAAAGTGAATGTATTTAATGCAAAAAATATTTTATGAAAAATAATTTTAACTACATCCTCTTTAAAGGGTTAATGTTTTAAGAGTTAGAAATTTAAAATAAAATAATAATACAGTTAGTTTAGTTTATAAAGCTAGCATTATAACAATAAATAAATAAAAAATTTATACCTAGTAAAAATTCTACATGCTTTTATACCTTTTCCTAAAAAGTTTTTGCAGTCATAACAAAATTCATGCTTTAATATTTAATTTAATAAAATTAGTTTAAAAAGAGGTTTGTAAATCATGAGGTGATGTTTTTAAAATAGACATTAAGGTGAAGTTTTCAAGATGCTATTTTAAAACCTTTAAACAAATTTACAAAAATAAATAAATTAAAAAAAACACAAAATATTAATTGTTGCTTCAAAACTATTGGATAAAATTTCCAACAAAAAGAATAAAAGTTGAGAGCTATGTAATTGTGCTCTGCTAATTTAGATTTTATTACAGAGTCAACAGTTTGAAATTTATTTTACACATAATTCATTAACTTTATGACTCATCAATGTGTAAATTATCTATTTTTCATGCCAGAGTTACTTACAAGATTATTTACCAGATTACTTTTTGCAGTAACTCAAGTTTTGTATAAAATATTAAAAATATTTGCATTATTATAAATTACATTCATAATATTAAATGGTTAAAATTTTAAACAGATTTCTTAACATCATTCACCTGATTTAAGATTTTGACAATTGACAATGTTTATCTTATCAATATTTTTAAGAGCATATCTAATTAATATCAATAAATTTTAATTATGTCATAAATTTAATGAAAATATAAAAATTTAAAGCAAATACTTACTTCAGCACATGCTGATAGAATATCTTCATTTATTCTAAGCCAGTCAGACAGCACTTTGATGCACGGGAAAAGGTTATTTCTTTTAAGAATTTCAATTAATTTCTCAGGTGGAACTAATGGGTCATCAAGGATGCTAAAAGAAAATCAATTAAAAACTATTTAAAATTCAGCATTATTAAAATCAATTTAAAATTATAAATACATACAACTTTATATCATTTTATGTACAGGGTATCTGCTACATTTTAGATTTTCAAATTCATGATTTTCCATGACTCATTCTAAGAATTTTCCATGACTTAAAGAAGTTACTATTTTCTCCGACAAAAACGTAACAATAAATTTAAAAAAGCATTATAATAACATTCATTGAAATGATAATTATAACCAAAACTGCTATAGTCTGCATCTTCATATTTGCAGATTTTAAATTTAAAAAACAAAGTAAAGAAAGAGTTGAAGCAATAAAATAGCTGGGAAAAAAATACAAAAGCAATTTTTTTCTTCTTTTTTTTTTTTACAGAATTCAATTCTAAAGATACTTTTCTTGTTCATCAGAAAGGGAAGAAATACTCCTTATTTGCCCAGTGGCAGAATTCTTTCGGGCTTACTGCGACAAAACTCTCTAGCACTACTATCTTTCTGCAATGTACATTGAATAATACCAAAGATGAATGTTACTAATTAAAGGTAATTAAAACGCTGTTTACAAAAACAAAAAAAAAACAATATATGGGCAATATTCTCGGATATTGTTGGAGGGCGCACTAATTATTTCCTTTATCGCATTTTGCAAATCATCATCACATTAAAAAAATAATTCAACATAATGAAATCTGTAGCAGTAATAAACGAAAAACAGATCGACGATGAAATCACGTGAATCGGACTCTTCAGAAAGGTGTTAATCAAATGCAATGTTTCACTTTCAGATTTGATTGTTGTAGAAAATAACACCGTATGAAAAATATCGGGTTTTAAGAACAATGTGGAAATCAAAAGCAATAAGTGCCCAAAAAATTGATAAAATGAATGACTTAAGTAAATGATCAAATGCGCAATTCGAATTTCCCATATCACCTACCTGAAATACATCCGGACATCTAAACGCCACGTGAAAATCAATGGCAATAACTGATGAAAATACAATCAAAATGGATTAACAATAACGGAATTAACTGAGGGCTTCAAAAAGTGATTATTTAAATGCGCGATTTGAATATTGCGTGGAAATTTCTGATGAAAAACAAACCAAAATTTTTTACTTCTCTAAAGAAAAATCTTTCTGCAAGAACTCTGTTAAGTTCTGCGACAATGTCGCCGCAATTCTGCCACGGGGTTTATTTGTCTGTTCTCATTTCGAAATAGAAAAAATTGCCAATGATTGGCTCGGTTGAAATTTAAATTGATAAAAAAATAAATAAATAATAAAAATTCTTAAATCACAGAAGTTTAAAAGACAATTCGCTCTAGAAAAGATGTTTTTTCTTTCATTTTTTGAAAGAACACCATAATTTTTAAAGAACATGATAAAGACATTTTATATTCTAATAAAATATGACTGTGAGTAGTGATTTTGTTAGGAATTCAGATATTTGAAACAGGATGAAATTGAGGGGGGGGGGGATTCCATTTTAAAAATTAGATTTTTCTACGACCTTAATCCAGGACTTTTCATGATTTTTTTTAAACAAATACTAAAAACCATGACATTTCATGACAAATTTTGTTCAATACTGAAATTCATGACTTTCCAGGTGCGCAGATACCATGTATGTACATGTTTTTTTCTTTTTTTTTACTAGCCTTACTTAACTTGAATAATAATATCAATATAAATAAATACAGAACAAAACAAACATTGATGACGGAATTACTTTTGAATTCAACTGTAAAATTTACATTTTCACCCTTAAAATACTGATAATTGTTGGTTTACGAACAAACTCAATATCCTCAAACATCTATATATTTCTTTCGGATGAACATCTTTTTTTTTAGCAAACCATAACTTTGGGGTTGTTCAAATAGTGTAAAGTTAGCATATTATACTATTAAAAAATCTGCCAGCATTGTACAAGAGCTTTCAGTTGCATATCTTATTACAGAAAGACAAACCAATGGAAATTTTATAAATCATATAAAATTTACGACAAGTTATAACTATTCCCATTATCTTACTTTCAAGACAATACATTATTTACTCAATATATAAATTAAATATTGTATAAAATACTGAAGGTTTTAAAAAAGGTTCTTCATATGTCTTATAGTAAAATAGCACGCTTCCCAGGATATTGATCTGAAATTCCAAAAATGAAAAAGGTCGGTTCCCTAACTTTTTACAGCATAGCACAGTAAAATGTGTCTGTAGTACATATAAACTATAGAATCGCTGTAGGTGTAAGCAGTTCTACTTATGTAAGATTTTTGAAAGAATTTTATAATTTTTAAAGCTGCAAATAGAAACGCATATATTAATTGCAAGCTGATTTTGCTAGCAATAAATTATATTCATGTAAATTTCCACAAATGGTACTAACAATACTAAATATTACAGTCTCAGATGAAAATGGTTTATTTAATGTGAAATCATGGTATTGTGAGCGCACAAAAATACCATAAATATTTGCTTGTAAGAAAGAAAAAAAATGGTGAATTTGAACAAAACAATGCTAGACTTAAAATAAGAATGAGAAAGAACAAGATAAAATAAGAAAGAACAAGATAACTAATCATAGTACAACTGTTTTTTTCCTCTTTTTTTTTCTTTAAATACTTAAAAGTACTAATGAAACAACACTAAGGAAAATTGCATTTAAAATGAAAATCTGGCTGCGTGTAGCTATTTTTAAGTTACATACATTTAAATAACTAACATTTCATTAAAAGAGTAAATATATACGTTAAACCTAAAAAGCATGACCGAGATATTTATTGAAGCCTTTGAATAGGAATTTACACACTTTGTAAATGCAATTTTGTAACTCAAATGAATGTCCATAGACGTCATACCCATTTTGGCCTAAAGATGCAAAGTACTGATTTGATAATTTATGTGAAGTTATATTTACTTCACTACCTTTTTTTTCTTACCATAGATCACAATCTCTTATGATAAGAATAACTTGATGACATAATCTAACACTTTGTTTATTCAAATGTAAATCAAGCTATTACACATATAATTTACAGTAGCATCATAAGAAATAGTTTTAATGATTTTTTTTAAAACTTTTGCAAAATTAAATGACTTAATGCCAATAGATGCATTTCATTTTGAAAATCCAAAAAGGTTTGACACTTATTTACAAAGTGATTTTAAAGGGATTAAAGAAAAAATGAAACTAAATATTCATCAATAAATTGGAATAAACGATTAACTGAGGGCATTTTAAATGGGTGTTAAAATAACAGAGTGTTTTCAAATTAGCAAATGAAGTTACTTTCAGTTTCTATATTCAAGCAACTATATAAAATTAATTTTGAAATAATATTGTTTTAATGTTAAAAAGAAAAACTACAATAATTGTTTTATATTATATCTGTCTATTTATCTAAAGAGATCGTAATGAATATAATGATTGCGCATACATATTAAATCAAGCAAGAAAGTGATGACTTAAAGAAACATATGTTTTCTAACACGGTTCGAGATATTCATTTCTTTTGATAATTTTACATAAGATAGTTAAAACTTATAAACTTATCTCAAAACAGTTCTCTCCTGAAATGAATATGCAATGTTCGAAAAGTTCTTTTAAATGGGATTAATATAATATTACCATAATGTTACTAAATTTATTCAGAAGGTCTGATATCATAAAAAGAAGAAAAAAAATTTAAAGGAAAGAAGAAAAAAACGATTTAAAAAAAAAATCATTATATATTTTCCCAGTTGCTTAAACATTTGTCAGAATGTTCTTTTTTTTTAACAGCTTTTGTATGCCTAAGCCATAGAATTCTATTGTCTTTGAGGTCTTCTTTTACCACTCTTCATGTGACTAAGTGCTCGCTGCTGAAAAATTCTTCGCTGCTGAAAGAACTGTGGACTGTAGAGCAGGTGGTCAATTTCTTCTCCTCCAAAACATCTGATCATATTTTGGGAAAGAATCGCTGAACAAGGTCTGGCATTGAAATGGAGTAACAAAACTCCAGACATCAGAAAACCATATCGCTTATTCTGAATTGCTGAATCACTGACTGTATGGGCACTGAATCATGGAATGTATTTTATAGGCTGAACAGCAGTTATAAGCATTTTGAACTGAGACTACAAACAGTACATTGCAACAATATCAATGCAAATGGAATCGTTTAAAGTGCTTAGCAAGAGCAATTTGAGATTTTAGCTCTCGAATTACACAGGTTTTAAACAACCATTATACTATAATTTACAGTTAAAACAAAGTTTTTTTCTTCCTTTTTTAGAATTTGAACGTGTAAAGAAAAATAAAAGTGTGAATTGTTGTAATATTTCCTTAAGCCTATTATCAGCAACAAGAGCATCACATTTCAAAACTACATGGATGTGAGTTTTTAAGAAGTTCAGTTTTGAAGGCATAATGTAAATAGATTACTAAATTTTTAAAATAATGAAGATACATGTTATACAACTGTTCTCTTTAAACTAATTGGACGTTTCAATATATGCAAACTTTTTTTTTGTACTGTTTTGTTTTTTCCAAAATCGAATAAAAACAGCATCCCATTTTTTGCACTATCAGATGCTTGCCGTCTTATATTTTATATAAATAATGACCTATAACAAGACTGTAGCAGAGCAACATTTAAAGGCGTCATTGTCTGAGCAAGGCATGAGAACTCATTATCACACACATAGATGCTTAAATAAGTAGTTCCAAGAAAGTACAAAATATTAATGTATATTAACGAAATCTAGAAGAATTGAAGCTCAGTGCAGAAAATGGGGCATAAATTCAGAAGTGGTGGAAGCTATGTGAATGTAATAGTTAACTTGGATAGATTTTTAAAAACTTTTTCCCCCAGAATAGTAAAATAGAAAAAAAAACAACTAAGAAATAGATGAACAGATTATCTTTACAAAGTGACAATCATTACAATGGTTTCCTTGAAATAAATTTCAACCAAAAAAAAAAAAAAAAAAAAACCTTGGAACTAGCCATATAAGATAAAAATAAAATGGTGAAATATGTCACTTACTTATAAACATTGTTGACATAATTTTTCTTCATCAGTGCATCATCTTTTGCTTCAGATCCATTAAGAGTCTCAGAACATCCATTTTTTAAATTGTAATTATTTTCTAAATTGATATCATTCTCCCTAATAAGTTCTCTTTTAGGAAGAAAAAAAAATTATCATCACTTTTAATTCATTAGTTTTCACAAAAATATTTGAACTAAGAAGCATACTTTACTTTTAAAAACATTTCATAAAAAATATAATTGTTTTTAATTTAATATTAATTTTTCTCAACTGAGAATTAAGTAAAACCACTACGAATTTAAAGATGAAAAAAAGAGAGGGAGAAAAAACAGACTACATAATTTCTCATAACTGAAAAATTTATTCAGTTCTTAACAGGATTAATTTCTAAAAGCTTTAAGTGTAATTTTGAAATGAAAAAAAAAAAAAAAAGTTATAAAGACAATACAATGAAATAACCCTAAGGTTTTCTTTTCAGATAATTGATTAAGCTGATGTAGACTTATTTTAAATTAATATAGACTCAACTCAAACTTGACATTTATATTAAACTATTTTTAAAACTTTTGTATGAAGATGTGAAATAATAACAGAATATGTAAGTTATCAATGCATAATACAACTGCTTCCTTTAAGAGTGAGGTTTCTTGATTCAAAAGATTGTAAAATATGTTTTTAACAAGTACAGAAAATAATTTCAGATTTATTTCCAGAACTTAAAATTTAAATAATTTACAATGTAGTAAAATTTAAGTTCTTTTAGATGACTTAGATATTTTCTTTTAAAAAATTGTATAATAGCAACATCAAATAACAATGAAAACGTTCAAAGTAACACATACATAAGTATTTGAAAATTTCTAAAGATATCCATACCAAAATGATTTTTTTCTATTGTTTAAACGTATTTATTGATTAAAATAACTATGCCACTAGATTCATTGAATTGTTGTTTAGCTTTAATTATTATTTTTATTTCTTAAATAATACATTTTTAATATAAAAATTGAAATCAAATGCATATCACTTTACAATTTATGGGAAAAAGCATGCATTTCAATCTCCATTCAGGTTGTTCATATATATATACAGGGTGATTCTAAAAGGATGGGCCAAATTTTAGGAAGTGATAGTACACACCCAAGCAAACAATTTTTATCAAAGAATGCATGGTTGAAAACAAAACGCAAAACTGTTTGAGGGCGTCAAAGTTTATGTTCTTATATGAGGCAAAACTACACAAAGAACAATGAAGTTAAGTTATAAACGCAAATTTAATGGCATGTGATTACAATAAGTGTTCAAAACAGTGGCCGGCAGCGGCTATGCACACAGTACAACGGCGAAGAAAAGATAGGTGAACATTCTGAAACACACCATGGATATCACGAACTTTCCCTGCAGCGGCCAAAAGCTTGGTGACAAGCAATGCAGCCCAGTAACTCGCAACAGGAATGGAGCTTTCATGTTTGCATCACACAACTATCCAAATGGGCCAGCACCTTTGCGTTTTGTTTTCAACCATGCATTCCTTGATAAAAATTGTTTGCTTGGGTGTGTACTGTCACTTCCTAAAATTTTGCCCATCTTTATATATATATATATATATATATATATATATATATATATATATATATATATATATATATATATATATATATATATATATATATATATATTATGTCCCATTAAAGGAATCTTTTGCACACATTATACAATAAAATATTTAAATTACTTTTTCAGCAGGTATGGCAAAACTTTAAAGTGAAACATATTAAACACAAAATGTACAAATTCATAAAGATACATAATTGTAATAATAAACAATAATTATAGTAGAACCTTGATTAACCTGTTACAAATAAAAAATCTTTATTAACTAAAGTTGATTTTTAATTTTTTTTTCTTCTTTAAACTTAATCTTTTTTTGCCCATATTGGATATTGTAACTAGAGTTAGAAATTCTGGGAATGTTATATAGCAACTTAGGCTGATTACTTAATAAGAAAACTAAATTTTATTACTTCTTGCACAGGAATCTATTTAAAATATTTTATATAGGAATCTATCGTAATAATAATTAGATTTATATACATATATATATATATAGTTATGCTACTCACCCATCAGTGCAAAAGCTATTTTCTTCTTCCTCCTCCTCTTCTTCTACAAGTAAATCATCCTCATTTTCACTCAGGCTTTCACTACTGCAACTACCAGCTTGACTAATATCCGAATTCATTAGTCCACTTTCTTCGTCAGATTCAGGAAGATCAGTCATTTCCCCTTCAAAAAAAAATATTCTGATGCAAATTAAGATAACAACTACAATATTAATTCTAATTTATTACAATATTCTACCTTCATTAGAGTGCTTAAAAAAAGTGTCGAACTAAACAAATCATAAAGAAGATTAAAATAAATAGAATCAGTTCAGCAAAATTATGTAAGTATGCAATCCAGAGCTCATTCTAGGCAGAAAAAAGGGTAGGGTGCAAAAGTTTAAAAAAAGGGCATTATTATTCTAAAAAGGCAATAATTTCTTTCTATGGGCTTTACACGTTCTATTAAAAAATATTGTCAATTAGTAAAAGAATTTTTTTTCTTTACTTTACTAAAAGTAGCAAAGCAATCATTAATTATTAATTTTTATTAATAAATTAACATATATATTGAGTTAATGGGTAGTAATTTATTTAGTAGCTTAGTAATTTATTTAAAATGCATGCATATATTAATAAAATAATAAATGTATGTTTTTAAGTTTCTGTAGTTATGATTTAATAATTAAAATGATTAATAATTATGATTTAATGGTAGTGGAAGTAACTGCAAACTTTCAATGACAAGTGCAGCAAGGGGTGTGATGGCTATTTTTCCTTTCCCATATAAATGTATTCCTACGTATTGACAGCAATGACAAACTAAATAAAAAGAGTTGAAAGTAACAAAAGTTTAAGAAATCCATAGTAGAGTTTGGGGAAAAAACAAAGAAGGGTTGAAGAAAGAAAGGGCAAAAAGGTTATGGAGTCTTGTATATCAGGGCACTAATTTACTTCAGGGGAGGCAACAGGGTGGATTCTTTTGACTAAAAGGGCAGCAGGGTGCTGCGCCCTGTTTACCCTGCCTAGAATGAGCTCTGTGCAATCCTGTTTCGAATGTGAAATCTGGTGTCAAGAATATGACTATTCAGCAGGGGGATCTCTGTATCTATGACATAGACACCATCATGAAACTTATCTAATTGAAAGTTTTAAAAGGTTTTAATGCATTATAGATTCATATGTATGATAGATAATATCAAGATACAGTAACTTGAGGTAAAAAATTTAAACCATATAAATGTATCTCTCTCATTAAGCATTAAAAAATATATAAAAGCCTAGCCAAAATATATCATTGTATCATTAAACATAAAAAATACATAAAAAGCTAGCCAAAATGCCTCATACAAAAAGAGTATGTATATAAAGAAAAAGATAAGTTAATTAAAAACATACCATCACTTAATTCAGAATCTTCTTGGCTGGTGCTACTGATTTTCCTACGGCGACGTAATGTTCTTAAACGACGTGCTGTAAACCTTTTCAATCCTATCTTTTTTCCAAGATTTTTCTAAAATAAGAAAATAGTAGTTTTAAAGTCTGGTAACTCCAAGCATGTTTATTTAACAAAAGCAGTTGATAAGAATTTAGTTATAATATTAATGCGGTATTGTCCCTTAGCTGCATTATCTATTGTATAAATGTTTCTATTGCATTACGATATAGTATTCCAATGGAATGAGAAAATACCATTTGTTACATTATAACTTTAATATCAAATACAACTTAATTTTAGTTATATATAATATTTTAAACTATTGTGAAACAATAATTTTACTTTAAATTATATTTCTAAATAAATTCAAAGTGTGGACAATCTGCATACAAGGAGATCTAAACTTGAATAATCAGAAGTATACATTGTATGAAATAAATAGCATAATGATAACATGACTCTTTAAAATAAATTAATAAATTTTACAAATTGCAAGGCATGGGCCAGACAATTGTGAATCATACCAATAAAATAACTGATTAATTCTCCATGTTTAAAAATATATAATTATCCATTCAACTTAGTAATTTTTCAGAACAGTGCATAATAATTATAAGAGTTAATAAGTGAATTTCAGATTTGACATTGCTCTTTGAAACATAGGTATTTAAATAAGAACAATTAATGGAAGTGTTTTCTATATTCTCAAAAGTGTGAAGAATATAGAGAAAAAAAAGTTAAGAAATGATTCAAGAAAATAGTAAAAAATTTTGTCCTTTTTTTGTTCAATTTTCTGATTCCTACAAATAGAGCATTTCAAGTAATAAATTAGGGACAAGCATATAATAATGTCATTTACAACTTTTTAAATGACTTGAAAATAGAAATTATTAATAATAAATTATATTTAAGTCTACAATGCATGCCTTAAATGGAACACTAGTGATCAATATTTTTAATTCATATTTATCAAAGTTGAGAGCTAAAATAAAAACTTCCAAGCTTAAGGCAAGCTCATAATTTATTTTATTTTCACTTGTTCATCACAAAAAGCCTTTTTAATGATGAGCCATAAAAAAAAATTTTTATGTAACATAATTTCATTATTAACTAATATAAAATAGTTTGATTTTATATTGATTGTGAATAATGATGAAATAAGGTAATTACATATTGTGAAACTATCAAACATTTGACTAATCTAAGACCCAATTTTTAATAACTTAAAACTAGAAATTTTCTCTTTAAATTACTTTATAATAGACCTAAATTATAAATACTATAATGAATTTAAACAGAAAAGAAGTACCTTAGCAATGTTATCTTTATTTGCATCACTGTCTAAGCTTGTATCACTCAGTTGGTCCTTAGATGAAATACTTTTTACTGAACTACCATTTTCTGTACATAAAAAAAAGCAAAGCAGTTAGTAAAATTTGAAGATATGATTATAACAATGATTGATATTAGTATCAAAACAAATACCAATTTTGCATTCCTGTTCACCACAAACTTCTTTTAGAGTCAATAATGAACACAGCAATCGTCGGGTAGCGTAATCGACAACATGAGAAAACAAAGCTAGACAAAAAGCTGTTGCTACTGAAGCATCTGACTGACCTAAAATTGTCACAACATTTAGTAACAAATTTGAAAAATTAATGTGCTTACAAAAAGAAAAAAAATCTTCATATTAATTGGAAAAATAGCTAAATAATTGAATGATAATTATAAATCCAGATTAATCCTGATAAAACTAGTTAATAAAACAAATTTAGAATTTTTACCTCTAATAATAAAATAACACTTTCAAAAAACGAAAATGGCAAGTAATATTTAAAATCAAATTTTATAAGAGAGTGCTTTGAAAAGTTAAAATATTATTTAATATTATGTTCACTAGTCCTGATAAAAGTGAAATATAACTTTTTTCTAATATTCAAAATCAGAACACATGAAACTAAATAGGAACAGCCATTTTAGAACCATTTTAATTCTTCAAATATACTGTGAGATACTTATTCTTCAAATATCTAATGTAAGATTATTAAACTAATTTAAGATTATAAACTTAATTTATCAATGGTTGAAAAAATTTCACTCTTCTTATTAAATATTCTCAACATAAAGTGTTTTATTGGTCAATACATTCAAAATTGTCATTATGTAGATATATTTCTTGAAAGCAGGGGTTCCAGAGGAAGAAAGTTGATCATTTAAGGTTCCATTCTGGAAAAAAATTGGGAACCGCTCGGATAGGAAGTCCCCATGGAAGTGACCAATTGTATTCTCTTTCTAACTGAAATTCCATTCTAGCTGGTAAAACATTTCTTAAATATGAATAAATAAAACCAAAAATCTTATTTCTCTCTACTTTATGCAATTAAGTGAAGACTGGCTACCATAAATAATAATATTAGCGAGGAAATTTAAAATTGGTCTCATATAAAATTATTTGATTCTACTAAATTTTATTTTTATAATTAGGTTATTTAATTATACAACATGCGACTAAGAGGGGACGAGTGCAAATACAATTTTAAAATTGTCAGTACAGATACATTGGTTAAATTGTTAAAAATATTCAATACATAACAATATTTTATTTCCAATATCTCTAATTTTCAATACTATGAGATTTTTAGTGTCTTCCTTCAAGTTTGATATCAAGACTTGACTGCATATGCATACAAATACAGAAATGCAATGCAGTTAAAATATTTGGTTTCATAAGACTCATGTAAAAATCATAATGCATGTCTTGTTGATTATTTTTTTAAAGAAATTAATACAAATGTTTTAATAAAACAAACCTTTTTCTTGGAGCTTTGATACACACATTAATGACATGACAATTATTTTGAAAACATCATCATCAGACAAATGAACTAAAGTGTCAATGTTAGAATTGCAACTCAAAGCCATGTCAAACTCTTTCAAAATATCTTGACAAAATATTTCAGATCTAAAATAAAATTAAAAATAAGAAACTAACAAGAATTTATTTCCAAACAAAAATTTGAACCACAATTACCCTAGAAACCCAATATTTATCGGTCTCATTAAACAACGTAATTTTCATATTCCTTATAGTTTATGTTTGGATTATGACTAAGGCCTGGATTTTCATGAAATCCACATTTTTTTTTCTTTTCTAAAAGCGTTTCTTTTCCTTTTTTTTAATTAAAAAGAAAGTTAAGGCATTCTTCTTAAAATTTAGAGGCATTTTAAAGTTTCTGAGGTATTTATTTTTTATTATTTCTTCAACTTTGCATCATTTTTATTACATTCAATGCAGGAAGAAAAAAAAAAGAAATGTTCATGATTTAATAAATTTTTTGTTTTGTTTTGTTATTTTAGCATATAACATTTCCTTCAAACTTTAAATAAATTAGAATAGGTATTGAGTTGCTTTATTCATTTTGACATCCATGAAAAAATATTGTAACGAAGAAAACATTGTTTTGGTTTATTTTATATTTTGTTTTAGTTTAATATTTTTGTTTCAATATAATATTTGATTTTATGCAATAATGCAATTTTAAAGGATATTTTCAGAATTAAAAACTCTAGTTAAAAACAATTAAATTAAAATTAATTAAAAACAAGCTAAACTTTTCAGGTTAGCTTGAGAATTAAAAACTCAAGCTAAACTGAAAAGTTTATATATGTTCTGCTATTATATATATATACATATATACATGAAACAATAAAATGAATTTAACAATAAAATAAATGTATATTAAGAGTATGCAATAAATTTCAATGAAAAAATAAAATTTTCTCCTTGATAACAAAAGTATCCCTTAAGTTTCTGAAAATTCGAATTTAGAATCACATTGACGGATTCTTTATACAACATTACTTGAAATAGAATCTTTTAAAGATAAAATTTAGAGGTTAAAATAACAGTTATATGCATTTTTTAATAAAATATTAAGATTATATTTTAAGAAAATATTTTAAATCACAAAAATCAGTCACCAAGATACTTACTTTTCTCCGGTAGTAAAATAGAATATTTGGCACAATTTTAAGAATCTGGACAAAAATCTTGAGCTCATTAGGAATCTACACAAAGTGCAAAAATATTCATAAACATTTTGAAATGAACAAAGAAAATTATGTTATGAAAAAGATTATACCAATAGAGTTTATTGAAAATCTGCTATATTCATGAATGAAATAACGAAGACTTGTTAATCTCATTATATAAAAATATATTTTTTCTATAGCCCAGATCAAGACAAGTTCAATTTTTTAATTGCTTAATAAGAAAAAAAAGTAACATATTTAAATTTAATAACCTCGATTTTATGAATGAATGTAATAGCAAAAGAGAAAAATTAGTTGTGTGAAGAACATTTAAAAATTTATCTAAGCAATATTGATTTACTTTAATCATATTTCTTCACCACATTAAATAAAATATAATCAAAATTCATTCAGAAATTTTTTTTAAAATTAAATTTATTGAAATTCACTTTCAAGACCAGATAACAGTTTAATTTATGAATCTGCAGTTAAAAATAATATTTTCAAACTTTGTATGTAGAGTTAAAATTAATTTTAATTAGTTTAATTTTTTTGAGGTCTAATTGTTTTAAGTTAATTCATATATTTTTTTGACGATCTAATGACACTTTCTAATTAATTTCTTAATGATAAAAAAAATCCTGAGAAAACTATTAAACCACAAGCACTATTTTGTATAATCTTTACCCTATTTGCTCTAAAATTAATCTCAAAAGCTCATTATTTTTGACAAAAATTGTATTGAATAAAAATGAAAACAATTAACTCCTGAATATGCATAAAAAATGCAAGTCTACTATGATTTCATTAAACCCTAAATAGCTGTATTGTTTTTTCTTTTTTTCAAATCAAAGCATATATATAGATGGAACAAATTATGAAAAGGTAAGAAAAGATAAAGGAAGTAACTTTATAAGAAATTTATTTAATTATTTCCATATTTTTTTCAAAGTTTACAGTTTGTTTCTAATTTTTGTTACATATTTTACTTGCCTGTTGAATTTGTCAACAGGATGATTTTAATAAAAAGGAAAATCCTTCCTTAAGACCAGCTAGTCTTATTCTAAAATTATTATGGATAAAGCAGCATGCCTATAATGCACACTCACACATTGCGAGTAAATAGAGTAAGCTTTCATTCAGGGGTGGGTTTGTGAGCAGGGTATTATATAAGATACAGCAAAATCGATTTTGAGGTTGATAAGTATTCAAAAGCAGGATATCAGAATAAATAGTAACAACAAATTATTTATATGAAACATACCACAAAATTAAACAACTATAAGATAAACAATATTAAATAATAAATTAGAAAATGCGGATAAAAAAAATTAAAGAGGTGGAAGAAAGAAAAAATATATTCGAGAGAGGTAGGGGTAATTTTATTTTGAAACTTTTAAACTCTATTTAATATTATAATTAACAAATCTGGTGAACCAAAATCTTAATTTTTTCGATAACTGTAAGAACAAATAATTAACAAAAAATAAAAAAACTTCGATAACTTTTTCTTGAATACCTTAATATTTAGTAAACTTAAATTGACAAATTGGGAAATTGTATCACAATATTTGAGAGAAAGATTTTGTGGAGTATACTTGGTGGTGTAAATGAAAACAATAACTGCAGAAGGAGATTTAACTTTGGGCTGTACAAGATTTATGAACAACTCAATATTATTAAATACATAAAAATAAATTGAATGAACGGGATGGCCCATGTGATTCAAATGAGTGATGACAATACAATAAAAAAGATACTGATTTTTACACCCACTGGAACAAGAAAGCGTGGAAGGCTGTGGTTGAGATGGGCTGACTCGGTGGAGTCTGATTTTCTTGCAATTAATAAAAAGAACTGCAGATAAAAGATAAATCGGAAGTTGTTTTGGAGAAACCTTCAGAGAAAGGCATTGGCCGCCATTGGGCTGTCTAGCCAACTATAATGATGATAAATTAAGAAGAAATATTTAGAAAATCCAAAGCCATTATTACAAAAAAGTAATACAAAGTCAGCCATGAATTTAAATTGGAAATTTTTTTCTAACTAAATTAACAACTCAATTCATAATTTAGTAATCAGCAAATTTTTACAATAACTATAAATTATTGCTAAGCAAAGTATACAAATGTAAAGTGTGCAAAAAAATCTTACTGGATAACCTTTTATCTATTGATTAAATATTTTCATGTATTAGGACTTCATCTTAATGGACGGCTCTCCTGACCAAACTATTGGGACTATATTTTCCAGATTGTAGCTACTCTTTATATTTTAGGGATAAGGGATCCAAAACTCGTTAAAAAAAAAAGAGGTATGTTTATTTAGAGAACGTACTCATTTGCGCCTACTTTTTGTAACCTAAAATGTTATCTTCACATATTTGATTTGGCACATATACGAATTGAATTGAATGTAAGTTTTAATGGCGCAAGGTCCTGAGAGGACATGCTGCGCCAGACACACGGTTTTAAAAACATATTTGGCACATATCATCATTATTTCAAATGTAAATCATGGCATTTCGTTTTTTACTTCTGCACATTGTAGATTAATGGAATGGTATCAATTAAATATTAGAAGGATTATAAAAACACTTACTCTTGGTCTGTCAGATCCTCAGAGTACAGTTGTTTTGATATTTCATCATTTTTTTCAAACATTCGCTTTAGATTACCTTCAGCTCCATCAAATTTATCTTTACATGACAAGCTGAAATATATAAACACAATTCCATTACATGTTTTAAGAATAACAAAAAGAAAAATTTATCAAAATAAAGGCAAATAATTTTAGTTTAAATATGTTTATAATATGTATCAGTCCCCAATAGCAAAAATCAATAGCAGTTTGAAAGTAGGCGCTGCAAATTGCCACAGCACCTGCAGATTACCTCCACCTCGGATTTGAAAGGAAAAAAAATTGTAGGCAGAAAAAAAATTTGAGAACAAGTAAAAATTGAAGATAAAATGAAAAAGAAAAATTTTTCTACCTCTCTCTATATATATATACATACATATATATAGATAGATAGATCTAAAATTTCCCACCACATAATGAAACTTACTCAATCCTTATTTTACAGGTTAATGTTTTATTTGTCTGCAAAGAACATGTGATGTTATGATAATAAATTCCAATTAAAGAAACTTTAAACAGTCATAAATCAGAATTCCATAAATTACAGTTCTGTTAATTTCTTCCTTTAAAATAAAATGATTTATTCTAATAGTAGCAGCAAGTTGAATATTTTGTTATTGAGCTTAGTATAAGAACAGTTTTTTTTTTTCTTTCATTAAGGCAAAAATAAAAGTATGATTCTAAAAATTTCAAATTAAATTAAGACAATACGAAATTTTTGTGCATAATTTCAGTACATTTAACGTTAGCAAATTGTGCAAAATACATGTTAGATTTAGCTCAATTTTCATAAAAACTCTGACCTAATAATCTTTATTGAAGATGCAAATGGATTTGAAATTATAGTATTGCATAAGATAGTGTTGCAGACTGACTTATTAAATTCTGCCATTGGTTATGTGTCTATGTTGAAATTCAATTATATATTTTTAAAATTTAAATTAAGGTACTGAAAATAAAAAAGTTAATGCAAGTTTTTAACTCTAACATTTGTAATTTAAAATTAATAATATATGACAAAAATAAATTTTGTATAAACAGTTTATATATAACTGCATAACAAAAAGAATTCAATATTATAACTGTAAATAACACTGCAATTAGAAGAGGTCAGTAATTGCTATTACAATTTACAGTAAGGATGTGCTTTTAAAATTTGCTGTGCCTTTGAAACTCCTTTTAAAATTGACAATGATGGGATTTAGTTACATTTCTTTTTATTTTTTGCTATTCATTTTATTATGAAATTCTATTCCTTAAATTATTTATAATATGTCTGTGAAAGTCTTGGTCTAGATGACAACAAAATTATTTTTGGTCTATGTACATAAGAACAATAAAAACCTAAAAAGGTTGACAATTGCTCGGAAACCAGATGGTTATCTTAAAATTGAAAATCTTTGAAATCTTCGATAAAATATCAACAAAATAATGATAAAAAAATCGGAAAAATATTTTTTTTTTTACTTTGCTACAATTATTAACAGTTTGTTATATTTTTAATTATAAACTTAATTCAGTTATTATTATTTTACTTTTAAAAAAAGGACCAATAAAATAAATATAGATATTCTAAAAAATAACTCTAGCATCAGACTTAAATAAAATGAAAAACTTTCTACAAACACAAATTCTCAGTTAAAAAACTTTCTACCACCAATTATACCTAATTACCTCTTAAATATCACAAGATAAATTAACTATTGAAACTAGTTTCAAGAGTTAATTTAAGCCTTTTGCTGCCACTTATTTTGGCAAAATTTGTTTGAAAATCACTGATTTTTGAAAAAAATGTTTTTACTCTTAAAATCTCTATATTGATTATTATAAATACTGACATGCCTGAATGTCAAATGCAATGATGTAAATGCAGAAAAACTGTTGCTGTACAAAGAAAACAAAACTCATATCTCTGCAAGATAAGTCTGCGGGTTAAAACATAGGATTTTCGAGCTTATATTTAAATGTGTAATACATTTTTTTTTGCGGTGTTTGAAAGATATTTATTGCAGGGTGCATTTTTTGTTTATAATGAGAGATACCAAAAATTTCCACGATAAGAACAAATTTTTCATCAACCATGCTTGCCTGTTCATGTATATTATACATATTTTCTTGTGAAATATTTAAATGTAGTATTCCACCTACCTACTAGAAATCTTATTGTGCTTTTACAATAATTTAAAAACTAAGTCACTTTAAAAGTAACATTTATAAATGAGGAAGACATTCATATAAATAGCTAAAACAATATAGATAGGGAACTAAAATTTACCATCTCATATAGTGATATGCTGATTCAAATTTATTTGCATAAAGAGAACCTAATTGATTATGAGGAGTTCCATTAAGACTGTTCAAACAAAAAGCTTGTTGATAATAGCGTTCTGCAATATGTTGACACTCAATTTCATCTAGTTCAGCAAGATAACGAGCTAAAAAAAATTTACATTTGAAAATTTACAAATTTCATCAAAGGAAGGAAACACATAATTAACAGTACATAACAAATATGAAATTTAATTCATTATTCAGAGCATATTTTATTAAAAAGAACAAAAACTTTGTGAATGATAACAAGGACAAAAACCAACAAAACACAAATACATTAAAATAGCAGATAAGTTTAGTTGTTATACTTTAGCATCCCCTTTACACTGAACAATATATTCAAAGACATCTACTCCATTTCTCTATAATATAGAGAATAATATAATTGTATCCATTTGTTTGTATTATTCTCTATATTATAAAGGATCGGTGACGAAAAAAACTATTGCAAATAAACACAATTAAATAACAAATATACATTACTAATTAAATAATTACTTATAGGAAGAAGAAAAAAAACAGGAATAGATAAATTTCAGGCTGGAAATACAACATACTTAAATCTCCAAGATAAATTAATATGCGATGACTTGCTTGATCAGCCCACTTCTGAACATTGACATCACTAGCTGCAGATTGCTGATACTTTTTCCAGCGCTCTGTTAAAAAATAAAAGCATACTGTATATAGAAAGTTTAGTATTATGTAAAACAATATAAACCTTAAAAATTATTTGAAAATTTATTGAAGTATGCTTTCTAATTTATTCATGACAAGTAATGTCGTCAATTCTGATCTCAAGAATGAACATGCTTAGGCAGTAAAACACACAGTAACAGAAATTGATTCACAGAACAAGTTGTGTGACTTAATTAACTTATATTTAAAACTTAATTTAAAAAAATGGAGTTAATTTAATAAAAAAATATATCGAATAATTTAAGGAAACTACAAAGTTTTTTTTAACTTGTGTTAAACAAAGTTTACATTTAATTATTTAATGGTGCAAATATTTCCTTTTATCAATCAACGACAAAAATAAGCAACTTGAAACACAAAAACAATAATAAATACTGAATAATGTAAATATATATTTTTTTAAAGCTTAAAATTTCTGTTTAAGAAAACAGGTGATACTATTTTTAAAAAAAAAATCTTGAAGACAAAGAAATCCAGTTCTTTTAATGTCATAAAGGATTTATATATTATACATATTTATATCTGTTATACATATTATCATTTATAAAATTAGTATATTTATCAAAAATTGTTAAATTATGATTATTCTTTTCAGATTCCACTTTGCTTTTTAAGTAGTTTAATTTTGGAAGAAAATATTTAAATCATACAGAGAAATATTAGGACTTTTTTTCTTTCTCACTAAAAAAATAATGTATTTTGTCTCCAGTGGAGAAAGGCAGAATAAACAACCTATATATTTCTAGTTCTATACACATGTTTTATATTAAATCTAGTATAGAGCAATACTAGCTCACTCTGTAGAAGACTGAACGCATTTTGAATGTTTTTTTTTTTTTTAATTTGCTAGAGGGAAAAAATTGTGTTCATAAGTTTCCAATGCAAATCCTATTTTCGCCTGCTGGAAAAAAAGGCATGGATTTTTCAACTGTGGTAAAACCTTTCCAAACCTTTTTTTGTGGTAAAACTTTTCCTGCTCTTTGGGCAAAAAGGCAAAACTGTGCTCACAATTTCAGATATAATAAAACTTACCTTATTCTAGCTAGTGATACACAACTATGTACCATGATTAATAATTTCTTAAAACACTGTAATACAAACACACCTTTCCTCTTTTTTTTCAGAAACTATCAATTTAATCTTTTGGTGCCATTTTGTGTTCCAGGAAAATGCCCTGGAAACTCTAATGGTCAAAAACATTAAGCTTAGGATTCAAGCAAACATCATCTTCCTTCCCAATTCCAACTTAACTTTAAAAAATTAAAGGTACCTTTATTTAAGATCTAAATGTAAATTTTAAAATTATGTATCTCTTATAAAAGGCATTATATAATATAGTGGGTCTTAACTCTCTCATACAAATATTCCATGAAAAACTTTTTTATAATTATTTTTCCGTATACATACATCAATCAGTATTTTAGTTGTAGTGATATCAAAGCAAAATAGACATTTTATAGCAATTATATAAATAAATAAACCCACCCTTCTTTACACCTTTCATATGCCAGAGTAGAGGAACATCTACTTTTCCCTCAAGATTTATGTGAAACTCAGTTTGTATTCTCAATAGTAAGTGATGATAAAACCCAATGCCTGCCAATAACTGGTTTATAAGAGCACGTCTGTCATTGTTAGACTCTAACAAAATCTAGAAAGAAAGAAAAAATAGAAAGATCTAAATCAAATATAATAGCAATTATAACTAGATATGAAAAAATACATAAATAATATAGCCAATTTAGTAAATAAAGGATACCAAACCTTATACCCGACAACCAACAGTTTTTAAAATAGATTATCTTGATTCTAATTGGAATTTAAATGATATCAAAGCATATGGTATGGCAAATATGGTTTTTATTTTAAAAAGAAGTATAGTACAAGATCAAGAGAAAATAATATTTTATGTGAATAGACAGTATCTTTTAATTAAAAAAAAATTACTACCAAAAGAATCATTAATTATCATTCGTTAAATACACTTACACTATTCAGGAGCTTTTTAACTATACATGATAAACTGTTAAATCATTGATCATTGAATTGCTAATCTAAAAGTTATTTGGAACATCTGCAAAATATTTTTTGAATATATTTAAGTATTATGGAAGCAAAAGGTATTTCAAAATCTAAAGAAAAGTCAAGCTTTTTCTGCAACAACTTTTGGTGAGCTAGAGGATCACAGAGGCTAAGCTCCACAATTTCATGACCAAATGCTTGATTGTGACAATGTGGTTTGCACTACACACAAGTGGTGTTAACTATCCAGGGAACCAAGGATCCTTAATATAAATATACATGGTGCATAATTGTTATTTTTCTTTTTGACAAAAATAGAAATATGAAATAGGACAAAAAAAGATTGATAAATGTTACCCTCCTACGCTTAAGTTAAATTACATTTACAATTTAAAAAAGAAAAAAAAAACCTATACAACAATTTTGCATAGAATGTAATAAATATGTTGCTATGTATTAATTAAATGTGGGAGGAGTTGGTTCATTTCATTTGTAATCTAAATAAGCAGACATTCATAGAATTTTTTTTTTATATGTATTTTACGTACCTGACTAATAATTGTAAATTTGACATTTAATAAAATGATCCTTCACATTCGTATAAAAACAAAAATTATAAACTGAAGTCAATTTAACATGAATGCACAAAAATATTGTATTCACTTATAGTTAAAAAAAATGCTTAACTCATTTTAAAAATGCACTGCTTTTATTTAAGATTAAAAAACGAACACAGCACTTGAAAATAACTCAACTAGTGTCAGTTGTATTTGATAAATGACTTTTGAAAAATAATATAACTTTTGAAAAAGATAAACCTGATTAAATATGAATTAATATTAGTTCATGAGGAATATGAACTATTGTTAACATATCAATTTATAAGTCAATTATAAAAATATAATTGAAAAAAATAAAATTATAACTATAAACTTAAAGAAACTTTAACACCACATTAAAAAAAAATTACAAATAAATAAAGTAATGAGTAATTTTTCATTCATAACTATGAAATATTAGATAAGTTAAGACTGAAGAAATTTAAAACTATTTACTTTTTTGTTTTGCTTGCATCTGTAAAAGAAATCATAAAAGACTTTTCGCCACAATAAATCCTCCGCTTTTTTCCCATATTCTACAGGATCAGTAAAAATTAGCCGCTCACAAAATTCTTTTAACCTACAAAAATAAGTGAAGAAAAAGCTATAAAGATAATGTACAAATGTATAGATTTAAAAATGAGCAAAATAGTCTTAAAATTAATTTTAATAAGGGACTATAAAGAAATTTATTTTATATAATCAATTATTGCCAGAAAACAAAAAAGAAAACATACCGCATCCTAAGATCAGTCGTTTCAGATGAGAAAAGAACACTAAGACTATTAACTAAATTCAAATGTTGTTCCAACTTTCTAGCAGCATCTGCAGCACCCCTATTTAAATTAATGAAAGTAACAATTATGATTAATAATAAAATATATTTATAAACAGTTTCATTATACAGTTAGAAATGTGATAAACACACTTTCTTGTTGTAAGGCCTCTGAAAATTATGCATTTCAAAGTTTTGATAGTTATGTTTTTTTTTTTTTTTTTTTTCTAATTTGTTTGAATACAACAGGCTGGTTCTTTCAATATTGGAATCAGTTAAATAAATATATAGGAGGGGTCTCTTTAGAAGAAATAACAGACCCTTCACAAAATATCTTTTAATAAAAATGGATCCTTCATAAAATATTTTCACTTAAAAACGGACCCTTTACAAAATAATTAATCTTTTAATCGGACCCTTCACAAATTTGTTTATCTTCATTATTGTTTTGTTAATCGAATAAACCCTTCCCAGAGAGAGGGGAGAGAAAGACAGATAGATGTAAATGAACTAAGTTTTGTCTTCGGCAGACACTTCTTCCTTTATTCGACCGAAATGAATATTCTGGGTTCAGCAGTATAGGCTAAATACCAAATATTTGTATGTTGCATCTCTAATTTAGTAGCAGCAATTTATGTTTATCTTTTAAAATTTTACTTTTTTTATTATAATTTTACAATGTGGAGCATAATCTTGTATCTCTTTACAATTTAAAAACTCCTTGAAAAAGTTTTTTTTGCAATAACAGGATCCTATTTGCACAAATTTACAAAAGCAGGACACTGGTTGAAAGAATGTGACTTAACGTTTATATTATGCTCACAAATTACGAGTAATTTTTTTTACAAAAATAGACCTTTCACAAAATGTCTGGACAGACCCCTGTACGGACTTCTTTTAATAACAGAAAATTGAATTAAATACTTTCCTCAAAGAAATTTAAAATCAATATTTTCATTTCGATTTTACACAGCATAAAATCGTGTTAGGAACAATAAAAAATAAAGTATCATGTTTTCAGAGTTGTCAAAAAATCAGTTTCCATATCCATAGAGTGATAGTCAAAAAAAAAAAAAAAATCACTATTAAAAAAAATTACCTAAAAAAAAATTCAAAATTTTTTATTTTAACCAATAGGTAAATTGAAAGGGAAGCAGTTGTCTCCTTATTTTTTTAGAGCCCTGCACAGAAAAAAAATCTTTATATAATTCATAATTAAAAAATTAGAGAAATAAGATTTAATTAAATGCTTATTTCAGAAAGGTGGTAATTTTAACTGGTCAAAACTGATTTTTACCAAGATATTACATAAAAATGGTTCGAAAATGTCATAATTGGCCTTATTTAGTAATTATTTTTTTTTAACTATTAAAATTTAATAAAAAAGTAAATTAATACATTGACAAATGTAGAAAGCTTATTAATGAAATAAGCTTAAGCAATAAAAGTGGTTCAAAAAATGGACCATGCAATTATAAAAAAAGCCAAATGCAATTAAAAACTTAAAGCACAAGTTTATTACGTATATGAATTCATATGAACTGTTGTGACTGTTTTTCATTAACAAGAGAATTAATTCCTAAATTAAAAATAATATATTACGAAACAACGAAACTATTTGGAAATTTTATAAAAATAACAGCAACACTTGTTGCTTGTAATCAAAATCATCATTAAAATTCAACACAAACCATATAAAAGAGCTTACAAAAAATAAATAAATAAAATAATAATAATAAATAAATAATAAAAAAATTATAACTCTTTGTGTTACAAATTGATGCTGTGTTTATTTATGTTATGAAATTTTCAACTAATGTTAATTGAGTTTCATCTTATGCTAGTAAAATCTGCTGTATTAAATAAATTAAACAGCTGTTTTCAAGAAAAGATGGCAACATAATTAAATTATTTTTTCTGTTAAAAGCAAGCTTCTAAGTCTCATTTGTATGGTCTATTTTGATTTTAAAAATAATAAATATTTTTATTGTAATGTAAATTAATAATTATTTTTTTTATCTCCGACACCATTGCTTTTCTTGTATTATATTTGTTTTCACCTATTTCAATCTATTATTTCACTTTTTCTTAGTAAAATGAAGTAAATTATGAATAGAAACTGTCTAAATATTCTTTTAGTATAATTTAGAACAATGTATTTTACCTCAATTATCTAATAAAATTTGCTTAACTAAGCTGTAGCTAAAAGTATTTATATTAGAACTTAAAATTGATCAATAAAGTTGTTTATATATCTTTTATTTTACTTCTTTATCTTTTTTTTTTTTTTGAGATGAATAAATTAGTTTGAATTTTTCAAAAAACAATTTAACTTCATTTAGAACATTTTGCACTTATCTATTTTTTGTATTTTGTACTTTTCTCTTGAGAAAAGCGATTCAAACACATTCAGAAAACCATTTTTGAGTTTTAGCACTTGCTTATACTTAATTTACCACAAATGCTTGTTAATTGGTTGCCAAATGCATTCAGATGTAAAGTACCAAACTTTGCAAATACAAACAAAGGCACAGTTATGGCTTACAGGGACTAACTCAGTTTTTGCACCCTCTATATATGATATGTCAGACTTAAGGGAATTATTTGGGACTGTTATAAGTTTAGATTCTACAAACTGAATTCATTAATTAAATTATATATCGAATAAGATTTTACAACTATAAATCAGCGTAGCTTTTAGTCAACATAAAAACATTCATTGGTTTAAAATTGAACAGTACATGTTACTAATGTATGTAGTTTCTATTACATTTAGATTTTTATTGAAGGATAAGTGTTAATTTTTTCTCATTATCTCACCAATTTGCAAATAATTTGCATAGCAAACTACAATAATAATACACTTACTATTTAAATGTTAGGTAAATGGGATAAAAGTTGTTATTGGACTAGTAGTTATTGGGCCAGTATTTGAAGAATGACACAGGTGGTCAGTATTTGAAAAGATTTACGTCTGACACGAACAATTTAATTTGAACTTATTATAATCAGTTTTTCTAATAGTACAAATTATCTATTGATTGGTTATAAAGTACTACATATTAAATATAAAAACTTTATGATTATAAACTTGTATTATTTTCTGAGAGTTTTTTCTAAGAAATTTATGTTCATTTTTTACATTTGATACCATGGAATTGCCCAATAAATATTGATAATGAAGTAAGCAGCAATAAATATTGGTAATGATATTTTATACAGTTATACCTCGTTTATATGAACAAGCACAACGTGAACTTATTATCGATTCCCCGTCAAATTGTATTTGGAAATACAATTATAATTTAAAGTACTTTTAACCTGAAATATCTTTTAAGGTGAACACAAATTTTATTACCCTTGAAAAAATTTTACTACTAATGTGAACAGAAAATTTATTTCCTCTGATTAACTAGAAAACTGATCATTCACCTTTCTTAATCTATAAGACGGGGTTTTTTTAACGCTTTGTTTTAATACTGATAATTGCAACATTACAACAGTCAAATGAAAGAGTTGAACAAATTTAATCTGTTGAGGAGGAGAGGGCATTATAAGAGACCATAAGAGCCCTTTAGTTGAAGTATAAATTAAAAAGAAAAATTCAAAGCAAAAAAAAAATTATATCTTAAGTTTTTTGTTTTAAGGGATAAAATTATAAAAAAGAAGAAAATCTTAATTTCAATCTGAGGTCTGACGTGAATCATTTTTTTAACGGACATCAATAAAGAATATTTTAAGGAAATATTTTCATATTCGTACATGTCTTCCAGGTGCTAATGAATTTTTTATTAGAAAATGTTGTATATTACCCAGGAGTGGTTACAAGTTATTTTTTTCATGTTGGCCTTTTCTGCTTCCCCCCCCCCCTATTTTTTTGCTTTTCCTGTGAGACACTGCCAGATTCTTCTAAGAATTTGGCGATTTTTTTTTGGAGTAGATACTGATACGGAAAACGTCCTTATTCAAAGGGCCATGCAAAATTATTTACTTAAGCACTCTATAGTCAAGCAATAATTTTGTACATTTTTCTTGTTTGCCTAGCATTATTTTAAAAAATCTATCTCTCAATAAATAATCACATAATTATATAAAATAAGATATTTGAAAATGGTATGTTTTTTAAATGAATATTATTTTTAAATAATCTCAGATTTCATTAAAGGAAAAAATTCCTTATGGTATGAGAAAAAAATTATATTAGGTGTAACTGTGATTTGTGATTATACAATTTATTTAAGGAGTATTTAAGGACATAATGACCGATCTTAAACAGAAACAAATCAACAGCAAAAGAAAAGTTTTTGTTCTGAGTCATAACTATTTACAGGTAAAAGTGCAACGTTTAATAAAATTAGGTAAACATGTTACGCAATACCTCAGTGAATCTATAGGACGAAGGTTATCAAAAAAATTGCTAAAACTCTCAAAAGGTTAAATTAATTCAAAACAGATGACAAAAACAAATTAAACAAGAAATATTAAAAGACTATCAGAGGTTAAAAATTAAGCATATTATGAATAAAATTTACCTATAAAGTCTTCGGGAAGCTTCGTTCCCGAACTTAATACTGTGTTTAGAAACTGTGCTCTTCATACCTCACAGAATCCTAAATCATTTTAAGATGGAATAATATAATTAACAACTGAAAACTTCTTGATGTTTTTTACATAAGTACCATAATTATTTTATAGGAAGCGATCCAGAAAATTTATTAAAATAAGAAAACAAACTTTTAGTAAACATTTTCCAATTTAATACGCAGTTAAAGTTATGAGCAATAGATACCACATGTTCAAACAGTCATTGGTGGATTTGTCCGGATTGAACTAACGTTAAAGTCGCTTAAAACTGAAACGAACTTTTTATCCGATTAAAACTATGCAATTTTACACTTTAAAGAACATAAACTGACGCAAGCAGTACAGCTCTTCCTCTTTAACGAATCAAATTTCGAACGATGAAGTAGTACTATCGATAAAGTTGTATGTTCTCCTTTAAAAATTTATATATTCAGTATAAATGTCAGAAATAAACAAGAATACTTTTCTGTTTACTATAATTGTGCCTCCAAAATCTTCAAAAGAAAGTCATCCGGATAAATCGAGTCAACTTTTCATGTACTTCTACTTTAATGCATTCCCAATTATAAAGACCCAATACAAACAAAAAAGTGCATCATCAGTGTTTATAAATTATTACGTATTGATATTATTTATTTGAGAAGAATACCATGGATTCGAGTGAAATTTTTGAGTTAGAGCCTTCTCTTCAAAATATATTAGATCAAAAAACCCTCAAATGGGTTTTTGTGGGTGGTAAAGGAGGAGTAGGCAAAACAACATGTAGCTCATGTTTAGCAGTACAATTAGCAAAAGTTCGAGAAACTGTGTTAATTATATCCACTGATCCTGCTCATAACATATCTGACGCATTTGATCAAAAATTTTCCAAAGTTCCTACTTTGGTGAAAGGGTTCAACAATTTGTATGCTATGGAAGTTGACCCTAATCTGGGAGCTACTCAGCTACCTGAAGATTACTTTGCGGACGATGATCCAATGAGGTTAGGAAAGAATATTCAAGAATTGTTAGGAGCTTTTCCGGGTGTTGATGAAGCTGTTAGCTATGCTGAAGTCATGAAACTTGTTAAAAGTTGGAATTTTTCTGTGGTGGTTTTTGACACCGCTCCTACTGGTCATACCTTGAGATTATTGTCCTTTCCAAAGCTGGTTGAAAATGGCCTGGGGAAACTCCTGAAGATAAAATCTCAGTTAAGCCCTTTTGTGTCTCAAATTTCTAACCTTCTTGGAATCCAGGACTTGTCTGCTGATGTGATGTCATCAAAAATTGAAGAGATCCTACCAATCATTCGCCAAGTAAATGAACAATTTCGTGATCCTGATCAAACCACATTCGTGTGTGTTTGCATTGCTGAATTTCTCTCATTGTACGAAACTGAAAGACTGGTACAAGAACTTACTAAATGTGGTATTGACACGCATAATATTATTGTAAACCAACTATTGTTCCCTAATACAGTTGGAAAATCATGTAGTATGTGTTGTGCTAGGTTTAAACTGCAAGAAAAGTATTTAGATCAAATCTCAGATCTGTATGAAGATTTTCATGTTACCAAACTTCCACTTCTTGAACATGAAGTTAGAGGTACAAGCAAAATAGTTGCATTTTCTGATAATCTTGTGAAACCTTATAAATCTGCATAGTTTTATAATATGAAATAAAGTGTATTATAAATACTTTCTACAAAGTGTTTAGATTATTTTTTATAGAATATGAATCGGCATGAGGCAGTGTAGTAAAAACTAAAACGTTTTCATTCAATTACTATTATATCTAAAAGGTCTTATTTAATTATTTGGTAGAAATATATATTTACAGTTTGTTTAAAAAAAAGAATCTATATTCAGAATTATTTTGTTTTCATATGTTTTATATCTTTGTTTCTTAATAAATGCATGTTTCACTTGGTAATGTTTTTGTTTTTCTCTATTTAATAGTAAAACAGGGAATACGATCTTCAAGTTTTGGGGTAGATGCATTCTAATTCATTGTTGAGTTGGTATAATAACTTTTTGTTTAGAGTTTTAAATAACTTATCCAGAGTTTATTCTAGGCAGGTTAAGCAGGGCGCAGCATCCTGCTGCCCTTTTAGTCAAAATAATCCACCCTGTTGCTCCTGAAGTAAATAAGTGCCCTGATGTAATAGACTTCATACCCTTTTTGCCCTTTCTTTCTTCAACCCTTTTTACTTTTTCGCCAAACTCTACAATGGATTTCTTAAACTTTTGTTATTTTCAACTCTTTTTATTTAGTTTGTTGTTGCTGTCAATACATAGATTTATATGGGAAAGGAAAAATAGCCACAACACCCCCTTGTTGCACTTGTCTTTGAAAGTTTGCAGTTACTTCCACTATCATTAAATCATAACTACAGACACTTAAAAACATACATTTATTATTTTATTAATATATACATGCATTTTAAATAAATTACTAAGCTAGTTAGCTCATTAACTCGATATATATGTTAATTTATTATTTATTATTATGTTTTTTAATAGAACGTGTAAAGCCCATAGAAAGAAATTATTACCTTTTTTGAATAATAATGCCCTTTTTTTAAACTTTTGCACCCTGCTCTTTACTCTGCCTAGAATGAGCTCTGACTTATCCACACTTTTAAAATCTTATTTTGATTATAATAGAAATAATATTAAATTTAATGAATTTTAAATTATTTATCAAGACTAAGTAATCTTTAATTAAATTTATTAAAACAGAAATTATGAATTAAAGCAAAAGTTTTATCAGCTCTAGAAAAATATTACCTTGGAACGAAGCAAGGTGGCATGTCTGGAAATTACGCCATGACATGAAATTTTATTCTTTGAAAAAGCCGTTTTTTGACGTATATTTTTGAATTATAATAATTTTTTAAGTAAAGTTTGGTCTATGAGCAAAACTAAAAAATAAATATATTGTGAATTATCATTTAATGTGTTAAATGGAGAAAGCAAGGTGGCATGTCTGGAAATTTTGCCATGAAATTAAATTTTATTCTTTGAAAAAGCCGTTTTTTGACGTATATTTTTGAATTATAATAATTTTTTAAGTAAAGTTTGGTCTATGAGCAAAACAAAAAAATATATATATTGTGAATTATCATTTAATGTGTTAAATGGAGAAAGCAAGGTGGCATGTCTGGAAATTTTGCCATGAAATTAAATTTTATTCTTTGAAAAAGCCGTTTATTTTACTTATATTTTTGAATTATAATGATTTTTTAAGTAAAGTTTGGTCTATGAGCAAAACAAAAAAATATACATATATATTGTGAATTATCATTTAATGTGTTAAATGGAGGAATGTAACTTCAAATATTAAATCTTACAATTTAAAATTTTGTACCACTTGGAATATACAGTGAATTCGCGATAACTCGAATCTGATAGGACTGACGAAAAACTTCGACATATCGGAAGTTCGACTTACCGTTAGTTTCGGTTTTGGTCAAAATATTGTCGGATTATTTAATTAATGCTTATTAATCACAAATCTTCTAAATGCTTAAAATATTTAAGATCATTTTTCTGGCAAGCCATTTACGATAAGACTGTTTGAAGCACTTTGTGATACCCTGGTCCATCGGCTGCAACTTTGCTGTTGTGTTTGGCGGTAGCTTGCAAGTTTACTGCTTTCAAATTAGGTAGATCACTATGCGCTGTGCATTTATACATAAAGAGTATCACTTTTCTTTTTTAGCGAAGAATTTTCGATCCAATTTTCTTACATAGTCTTCAAATAAAACTGATTTCATCCAAAACTTTTTGTTAGACTTGTAATCCAAAGTACACATTTTTACATTCTTGAAACATCGGGAATTTCGGTATTTTCCGATAACAAGTAAGGGCAATTTCTCTGTCCCAGACGCATTTCCTCCAACTAGGACAGACTAACGTTCCTAGCTCATTTTACCCTCTGAGCAGTTTTCATCCTTATAAACATCATAGTCTTATTTGGAAGACATTTAAAAAATAAACCCATTTCATCAATATTGAAAACATCATTTTAACTGTATCCTTGAAGTAAATTTGGTAACGTTTCATTTAACCACTGTTCACATACTTCAAGAGGGGCAGCTTTAGCTTCTCCATGAAGAGTGCGAAAGACATTGTGTGTGTGTTGCAAAAGAAGGGGCAAGATATCAACTCCTAGGTTTTTTTTTCTTGCTTTAAAAGATCCAAAAAAATCGAGTTAAAGGGAGTAAAATTCGAGTAATCGAGAATAATTAACATGAAATTAAAGATGAAAGGGTCGGGACCTCACAAAAAAATCGAGTTATAGTAATATTCGAGTTATCGTACTTCGAGTTATAGCAAATTGACTGTATATATATATTAGGTCATAGTCAAGTTATTATCCATTAATCCAAATGATTTATGTTTCAGAAATACTTAAGTGTCAAACATTCTACAACAGGGGTTTCCAACCTACATGAGGCCAGGGGCCACAATTAAAAACACAAATCAAATGGCGGGCCGCAACTTTATCAAAATTTTATGTAGGACTCTTTTATGTTTGAAGGAACATTAAATATTACTGTCAGATTTTTACCAAGTTGTACAAAACAAAAGTATTGAATTACAAATTAAAATAAGAAGTAGATTTTTAAAAATATTTGATTGCATATTAAAAAATTCAGGCTACAATAACTTTAATGTGCACCTATGTATTAAACAATTAGTGTGCAACACATATCTATTTATTAAGATATAAAACTTTAAAAAGGTTGGTATTAAAACTTACATAGTAGTACACAAAATGTTCAATGAGAAAATTGAGGTTTGTCTGCTGCCACCATCAGAGAATAGATATTTACATTTAAAATTTACAAGTGTGTGTGTAAATATTTCCGTCCAAAATGAGTGGTTTCGAAATGTTAAATTGGAGAATTTCTTGAAGAAAATTTCTGATACACACATGCTAAATTATATTCACAAAATACAAAGAAATGAAATAAAAAAGAGCAACATGCACGATTATTTTTGTATTTGAATAAATATTTTCCTGGATGCAAAACCTGAGAAATTAATTTTTTTGCACCGTTTGTATGTTAAATTTCACAGAAATGAAGAAATTAGGTTTCTATTAGCGAGAAAAGTATTTTAAACCCATACTGATTTTTTACAAAAAATTTTCGCAAAAAAATAACAACTAATATATTTTAGTTCGTGGGCCAGTTGGAAACCACTGTTCTACAAGGTTCCTTAAAAACTGCTTAATTTTTATTTTGGAAAATAAGGGCCTTTAAGAGTACTTAATTTTGGTTCAAAGTTTTCATAAAAGTCTTTAATTTTCAGTATCACTATAGTTGATTGAAACAATGTTTCAGTCTTATAAAAACATTTAAAATAAAAAGTCATTCTTTTATTGCCTAGAATGGGACTGTGCATCAAGGTTAGAGAGACAAGAAGGGATGTGTGCGAGGATGCTACAATCAAGGGAAAGAAATCATGTCCTTCATTCATTAATATTTTGGTTCTTTCATTAATATTTTTTTTCATTAATATATTCTTCTTTTTGCTCAGAATGGTTCCCCATTAGGAGAATGAAGTATTCTAAAAGAAAAGAATTGTATTGGACAAGGAATCACAAATGGAAGAGATCCTGCTTTTTTTTGGGGGGGGGGACTGTTTTAAGGTAGAAGCACTTACCTTTGAAATTGACAGAGTTCAAGAAATTCAGTTCTACTGCTAGCATATGTACTTATAAAAAAGAAGTAAAAAAATTTTTAACTCTAATCCATAAAAGAAACTATTTCTAAAAAACATGAAGAATTAAATGTGTTCAATATTTCAATGTGTAATGAGTAACTCTAAATTTATAAAAAGGAGTATCATCTTTAAAATTCCTAATTGTGCTAAAAAAGTAAGAAGTTCTGTAATAAACAAGGTTTGAAAAAGGGGATTTTTGTGAAAAAATCCTAGCCTATCTAGATTTTTTTATCAAAAACCTGGGGTTTATCGGATTTTTGATGTAAACCTCTGGTTTTTTCAGAAATACTTAGCATTTTTATTTCTAAGTATCTAATAGAAATACATAATTTGCTTCTAACAAGAAAGTTAAATATTTGGTAACTATTTATAACTTGTTTTATTGGTATATTACCATTTTTTGGAGATTTCAGATTGTTGCACTATTATTTTTATTTCTGAAGGACCGATTGTTACATAAAAAATTAAATCTACTCAATTAAAAAGTAACAAATTTTTTAAATTGGATTTGCAGAGGAATCGAAGCAAATAGGCGCATAAAGTAATGATAGCTCAAATGAAAATCTTGATCTTAAAGTTATCAAAATTATCAGTTCATTCTTAATCATCAAAAGTTATCAAATTATTTAATGCAGCCTCTAATATTTTTTTCCTTATTTACTTGAAAATTATTCTAAATATATTTATTTTTACTTTTCCTTTAATAAAATTTCGATGACAGATAGAAACTTACAGATGAACTAAATGTTTGTTAATGAAATTTAAACATCACACTACTTAAACAATTTAAAAATTTTAAGTTATTGTTTTCCATTTTCTCTTATCCCATTCCTAGAAACAGCTATAAGGAAACAAAATTTTATAATCACTGCTTAAAAATATAAATGTAGGATTACATAGTTGACTAATCTTGCAAGTGACAGTAATAAAGTAAAGCTGCTATTTGTTAATATTACGAGCGGATTATACCAAAATTTCTTTTAATAAAAAAAGTGAAAGTTTGATGTGAGGAAATGTGTTCATTAAAGTTTCAAAACCATGTTCTGCCTCACTAGGAAAAAATCGCTGCTCGAAAAGAAGTGCTTTCTAATATTGTATCAATAAAACCAAAGCAAAATATATGTATTGATAAGAGCACAATATATGCATCGATATATTTTGCTTTGGCTATATTGATGCAATATTAGAAAGCACTCCTTTTTGCAGATATAATCGTGTAAGCTGATGAAGAGATTATATAAATTCATTATTTTGTTTTTCGGCTTTTTAATATGTAATACTTAATTTTTAAAAATATTTTATTTTAATAATTTGTCTTCTTATGTTTTAATTAATCTTTATTATTTTCCATGTTTTTAACATCTTAATTTGAGTTCTATATACTTACAGCTTATGCGCAGTATATGTATATTAACGCACACGCCAATTATCTGAACCTCACAAAATGGCAATCAAGAATTTAAACTTTATATGTTTAACTTCATGCTTCGAATTGTTTTAAAATAAAAATAAATGTAGAAAAGAAAATTTTGCCTGTAAATTATTTATCTCTCATTTAAAAGTATATTATTTTGTTTAACTTTTTTTTTTTTTTTTTAGTTCACTGTGACCTTTGAAACAAAGAATTTTTTGTTCAAGCATCAGTCAGCAATAGAAGCATTTATTTCCTCTGCGGAGGGATGTGTAAAGGATGATTCGATTGTAGTTTTCGCCAAGAAAATGTTAAAGCTCGCTTGAAATAGAGACATTTTTTTTACAACTCAGACACAAAAAAATATCTTTTTTTTTTTTAATTGTAAATTTAATGACACTAATATTGAGTGAAAAATTGTGCTCTTAGAAGGGACTGTGTCCCTTCATTTATAAAATGTGAGTGGGTCTAAAGCCCGGCCCCACCTGAGCTTTTAAGCCCATTTGAGAGAGATTCATCATTATTAAAGATTTAACGCAGAATAATGTTTAGAAAAGTTATTTTTCATATGTAGAAAGTATGCTAAAAGTTTTTGTGTATTCCTCGCAGTACAGGAATTATAATTTTAAAACTTACTTAAATAAGGTTATACAATTTCGAGAAATGTAATCAGTATTGCTCACAGATCATCTTTAGTTCCTAGTTAAGCTGGTACTGTACTCATTGATCTGAAGTTGTGTGGTCTTCAAGCCACCTTTGGGTTAGATCAGTATCCAACAGGGAATTAAGATTTCTCAATCATACGTAAGTTTAGAAGCGTCTCAATCATTATCCTTTTATTAAAAATTGGGAATGGAATTGACAATTAACTATTATTTTCATTTTAACATAGCCTTTACTGGAATTTGCTTTTTGTTCATTTAATTATTCAGAATCGTGTTAACGCGTTATTAGACATTTTTTAATTTTATGATGTGGTGCCATGAAGATCAAGCCTTTTCCGGTAAGAGCCATTAATTTTAAATTTATATTGTTTAAAAGTGAGAAAAGCAATATAGCATTAAAGTTTTTTACAACCATTATAATCATCACCAATTTTTTCATTATGTGATCAGTAGAAAGGAGAAGCAGCTTTATTTGAAGGAGAGTTTCAAGCAGGGCTCGAAAAAACTCAGAAATTTTACCCGTCCCCGAGGACGGTTTGTCCAACAATGTACCCATCCCCTCCTTTGAAGCTAACCCGTCGCTTCTAAATAAATAAAAATATAATTTTCTCTTATTTATTACTAACATTTATATAAATTGCACAATGAATTCGTAGTTACTAGGATTACATTATACAGTAATAAGAGAAATACTAGGTTACTAATAGTAACCTAGTATTTCTTTTATGAAATAATTTATTTCTTTTATGAAATAATTTATTTCTTTTATGAAATAATTTAAATGACAAAGGTCAATTTATCTGGAATGTCAATTTATTCGAAGGTACTGCGTTTTTAAAATGAATCGAATATGACGTTTGCCAGTTCCACAGTCAAGCCACCACAATGATTTACAGAGGTTTCTGCACAGAAATCTGAAAGAGGTTTTCCATTTAGGTAGATGTTCATAATTGCAACATTACGGGAAAATGGCCGTCCGCGCGTACGTCGGATTCGAGAAATTCGTTGTCCGCGGGGAATTTTTGACCGCCGAGGACGAGCGGTTTTTCGAGCCCTGGTTTCAAGTCTCACATCACTCTTTGCAGACGTCGCATTTTACATTTTAGTGAAAACTTGAAAAACCATTCTTCTTATTAAAAAAATTTTTCTACATAAGCTGTGTACATAGACTATTTCCAAAAGGCTGAATCGTAATGTGGGCCTCTTACCAGATAAGGACATTTAATTTTAAATACAGTCGGACCTCTATTTAACGAAGTCGCTAAATCCCGAAAAAAAATTCGTTATATGGAAAATTCGTTAAATAGAAAATCATCTTTTGAAATACTTACACAACGTAGAATAGGTTTTAAATTCATGGATACTAGAAATAATTAAAATGGCAATTGATGCACCTTTATCTTGTAATTTTTTTCTTTAATAGTCAGGCACTTTCGCTTCGACATTTTGCAGCCGTAAGGAAAGCAACAAGCAGCACTCTGATCAGCAATCTTAAAACAGGAGCTCTACCGAGTGAGCAACGAGAAAGTTGAAAGTTTTTCTAGAAAGGAAGTGAACAATGGGGGTGGAGATAATAGGACATGTCAATAAGGGACCAGGGACCACACACTTTGATGACCCATTCCTTTTATCTTCTCTGCTCATTTCCTATTCAAGGAATTTGACCCTTTCCCCCTTTTTCTAGTGGGATTGCATTTCCTGTATGAAATGCAAACAAAAAGGGAAAGGAATTTTACTGCTTTCTCTAAAAGTTAAGGGGATGCGAAAATCAGTTCAAGGTCATTTCCCCCATAAAATACGTTAACGAGTTAATAATTTTCTCAAATATTTTGGGAAATGGGGAAAGTAGATCTAAAAAAAAATTCGTTAAATAGAAAATTCACTTCGCTATTTAGAAGTTATTTAACGAAGAAATTTCCAAAATGTTCTTGGTTCCACGAAAAAATTCGCAAAATAGAGAAATTCGTAAAATGGAAGTTCGTTATATAGAAGTCCGACTGTATATTCAATAAAAGACTTAAATGCTTCTACTCTAATAAAGGTTAAAAGGGGCTGTGGTGCAGACAAATAATATATCAATATTATTTTTAATGCGAACATTTAAATGGAAAAAAAGCAATGTAAAACTTTATGAGAGAGGGATTTGCGATCAAAGAGTTCTAAAAAAATAATATTCATAAGCTAACAACACATTTCGCAAAAAAATAAAATAAAAATAATGTTGAGAACGATTATAGTTACTTCCCCTATTGGAATAAAAAATCATTACTTCAAAACAGTATTTTAGGAAGAATCTTTCTATCTAGCTTTCGTAGTCTATAAATAAAATATTTTTAGTTCATTTATTATTATTATTGTAGAGCCGCTAAATTTAACTTACAATCAACTTTTTGAGAAAACAATTCGAATTAGTTACTATTCAAAATTCAATAGCTATAATTTACTTTCAATGTCTTAGGGATTTATTTTATTTTTAATTATATTGATGCAAGAAATGTATTCCAAAATTCAGGGAGGAATTTCCTATAACTGAATTTCTCGCAAGTTGCAAACTATACGCTTTCTTTCCTTCTCAGCCTGCACCAAAAAGGGTGCATTTTGAATCATCACTACGTTTATGCTTTCAAAAATTTACGGAGTTTGTTCAAAGAAGAGAACAATTCCAAAGTTGCATTATTTTACATCGCTTTTGTCACAAAAAAATATTATAAATTTATTAAAGTATCTAGAATTTTACTTTAAAGGATCTAGATTCATTTTATCAAATTTTAATAACTAATATATTTTATATTTTGCTAGATTTTAAAATCCACTCTGCAGAGGATCAAAATTGTGATGGCATGTCTTCGGATCTTCCTCAGGGATGTTTCCCAGACCGTCGCCAATAGCCCATTGTGCAGCTCTAGTGCGACGTAAATGAGCAAAAACAACAGCTAGATTTTAAGTAAATTAAATTTAATTCTCCGCACTGTCTTGAATGCCAGCCGTTTTATAACCCTAAACTTTGGCGATCAGCTGAAATGGGTGATTGCCAAGAGCTTGGATGCTCAATTTTTTATAGTGAGCGAAAATGGCGAAAACGTTTGAACTGGAATGATGTTACGAATACACTAGGAAATACATATTTTTCCTTACAATATTTTTTTTTCTTGCAAAGAGATTCAAAGGATACTGGACATTAGTATTGCACCGCTTGATATAAAATGGCTCTAGGTGTCAACATTTTTACTTGCTAGCCATATATTGCAGCTACCTCACTACAGAAATCAGTAATTTTGCAGGTATCATTTTCGTAGCATTTTTGTCGGATCTGTGTTTTTATTTAAAGCAAAAATTTTTGTTGTTAATTATAAAAATTATTTTTAGTGTGTGTGTGTATTGAATATTATTTTAAAGGAAATATAAATAACAAATAAGTTATAACTTTAATAATACAAGGTTGGAAGGAAACCACTTTTCTGTTTCTTATGAGTAAAAGGATAAATTAATAATTATTTTGCACCGTAATTTTAAAGTAACCATTAAAGTTATCAACTTTCCTTGTATGAATATGCTTAAATGGTATTAAAATAAAAATATTGATTTACATTTTATTATATTATTGGTTTTAAGAATTACTTTACATGTATTAAAGTTTTCTGTTTACATATTTTATGATTTGTTTGATGCTGCTGTGATAACATTACTACTGTAAATGATATTTTTAAAATTAAAATTTAGAATAATATTGAAAAGCACAAGTTAACCGTGTCTTTATGATCCGTCCACTGCGGGACAAGAACTTAGTTAAAGAACGTGTAGAGCAGGTTTGACGGAAGAACATGTTTGCAAAATTCAGTTTCGAAATGTATAGAAACATGGGGATGTTAAAATCATGCTTATTCAAGAAAACCATGTAACTTAAATATTTGTCAGAATTCAAATGACCTTTTATAATATAATAATAAAAATACAGTATACACTAATGACCAATAAAATTGCTACACAAAGAAGGAGTGCAAGTAACAGAATGATATTTATTGGGAACATACATTATAGTTGGAAGAACAAGTGATTACATTTTCAGAATATTTGGATGTATATAGATCCTGAGAAATCAGTATACTTAGAGCAGCCTCCCCTGCCAGTAATAACAGCAGTTATTGGATAACATGGACGGGTAGTAGATGTGTAGCGGGTGGATTAAAACATGGGATCTTATTTATTAAGATTTGCAAATCGAGAGGTGATCTAAATAAAGGGTGGGTTTAAATATTCTCCTTTTTTAAGAGTACATTAAGACTAAGTTAGAAAATCTCCACATCCTGGGAAAAGTATTTATAAATATTAAGGAATAAAAATTCTAACTATGATATCAATATTTGAATTTCCTTATAGGTCTACCATTCTAATAAAAAAAAAATTATTGAATTAAAATTGAATTTTACATTACAACAGAAATTTATTGCAACAAAAAGTTTAGGACCAAATATTGAATTCGTGAAAGTTTGCTCTGAAATAGTCCGTAAAGATATAACCGTTAACATATATTTTAAGAATTCTTATCAAAGATGGCAACAAAAATGTAATGAAATGGGAGTTGCAAATTTTTTAAAGCACTAAAAACAAAAATTCTAAGAAATTTAACAAATCAAATAGAATAAAGAGGATGTAATAAATACTAAAAGAGATTTAGTTATAGGTGTTTTTAAACTCCTCTCTGTTTCTTGTTCAGTGCATCCACCTTCTTGTACAGCGATTTGTGAAATTCACTAGCGTTTTTGTACTACAGTTGGATAAAGATTAATTTGCGACCCTCACCTATGAGTCGACTTTTTTGTTTTAACTTAAGATAAGGATTATAGTAAAGCATATGAAAAATGGTTTATCGATATTTTATTTTTCAGCAATACCAGGATGCAGTGGAGTAAGTCTCCCAAAGAATTAGAAGAAAAGAGGACGCCTAAAAGACAAGATGTTTAACAAAGATAGTGTGAAAGTTGCAAATAATACCAACGTGATAATACCAATTATACCAATTACGTGAATGGATGGGTGGTCTAATGTAAACAATAACAAGCGTCCTTAAACCGGAAAAAATTTAGAAAATTTCCAGTGTATCCCTCCGCTTATGTTATGACTACGAGGCGATGTGTGAACAAGCCTAATATTCTATGCAGTTTTGTTATTGTAATTTGGGTTCAAATCTAAACATAATTGTACCATTCATAAGAGCTTTCAGAAATGTATTGATTCTCAGAGGTCGTAAGGCCAAAAAAATTTTTGGAAAGTTAATATCTCATTGTGAATAATTCTTAAGGTTTGCCATGTTTTGTATTTTATCCCTTATTTGGCTACATTTGAATAAAATGTCGCCAAAAATATCTTTTTAAGTTAGCCTAATTAGAAAATATCCTAATGATTATAATATTAATATGATAATGCTGAAGTTTAAAGGCTGAAAGAAAGAACTCGGTACATGTGAAATACTGCATAAGATATGATGCAATAATATGATGGCGCGTTTTTTCAATCTGCTGCGTAAAAATATATCGGAAGCAGTAACCCGGAAGTCTCGAAAGAGCAATTTTATCACTAGCGCCACCACCCTTAGCTTTACACGATCACCCATCCATAAATAGAAAGCATTTAGTTATGAGTTTTCATAGATAATTTTATAATTTATAAGCTTGTCCCTCGTATGTATGTTCTTTTTCCCCCTCTCATTCTGACTGGAAATTCGACCTCGTATTCGATTGTTTTATAAAATACAGATGACTATGATTATAAGAAATAGGGTTTAAGTGTGCATCAGTGGTTTTCTGAAAATTATGCAAGATTCAAAAAGTTTTTTCTCTAAATATATTGGTTATATGATTAGTTAGCAATAAAAATTGAAGAATACAACCAAAACGGAATTATTTTTATTAAATTCATTGGTAAAACGTTTTCTCTTTATTATATTTGAAGAACAACGACAACAACCTACTGTATTTAAAATGTCGTACTTAAGTTTTTACACGCCTCTTATCACAACTCGTTGCGAAATTCTGCTCTGTTAGCTAGGCTTCAATTTTAAATTTCATATATTTCTTTAATACAAAAATTCAAATATATAAGAAGAGTAAATTAGGGAGGTATTGAATCTATCTTATTTTTTGGTTGGATAAAACTTGGCAAGCATGCATACTCTTTTATTCGCTGGATTCCTTTAGAAAGGAAAAGTGAGTACATATAAACATATAGTACATTTACACTGGTGGACAAAATTAAGAGATGGAAAGCATTTTCGCACATTCATTCGCACATGCAAGATACCCGCACACCGCTCCCTGTGTTTTACAATGGTACCGTGAATGCCCAGAGATACAGGCAGGAGGTCCTAGAGCCCTATGTGCGTCTTTTCAGGAGCGCTGTTGGCCCTGAGTTCATTTTTATGGACAACAATGCGCGATCACATAGGGCTCTCATGGTTGATGAGTATCTGGAAAGCGAGGATATTCAACGAATGGATTGGCCAGTCTAATCCCCTGACCTGCATCCTATTGAACATGCTTGGGATGCTCTTAGGAGAGCTATTGCGATGCACCAACCTCCCCCCAGAACCATTCTGGAGTTAAAAATTGTTCTGGTGGAAGGATGGGAGGGTCTTCCACAAGTTCCTCCTTAACTCCCTTATTAACAGCATGCATATTCGTTGTGCATGCTGTCTGTCTGTCAGGGGTGACCATACACCATACTAGAGGCAACACACACTGTACAAGCCTCACTTTTATTGTCATCTTTTATCCTTAAGTTCAGACTACATTGGATTTATTGGCAATAGATCTTGCCAGTGAATGGCACTTTCATTTTTTTTTGCATACTTTATTATCATGGAATAAGGTATATCCATACCAAATTTCATTTCTTTATATTCAGTATTTTTTTAGATATTTGGGAAAATGTCTTCCATCTTTTAATTTTGTCCCCCAGTGCATTTGATTTAAATTAACTCACATGTGTCTGAAAAAATATACCCTTGCAAACCTTTCTTGTAACGATTTAAAAAAAATAATTATTAGACGATTACACCCAGTGGCGGACTAAGGCTAAAGCGGGCCCTAGGCAACATTATAATTTCGGGCCTATTTTTCAGTTGTTGTTGTTGTTAATTTACGTCATACTAGAGCTGCACAATGGGCTATTGGCGACGGTCTGGGAAACATCTCGGAGGATGATCCGAAGACATGCCATCACAATTTTGATCCTCTGCGGAGGGGATGGCACCCCCGCTTCGGTAGCCCGACCACCACCGCGCGAAGTCGAGCACTTTACGGTAGCACAGTTTAACGAGGACCAATACCGCACACCCTCGGTCCCTACGCAGACTGATCCAAGGGGTCACCCACCCGCACACTGACCGTAGCCAGTGATGCTTGACTTCGGTGATCTGCTGGGAACCGTGTCTTAACGATCAGTCCACTGCGGGACCCTATTTTTCAGGCATGACGCATACTTTGCGTTTGGTAGTTTGGCTTTAAAGCATACAGTGTGTAGTTCTATTTAATTATCGGGTTCCAAGGTAAACAAGGGTAAAAATAATATAGATGTACAAAAATTAAATAAACATGATTTATTAAAGCAAACAAACATAAACATAATTTATTAGAACAAACAATAATACTTAAACAAATATACCCAGATTGAGTTATATTGCCTTTTTTTCTCACTTTTAATACTGAAAACTCGTCAATTAGTTTGTCATAATTAGTACAGTTATTTAATAACTCTTTTTTTATATAAAGTAATGATAAACTATTTAATTTTCGTTGGCCTAATGTGGATCTTAGAATTTTTTTATTCTGACTATTACTGAGATTGATCTTTCGTCGCTTGCATTGCTTATTGGAAGGGTTAAATAAATTCTCAGAATTATGTTTAAATTAGGGAATATTGCAATAATATTATTTTCCTGAATAAATGACCACATGGATACAAGCGAAATAATATTTTATTTACTTATAAAAGTCTTAAATTGCAATACTTCATTTTCCAGTTTTGCTAGCTTTAAATCTTGTTCATAAAATTTTAATTCCTCGATTGAAGAGTCACAAACATCACTATCATGAAAAATTGTTTTGAATTTATTGTTAATAGTTCTATATCCCTCAGATCTTTTTTTAATGTTAAAGAATTGCATAGAACAAAAAATTTTAACTTTAAAATGTTCTTTGCCACTGAATCATATTTCATGTTCTGGAATTTCATCATGAAATCGTATTTTCGTATTTTCTGCCGTTTTTTATCATTAGTATTTCCAATATCTTTAACTTTTTTTGCTTCTTTTTCTTAATTGTCAAAATCATTAACAGTTGGTATGAAATCTATCAATGAATCATATATTAAAACTGCTGTATTTAAAGATTCGTCTTTTTGTTGAAGAGTCTTGTTTGAAGCATCTATTCTCTCTAAAATCTTTTCCCATATAGAAAGTAACAGTACATACTCAAATGTATCAAGTTTTTTATGTAAATCGACAGCTTTGAATCTTGTTAATGGTTTTTCATCTTTGTTTGAGGAAAAATGACGTAAGCAATGTTTAATTTCTTCATAATTTTCATTTAAGGATTTCACAATATTGGAAAATAGCAGACCACCTGGTGTCACAAATAGGTTTCATACTCAAGTGTTTGCTCTTACAAAATTTTTGGAATGCATTCCCCCTATGTGTAGAATTTGAAAAAAATACGTACAATTCCTGCACGATATTGAAAAAAGCAATGCAACGATGCGAATGTAATTTTCCATGCTTCCAATTTTCGGCAGCAGCGTTTCCAATTAAATTTAATGAATGATTTGTGCATGCTATAAAATAGACAGAAAAAATATGTTCTTTTATTCTAGATTGGAGTCCTTTATATTTACCTGACATATTAAACGCATTATCATAACCCTGCCCCAGACAGTTAGTGATGTCTAAATCTACATTATTTAAAAATTCTTAAATGACTTTTTCCAAGTTTATACCAGTATGAGAAAATATAGGAAGAAATCCCAAAAATCTTTCTTTTATATCACTTGGAAGAACATAGCGAATAATAACGGTCAGCTGATCTACGTGAGATATATCAGGTGTTGAATCAATAATTAGAGAGTAAAATTTGGCTTCCTTTATTTCGTTCACTTAGTGAGTTGTAAATCCTTCGTCCACCCTTGTCGTCTTTATCTATCAAAGATTCGGCATAATTTGAATACGTTTCAGCTATAATTATGAATATCAAGTTTTTCTGTTAAATAAAAATAAAAATTAATTACAAAAATTGAAAACCTAAATTTCGGGCCCCAAAAATTACGGGCCCTCGGCACGTGCCTATGTTGCCTAGGCCTTAGTCCGCCCCTGATTACACCACTTGTCTAAAAAACATATCATCAAAGGAAGCTCTTATTTTACTAAGCATTCAGTTCATCCCTTAACCTCAGTTAATGTGTGCATTGACATTTAGATTTTTATCGGATGTCATTGATACGTGACACTGACATGGTTGACAATGAGATGTTATCACACACAAAAGGATAAATTTTAAATTAAATAATTGCCATTTTTGAAGAATATAGTTCTGTTTTGTCTAATCCGGGCCGTTAATATATATTTTACGAATCATTATGAAAACGTGTGTAGGGATCAAATTAATATTTAGGAGAGAAAGAACAATCACCCTGCTGAACTTTGATCAAAAACATGATATAACGAGGTTAATTAGAGATGAAGGATTAAAAACATTTGAAATTATTTTTATCGAGAGCAAAATTTTTAAGGCGTTTGTGATTAAAAGCCAAGTATATTTCAAAAAAATTGAAAGTTTTCTTTCTTTTTTATTTTTTTTTTTTTTTTATTTTTTTTTTTTTTTTTGTCTTTTCTTGACTCAAAGAATATTTGGCTAGAATTTTTCAGATATCAGACATTTCAAGATATCAGATATTTCAATATAACATACTAGAAAAAGTTATTAGTAAAATAATAAAATCAAAGGAACCCGAGTACTTTTAACACTGTATAAAAAGTTCATGTTTATTTCATCATTTTGATATTTTCGCCATTACAAATACAATACTATTTGTTCGAATTTCATTCAGATGTTGACAAAAGACAACCTAATGACCCGTCAAATTTTCTAACAGTAGTGTTGAAGAGTCAGAAGATGTAAGAAGATGTAAGAAGATGTTAGAAGATGATAGAAGATGTAAGATTATAAATTTTTTTCTTTTCTTTTCTTGCTTGAATAAAAGTTTGAGAAAACAATCATATTTTGCGTTACGCGTAAAGGGGAACCACGAAAATATATTTCAGATTGTTTGATTCTATTTAAAAGCTCAGTAATCGCAACGAATTTTTTAATTAATGAATAATTTTTTTAGCATTTTTGTGAGTATAATGAGATGCTCTTTAAATTTTTGTAGTTCACTGACTCAACCCGAAAATCAAAGTAACTCGCTATTTAAGTATTGGAATAAAACCATATTTATGAAAATTATAAAAATAACTAATTAAAATCAAGATTAAATTGAAATTAAAATTATCAAATTTCGCATTACACGCTAAGAAAAACAAACGAAAATGCTTTTCAGGTTGCTTTTATTGGTATATAAAATAAGATAACTTGCAATTTAAGCATCGGAATAATATCAAAATAATCACATTTTGTGTTACACGCAAAAAGGAAAACCACGAAAATGCTTTTTTTTTTTAATTGCTTGGTGATAATAGATTTAAGCTAAATGTTCATCATCACCTCATTGAAAATATTTTTTGTAAACAACCATTTTTTTTATTATTATTATCCTTAAGGGTACCATCTTTCTGAACAGAACGAAAAGCTCTTCTTATTAACTCATCCCAGAAATCAAAGTAAGTTGGATTTTAAATATCGAAGTACAATTGCTATAAAAATAACTTATTTTAATTAAAATTATTAAATTTTGCGTTACACGCTAAGGAAAACCACGAAAAGGTTTTTAAAATTGCTTTTATCAGTAATTGGATTGCAGCTAAATGTTTATGATCTAAAAGAAATTATTTTCTAATAACCAATAATTTTTTTTATCATTCTTGTGAAGCTTATCATCTTTGTGAATGTAACGAAAAGCCCTTCTTATTTTTAATTCAATTCAGAAATCATAGTAATTAACAATTTAAGTATCGGAATACAATCATATTCATGTAAGAATAGTTTATTTTAATGAAGATTAAATTAAAAAAATAAAATTTACGTTACATGCGAAGGGAAACCATGAAAAAGTCTTTTAAATTGCTGAATGGTAATAGGTTTCCAGATAAATGTTAATTATCGCAATGAAATTTATTTTATAATCAATAATTTTTTTATCATCTTTGAAAAACAATCTGACATCTTAGTGAATATTCTAAACACTCTTCTTATATTAATATTTTTTTACACAACCCAGGAATCAAAGTAACTTGCAATTTAAGTATCAGAATAAAGGCATACTTATAAAAGCTATTGTAGTAACCAAATTCTACGATACAAGTTAAGGAAAACCACGAAAACGTTTGTCAGATTTCTTGATTGAAATAGGATTCCATCACGAAATGTTCATTACAGCAATGAAATCATTTTATAATAATCAATCATTTTTTTTATCATCTTTGATATATAGCCCATCTAAGTAAATGTTGTGAAATGCTCTAAAAAATTTTTTGTACCTTTTTGTATTTTTGTACACAACCCAGATATCAAAGTTACTTGTAATTTAAATACAGGAATGAAATTATATTTTTAAAGACTTTTTAAATGAAAATAATTAGAATTTACAATAGGGCACAAATGAAAACCATGAAAAAGTTTTAGTAACAAACTAATTGAACGGTAGCAGACAATTATGAGACTCTATCTCAGCAATTATTAACATTTTCCAATTTATTGTTCTTCATGAAATTAAGTGTTTTGGGCAGCTTAGATTGCTCATAAAACTGTTCTTTATTTTATTTTAATTATTATTTTATTTTAATTATTATTTTCATATTTTTTATATGTTTTTAATTAGCACTTAAATTGTTTTTCTGTTTTTTAATTTTATTTATTTCAAGTATTTGATTTTAGACCAATATAAAAATCAATTTTTAAGAATACATTAATTTTTTCATTTTAAAATTTATACATTATAAACCTTTAAAAAAATATGAAAAAAATGTGTTATGATTTTTCTGGCATATAGACAGAATGTTATTATTTATCATAACAATTAATAAAAATCAAATAAAAAAAAATAGAGTAGAGACCAGTGATGTCATAGTTCACCCTGACATTCGTCTGGTATAGTGATTGATCTTTCTATCTTTATGTCTTTGTTTGAACTTACACAAGTAGGACTGGACTATAAATCGATATATCGCGACATATCGATTTAACGCCTGTATCGGCAGGCCGATACAGCGACTTTCGTTCCAGGCGATGCATCAGAAATCTGATTTAAGCCGTCGAGTAAAGAAGACGAACGATATAGCGATATACTATATAGCGATACAAGACATGCAAGGATCTTTTACGTTCCGATGCCAACTCGCGCTGGGGAAGACGATGTTCGTATCGTTATATTGAAACGGCCTTGATTGATGAGCGGTAGAATCAGAATCAGTTTTGAGAACATATATCGTGATCTCGCATGTTAGTTTCCGCACCTCTTAGTTTTTTTTTCTGCTTTGTCGCGACTTGATATCGTTTCTTGCAGATTATTATTAGTGGGACTGACTTTGTGATAATGAAATTATAACAAAACTTATTTTTCCTCCTTTGGATTTGGACATAAGTCAATCAACTTTGTTTATTCAAAAAAATTAGTTATGTTTGCGATTGCGACTTCTTTTTTTAAAATCATTTAGGACTTTGTTTTATTAAAGAGTATAATCGTGTTTTTTAATTTTCTTTCAATATTGTCAGTTGAATATATTACCGAATATCATAATTCTTTTGTTTTTATTTTTAAGAAATTAAACCCAACTTTGTTTTTTTGCTCAGAATTCGGTAATTATTCAATTTAACTTAATTATTTATGTGAAATAATAGTGATAAAAAATAGTGTTGTTTTAAAAGTGTTTTTGTTTTTTTTTAATTTGTTTAGCACTTTGTTTTAAGCATACAAATAATTTTTAACGAACTTATTTCTTAAATTTTCTTTCTATATTGTTAGGTAAATATATTGATAAATTTCAATTTTATTTATTTTTTTATTTTTAAACTAAGAAATCTTTCGTTTTTTGCGCGATCATTTTTAGAAAATATAACATTAATATCTTTCTTAAGCAAAACATATACATCAAATTCATAAATTGATTTAAATCAATCTGAGTATGAAGTTTTGATAGAAAACCGACTTTCTGCTCCTTACAAGAATTTCTTCGTAGACTTTCTGCTCTACGAAGTACTTCGATTGGTTTGAAAATATTATCAAACCAAGCATGCGCATTAGCGAAATTGAACAAAAATGCCATTCTAGTAAACCTGACAAAACAATTAAGCAATAAAGATGAAAACGATGACTTAATCGGCCAATCAAATGCCTCTATTTATTAAAAAGTCGGTCAGCTAAGCAAAAGCTGCTCTATATTTCGGGCCGAACTGAAGGTTAGAAGGGAAATGAAAAGGCCTCCTCTCGTATCCTTTGGCGAAGATGTAAACAACTATCATCGTTTTTGTATAGTTCTTTCTTGAAAAAATTTTTACCGAGATAACTGTATTAAAACATAATGTCTTACTTAGACCGAAGAAGACATTAATTAACCATATTTGTGTAAAGGAAAGTTTTAAAAAAGTTGTTTTTGATTTGCAACTACTTGGATCAAATTTATAAGTCCGCGGATTCGTAATCTCACACATGTAATTACCCTCGTTGTAATGGAAACAATATAGAAAGCTTTTGAAAAAGGTTATTTCCATCCAGATCTAAATCATACATTATCATCTTTATACGAAAAAAAATCGATGTGAATGATAAAATATCTTTTTTCTGACAGTTAATAAAATTCGTATCGTGCGTGCATAAATTTTTTTTAAAAACATTCTGTTTTCTGGACGATTCATTGTGTGAAAATTCTCCAAAGTATATTCTGTACATTCATTGTGTGAAAATTCTCCATGGGTAAAGGGAATATTATTATATAAAGGCAATGTCTATCTATGTAGCAACACTAGCAGCAAATAGTCTCTGTGCATGGACGCAATGAAGTTCTAACAGAAAATTATTTTCATACATGGAAATTTAATGTTTGTGTTCCTGAGTTTCCAATTGTAGTTCATAATTATTTTTCGTTATTATAAAACATTTTACTTCTGTTCTAAAAATTAAAAAAAAAAGAAGTAGTTTCATTTCATTGCTTTGTGTTCATAATTTAGACATAATTTATTTAGACAGGCATTGTGATAAATTAATCAAGGAAAAAAAGTATAATTTGGTACAAGTAACACTTTAAACGAACTTTTAATGCAGTGCATTATTAAACAGTTATAAATAGATCAAGATTACTGACTACCGCAGATAATTAAGCTGTGTGTCACTTTCATAAACCATATATTTATACACAAGAAATTTAAATTGTGATTTTCTTGTTCACACTGAGAAAATGTTTTTTGTATTCAATTTGAGCAATTTAATACTCGTAAATAGAATTAAACTTTGTTGACTATCTCGTATTTATGTTAATGAATAAGAGCTTGCTTTTCTTGTGCATGATAGAACGTTGATTTAAAAATTTGAAATGAAAGATTTTTTAATATTATTATAGATAATTTCAATCCTTTTAAGTCTGTGAAAGTGAAATTTTTTTTTGTTGCCTTTCTTCGTTTATAATGAACTATATTTCTGCATTGTCTTAGTTAATGAAATCAAGTTTGATAATTTCATGTTCATAATTGTTATCATCATGTTAATATCACAAAGTAAAATAATTTAATTTAGTTTTGTATCTTGGTATGTTCAACAAAAGAGAAATGTTAAAGTTGATTGTGAAAAATAAAAAATTTTAACATCTCAATATAATTTAAATGAATGCTTTCACAGATGCACCTATTAATAAATCATATTTCTTCAGTATTATATTTTACTTAATTAAAAATTTAGTCAAAGTAAGTGACTTAATACAGCATGTTCTTTTTTGTATTAAGGGCCTAACTTAATTCAGAATAAGTATCATCCTGTAAGTAAACCTTATTCTTGTTATTGTAGCAAGAGGTTTTCAGGAAAATGTCCGACTCATACTGGTGAGAAGCCTTTTTCTTTTAGTATATGTAAGAAGATATTCTTATTGAAGGATAATTAAAAAAAAACATTTGTGTGTTTACTGGGGAAAAACCTTATTCTTGTACTATATGTAAAAAGAGTTTTTTCGGAGAAGATTAATATGACTAAACATTGTCATGCTGATACTGGTGAGAAACTTTATTCTTGTAGTATATGTAATAAGAGTTTTTCACTAAAAGGTAGTCTGAAAAGACACAGTTGTATTCATACTGGTGAGAAACCTTATTCTTGTAGTATATGTAATAAGAGCTTTTCACTTAAAAGTAATCTGACCAGTCACAGTTATGTTCATACTGGTGAGAGGCGGAAGCCTTATTCTTGTAGTATATGTAATAAGAGTTTTTCACTAAAAAGTAATCTTAAAGAACACTATTATATTCATACTGGAGAGAAGCCTTATTCTTGTAGTATATGTAATAAGAGTTTTTCACAAAAAGGTAATCTGACACGACACAGTCTTGTTCATACTAGTGAGAAGCCTTATTCTTGTAGTATATGTAATAAAAAATTTTCACTGAAAAATAATCTGACCAGTCACAGTCGTGTTCATACAGGTGAGAAACCTTATTCTTGTAGTATATGTAATAAGAGTTTTTCACGAAAAAGTAATCTCATTGGACATGGTCTTGTTCACACTGGTGAGAAGCTTTTTTCTTGTAGTAAATGTAATAAAAGTTTTTCACAAAAAAGTACTCTGAAAAAACACAATCGTGTTCATACTGGTGATAAGCCTTATTCTTGTAGTATTTGTAATAAGAGTTTTTCACAAAAAAGTAGTCTGACTCTACATGGTCTTGTTCATACTGGTGAAAAGCCTTATTCTTGTAGTATATGTAATCAAAAATTTTCACTAAAAAGAAATCTGACCAGACACAGTCGTGTTCATACTGGGAACTACAAGAAACCTTTTTCTTGTAGTATATGTAATAAAAAATTTTCAGAAAGAGTATTTCTGAATGTACACAGTCGTGTGCATACTGGGGAGAAACCTTATTCTTGTACTATATGTAATAAAAGTTTTTCACTAAAAGGTAGTCTGAAGAGACACAGTCTTATTCATACTGGTGAGAAACCTTATTCTTGTAGTATATGTAATAAGAGCTTTTCACTTAAAAGTAATCTGACCAGTCACAGTCGTGTTCATACTGGTGAAAGGCGGAAGCCTTATTCTTGTAGTATATGTAATAAGAGTTTTTCACTAAAAAGTAATCTTAAAGAACACCATCATATTCATACTGGAGAGAAGCCTTATTCTTGTAGTATATGTAATAAGAGTTTTTCACAAAAAGGTAATCTGACACGACACAGTCTTGTTCATACTAGTGAGAAGCCTTATTCTTGTAGTATATGTAATAAAAAATTTTCACTGAAAAAAAGTCTGACCAGTCACAGCCGTGTTCATACAGGTGAGAAACCTTATTCTTGTAGTGTATGTAATAAGAGTTTTTCACGAAAAGGTCATCTCATTAGACATGATCTTGTTCACACTGGTGAGAGGCTTTTTTCTTGTAGTAAATGTAATAAAAGTTTTTCACTAAAAAGTAATCTGAAAGAACACAATCGTGTTCATACTGGTGATAAACCTTATTCTTGTAGTATTTGTAATAAGAGTTTTTCACAAAAAGGTAATCTGACACAACATGGTCTTGTTCATACTGGTGAGAAGCCTTATTCTTGTAGTATATGTAATGAAAAATTTTCACGAAAAATAAGACTGACCAGACACAGTCGTGTTCATACTGGGAACTACAAGAAACCTTTTTCTTGTAGTATATGTAATAAAAAATTTTCAGAAAGAGTATTTCTGAATGTACACAGTCGTGTGCATACTGGGGAGAAACCTTATTCTTGTACTATATGTAATAAGAGTTTTTCACTTAAAGGTTGTCTGAAAAGACACAGCCGTGTTCACACTGGTGAGAAGCCTTATTCTTGCAGTTTATGTAATATAAGTTTTTCATTAAAAAGTAATCTGAAAAAGCACTGTCTTGTTCATACTGATGAGAAGCCTTATTCTTGCAGTTTTTGTCATAAGAGTTTTTCACAAAAACTGATTCTGAATCAACATAGTCGTGTTCATACTGGTGATAAGCCTTATTCTTGTAGTATATGTAATAAGACTTTTTCTCAAAAAGGTAATCTGACACGACACAGTCTTGTTCATACTAGTGAGAAGCCTTATTCTTGCAGTTTATGTCATAAAAGTTTTTCACAAAAACTGCTTCTGAATCAACACAGTCGTGTTCATACTGGAGAGAAACCTTATTCGTGTAGTATATGTAATAAGAGTTTTTCACAAAAAAGTCATCTCATTAGGCACGGTCTTGTTCATACTGGTGAGAAGCCTTATTTTTAGTTGGTTTATGAAACATGTAAAGTATTATAGATTGCTTCATAAAATCAATTTCTTGTTTTTCAAGACAAGTCATTTAAATATTTACTGATCATAAAATTTTTTAATTGCATTTGAACGTTTTTGAGACTATTTTCACCCAAAAATTTGAAGAACGCTCAGGATTACTCAAACTCTTACAAAATAATCGTAATTAGTAAACCATAAGTTTTTTTTTTTAAATTCCAAAATCTATTTAACTAAATAAATTAATTTAATAAGGAAATATTCAAAGGATTTTAATTTGTCATTTTGAAATAGCTGTCCAGTTCATTAAAAAAAAAATTTGTCATGAGGTCTTTATGTATAAGTGTGTGATATTAATATGTAGTTGTTTTCTTATAATTCAGCACATTTTCAATATTTTGTTATAAATATTTCTATTTTTCTATAAATGGTTGAAATAAAAAGCACTTTATTTAATTTTATAATTATACTGTGTATTATAACATAATAGATAAAGAAATTAAGTTCAAAAAATTTTTCAAAGATATTTTTTATAAAAATTATTATTTTTAGTACAATTTCCATATCTTGTACAAAATATATTTCTATTTTTCTATAGACAATTAAAATAAAATGCACTTACTTTAAAATTGCATTTGCAAATTTTTAATGAAATTCTATACATTTGTAAAAGACATTCTTTAAAATTTATTTAATTTCAATTTATTTCCTATTTTTTAAAGCTATTATAATGTTCATATGAAGTGATTTTTTGTCCCATTTTATGTAAAGTCAGGATGTTAAACTTTTTTTACAATCATGTTCCTAATGGTATTTAATATATTTTTTGTTGAGTGTGTAATAAAATATTTTTACATAATAAATAGCTTTCTGGTTGATCATAGTCGTGTTTATTATGGTGTGATTTACTATTGTACATTATAGAAGGTATAAAAAGTTGATATATTGAAATTACATACATTGCTGACTTGTGTGCTCAATATAGGCTTATAAGTCATTGTCAAGTAGAAAATACAGATAGAACAATTCAGAGAAAGACATCACAAAGAATACATCCAGGGTTACGGCGGGATTCGAACCCGCTACCTCCACGCTTAACAGAGCGTTTGGACTTGTGATACCGCTCGGCCAGGGAGGCCCCATAAAAAGTTGAATTCATAAGATTGCCATAGGTAGAGAGTTCAGCTCTGCGCCACCTGCAGCCCATTTCGATCGCCAATTTACCCATCCTGTAATTTTATTTTGATCCTGTAATATTATTAAAAAAAATCTGCAGGTGGCGTAGAGCAGAACTCTCTACCTATGGCAACACTTTACATGCTTTCCCCATTAGCGTGTGGAAAGTCATAGAGGAAGGAAGTACGTTAGTTTCTCTCTTGATTTTCATATAGATTAAAATCTTTTAAGTTGGGAAACTATATGAAACTGAAAACTACATTAAACATAGTTCTAAAGAAAAATAATACTTTTCTCTAGAAGAAAAGTATTACTCAGGAACGTAGATAAGGGGGGTGTTCAAACACCCCCCATTGTACAGAGCAATGTTTCTTTCTTTTTTTTTTTTTAATACTATAAATAATTTTTCCTTAATTTTACAAAATTTTTAAATATTTTATTTACTGGAAAAAGAATGGAGAATTCCCATGACATTTTATTTTGAGGCTTTTATTAGTCTGTAACAGAAATAAAACAATCACTGCTGCCTCTTTGCTACCCATTCATCAAGAGAGCAACAAACGCTTATCTTCAGTGATTAAATTAGATAGCATCCCACATCCCTTTCCTCTTGATTTACCACCCACAAAACTTCTCCCCTCAGAAAAGTAGTCAGCCCATCTCATGTTACTCTAAGGAAAAATGTTCTTTCAATGGGTTCTATCTTATCTCATCTACTTTTTAAAATATCGGCTATACACAGATCCTATTTACGGTCATAAAATGCATGCCTCAAACAAAGAATTCTCTTGGATTTCTAGGACTGCCTTTAACTAGGACTCATATGTTAACCTTTTCAGGACATAAAAACTTCCTTGGCAATTTTTTCGGTCATTCTGTCTGGGAACTTTGTCTTAGACACTCATCCTAAAAGCTCTAAGTTTTAGATTTTTCCTTTTGTTTAAAGTAGCATTTTATTTAAAATTTCGTTTTATATTTTCTTCCTGATTAATTTTTACTTGTTAATTTCGTCCATTAATTTTTAATTTGTATTGTGTAATTCTGTTTCTGTAAATAAAATGTGATCTTTCATTGGCTATATAAAGAACTTGCATCAAAAATATTGGAGGTAAGCAAATATTTGTATTAAATCAATCTTTCCGCATATATGTAACATTTATAATGTTTTTATATTTCCGCATATATGTAACATTTAAACTGTACAACAAATAAATTTATTTAGTAAATTTGATTATTCATGCACAATTTTATTTTTAATTCACAATTTCTGCTCTTATTTTATGATTATGAAATCGGACTTAAAAATTTTTGAAATTTTAAACTGAAAATTAAAACAAATTTATTATAATTCAGTCAGAATTGAAATATCCATGTTACATTTAATTTTATAATAAAACACAAAAATTTCATAAATGAATAGCTTAGAGTAATTAATCATTTAAACTATCTTATTATAAATGTGTAAGCGTAACGTAAAGTTTAACTATTTTTTAGAAAATTAAAAAAACTTTCTATTACTAGCTTTCCCTTCTTGGGATCTTATTGCAAGGGAAGTTACTTATAATATTGAAAAATTTTAAACGATAATACTTCATTGCATAATCAAAAGTAGCGATATATATAACAGCTTTATAAAATTAAAACAAATGTGAACAAACCTTTAAATTATCATAAAAATTACTAAAATTGTTAATTAAAAAAACAATTCAGTACTTTCTAAGAATGATTTAAATCAGCTCAAATAGATTTTTTTTTTTGTCTACTTAATTTCAAATATATTTATGACAGAGTCGAGACCCCTTTTTCTTTAACTATTATATGCATAGACCTTGTGAAGAAATCTTTAAAAAAAATATACGCCAACTGAAATTTAGTAAATAATGAATCCCTAACACACAGAGGCGTATCTATGGAAAGAAGCGCCTATGGCAAATCTCTTACTGGCGCCCTTTCTAAAATATTGATATTCTCTTTTATTTTTCTTCCTTTTTTTATCCAATACAAAATAAAAGCATTGTTAGAAGTATTTAACTCTTTTGACAATATTGCAAAAAGACTGCATTGAATTTAAAAAAAAAAAAAAACGAATTGATACGTAAATAAATATAACAATAAAATCATCTCTTTTTAATTTACGTGTATTCGAAATCCTCATTGGTAAGTAATAAAGTACTTTTTTTTGTCATTTTTATAGAAGATTCTATTGCGTTTTCTCAATAGTCAATAAAAATTCTAACGAGCTGTTTAATTAGGCACAAATATATTTTAAAGTTTTAGAAATATAATTTGGTAACAAAAATACGCACACATAACAAACGTAGCTCTGAGTTACAGACGAACCATAACATAACCGGATGATTACCCAACATTTTCAAAATTAAAACTGAAGGAAATAATTTTTTTTTAAATAATCACGCTTTGCTAACATCAAAACGATAAAATCATCGCGATATAATAAATTCATTAAAGATCACAGTGTAAATAATTTGTTATGATAATTACAAATAAAATAGCTACAATCAAAAGATATATTTTGGTAAGTTTATTTACTGTTCAATAAAAAAAACCGATGCTCTTAATATAATTAAGTTTTATAAACATTATATAATAAGAGATAATATAAAAATATATACACATAATTATATACAAAACACTAAACTTAATATCGACAATAATACATTCTTTATTGAGAAATAAATTAGAGGAAGTTGACGTTTTAGTTTTAGGGATATCTAGAAATAATTCTTCTGCTATCAGTAAAAAAAAGGCAAAAAGTTAAGAAATAGACCAGAATACATTCTGGTATGTGCAATAAAAAAACAAAGCAAATTATGAAAAATTCTCTTCGCATCACAATGGAACAAATTAAAGATAAAGCAAAACATTAAACAGATTTGAATTATAAATTTTTAGATGTTCAGTGCACAAAAATAAATAAACGGACTACCCTGATAACTTTTGATCTAATGATCAGATAAACTTTATTCTCGTCTCAATGGTTCAAGGGGTGAATTAAAATATGATAATTAATAGGTCAGGTACGATAATTTAAGTTACGAAATCAGATACCAAAACGTACTTTCTCTAAAGTTTCTGTTTATAGATGCCATTTCGCCTTTTTACGACGAATTTGAATTTCTGAAACTCAAAATGTAGGGCGTAATCGCAATCTGAGAAGTACCTCGAGAGATTTTCAAGCAAAGTGAAAAAAAAAATTTTGCACAATTATAAAGGTCAATAACTTTTAGTAAATATTTATTATTTTATTTAATAATGGTCTTAAAAATTTGAATTGCAAGTAAGCATTATTTATATCGCTTCAAAAGAAGGTAATTTAACATGGGAAAATACAATAGTTCAGCAAAATTGGTCGAACAGTTAATGAGAAATCAAATTTTAAATATCCGACTTTTTTGAAATTCGATTTTTCAGGAATTCGAACTACATGAATTTTGACTAACCTGCAGAACAGGTTTAAAAAAGAAAAAAAAATTTAAAACTAATAAAAATTAATTAGATGTAAAAGTTGTTTTTAAGGAATAAGAAATATACAAATCATTGAAATATTTGAGAAGATGACTTTTTGCATCTTTATGAAAATGCTTTATAGGAATACACATGCTTCATAACTATACAGGCTCTAGTTTTTCAATGCATTGGATGCTTATTTTTTTAATTTTTTTATTCTTAAAATTAAGATAATTATTTAATGAAAAAATATTATTGTGATTATATCTTTATTGATAACTTTTATTTTCAAGTTACTAAACTGTTGTAATGATTTGGTTATAAACTACATATTATAACTTTAATATTATTTTGTTACTATTTTACTTTGATTATAAGAAATAAATATAATATATAAATAGAAGACACTTTATAAACCCATTTTAAAACAGTATACCATTTTTTTTTCATGCAATATGATATGAAGTGACATAAATTTAATGAAAGTGATATATATTGTAAAAGACTTAAAAATTAAAAAATTAGTATTTATGTAAAATTGAAAAAGTAGTATTTATTTAATCTATTTTTTTTAATGAAAGAAAATGGCAATTTGAAATAAAAGAAAAAATATAGGAGAAAGATTTGCAAAATTTTGTGCCCGAGAAGTAAGGAAGCGTGCTCCATAACTCGAAGACAGTTTGATAAAATTTAATAATTCAAAACAAACATGTCTTCAAAAATTGAAAAGTTCTTTTTTTTATTTTTAATTTGAAAATGGAAGGATTACTGAAATTCACATTTAAAAGCATTAAAATATAATAAAAATTGTGAGTGAATAATACTTCTGTAACTTAGAGTACAAAAAAAAGAAAAAAAATGCCAACAACTGACGATATGTTTCTTAATCAAACAATTCAAAGGAAAAAAGAAAAAATCGAAGTTTTACAAGAGGTAAAATTCAAAATTTATTCATTAATGAATAAAAATAAAGACATTTTTAGGTGGTTGGCAACTTGTGAACTTAATATACACAAAATTATTTACCTATCGCAATTAATTTTCAGAAAATTTTAAAAATTATGTACCCAATAACATTTGAAATATTAACATTTGTTGTTTTTTTTATTACATATTAATTTTAATAATAATGCATTAACGAGTATTTAATCATAGAATATATAATTATTAATACAAAACAATCAATGTGCATATTAAATGTTTTGTCATAAAACAACAGTAATAAAAACTAAAAAATATTATAAATATATATTATAGCAGTTGGCATCCCTTCATATAAACATCATTTCTAGAAAATATAACGAACGTCTATAATACTAACTAATATAATAATTTATGTATTTTAATTTAAATATTTAGGATTACATTTACAGGAGTACATTTTTTTAAATATTTAGGAAATAATTACCTTCAATCAAGGAAGAAAAATCCTACCACTTAAATAATTGAATGAATTTTGAAAGATGTAACCTATCAAATTAGATTATAAAATTCCAAAATAGACTTTAAATATTTATTTTCTTGAATTAAATTTAGAAATAACAACTAGTAGGAGCAGAATTTTTTATATGAGAGTGAACACCTAAGAACTTACAATTACGTATGTCTTTATTTTTCAAAATAGTGGGGTGCATTGTGTATTCATGGTTAAATCGCGTCATTGGTTTAAATTAGTTGATGAGCCAGCAGAGGCACAGGCACCTCCTATTTTTAGTATTTCACACTTCTGTGGAGGTGATTCTCACCATGGGTGGCAAATATTTCCTGTTTTGCAAGGATTTACACTGATTTACAGCTGGGGTTCTTTTTGAAATCTATTCATCAGATTCCGAAAACGTTTTTCAAAGAGATTTCAACCCCTGATTAAACTAAAGATTTACAAGCATGAGACACCCCATGGTTTTTACATTTCTCTGTCCTCTGGTCATCACCAAAGCTATCTCTGCCTGAAGGGGTTCCATCCTTTACTCCGGTTAATTGCCTTTTTAGAAGGACTACAGTCTTGCAATGTGATACGAAGAGGAGGAACGAATTGTTTATTTTTTCTCTTCGCTTGTGGTAGTGGAAAAATAAAGAAAATAAAAATTTATTGTGGATTCTTTGTATTCTTTTCGTTCGTTCGTCTTTCATTTTTTTAGTCTGTTATATTTTTTCATATGGATAAATATTTTAGATTTAAAAATTCAGTTTCTTTACCATAGTTTAATTTTAAGTACAGTATTTTCAAATATGCATAAATAATGTCAAATAATCTAAGTCGAAAAGCATTTTTTAAGTAAATTATTTTTAATTGATTTGATTAAATTGATTGACAATTTAATTTTGAATAACAAAGTAAACTATTCTAAATAAAAATCAATAAATATTTTTAGGATTTGTTTTTTGTTCTTATTATTGAAAAGTACATGATTTTAAATAAATGCGTTATGCATTGCTGAGGAAAAAGACATTGATTTATATCGATATATTTACTATTCAAGAGCTACAACATCATACATAGCACAGGCTATATAAGCCTTTGAAATAATTTACACTAACACATAATAATAACATACATTCTTAATACTAGTACATATTTTATACTTTTGTAATTGAAATTATTTTATTTAGTTAATTATTTTATTTTTATATATAACCATGATTTTTTGAGGCTATTTCAGTGTTTTTTTTTTCCTTATGCAATATTATAGTTTGGCTATGAGTTAGTTTCAATAAAGTCTTATAAATAATGTCTTGTTTATTTAGAAGACTGTGAACTTTAAAACTCTTATGCGTGAATAACTCTTTTGAATGAACATTATTAAATTGCTTATTTTATGATCGCTTATACCAGAATTTTTTTTTTTTATTTGTTTCCTCAACTAATTTTAAGTTTTGTTTATGCTTTATTTCTCATTTTTAATTGAAAAAATGAAATGCATAATACATTGAAAAGAGAAAAAAAAATTAAATTCTCTTAAATTTTCAATTATGAATAATGAGCTTATATTTTGTCTCTTCTTTTTTTTTCGTATCGATAACTTAAATTCTTTCTATTACAGCTTTGACTTGTTGTGAAGCAATGATAAGCTGCATTTTTGAAAATTTTCAATTCATTTAAAATTATATATGTGGTTAAAAGCACTTCGTAAAAGGATTTTGATGAAAATTAAATGTGAATTATTTAGAAAATTTTCTAAAATCAAAATTTTTTTTATTGGAATGTATCAAAAAGTTAGCAAAGAGAGCAATAATTATAATTATTAAAAACTAAGCATTATTTTGGTTTTTGCTGAAATCGTCGTAAATATAGCAGCAGAAAAGAAAAAAGTTATTTTTTTTTCGTTTGTTTATTTTAGTATTTATCGTGAATATATTCATGAACATTAACAAATTATATTTAATCTGAATTGTTCGACGCTCGTCGCCTACTTTGGTTTTACGATTAGCGGTTCCCTTTCATACTTCACTCCCCCAGTGACAAAAAGAGTCCAAAGGACGACGTCTTCTTTTCGACTCACATTATTTCAAAAAGGCGCATATATATATATATATATATATATATATATATATATATATATATATATATATATATATATATATATATATATATATATATATATATATATATATATATATATATATATATATATATATATATATATATATATATATATATATATATATATATATATATATATATATATATATATATATATATATATATATATATATATATATATATATATATATATATATATATATATATATATATAAAAAAACACCTAATAAAATTTTTAAGTAAAAAAATCGTTCATGTTCATCGATTTTGCGCCTTTCTGAATTAATGCGCCCATGGCATTCGCCATACTTGCCATACCCTAGATACGCCACTGCTAACACAACAGATTAACAGGAAACCTTTACACCCACTTATTAAATAATATCAGTTTAAATTACAAAATATCAGAATAGTATCGAAGAGTTTCTAACCTGTAATGAAAAAAATTATTAACCAATAATAAATTTTTCGTAATAATATATTTTTCATAATTATAAATTTTTCGTAATAATAAACTTAACGTAACTCGTAAATTTTCCGTATAATTAAGATTGTGATAACATGTTCTGGAACTAAATAAAAATTATGCATTTAATGTTTATTTTTAGTGATATATATGTGGGAGATAGTGCAGCATAGGAGTAAATGATGACGATAATTTAATAAACATAACAATTTAATAGAAATAAAAGGTTAGAACGATATAACAGTGACATGGGGAGAGCTGCCTTCTCGCAGTGGTCTCCGGATTGCATGTGACTAAAAATTAGAGTGTTCTATGGTATAAAGTTAAGAGTTAATTATAAATTCGGGAGTTTCCCTTCGGAAGTTCCCCTTCTGGTCTGGCTGGCGCCTCTCAATGTCACGAGGATGATGCAACTTCCTTTAATATTACAAGATGGTGGATGACGCAATGTTCGCAGTTATTACACTATAATACTATAACAACAGCTCCAAACTCCATCCTGAGAACAAAATGCCCTCATTTTCATCAGAATAGCTACCAGACACAGTTACCTGAAAAAAAGAAAAAAAACGAGAAAGCAAAGTGCAAAAATATAAAAAGCAATTTTAATTAACTGGCCACGGTTTCATGTGGTCAGCTGAAGATGAAGTATTGTTCGGTCCATCGTGATTCCCGACTTTTTGCACATCATATCTATCATTCTTCTTCACTTTTGTGATTTGGTATGGACCGAAGAACTTGGGTCTTAATTTGAGACCAGATCCAAACTGAGTTCTCTGGATTGCAACTAAGTCTCCTATTTGATATTCGTTGGCTTTCTTTCTTCTTTTATTGTACTGCTTGCGGTTCTCTTCTTGGATCTTCAAAATATTCTTTTTGGCTTCTTCTCGAATGTTCTCTCTATCTTGGATAAATGATTCTATGTGTTCTTTCTCTAACATTTGTAGAATTTGTAAGTCCTCTTTTGTCTTCATTTTCACTCCGGTTAAAAGTTGGAATGGTGTCATTTGAGTACTCCGAGAAACTGTAGAATTAATGGTACGATGTACTGTTGGAGCAAATTTGTACCACTTTGTAGGATCTCTTATTGATAGTTTTGCCACTATCGGTATGAGGATCTTATGCATTATTTCTACTTGTCCATTACCACGAGGAATGCCTGTTGTTATTTTCACATGTTCGATACCTTCATCTTGGCAATAAGTCTCAAAATCTGTTGAAGTAAACGCAGTACCACGGTCAGTAATTATTCGTGAAGGATTTCCAAAAGTTATTAGTTGAGCTTTTAACTTATCTATTGCCTCTTGACTTGACGTAGATTTGGTTGGGTAGAACCAAACAAATTTGGTAAAAGCATCTACCACGGTGAGAATATGTTTATAGTTTTTATTAGTTGATGACATGGGACCAATGAAATCGATATGGTAAGTATCTAAGGGAATTTTATTTTTTGGAATCGGATTCAATAACCCTTCTCGTTTTCCTGCCTTCCTATTTACTAATATACACTCTATACAATTACTTACAACATTTTCAACACATTTTTTCATATCTGGAAAATAATAGTTTTGTTTAAGTACAGCAAGAGTTTTAGTTATACCAAAATGACCGTTAGCATGTGTAGATTTGATAATGTCAGTTTGCATTTGTTGTGGAACCACTAGTAAATAATTATCATTCTCAAGTTTATATAAAACATTATTTTTTACCACAAAATCGTCAACTGATTTATTTTCCAAAAGTTGTTTAACAGAGTTAATATATTCATCATTTATCTGGTTAGTAACAATTTTAGAGGTTAATTCGTCACAAGTAATATGCATAATAGGATATCTACTTAAACAATCAACATGTTTCATTTGTTTACCTGGGCGATGTACCATTTCATAATTACCAGACACATTATTGATATTAAATAAAAAACATTCACAAGAGCAAGAATCATTAATATTCAAACAAGAACACTCATAAGAATCTTCACTCTTAGAATTTACGATTTGAGTATTTACACTTGAAGAAAGCTGACCTGGATTTATTAATTGATTATAGAGCGTAGGCGTAATTATACAGTCACAAGTTAAATGTTCTGAAATAGCGGAGTTGACCTTCAACCCTGACTCATTGGGAATTAAAGAGATATGGATCTCTACAAGTTTCGCTGTTTGCCTATTTCCAAAACACGATGTTAATATTATATTAGACAACGGCGGCTCACTTATTTTTATTTTATTTGAATTAATCACCGATATTTCAGCCCCAGAATCAATTATGGCTTGAACGGGATTTCCATTCAAATAAATCTCAGCATACTTCAACTCGTGCTTAAAATTATTCTCTCCAGATGGTTTGCAGGAATTAACACTAAAGCTTTCATATTTTAAGTTATCACTGGGAGGGGTATTTTTTCTTTCTGATTTATCGCTTCTGGAATCATATGTTTTTTTCATTCTCTTTTTACAATCACGTGCTAAATGACTAATGTCTCCGCAAATATAGCATTGTTTCTCCGCTCTATTTTGTTTATTTATCGTTTGAGAAAAACGATCCGGCTGGTTTTTTCTGAAATCCCTGTTTTCGATGCGAAAAAAATTGTTCTGCTCATATTTATGGGTATTAGAAACTTCTCTGTAAGACATATTTTTTGACGTAGTGTAAATGTCCAATTCTCGTCCTAACTCGACGGGATTAAACCAATTTTCTCCCTGACGGATTAAAATATGACTGGCCATCTCTTTATTTAATGTCTCAATTATTTTATCGGATATGATTAAGTTGCATAATGATTTAAATGTTTCAATTTGCAATAATACTCAAAATGTGAATTTAAGCGAGTAGCAAATTGAATATATGTTTCTTCTTTAAATTTTGAGGCATTTTTAAAGTTATTCAAACATTCTTGGGGAGTTAGTTGAAAATCGCGCAATATTAAAGCTTTTAATTTTTCATAGTTTTTTAAATCCTCATCTTCAATGTATAACAAGATGCTGTTTGCTTTTTCACCTAGCATATTATTTAAGATTTCAGCTTTAAGCCCCTCATTTACGTTTTTCGTACTAAAAGCTCTTTCCAACGATGAAAAAAATTGATTAAAATTTTCAGGTTTCGATGGAACTGGTAGAGATAGAGTTTTAATGCTATGAATTAAATTCTCAATGTTTGTTTCAGGTGTATCATTTATTGTTTTGGGAGGGTCTATTTCAAATGCTTTGTTTTTAGCCTCTAACAAAAGCATTTCTTTCTCGAGTCTTTCTAATTTTAATTTTTCTAACTCAATCTGAATTTCGCTTTGTTTAAGTTCCCTGTCTGCTGTTTGTACTCTTTCTTCTACAGCGTTAGTTATCAAATTTTTGACAAATTCAGAATCATTCTTAAATATTTTGGAACATTCAATTTTTTCTTTTAATTTAACGATATTATCGCTGCTGTCTGCGATGCCTCCTATTCCTCTAATACTTTTACTAGGTCTTCTTTCTTTGAATTTTTATAGATTTTTAAAATTGAAAATTTCCTACCTTGATTGAAGAGACTCTCAGTGTCCAATGGTAATCCAATGTTTCTCGATTCGCTGATTCAAACCAGATTCGTATCCAAGCATTTCACGATTGCACTTCCCCGGAAAAGTTGACTGCCTTGCTGATTTGCACAGGATATTCCAATAATTTCGGAAAGTTTCTGGATCAATTCTGCCCTTCTCGACAGAAGTTTCTGGATCAATTCTGTCCTTCGCGACAGAAGTTTCTGGATCAATTCTGTTCTTCGCGACAGATCCGGTTATTGCTGATTTAGGAAAGTTCAGAGGTCTCTGCTGCTGCTTTTCTCCAGTCGCTGATTTTTTGCTGCACTTCTCCCCTCTCGATCAGTATGACTCCAGAAAATTCGTGGATTCCAGCTGCTTTTGCTGCACTTTGATAAATCGCTCCTCCACGAGCGTAGAATTTCGGTGAACAGTTCGGTGATTCCCCTACTCGGGATTTAAAATAGGAACAAAATCTGGATCTCCTTCTCGAGCGCAGACTTTTGCTTTCCTTTTTTTTTTTTCGGTGAATGTCCCCTTCTCGGAATTTCTGAAGTTACTTGGCTGACGAAGCTGAAAAATATCCCCTTCTCGGGATTTCGAAGTAGTTGGTTAAAATCCCCTTCGCGGGATTTCAGAGTTCGGAAATAGTTACAGCTCGCCGTTCAAATCCCGGCCGAGCCATAGAGTTGAAATAGTAGGTAGAGGAACCAAGTTCGCTTTATTCCTTCCGAAAAGACACGCCACAGATAGCAAGCAAAGAGCTACAATCACGTGATGGAAAGAGTGCAATACTTGGCGCAGTATCACAAATGTTGGCGCACTAAGTTTTTAAACAGATTTATTTCGATATTACCGATGTGCAAATAATCGGAGCATTTGAAAGAGAGAAAAAAAATATTTTCGTTAATCACATTTCTTAAATATTATTAAATGGGTTTTTAAAACATGAGGAGTTTCTTTTTCTTAACAAATAATTTTTAATTAAAGTACTGCCTTTACTAAAAAAATTTCAGTAGTTCTCGTCTTTACCCTTAACATTATTCCTTAAAATTTATTCATTATATAAAAGTAAAAAACGATATTCTGCATCACTTATATTTATTACTATATTCAGAAATTTTTTTTTAAATGCTTTTATTGCAAAGACCTATTTAAAAAAAAAATTAACAATATATATTGTAATAACTATTATTACATTTAATTATTGTTATTTTTTAAAAAAAAAAAAACAATAACTTCGATACAAAAATCAGGATTTTTTTTAAATCTACCAGGGCTTAAAATGTGAATTTGAAAATGTTGCCTTTCTTTTTTAATGAAACATAAGTTCGTTTAAAAAATAAATTTAATCTTTACGTTTTTAAAGTTCTATCACTGTTAGATAAAACAAATTGTAAAATTAAACAGATTGTCTGAAAAAAGTTCGATGTTTAGAAATAACGTTAATGTTGCAACACTTTTATCATTTTTATTTATGCTCACCAAGAGACTGTTCGAGAGGTAATATTAAATTTCGGGAAAAATAGCTTCGAGGAAAATAAAACCCGTTTAGTAGAATAGATTACTTAGAAAACATATTTTTGATTAAATTTAATTACGTTTAGAATTTTATTTATATATTGAATACATTAAATTATTTATACAATAAAGATTATTTACATTATTAATTTAGAATTTTGACTTCTTTTTTTCCTGACACTTAAAATAGATATTTTCAAAAATAAACTGCTGTTGCATTTTAACTTAATACTCAACAATTTGTCTAAATATGAAATAAAATATTTATTCTAATATAAAAGTTTTCAGCTCCAAATAGAGAAAAATATAAGATTAAAAGCATTAAACTAATCAAAGAAAATAATAAAAGAGTTTAATTAGAAATTTTACTTTGTATTTCATGTAAAATCTATTTTCATAAATTACTAGGAAGTTTGAATTGTACACACAAAGAGACTAGTAGAAAAGCTTTCAAAATTTAAACAAAAAATACTTAAATAAAAGAGAAAGCAATTAGAATTTTTACTTTGTACTAAATGTAGATTGAAACTAATGACGAACTTATAATTAAAATATCTTACTTTTATTTGTGATAGAAATTGCAATTTATGCAACTTTTTATGAGGTAAATTTATGCAACTATTATAGGTCAATGTATATTTAATAATTTTTATACAGAAAACCAGTAACTTAAAAAGTAACAGTTAAAAATATTTTATTTTACAAATAAAAAAACCATAATCATTTTATGCACATTAAGAAAATTACAATGCCCCTCCATAAAAAATGTAATTTTCTTAAAAATAGTAAGCGCATTTAAAACTATATCTTTTAGCCAGCTGCAAATTAAATATATACAATCTATACAAAGGTAAAAACAGTTGAAATTTTGCAGGAAAGGTTCACGATGTTAACTCTTTGCACCACAGCCAGCTGTAAGCCTTGGCCGTCTGAGCAGTTTATTCCATACCAATGCATCACATGCGCTAATTTACTCCTATAAAACTTAGTCACTTCTATGTTATGTTTTCTAAATTTGTTGCACTAAATCAAACTAATTCTACGCTTTAATATACTAGTAAAATAAAGTATTTCCAATATAGCAACTATTTTTGAATAAAAAGAAGATAAACAAGTACTTAATGATTTTATTAAATATACCTTAATTTATTTTCTAAATAGTACATAATTTGTATTCATTTTATGTACAGTAACAGAATTATACAATTTTATTAAAAATTAACACTAAAACTACTATACACTATTTTATATTTAAATACTAAAAATATTTCATAGAATTTAATTATTCATCAAACATATAAGAATATACAAATAATTTGTTTTTTAAGCATTCCTATGTAATTTAAAGAACACAACTTCTTATGTACCATATTTTTTATTTAAATATATATATTTAAAGGAAACATAAACATTTTAGAACAAGATAAATATTGGGTTTTAGTAATCAAGAGGTAAAGATATACAAAATCTTCAGAATATACAGAAATGATATCGACATTTAAAGAGAACTAAAACAAAACCGAAAGTTAACTCAACTGTTCCTTGGCGCTAAAGTATCTCGCCAAGGAAGCCAACAAAGCTTTGCAGCTATTTCAGCTAAAAATAGAGTATATATTGAAATATACTGAAACATTATAAGTTTAAAGTTTAAGAAACAATATAACTTATGTTAAATGCAAAAAAAATGAGCAAAAACGAGCGTAATTGATTATTAAAGCAAATAAAACATGATTATCAGAGCATGACTGAGTATCGGAAAAATTTTAAAATCAATTTTAAAATAGAAAAAGTGGAAAAAAATGTCGCCCTTTCTTGTAAAAAGTTATCGGACAGTCCCTAGAAAACTTCTCCGTGCAGCAAAATGCTCAGGACTATTGTACCACTCTTATCTCTGAATTAAAAAGACAGACAGTTAATTGCATCAGACGATCGCAATGCTAAACGAATGGACGGGAATCGAAGCGGTCTCAGTGAACGGCAAGTTAGGGCTACAGTCACGCGACTTTATCTTGTCCACGGGTCGGGGGTTATTCTACTCTCTCTACCCAGTATTTCAACTCTATGGGCCGAGCCCCCATTATTTGTGGGAGATAGTGCAGCATAGGAGTAAATGATGACGATAATTTAATAAACATAACAATTTAATAGAAATAAAAGGTTAGAACGATATAACAGTGACATGGGGAGAGCTGCCTTCTCGCAGTGGTCTCCGGATTGCATGTGACTAAAAATTAGAGTGTTCTATGGTATAAAGTTAAGAGTTAATTATAAATTCGGGAGTTTCCCTTCGGAAGTTCCCCTTCTGGTCTGGCTGGCGCCTCTCAATGTCACGAGGATGATGCAACTTCCTTTAATATTACAAGATGGTGGATGACGCAATGTTCGCAGTTATTACACTATAATACTATAACAACAGCTCCAAACTCCACATATATATATATATATATATATATATATATATATATATATATATATATATATATATATCTTTCATGAGTATGTTATTGCTTAGTAATTCCTTATAATGAATGCTGTTTTTCTTTAATTTTAAATGAATAATTTTGTGTTTAACTTAGGAAAATTTTATTGAAATTCAGTTCACTTAAAAACGAATCACAAAACAGATATGAAAAATTTATCATTGCAACTGCATTCAATTTTTTATAAATGATCTCAAAATTTTTATTTGTTAACCATAATCTTGTGTAAACAGTGTAAGCAAATAAAATTAACAATAATTACGCTGCACTAAACTAAGTCTGACACTGAATAAAAAAAGAAATCAAGTTAAATAAAAGAGTAAACTACCTTAAAAATAATACTTTGATTCTAAGAGTTTGAAGATATTTTATGCTTTGACTTAAGAACTAAGTAGAAATTGCTTTAAAAAATATCATCAAGTCATTATTGTCGTACATGATACAAAAATTTAAGATCAGAATGGTAAGAATATTAATTGTATTCCATTCTATGGTGAAGCTTTGACAGGAGTTGAAATATATATATATTTCAGCCCTGCTTAACTGTAATATATATATCATGTGTGTGTGCGCGTATAAAACATTTAAACGCATGATGCTGTTGTTGTTGTTAATTTACGTCGCACTAGAGCTGCACATTGGGCTATTGGCGACGGTCTGGGAAACATCCCGGATGATGATCCGAAGACATGCCATCACAATTTTGATCCTCTGCGGAGGGGATAGCACCCCCGCTTCGGTAGCCCGACGACCTGTGCGCGAAGTCGAGCACTTTACGGTAGCACAGTTTAACGAGGACCAATACCGCACACCCGCGGTCCCTACGCAGACTGATCCAAGTGGTCACACACCCGCACACTGACCGTAGTCAGTGATGCTTGACTTCGGCGATCTGATGGGAGCCGTGTCTTAACGATCAGCCCACTGCGGTACAAACACATAATGCATTATACTGATTAAGTAACGAAAACTTGTTTTTAAAGTCAACAAACTTAAAAGAATTAATTGTTTCTGTGACATTTAAATTTAATTTAGTTTGATAAGTAATTCTTTAAATGTTGAAATGCCCGCGGCCACTCCATCAAAATCCAAATTTGATAGTCCACGACCTTACGAAACACGGATTTTTTCATTCAATTTATTTACGAAATATTTTGAGGCTTTGTATCTAAATTTTTTTTCTGTGCTGTATATCTTTTGTATTTATTAATATTTTTGGTTCATTATTAAAGTTTTACACCTTCTATTTAATAACGTAGTTTAACAGGATATTATTGAAATAAACAAAAAGAAAAATTTGTGCGAAGATATATTCATTTACCGACTTCTGCGAATATACCATATATCTACGAGTTAAATGCGACAATTTAATGTAACTGCCATTGAAATCTGATATCATAGAATAAAATGACTTTTTTTTTTTAAAGTTTATTTAACACCATTATTATTAGCTTTTTGGAATGATTTTACACATTGTCATTTTCCTGCGTTCTCTAAATAATTAATATAAACTATATTATTCAATGTGAGCTGTTTAATAATGTCTTGTGATTAATCGCGCCAAGACTAACTAAAAAGAAATGGAACATGAAAGTAAAAGCTATAAAATTACAAATTGTAATTTTTCTGGCACTTGAATGCCAAGGAATAATTGCAAACTGCTAAATACTTGTTAACTATTGTACATTGCTCTTTATAAGGTATTAATTAGAGTTACCTTAATAAACTATTATTTTTTTTAAAAAAAAATATAGTATTCCAATCCAAAAGGTTAAAAAAATTGATATGTGTCGTATTTTCTGAAAATTACTCATATATTCTACTTCGAAAAGAATTCATTTTTTATATATTATTTTGGCTGCTTAAACGCATTATAATTTGCGGTGAACAAATGAATTTTTATTGATATTTTATACGTGAATATTTGACGATAACGGTGATTTTGTTTTAATGTTCTTTTCATTTGAATTTCGCTTATCTCCCAATCGAAGGGAAGCGATCAACGACGTTTATGTCTTGCCTTTATTTTGATCTCATTTAGATCACTGGTTGTGATTTTTAGTTTTAAATGAAGCTTACAGTGAAAATTTCTGTATTAGGTTATTTTAGCAAAACCAAAATGAGTTTACTTGTATGTATGTAACTGGTTTAATTAAATTACATCTAATTAATAAATTCCTCAATCACAAAACACCCCCCATGAAAAAACTATACCTACGTGCTTGGTATTACTAGAATTTTTTAGACTAGATTACTAGAAATATTTTTATTAGATAAAAAGGAAAAATAATAAGAAAAAGAAAAGGGCTAAAGGCATGAAACCAGTCTCTCCCCTGGACCCCTAACCTCTTAGTCTTGGAACACAGACGGTGACGTCACTATTCCCTGGAGCCTATTCTATACCCCTGTCTGATAGTGAAACAAAATCCTAAACTTGCAACCCCCAAAGAGAGCAGTGAAGGGAATCCCAGCCCTCCAACAAAGGTTTGGACCCTCCCCGTAGGAAGTAATGTTGTGTATCAATAGTTGTAAGAAAGTGACCAATGGCTTTTGTTTATCCTTTAATCTTTTTTCCCTTGCGAGGGGTTCGTGACCTCTTTCACAGAGATCACAGCCTTGTTTCTGAAAGAGAATGAAATCTTTCTTCCAGAATTTAAGGCCTGTTTACACGGTCCAAGTTCTTGAATGCGAGAAGTTGGACGGATTTCTCTGTCCAAAGAAATTGGATGATTCGTCGACACTATCCAAGTTCTTGAGTGTCACTGATTCGTTGAAAGAAAAACTTGCGCATTGTTCGTATTCAACATTATAAAATAATACTTACATAAGTTTAAAATTACTAAATAAATTCAAATAAAATCATAATAACACAAATAAACCTCAACAGATCAATTTATTTGGATTAAAATAGATGAAAACAGACAACTAAATGACATAATTTGCTGCCTGCTCGTTGACGTCACGAAACCTAAGACGCTGATTGGTTAAGGGAGAAAAAACTTGGATGGAAAGTAGAACATGCTCTACTATTCGCGATCGCAACACTCGAATACGCCATCTGGGGAGAGACCGGTTTCATGCCTTTAGCCCTTCTCCCTTCCCTCTCCTCCTCTTTTCAGTTATATAGGAATGTACTACGATATTTTCCCTTTCCTTAATATTTTTCCTTTTTACTTAATAAAAATATTTTTAAAAATTTCCGTGATACTTTTCTTTAGAACTATGTTTAATGTAGTTTTCAGTTCCATATAGTTTTTCAAGTTAAAAGATTTTAATCTATATGAAAATCAAGAGAGAAACTAACGTACTTCCTTCCTCTATGACTTTCCACACGCTAATGGGGAAATCATGTGAAGTGTTGCCATAGGAAAAGAGTTCTGCTCTACGCCACCTGCAGCCCATTTCGATAGCCAATCGTCCAAGAAGTTGGACCAAGTTCTTGGATGATCTCTGTCCAAGAAATTGGATCGTCTGAACAGGCCTTTAATATGTAGTATTTGTTTGCTTTATTGTATTTATTATAAGTGAATCGATTCATTTATAACTATATTTACTAACAGTTTGTGAAAAAAAGAGAAATGTTTCCAAGGTACTATCTTTTCACGGTATTCTTCGGCGGTTTCTAATTCTTTATCTGTATCCTATGGTTTAAACAGATTCTCTAATTCAGAATCAACTGTTTTGAGAGACTCGAATTTATCATCTAATTGTTCAATAATTAGTTCAATTTTGGTTTCTTCATCAGTTATTTCGTTTTTTTGAATTTCTGATTCAATCTTAGAAATTAGCCTAGTTAGAAATTAGCTTAGAACTTAGAAATGGCCCTTTTGGAGCTATTATCATTCACAGGATTTTCAGTTCCAGTGTCCATTTATTTTTATAACACTATCAATCAAATGTTTATAGTAATAATTCTTATTTTATTAACATACGAACCGATATCCCGGAAGGGATGCCATGTCAAAAAGAAAACTTAATTCTTATTCTACTTCAATAGACAATAGAACAGGTATCAATGAAAGGTTTCTTACCTGATTCTTCTACCCGGTTCGGTTCATACCTAAAAGAGAGTTCTATCAGAAGACAAGTGAAAAGAAATGAAATTATGTTTCTTAATTATGCATCTAAAGTAATCAAATACTTCATAATAATTTCAAAAGCGATTATATTGTGAAAGCTTCCGTTCTTTCAAATGTCTAAAAGAAAATTGTACAGCAGTAAAATCAGTAAACAATTTATTCTTACTTCTTATTTATATTATATACGATTTGCTTATAGTAACCTTATTTATTTATTATGTACTCAGGGCTGGATTAGCCTATAGGCACACTAGGCACGTGCCTAGGGCCTACGAAATTCAGGGGCCTACGAAAAACTTGGGAGAAAAAAATTTGTTGACAAAAATAATTTAGCTTTAAAAACAAGTGTATTTTGCACAAAATTATGAAGATACAAATAAAAATATAATATTTTTCGGTAATAAATTATTTTGCAGAATCTTATGATCTAATATATTACTTTTTTGCGATTTTTGGATTCAACGAAATCTTGTATTATGCTGTCGAATTCCAAACTACGCAAAATGTCGTATTCAATAGACATAAGTGCGAGCGATGCCAAACGATCTTGATTCATTGTTGAACGCAAATAATTTTTTATCAATTTTAATCTGGAGAAAGATCTTTCTCCTTCTGCATTTGATCCAAGAATCGACAAATATATTCTTAATGCAATGTGAACGTTAGGAAAAGTTTTCACAAGTTTATCTTTAATTTGAGCCTTCAACATTTCTTGTGCAGATTTATGTTCATATAAATTTGAAAATAGTAAAAATTCATCTACAAAGTTTTTCTCTAAATCGGATGAGTAAATTTTCACCAAATTTTGCGCTTTTAGTTTAATCTCAGATTCTGACAAATTTTTGTGTAATTTCCTTGTAATTCGGGTTCGATAAAACATCGATTAATGACACTTTTTGGTCGATCCAGAAAACTGGGAAATTCAGACATCCGGGATAGCAATGCTCCCGAGCATCCCAGATAATTGGTTCTCTACTGTATAAATATTTCTTGTAATTAATCTCACTATCAATTTCACTGTTTTCTTTGCTGGTTTGTTGTTGTATTGTTGACGTGAAGTGTTTACATAGTTATCGATCGAACTAATCATAATGGTATTATCGATATCAACTGCAATATCGGCAGTATGTCGGTATTGCAGATAAAGTTCAATAAACAAATTTGTAAATTAAAATCCATATTAATAAAAATGTAAAAAAAAATATGCAAGAAAATTTTAGCATATATTTTGAAAAGAGGGGAGGAGTGGGGGAAGGAGGGGAGGGCCCAAAAACGGCTATGCCTAGGGCCTACGAAAGGTATAATCCGGCTCTGTGCCTAGGGCCTACGAAAGGTATAATCCGGCTCTGTATGTACTAATCTTAGTTATAACTCACCGATTTTTTTAAAGAAAAAATTTCAAAACTTCACTGAAAAATGAGTTTCTCTTTAAACTAGGGTGCACTTTTTCTCTATATATTTTGCAAATATTACAAGGTAGTTAAAATGTGGGGGATTTAATTATAGACATGTCAACTTTCATCTACCAAAAGGTACCTCAAGATAGAACCGAGTTAACATGTTTTATATACTACTGATTTGTTATTTAACATTTGTAGTGGTAGTTACGCCACAAAAATAAAAGTTAATAAAAACATGGCAATAATTATACTAAACATATTATGGCTAAGAATACACAAAAATTAGGATCAAAAAGATGTTCAAGTTTTATTTAAAGTTGTGCAAGATTATTATAGATTTTATTGTAAGTTCTGCAAGAAACTAATTATTTAATTGACTTATTATATGAAATAATAAATTAGTGAGAGAAAAAATTATTTCTGAAATATATTCATAGAATATCTAGGTAAATGATTATCAAAAATAATAGAATATCTGGTTTAAAATTATCTTTGAAATCGGAAATCTAATATAATCCCAGCGTTAAACGTCAGGGCTAAAGAGAATAGAAGGGCTGGTTCACTCCTTTGAAGTATCTCTTGCCGCGCCGATCCTCCGACGTCACTCTAGTGACGTCACTTTGGCGCAAAGCTCGCACTTTTACTTCAAGAACGGAGCGTTTGGTCTAACTAGCTCTAACTAATATTGGATCATTTCTTTTTGCGAGATATTCTGAGACATTTGTTATTTTCTATAATGACTTTCCACAGTTTTTGCGGTGAATTTACAAGAATTTAAAACTATTATCGAAATGCCAGTTTGCGCGATTGCAACTTGCAAAAATTCTGATATAAAAACAAAAGGAAAAAGTATAATTTTTCGCGTGTTCCCTAAAGTAAATGAACAACTATGTAAAGAATGGATTCCGAAATGACACAGTTAATATAAAACCGCAATACGTTTATTCTGTCGTAAAGAACTTTTATAAAAATTCATTATCTAAATAGAAACCGCCTCGCTACTTCATAAAGAAAGGCAGGTGAAAAGAATTAAAAAATAGATAAAGTCAAAGAAAATTAAAATGTAAGTAAAAAGTATAAATGAAATATATAGTATATAGTTGAAATTCTCCTAATTTCATAACATATTTTTTAATGTAGTTATTCTAAATATTTATGATTTTTTTAAAAAATTATATTCTCTTCAATTTAAATATCTATATATTATATCATCGTAAATTTAAATGTCTATAAACAATTGTAAAATTTCTGATGTCATTATGAACCTAAATTATTATTTTGTTTCAGTAATTAGCGTTTAAGGTTGATGTTTCCTAATGATTAAGTATGAACAAATTGCTATTAACGACATATTTTAAAATCAGGGATTCTAAATTTAACTTAACTTATCTTTATAAAAGAATATGTAGATAAAAAAAGTGTCGATATATGCCTCCATTTTTCTTAATAGTTAAAGTTAAAACTGAACTTTTTAAAATAAAGTATTTATCGTGTCATTTTCACCATCTAGCAAAACATTTTTATAAGTTTAAAATGGTACTTTTTTAATATAATAACCAGGAAAGTTTTTTTTGAACTATGTTTATGAACGGAAATAATGTGTTAATTTCGTAAAGTTTGAAGGCTAATAACCAGAAAAAGTCTAACTTATTTTTACAAGAGAAAGATGCAAAGTTATCATATCTTTGCTTGCGATCTCCGAGATCTGTAGACACAGTGACGTCATGAGGGAAATCGTAGCTTCAGCTCTAAGAGCGGAGTGAACTAGCCCTTGTATTCTCTTTAGCCCTGGTTAAACGATCCTATTCGAGAGGCTTTCAGTGCTCGACTTCGCGCGCAGGTCGTCGGGCTGCCGAAGCAGGGGTGCCATCCCCTCTGCAGAGGATCAAAATTGTGATGGCATGTCTTCGGATCATCCTCCGGGATGTTTCCCAGACCGTCGCCAATAGCCCATTGTGCAGCTCTAGTGCGACGTAAATTAATAACAACAACAACATCGAGAGGCTTTCACCAGAGCAAATTGTTAGGTAATCCGTTCAAAAGCACGAGGTTACAGGTTTTCCCTAGTAAGGCTACTATTCCCTAGGAGTAGAAACGTGACGTCTAAATGACGTCATTTTTTTATTCCTAGCTTGTTCGATGGTTGCGAGTTATCAACTTCAGGCGTATTCGAGTGTTGCGATCGTCAATACAACTGAAAGGAGGAGGAGGGGGGAGGGTCAAAGGCTCTCTCCCCAGATGGCGTATACAAGCGTTGCAATCGCCAATCTTACTCGCAAATCCGAGTAAAACTATAAATAGAAGTTAAAGTATTTGTTTTGTATTGTTCAGCATCGAAAGTAACTGTTAACCATCTCCCGTAATATTGATTTCTCTATCCTCTTTTCTTGTTAAACATCGACAGAAACAAAGCGTAAGTTGTTAATTTGATGATATCAAATCTTTAAACATCTGCTGGGTGAATCATACTTATTTCATTTCATATCACTAATTAATCACTGTATGATTTTTAGATTTGTATTATGTTTTTATTCTCAGCCATAAGTCTAATATTTGTTTTCACTTTCAGCTCGGATAAAACCACAAAGTATCTCTTACTCTTTCAAAATGGTAAGTAACACCTTTTTTTTTCAATTAATTGAAGATACAGAAATGAAAATAGCACAATAATGTAGTATAGTACAATTTAATTACGGGGCAACAATAATTCGATCCAGAAGTGGAACATGCACTAAACATTCTAAGCGTGTTATAAATACTTATCTTATTGTGTTAAAATACTTATTTTAAATAAACGAGAATATTAAGGAAGAAGTAGTTTTACTATATTTCGATCGTAGAATCTTAAATTTATCAGTTTTTTTAACAATGTCTTAATGTGTTAAGCAACCGTTTTTTTAAGAGCAATGTTATTCAAACTCCTTGTTGCCTTGTCTTGATAAATCAAAATTTAATCAGATTTTTTTTCAACGCATACGATAAATATTGAAAACAATGTTAACCAATTCTATTGATTTCACTTCTTTTCTTATTCATTTTCTATATTGTTTCTTACATCATGTAATGATATTTAAAATTAAATTGCTATCAATTTTATTATTGTTTAACAGAGTTGTGAAATAGATTTTTAAATTGAATTTCTATCATACCTACAAATTGTGCATTTTATGCTTTGCTATCAAGGGTAGTAAGTTCTGACATTTATTAGGATTAATTCTTGAAATAAATTCAGCTCTTTGATAATTTCATATCTGTATCCAATTCTGGTAGTGGTAGTTTTCACTTATTAAGTGTTATTTAGGCATTATGTGCTTGTTTTCTTACTTGAATCTACAAAACCTTTCAATATATTAGTCTTGAGTTCAGATTTACAATTGAGAAACATTTCGGTATCGTGATTGGCCGCGCCATCTACAATCGTCAAGGTGCCAAATTCGTTTTTAAACCTTAAAAGTTTTTTAAAAAGAAAAATCAGGTTTGTCCGGTGATACGCCAGAGGGGTACTTCTTAGAGGGTTGCTCTCGGAAGTTGGCGAGACTTGGTGGTTTTTTTGCCGAATTCACAACATGGAAATCTCCCCATATTTGTTCAAATGTAACATAAGCATTGTAAAGGGCAGCACAGTATAAAATTTTTGTAATTTTTTTTCATACTTAAACTATACTATTCAAGTAAATTATTTTTATGAGAAAAATGTAAATTATTCAAATTTCATGCTAGAAATATAGTAAATTTGTTTACCAATGTTGTATGTTACTCTAGAGATTTCTTATCGTGATCTGGGGCATCGGCCTGTGAGAAACTTTAAAAAAAAACCACAAAAAGGACATACTTGAAAGGTTTAACTCGTAACCACAACAGGGCAAGTATTTGGCTCCTTGGCGATAGTAGTTGGCACTACAAGTCACAATAAGTGTCCGAGTGTCCCAGTTAAATCTTATTTCATATTCCTTCTTATGCAAGCCATAATTGAAGAAAATGTATAGAATTTTATTTAGTGTCACTTAATGTTCCTGAATTAGCTTGTAAAGATTATCTTAATTAAGTTTTATTTTAACTTGAAAAATTGATAAGATTTAGAATATTTTTTGCATGATATAAAATAATTTGAAATGGTTATTTAAATGTTCTTTTACTGTTTTCTTTATACTTCTCTTTAATGAGAAAAAAATATTAAAGATTTAATATTTCAGAATCAACACGTCAGAATTTTCTTTATTTTAACAAGTTTTGTTTTATTTCAGCCTCGCCAGATAATGGAAATCAAGGAATTTCTTCTAACAGCAAGAAGGAAAGATGCTAAATGTAATTTTTTTTCAGTAATTTTATGATTTATTCAATAGATTTAAAACTTTAATTAAATTATTTTAAAGAAATAGCATTTTTAACTTAGATTTCCAGGATATTCTGATAACTGCATTAAATATTAATAGTAATTTAAGCCCTTGAATTGATTGTAAAAAAATTTACTCATGGAAATAATCATTTATATTTTTATATTAGTTCATTAAGTAAACTTATGATACAATAATATAATTTAAATTATGGGCAAAAACTTGTAATTTTACTAAATCTGAAAAATATGCCTAAATTGAAACTTGTAACAATTAGAAGAATTAAGATAAATATTTAGATTGATACATAGTAACTCATAATTATTACTTGTAATAGAAGCTGAATTAAGTGTCTTAAAGAATTAATATTACCATTAGAAAAACCAAGATCAATAATTCTATTATTTTTTCGTGATTGATAATGTTAATCATATTTATGGCAGTATATGATGCAAGTATTGTGCACAATTTAGTATTTAAAAAATAAAATGTCAAAAATGAAACTTGCCCTTGGTTTTTGACAAATTTCTAAAGGTCAACTGGTTTTTGATGTATTGTGTCCTAAGCCCCATCCTGATCAATATGGAGAAAATATTACAAGTAATTGATTATTTTATAGTTATGTGTTATTATAATCAGGGGTCTGTTTAGAAGACAGACCCTTCACAAAATATCTTCATAAAAACGGACCCTTCACATAATATATTATCTTTTAATCGGACCCTTCACAACTTTGTTTATCTTCATTATTGTTTTGTTAATCAAATAAACCCTTCCCGGGAGGGAAAAAGTAAGACTGTAAACGAACTAAGTTTTGTCTTCGGCAGATGCTTCTTCCTTTATTCGTCCGGAATGAATATTCTGCGTTCAGCTGTACAGGCTAAAAACCAAATACTTGTATGTTGCATCTCTAATTTAGTAGCAGCTATTGCTGTTCTTTTTTTTTGAAAATATAATTTTTTTAATTATAATTTTACAGTGTTGACTGTTGCAATTTCTATTTACAATTTAAAAACTCTTTGAAAAAGTTTTTCGCAATAACTGGACCCTATTAGTATGAATGAACAAAAGCAGGAACCTGGTTGAAAGAATTTGACCTAACATTTATTTATATTCTCAAATTACGAGTCATTTTGTCTGGACAGACCCCTGATAAAGGTATGTATGTTATGACAAGGACTGGGCTTCTATGCATTATGAAATATCGATTTAATGCATATATCAGCAAACCGATATAAAGACTTTCGTTTTAGGCGATGCATTAAAAATCTGATTTAAGCTGTTGTCATTTAAGGCAACACTCGCGGTTTAACCATTTAACATATGCAATTCCTTGCCTATGCTAATGCGGTCACCGCACTGACAGGGACGATTTTGATTTTGTCTAACTGCGGAGCTGTTGATAACGTCTAGCTATGAAGACTATTAGTTTTGTTATGTTAAACAACGATAGGTGAATTGAATCAGAGCTCCCGGTTTCGTGTGAGGATCAGTGGTGAAATAGAACGCTATGAATAGTTTCTTTTTGAGTTTTTTTTGTCTTAGAAAGTTTACTTGAAGATTATTTTCAGCTGGACTTATATTATTTTGTGATCGCTGTGCACTTTATTTTGTAGGGATATAACGTTTAATAATATTTATTATTAGAATATTAATTTAGTTTAATAATATTTAATGTACATTATATTCAGTAAGACTTTTGTTACTTAGCGATCATTTCATTGTGCATTATTTAGTCGCTTTTTCTTCGTCTTTTTCTTTTTTTTTTGGTCTGTCTGGATTTAACGATTCTTGTCAATTATTTTTAGTAGACCTACTGTCGCTTGGCGATCGTTGGGCAATCGCTGTTATCTTAAATTTTCGTTCTAAATCAATCTATTAATGAAAAGAAAATATAAATAAAAAAAAGATTCTTCATTGTTTTTTTTTTTAATTATTCATTTTAATGGGGGTATCAATTTACAATCATACAATTTAATAGGGGTATTTTGTTTTTAACTTAGTTATACAAAGTTAGTTTTTTTTTAAAATTTATTCAATGCACCCGAGTATAGTAATTAGATTATTTTTAAACAAATAAATCTTCAGTCGTTTTTAATTATAAAAAAAATTTGGCTAATAGTTAAAACAAATATTTTTTTTTAATTGAATAAAAAGTTCAGCAATGTTTTGACCCTTTTTAATAATTTAACAATAATACTTAAAAGTTTTTGTTTTTTTTTTAAAATTTTCTTAAAATTAAAAATGTTTTAGACAGTATCATTTTTTAACAAATAAATCCTCAGTCGATTTTATTTTCAAAAAAGTTTTTTAATAGTAAATAAATTAAACAAGGTCTAACAATGTTTCAAAAGGAATTTTTTTTTTCAACAAATAATTTGAAAAATGTTTTACTAAAGTGAACATTTCTTCAGTTTGTTTTTTTCCTTTTAATTTTTAATGCATGCATGTAAAATATTTTGTTAGTTTTATTATTACTTATATACCAATAAATCTTAAGTCAATTTTAATTTTAAAAAAAAGTAACTTTAATTATAATTACCAATTTATTTTAAAAAAAAATAAGCTTGGGTTTGTTTTTACTTAATGCATTTTGTTTTGTAATAGATATATACTTTTTTATTTATGTTTGATAATTTGAAAGACTTCTGAAGGATTATTTTTGAACATATGCTAAATTGCAATGTCTAACTGATGATGCATCATGATATAAAATTTCTTACATCGCCCAGTCCTAGTTACAACATATATCAGTTTTCTAAAAGTGAACATAGTCTATTTCTTCATCAAGATATATAACAGTGAAGTGGAAATTAACTAGTTAATGCTCATTGTCTTCATTTATGAACGGTTCTTTTTTACTAGAGATCATAAATAATAGCATAATAGCACTATTATCTTCTGGATCAGTGGTTACCAACTGGTGGCCGACGAGCCACATCCGGCCTGTGAAGCCTTTATTTAAGTACGTTTCTCCATTAAAAAAAACTTAATTTCTTTGTTCCTGTATAATTTAACACACCAATGGTAAAAAAAAAATTTTTTTTCTTAGGTAAAAATCTACATATATTTGTAATTTACTACTTTTGTTTTGTACAAATTGATAAAAATCTGACAGTAATATTTAGTGCTCCTTCAAACATAAAAGAATCCTATATAAAATTTTGATAAAGTTGTTGCCCGCCATTTGACTGGTTTTTAATTGAGGCCCCTGCTTCATGTAAGTTGGAAACCCCTGTTCTAGATAATATAATATTTCATATGTTATTTAAAAGATGAACATTTTCATTTCTTTCACTACTTCTATCTTATTTAAAAAAATCTTAGTGAATGAGATTAAAAATTAGCTTAAAAAGTTTCATAAAGGTAATACTGTTAAAGTAATGTTTGTATAAAAAAGTGTAAAAAAACATTTAACACTAAATGATTCATTGCTGCCATTTAAACATCTAGGCATTTTTGCTTACTATGTTTATTGTTTTATATATTACCGTTAAAGTGTATAATTTAGTTATTTCATAGTATAACTAGGTATTTCATGAAATAACTCGATTGGTCAGTTAAAGTACATATTCAAGAAAAAAATTTCACACAACTTATTACTAATGCCGGTAAAGTGAAAAATAAACTATTTCAAAGTTATTTTATAAATTAATTGATTATGAAAAGTTAAAACTCTTGAAAAATACATTTTATCCCTATTGTGAATGATTAATTGATTGATAATAATGAAAAGCAGAATATATTATTTATTATTGCTTATATTAATAACTATGTCTGAGAGCAGTGGGGTCTACGCACACACGGCTTTGCAAAGCAGCTGTAAGTCTTTTGCCTTATTTCATATTTTAACAATCAAGTAATCATTATTTTAAATAATACCTAGTAAGTTGTAGAATTCAATATCTAGTCATTTCCTGAAATAACTATTTAATCTAGGAAATACGGATTTCACACTTTAATGGTAACATATGGTATCATTTATTTTGGTGTTTTATCTGTGGATAAGACAAAAGTTTGTCTTGTTTGAAGTGAAGATTAAAGTAATATTTTTTTTCCAGCTGTAAAAATTAAGAAAAACAGGGATAATGTAAAATTTAAAGTGCGATGTAGCAGATTTCTGTATACATTTGTGATCCAAGACAGGGAAAAGGCTGAAAAACTGAAGCAGTCATTGCCACCTGGTAAGTTCAAGAAAACTCTATTGAGCTTAATTTTTTTAAACAAATTAATATAAGTGATAAATTTATTTTGATGTTCAATAGATTTTTTAAAAAAAAATAACTTACATGATATGGTTTTATAATATTTTCTGTGGAAAGATTTTGTTTTTCAGTATTTTATGAAAGTTTTCAGTATTTAAATTTGTTTTTATTACCTTTTGTTTATCATTCTAAAATTTTTTAATATACTTGCTTGTAAAAGCTGTATATGATAATAGAGTTTACTTAGTGTTTTCAATTTAATAAGCAGCTTCGCACAAAATTATACGCTAAAGAAATGAGTTTTTCTATATGTTGGTATTGTAAATGCATGCGTGGATTATAAAAAGTGAAGTATTAAAAAACTCATTTTGATATCATCATACCTAGAAGAATATGCTTAAAAACCTGCTTTCTTAGTGGTTACAACACATGTCAACTGCCTGGAGTTTATCCTGTAACAGAAAGTTTTTGTTTAGTTTTGTAGCGAAAGACTTATTTTTATTCTAACATTTAACAGAACATTAAGAAAAAACTAAATGCTCTTATTATAATTATGCTGTTAACCTCCTCATCTAGGTCTCCTTCACCTTAGTGGTGATGTTGAGAATGCTTCAAGGAGGAAATGAACCAGGAATATTAAGATTACATAAAATTAATTTTTTTATGATCTTAATTTCCTGAACATAATTTTAACATATAATGTGATCCTTTTGTGCAATTTGATATAGTTATAGTTAATCTTGAGTATAGTAATAATAATCATCATTGATAAAGAAATAAAAGAATGTTCATCTCCCAAGTCTTGTAATTTTGACCCAATAACCCAATCCAAAAAACAAGGGAACTCCTGGATCAAGTATTGGGAAAATTAGCCTTCCTGGAGGACTTTTTGCTAGAACTAACTTGCATTTGTTGGTGATGGCCGGGTGCGGAATTCGTAGCTATCAGCAATTGCTGGAATTCAAACCCAGTTCACCTCATTGGAAGCCACCGCAGCTCTTAGAAAAGTGATTGTTGATATCAGCATTGCATCAGCATGTTGAGAAATGTAATAAGGGACTAAGTTGTATAAGCAGCTTAGAAAGCATTTATTTTAAATGTGTTGCAAGAATTTTAAAATTCTTGCAGCACACTAATGAATTATCGTTTGACTAAAGAATTCTTTTTTCTTTAGTGAGACTATAATTGCTGGTGGTTGCATTCATATGTTTAATTTAGTACATTAGTAATTGATAAATAATTTCTTAAAGCAATTGAACACTGAATTTGAAATCAGTTAATTATTGAATGCTCGTAAGATTCTGTACTCGTTCTTTATTTGTAGGTGAGGGATTTACGGATTAAAATATATATATACCTGCCAACTTTTAATCCCTTCCATTATGATTTTTCCCAGTGGTATTAAAATGAAATGAAAATTTCAATTTTAAGCAAAAAAATATGTTTTATTTGAAAAAGCTTAAACTGACAACCATAATTTTAACACATATTAATATGTATGTTTAATTTTTTTAAGAATAGTGGTGATCAAAATCATTTATGAATTAAGTTTATGAAAGGAAAATTAGTATATATTTACTACCACTTTAAATATAAAAATAAAATTTTACGCCAAATGCGTAAAAGTTGGCAGGTATGTATATATGACGTTATCATTATCACATTTGTGAAGTTTTGTTCTACTTATTTTGAGTTAAGTTGCTGATAAGACTTCTATTTTTGATTATTTTTGTGAGTGAGTTAAATATTTGTACCTAACTCTTAGGGTGCACGAAAGTATTAAAAAATATTTAGCTCATGTTAATATTTTTAAGTTTAGTGATAAGGTGAACTTCTAAGTTCATTAAATTCATTTGAACTTATTTTATTTGTAAATTTCTGTATATTCAGTTGGCACAAGAACTCATTGATTTAGCATTTCTTTTAGCTTAATCATCTTTATTGTGCATAAACTAATTCTAGTTTGTCGCCTTTGTTTTGAATTTTTATCTGAATGAAGTGAATCAAACTTGAACATGGGTATTCTGAAAAGTTTAAGTTAAAGTAAGAATTCTAATTCTGAAAATTCGAAAAGATTTGCTGATAAAACTTCTGTTTAATTTTAGATTTTGTTAGTGAGTGAGATAAATATTTGTACCTCACACTTAGAGCACATTAAAAAAATATTTAGCTCATGTTAATATTTTTTAGCCTAGTGATTAGGTGAACTTTTTATAAATTTATTATATTCAGTTGAACTTATTATTTTATTTGTAATAAATCTCTTTGTATATTAAGTTAGCACATAAACTCGTTTCTTTTGGCTTAGTCATCTTCGTTGTGCACATACTAATGCTAGCTTGTCGCCTTTGTTCTGGACTTTTATCTTTACGAAGTGAATCAAACTTGAACATGGATATTTTGAGAATTTTAAGTTAATAAGAACCTAATTATCTTTTTAACAATAATTTTTTATTCCTTTACTTTTAATGTCAGATTGAATGCTTTATTGTTTGGCAGGGCTCTCTGGAAAAGGCACTTATAGTTTTAAAAAGACACTCACTTAACACTGTAAAAATGTTTTAATGTGTAATATTATGAAAAATACTGTATTTTTTCTACTCAATAATTTTCAAATTACCCTCTTTGCTATTTTATGTGTTTATTTCAATAAGTAATTATTTCTCAACAAAGTAGGGAAAATTTGTTGTTAATAAATGCACAGATATTGCCTTTTATGCAGTCTCTGTGCATGTTTTCAAGAAAAGTAAACTAACAAAAAGAAAAACAATTGATAAAAAACTTAAAAGCATTTATTTATAATTTAATCTAAAAATTAAGAGAAGATAAATATTTGAAGGCTCATTTCTTTTAGAAAAGAAATGAAATTTAATTAAAAAATAGTTTTAAAATCACTTAAGCAGTTTACTAATATCCCCCACCCCCGATTAAAGATATTTATTAAAACTTACTCAGTTCAGAGTAATCCTAACAAAGTAAATATTTGAATAGTATTTAGAATTAAACCTATAAACAGATAATTTAACCAGTTGGTAATTATTTAAACAGTGAATTAATTTGTTTCAAAATGGAATATGAAAAAAAAGGTACTGTTTTTAAGGGATAGTGGTTTATTTTTACAAAAAAAGTGCATTTATTGAGATCAAAGTGCAAAAAAAGTGCCCAGGGAGAGCAATGGCTGTGGTCTGTTTATAATAAGAGCTCTTCTTACCATTTGCTTAGAGCAGTGTCGGTGAATTTCGTTACGAGTCATAACTATTTTATGTTGGGATGTTGAATTAATATTTAAGACAGGCTTTGTTTCAGGCCAGATTTTTCTTTTATTTTTTCTGCATTCTTTTGTGCATTGATTACATTCTTTGGATATTATTTCAGACTTATAAAGAAAACCTCCTTATCTTGGCACTCTGTCACCTAAATGGTGATGATGTGAATGCTTAAGGGAGGGACATGAACCAAAGCTATGCCTTCGGTGCCAGAACTTGTGTTTTGATTCCATCCTTAAAGTTTTGAACACATTTTTTTAAAAAAATTATCAATTATGTCTTTCCTTTTTTGTGTGCATTCATTTCATTCATTTGTGCTCTGATTACGTTCTTTGGATATTATTTCAGCCTTATTAAGAAAACCTCCTTATCTTGGCACTCTGTCACCCTAATGGTGATGATGTGAATGCTTAAGGGAGGGACATGAACCAAAGCTATGCCTTCGGTGCCAGAACTTGTGTTTTGATTCCATCCTTAAAGTTTTGAACACATTTTTTTAAAAAAATTATCAATTATGTCTTTCCTTTTTTGTGTGCATTCATTTCATTCATTTGTGCTCTGATTACGTTCTTTGGATATTATTTCAGCCTTATTAAGAAAACCTCCTTATCTTGGCACTCTGTCACCCTAATGGTGATGATGTGAATGCTTAAGGGAGGGACATGAACCAAAGCTATGCCTTCGGTGCCAGAACTTGTGTTTTGATTCCATCCTTAAAGTTTTGAACACATTTTTTTAAAAAAATTATCAATTATGTCTTTCCTTTTTTGTGTGCATTCATTTCATTCATTTGTGCTCTGATTACGTTCTTTGGATATTATTTCAGCCTTATTAAGAAAACCTCCTTATCTTGGCACTCTGTCACCCTAATGGTGATGATGTGAATGCTTAAGGGAGGGACATGAACCAAAGCTATGCCTTCGGTGCCAGAACTTGTGTTTTGATTCCATCCTTAAAGTTTTGAACACATTTTTTTAAAAAAATTATCAATTATGTCTTTCCTTTTTTGTGTGCATTCATTTCATTCATTTGTGCTCTGATTACGTTCTTTGGATATTATTTCAGCCTTATTAAGAAAACCTCCTTATCTTGGCACTCTGTCACCCTAATGGTGATGATGTGAATGCTTAAGGGAGGGACATGAACCAAAGCTATGCCTTCGGTGCCAGAACTTGTGTTTTGATTCCATCCTTAAAGTTTTGAACACATTTTTTAAAAAAAATTATCAATTATGTCTTTCCTTTTTTGTGTGCATTCATTTCATTCATTTGTGCTCTGATTACGTTCTTTGGATATTATTTCAGCCTTATTAAGAAAACCTCCTTATCTTGGCACTCTGTCACCCTAATGGTGATGATGTGAATGCTTAAGGGAGGGACATGAACCAAAGCTATGCCTTCGGTGCCAGAACTTGTGTTTTGATTCCATCCTTAAAGTTTTGAACACATTTTTTAAAAAAAATTATCAATTATGTCTTTCCTTTTTTGTGTGCATTCATTTCATTCATTTGTGCTCTGATTACGTTCTTTGGATATTATTTCAGCCTTATTAAGAAAACCTCCTTATCTTGGCACTCTGTCACCCTAATGGTGATGATGTGAATGCTTAAGGGAGGGACATGAACCAAAGCTATGCCTTCGGTGCCAGAACTTGTGTTTTGATTCCATCCTTAAAGTTTTGAACACATTTTTTAAAAAAAATTATCAATTATGTCTTTCCTTTTTTGTGTGCATTCATTTCATTCATTTGTGCTCTGATTACGTTCTTTGGATATTATTTCAGCCTTATTAAGAAAACCTCCTTATCTTGGCACTCTGTCACCCTAATGGTGATGATGTGAATGCTTAAGGGAGGGACATGAACCAAAGCTATGCCTTCGGTGCCAGAACTTGTGTTTTGATTCCATCCTTAAAGTTTTGAACACATTTTTTAAAAAAAATTATCAATTATGTCTTTCCTTTTTTGTGTGCATTCATTTCATTCATTTGTGCTCTGATTACGTTCTTTGGATATTATTTCAGCCTTATTAAGAAAACCTCCTTATCTTGGCACTCTGTCACCCTAATGGTGATGATGTGAATGCTTAAGGGAGGGACATGAACCAAAGCTATGCCTTCGGTGCCAGAACTTGTGTTTTGATTCCATCCTTAAAGTTTTGAACACATTTTTTAAAAAAAATTATCAATTATGTCTTTCCTTTTTTGTGTGCATTCATTTCATTCATTTGTGCTCTGATTACGTTCTTTGGATATTATTTCAGCCTTATTAAGAAAACCTCCTTATCTTGGCACTCTGTCACCCTAATGGTGATGATGTGAATGCTTAAGGGAGGGACATGAACCAAAGCTATGCCTTCGGTGCCAGAACTTGTGTTTTGATTCCATCCTTAAAGTTTTGAACACATTTTTTAAAAAAAATTATCAATTATGTCTTTCCTTTTTTGTGTGCATTCATTTCATTCATTTGTGCTCTGATTACGTTCTTTGGATATTATTTCAGCCTTATTAAGAAAACCTCCTTATCTTGGCACTCTGTCACCCTAATGGTGATGATGTGAATGCTTAAGGGAGGGACATGAACCAAAGCTATGCCTTCGGTGCCAGAACTTGTGTTTTGATTCCATCCTTAAAGTTTTGAACACATTTTTTAAAAAAAATTATCAATTATGTCTTTCCTTTTTTGTGTGCATTCATTTCATTCATTTGTGCTCTGATTACGTTCTTTGGATATTATTTCAGCCTTATTAAGAAAACCTCCTTATCTTGGCACTCTGTCACCCTAATGGTGATGATGTGAATGCTTAAGGGAGGGACATGAACCAAAGCTATGCCTTCGGTGCCAGAACTTGTGTTTTGATTCCATCCTTAAAGTTTTGAACACATTTTTTAAAAAAAATTATCAATTATGTCTTTCCTTTTTTGTGTGCATTCATTTCATTCATTTGTGCTCTGATTACGTTCTTTGGATATTATTTCAGCCTTATTAAGAAAACCTCCTTATCTTGGCACTCTGTCACCCTAATGGTGATGATGTGAATGCTTAAGGGAGGGACATGAACCAAAGCTATGCCTTCGGTGCCAGAACTTGTGTTTTGATTCCATCCTTAAAGTTTTGAACAAATATTCTTGGTTTTAGTTTGCATGCGTACCAATCAGTTGGTCAACTTGTTATAGATATATATATATAATATCTTTATTTTGCAACATATATATATAAAGAAATTATTTTGAAATTTTTAGGGCTAAATTTACTTTTATAAATTTATGAAAGTATGTACATTCTGTTATTATGAATTTTTCATTTTTCCTTTTGTTGTTGTGGTTTAAAAAAGCCTCAGACTTTCTAAATTTCTGGGATCGGCATTTCTGGAATACAATAAATTTCTTTACCAGGGATAGTAATCTGTTGTTGGGATGTAATCTGTTTGGTTGCTTTTGGTTTCAACAATTTATAGTTCATGTAGAAGTTGGTAACTCGAGTATTAGGGAATGAACTTATGCCTGCTAATTATTCAAGCAGCTGTATACAATTTAATTTCTTTAACATGATTTTTATATTCTTCTACATCAGGTCAGGAAATTTCAGTTCTAACGGCACTAATCAGCATAGTTAGAGAATATCGATGCATGTGCACCCTCTGTGCGTGTTTACATTAGCGGAGAATCTCCAGTTTTGTGGGTCCTTTTTTAATGTTAATTGTAATATTATATAAAAGGATCTGCGTGAAGGTTGGCAATGGGGGGAAAGATAATAAGCAGACGACATAATCATGAATTATGCACGTTAGAAAAATGTCAATGTTAAGTTGTATGCAAGTTGCTCTCAAGGGGGAAAGATGCAACTGCCACTTTAGCCCAAAGATTAGATATATCATCATTAGTGGACAAGCTACAATCAGCTAGTCTTTCTTACAACTCAACTAGATGCGACTATCGCTTTACAACAAAAATAAACATTTGTGGTGACAGGAAATCTTTTGATGTAATTTCATTTGCAGTGAAATTACTAATATTACTTTGTATGATAATTACTTTATATGAATGAAATTCTTAAATTTCTAATTCTATTAATCTTTCTCTTATGTTCTTAATGTGCATGCATATATATAAATATATGTATTGTCTAGAATAAATAAAAATATTAGGTAGTTTTTGTTAGTTAGATATTTAATAAAATTTTTGATATTCATAAATAAAATGAGCTTGCCAGTACTTATGGATTGTGTGTGCAGATACTTAATGTTTTATCTTACTATGCGAGTCAGTTGCTCGCACTGTTTGCTCTAAAAAATGTAAGCAGTTGAAAAATTTCTGACAGTTAAAAACTTTTTGGTGGACCATAACAGATAGTAAAAACTAAAAAATTTAAAATAGCACAACGTTATTATCTGGGTCAACGTTATTATTAAATAATTACACACTTGTAAAATTATCTGTTTATAGGTTTAATTATGATTTCTACTGCAAATATTTACTTTTAGGATTATCCTCAATTCCTTAATTTTTAATGGTTTTAATTAAAAAAAAATTCTTAAAAATGCTACTTTAAATGCTTATTTTCTCCAAATTTGCAATTTAAATGAAATAAAAAAAAATCTTTTAAGTTGCTTATCAATTAATGATGAATTTTTATGGTGTTGAATGACTGCCCTTTTTTGTGATGCAGAGGTGTTATACACATGACAGATTTTTGTCTTTTTGCTAAATTTTTTGTTAATCTTGCTGAAACTCTTGCGCATTATTTTTGATGTGTCTGCTGCAAGCTGGGAAAAAGAGGTAGTTTGAAGCACAATATTTAAGACTGAACACTCGCCAGTCTTAAATATTTGGTCACCTATTGCGAGCTGGCAAGTAGATATTTTGCGCCTTGCTCTACTTCTTCTGTAGGTCTTGAACTTTTTAGTACAATTATTGTTTGTTTGATTCAGTATTAATATTAGTTAGGTCTTAACAAATTCAAAATTATTGGGTTGTTAATTTAAAAAATTTGGCTGAGTCATTTTCTATCAAAGTGTTTTTACCCAACATTTAAATTGTAACTGATGTAATTATGTTATATTGACATTTTATTCCCTTTTTCTTTTAGGTTTGCAGGTTAAGGAATTAAAGTGAATGTTGTGTATAAAATCTCTATAAATAAAAAAAATGTGGTAAAATGCTGTTATAAATTCTTTGATTTCATATTATCATTAAACTCATTCTATTTATTTGTTTCCTTTTTTTCCATCATTGTGTTTATCCATGAAAAATAGATAATTGAATGTAAACAAGTCATTTATTCAGATCTAAAACAAAATGAAACAATATAATTTCAATTAAATATTAGACATAAGTTTTATGATGGGGGACAGTGCCTAGGTTATAAAGGCTTAAATTGATCTGTAGTTCCATATGTACAATTTTAAAGCTGAGGCTTGAGAGTTCACTATTTCATATCACGTATATTAGTTCATTTATTTCAGTTCAAATGTAGTCTGCATGAAATTTAAGTATTTGAAGTAGTAGTGCAATAATGAGGACAGGTTCAACTGATGCACAGGGAATACTTGTAGAATTGGATGAATCTAAAAGCAGAAAAGAGAATGTTAGTTTTTATGTAAGTTACTGTAAATCACATTTAAGAAATGTCCTGAGTTGAGTTGCTCTTCCATGAATTATTTCTAAAAATTATTGAAAAATAAATTCAACTAGTGACAATCTGGGCAAGTATAATTGAAAAATGTATTGTGAATCCTTCAAAGTAGGGTAGTAATATTAAATTGACTAATAAGTTTTCGAATATTTATCAACTGTAGCCTATCCCAGATCACCATTAACATATACTTATGGAGAAATAAGAAATCATTATTTTATGTAATTTTAATGCCAAGTAATTAGTCTACTATTAAACATACTGTTGCATAAATTTTGGCATGTTGCAAGGTTACATATATCAAGTTAGCAAAAGAATAGAAATATTAATTTAGATAATTAAGAGATTACAAAAAGTTACAGAATCGAAAAAGTAGAGGTGTACTGCTAAAAATTTAAGAAGGGGAAGTAATATGGAAGGTAGAGATGTACCGAATAGTGATTTGGCGACCTAATAGCACCATTTGGAAAAAACAAAAAAAAAACACAGTAATGTTAAGTTTTTATTGAAAGATACTCATAACTTCGCTGTATTGTTAGTGTGGGGTAAAGAAGATAATTGGATATTAAGCTAAATTGGAAAAGTTTATAAGATATATTAAAAAAACTAAAGTTGAAAAAAATCCTCTTAATTCTTAAAACTAACCTTAAGTACTAAAAAAAATTATTTTTCTGATAAAGATTATGAAACATGAACACGTTGAATGCCTTGGGGGTGACCGGAACCGGGTTTATTCTTAGCGCCGAGGTCACCGGTGACGTGCGAAGCTAAGAATATTAGGAACACATAATTCGAGTACATTTTTAATGCTTTTAATTTTTTTATATTGTAATCAGTACTAAAATGGTTTGAAGAAGTTAATGCAATACATACTGAGAAAATCATTTTGGCCTGATAGGCAAGCCATGTAAAATTAGCATGGCGTTCAACGTGTTAACAATGTCTTTCAAAAACACTTAAAATGCAGTGATATAAAAACGTTTCCGGCTACCCTTAAGGAGGGGTTTTGTCCCCCATTCCTTGTGTTGGGTACGTTGATTATGTTGTTGTCAGAGGCAAAACAGTCTGAAATTGTGAACGGTGCACTTCTAGATGATGCTCTGAATCTGGCTTGTGTGTTAACCCTTCTGAGGTAAGTCTCGTGGCCTTCACCAGGAAAAGCCGTCTTAATCTAGGTGATGTGTATTACTTTGATTATAGGTTAGAACTCGCTGAGAAAGTATTGTTCTCGGGGGGTGGGTGGGCTGTAATACTGTGTCTGCAGGGTATGTTTTGGTCTTTTAGAAATTCTGTTGATAGAACCTGGTGCTTATGCCCCAAGATTTACTTAATGATGTACTCAGGGCCGGATTAACCTATAGGCACGTGCTTAGGGCCTACGAAATTCAGGGGTCTACGAAAAACTTGGGAGAAAAAAATTTGACAAAAATAATTTAGCTTTAAAAACAAGTGTATTTTGCACAAAATCATGAAGATACATTTAAAAATATAATATTTTTCGGTAATAAATTATTTTGCAGAATCTTATGATCTAATATATTACTTTTCACGCGATTTTTGGATTCAACGAAATCTTGTATTAGCTGTCGAATTCCAAGACTACGCAAAATGTCGTATTCAATAGACATAAGTGCGAGCGATGCTAAACGATCATTGTTGAACGCAAATAATTTTTTATCAATTTTAATCTGGAGAAAAATCTTTCTCCTTCTGTATTTGATCCAAGAATCGACAAATATATTCTTAATGCAATGTGAACGTTAGGAAAAGTATTCACAAGTTTATCTTTAACATTGTTATCGATCGAACTAATCATAATGGTATTATCGATATCTACTGCTATATCGGCAGTATGTCGGTATTGCAGATAAAGTTCGCTAAGCAAATTTGTATATTAAAATCCATATTAATTAAAATGTAAAAAAAAATATGCTAGAAAATTTTAGCATATATTTTGAAAAGGAGGAAGGAGGGGAGGGCCCACGAAAGGTATAATCCGGCTCTGGATGTACTCAATGATTATTAGTCCTATTGTCACATATGGCACAACACAACTACCCGGTGGTCTAGGATTAAGATGAGCTTCATCAGATCTAGACTGCAAAAAAAGGTCTGTGTAACCATGGCGGGCTGTCTTAGGGTTACTCCCACGACTGCTTTTGAGAGGTTTGGGCGTCTCTCTTGAAATCAGCGTGCTGAAGTTCAGACAAGTATAAAACGTCTTATGTACCTTGGTTTATGGAAGGATTATTCTAAGCACTTGTCATATATTCTTTTTATTGTCATTAAGATATGCTTTCCTACTATAGATGAATGGCTCAAATTTCCTCATTGGTTTAAGGGCAACTGTCTGGTATTGATGGATCAAGGCTTGATCTCAAACAGAGGGGATAAATTATTAAATATAAATAAAATTTAATTACATGCAGGTAACATTTACTATGTGTGAGTTGCTCAGTTCATAAAATTATGCTGGTGACAACTTATTTTTTTAAAACTAAACAATGAGTAGAAATTAGCATAATATGTACTCCCGAGATAAATTTTGCTTAAGTCGTGCAAATTGTACATGTTGTGTGTTTGTTTATAAAGGGGTCACTAATGTCTAGGATCATCATTTTAACTTTTGAATCCAGGGGTCGGCAACCTGTGGCTCGCGAGCCACAGGTGGCTCTTTTGATGTAAAGCTGCGGCTCTCCAGTTCCATACGAAAAAATTTATAAATTGTTACCAAAACACTTAAAAATAAGAAGAAATATTTTTAAGTACCTAATTTCTCAAGAGCTTTCTATTATAACCGGTAATTACAAACCGCTACGCTCAGGCTCGTCGTTAACGGGGGTTAGAGGGGTGTCTCATTCCGAGTATTCACCCAGAAAAGTATCAAGTCTGTTGTCTGTTTGAGCATGCCGTTACCAACACTATGAAAAGGCACCAAAAAAAGGATGGTGCCCGTGGCTCTCATCTTGTGAAACAGCAGACAAAACCCCGGAAATTTCTGTCAACTTGAAAAATCCAGGGTGTTTTAAAAGTATTTAGCTAGAAATGCCTTTTTCTCACGTTTTCTCTTACTCTTTCTAAGAATAAAGACAATATCTTTGTCCATGTCGTTAAGAAGGGTAAGGAAAGGGCTCAATGCACATACAGCTGTTATTTTCTCTATATGACTGTCCAGTTTCTTTTCACTCACCCCACCAGTTACTTCACTGAATTGTCCAGTACCAGTTTACAAGTACTTAGTTACTCAAAGCGTATTTTATAAATTAATATTATTATTGAATGTGTTGTGTGTTGTTACATATGGCTTTATAGGAAATATTAATCCATATACAATATTTATTGAATGTAAGTATAAATATTTTACGATTATTTACTATTTGCAGTCTTATTGTTTAAATATTAAGGTAAAATTAAATTGCATTAAATATGTTATTTTCAAAATAAATTAATTCCTCAATTATTGCTTCAAAATTTAGGTATAAGACTTTTTTTCAAAAAAGAAAAAAAAAATTATTGTTTTAAAAATATATATGGGTAAAAATTGATTTTTCTGAAGTAGATAAAAAAAATTTTAATCTCTTTTCTTTAGTAAAATGATTAAAAGAAAGAAAAAAGAGCAATTAAAATTTTTTTATGTTATTTATATTCATAAGTAGGAGCTTGAGATAGAAATAGATAAATCACATTTGAATTCTAAATATAGGAATTCTTTTTCCTTTTTTAAAAGTTATTTACTAAGCTTTTTAATTTTGTGTTTGAAATAGCAATTTATTTTTAAATTTAATTTTTTCAGTTGAGATCATTTTTTATTTAATTGAAATTTCAAAAATCAAATTCTATATTTGTTCGTAGTATTTGTTTTTATAATAAGTTCAAACTGCAATCCTTTATGAACAAAACTATACTAATGCTTATTTTATTAAAAATTTAATGCGTTTAAAAATAGAAAAGCTTCAGTTTTTTTTTTAAATAATTTTTTTTAAATCTTTTTTGTTACTACGTTGATGTATTTCGTATATATTTAATGTTTTTTATTTTATATTTTAGACTTAAGTTAACAATTTTCCATTTGTTTAAGTTAGTTATTAGTATAAAGAAACTTAATATTTTTGTAATTATGTAAAAACTCAATTCGCAGTTTTGTATTAAAAGGCACGATAATTAACAAAATAAATAATTAAAAAAATTGTACTTTAACTGCCTTAACTAGAAAAAAAATAATTTTGCGATTTAAGGGTATTTTTTTTTATTTAATATTTAAAAAAAAAAAACTTAAACGTTCTTCGGGAAAGCATTATTTACAAATCATCAAATTTTACAAATATTTATGATTTATCATGCTACAATGTTTGAATACATAGTTAAATTTTTTAAAATTTTATTTATTATTTATATTGTGTTATTTTCATATAAAGAAATATTCGGATAAAAAATTTAGCATTCTACAAATTATTTAAGGCAAGAATGCATGAAAAAATTTATCTGTACTTCCAAAACTAGTTCATCCCCCCCCCTAGAAAAAAAGAACTATTTCTATATCCCCATTCAAGATTTTAATCACAGCTCTTATATTAATAACAATGTAAATTATAAAATGAATAATAAAAATAAATAAATTATTAAATAAAAATGAAAAATAAAATTTTAGTAATAAATAAGCATTAAAAATAATTATTCGCAAATAAGATTACTAAAATTAAATAAATACGCATATAATATTTGAAATGCATGAAAAAGAATCCTACTTAGATTAAGAATTTTAAAAAAAAATGCACGAGTCATAATTGATGTCTGATAATTTTTCAATTTAATGAACAAATACTAATTTAATTCTCATCTACATTTTTTAAAGCCTTTGATGTGTATCACATGTTATTATTATGTAAAACATGATGTTATGAAAAGACCACCCTTAATATAAATTTTTATAAACCTTGTCAAAAATAAAGATAAAAATCTACTTCAGCGGAAGTAGTAAATTAAAATTTAAAAGGGAAAAAACAAGCATATGAATTTAAAAAATATCTAATACAATACATTGATAATAATCTTTATAATAATAGTAATAATAACAGGCCTGTTTAATTGCCAGGTGAATGTTAAAGTTTTTAATTTATAAAGTTATTTAATTTGGTAAAAAATCGTTAATCGCCTTTTTACACTTGCCTTCCTCAATAGTGATTAGTTTGTTTTCGATAGTTAAAATTCTAACGTGTGACCTCTATCCTTTCTTTTTCGCGTTCACTTGAAACAAAATTTCCTTAAATGCATATTAAGAGCCGTCACTCCGAATCACCTGCATATTATTAAATTTCATAATCAAATACAATAATGTTGTAATTTTGCTTACAAAAGATATTTAAAATAATAGAAGATCGTTACTTTCAATGACTTTTATTAAATTAATTTTTTAAAAAAATGTTAAATTATTTGAGTCGGAAAGCTTGAAGCTCTATAAATTTTAAAATTTTTTACAATAAATAGAAAAAGTATGTGACCATCGTTTCTAGCACTTCATCATAAGTCGATTTAACGTTTGCTTTGACAAAAATTTTTTTAATTTATTTAAATGTTCAATAATTAAGTGCTTAAAAAAATTTTTTTAACAATTACAAGAATAGACGGTACATATTTCTTAAAAAAGGAAAATTGTGAAAAAATTTTGATATAATATAAATGAATATTATTGCGGAATTGCTATGAAAAATTAAAAAATTTGATTATAAAATCTATCTGATAAGATTGTGTTTCGTTGCACATTCAATAGAAAAAAAATCGCGTTTTCTGTTAAAAATTTGACAAGAATTAGTAAGAAAATTTACAATTTTCATCGAATTTTAATTATCCAAGTATTCTTATCCCCCCCAAAAGAAATAATTTTAAAAAATTAAAAATTTAATTTGAAAACTAAATTTAAAAAAAATTATTAACGTATTTCAAAAATAAAGAATAAATGTATTCAAAATCGTTTTTTTAACTAAAAATTAAATATACATAAAAAAATTCTATAGTATTAAATCAAAAATTTTTAGTGGCTCTTTAAACGCGGGAAATTCTGTAAAATTGTAACTTTTGGCTCTTTCATTTCAAAAGGTTGCCGATCCTTAAACTGTTGCTACAAATGTGGTATTTAGGTATGGCTAGTAATAAGTATAAGCAAATATTTTATGCATTAAACCACTTATGCATTATTTCTTATTATTTTAAAAGCTCTACTTATGCATATTTTTATTTTACTCTTTATATTTCAATTAATTGGTGTAATTTTAATGTCTGATAGTTAAAATAAATAATAAACAAAATTATTTAATTTTAAAGGAGCAAACAGACTTGCAGGAAAAAAAGTACTCGTCTGTGAAATTCGAGCACAGAGTTTTGGGCTGCATTTTAAAACAAATCGTTAGTCAATTTTACTTTACTTAATGGTTCATTGTCTACGATTGATCTAGAGTAATGAAATCATGAATTTATAATTTGAGGCATAATTTGTTAGTTTTTATTGTTCTAATTTTATCATAAATAATATATATACGTAAATATATAATAAATAACGCTGATATTAAAAACTGGAAACTTTGATAACATGAATTTTTCTATATCGCGAAAAAATAAATTTAAAACCCCTACATTGTTGCTATATTGCCAATAGAGAGAAACATTTTTTAGAGAGAGGGCGCTTGACTTTCCGAAATATTTATGATCGAAAAGATCTTGACATTAATTTCTGAAGAATTTAAAAAAAAAAAATTGAATTCTAATTCTTAAATTTTTCTTGAATAATTTCTCGAAACTAATAAGAATGTTTAAAAAGCTGCCTAAATTATTCATTTCTTAAGAAATGGACATGTTAGAAGCGTACATCTGCTCATAAAAAACTTGACCTTTAATGAACCTTGTAGAAACTTATATTTAAGGAGTGAGTAATTGAGAACAGTGGAAGTACATATAGTTTATAATATCTGAAGTTGTAATCAAAAAGGTAGATGTCGAAGTAGAACTGCTTCACCAAAACTCAGTTGAAAAAATTAAGATGTTTTCATTATTTGAAATAACTATTTGGAAAAAATTATGTTAGTAATTTGACTGAATTATTAAAAAAAAAATCGATCTCGCGAAATTATTTAGTGTCTTCTTACACGAGTTCACAATATCAAGAATTGATTGTATTTGTGCACAATGTAGTTAATACATTTGTAAAATAAATTTATGTATTTGTACAGAAATATATGAAAGAAAACATTTCGAAGTTGTTTGTTTATTATGTTTTTATCAATAAAACCACATTTTCAACAAAAAAAATAATAATAATACATTTAATGAATATTTAAACAAGTCTAAATAAAATAATCATTACAAATATTTATTTTAATTAAGAAATTATGTAATTATAAAATATAAAAAAAAAACATTAAACAGCTGTAAAATTGGATTTAGTACAGCAATTTAAATGACTAAGCTTTTGATTTTTGTTAAAATATTACCGGTTCTTTTAGGCAAAGAAAATGCGATTATCAAGCGACAAAAATGTATGGGAATATTTTATTTCGCGTATTATATCGATATAAACTTAAATAATGGCAATTTATGAAGAATGAACTAATAAAAACAGCAATGTATCTTTCCATAAGAACACTTTCAAAAGTAAGAAATAGATATATCTATAGTAAATCCTTAAATATTTTACAAAAAAATCGAATGCGGTTCATATTTTAATTGAAAAAAAAAAGGTAAACCAGATGTTAAAAAAAAAGCACCGAGTGGGAATAAGAGTAGCCTTAAGTTTTCTTCTGGGGCACAGAAATCTAACACATTACATCTCTCACATTAAATTTTAAATCCACCATTATTCACCAAGTTAGTTGGGAGCTCGACAATTTAATGTCGACTCAGGGAGAACGACATTTTTGCATGAAATTGTACAGCTTTCCGATATGTACTACACAAGTTTCCTGAATCTCTACATCAGTACTAGATAAATAGAACAATACACAGAAATATCTTACTGCTTATAAGAACATTTTTAGGCGTTTTTCACTAAAAGTGTTCTCCTGAATTATTTAAAAGTAAGTGTTATCAATATATTGCCCTGATCTTTGTAATTTTATCGTTAAAATGAACAAAACATATAAAGTATAATTATTAGATTGAAAATATTATTTTTTAGATCAAAAAACAAGAATGCGTATAAGTGTAGGCAAATGTAAAATTAACATTACCTGTACTGTGTTCAATGCTAAATTCTGTTTCTTGTTCTTGTAATGACAAATTGTCTTGCATGCTTGTTTTGCTTAATTTTTCTTCCTCTGTTTCTTCTAAATGTAAAAAAAAGATTATAAATGAATGACATTTACTAATTTAATTTCAAAATAATTTCATTTGTCAACTTAAATTTAAATAAATGGATGACAAATTAGCATAATATTATGCAATTTAACTTCATTCCATCAGTGTAAACCATTCCTGTGTTGTTCGAGTTTGCCAGTGCCAGTTATCGCTCGCTAGCAACTTAGAGAGAGAGGCTCCGCTAATTGTAAAATTAATACTTTAATGTAAAATTATATACCTTGTAAAGTAAAATTAGATGCTTTAAAGTGATGTTAAAAATTGTATACCTAACAATTCAAAAATTTTCGACTATTATTAAATAGAAAAATAAAAAAATAATAAATATTTGCTAAAATTTATTTTTTGCATGGTATTAGCATTGTATAAACGAATTTTATAATTGTGAGCAAATGTTTTTCAATTCGCTTTAAAAGTTTTCGAGATACGGCGAAATAAGCAAAAAGTACAATTAACATTATGTGGTCCGAACTTTGGATCGCTCTATTGACCAAACTATGGGGGCCATATTTCCCAGATTGCGGATATATTTTGGGGATCAGAAATCCTAATCTGCAGAAAAGGAGTTATATTTATTCATAGAAAGCACGTTTTTGTGTCTTATTTTGTAAATTAAAATATCGTCTGCAATAATTAATTAGCATATTTGAGGTTACCCCCTCAAACCATTAAGTTTGAGTTTTAGAACGTGAAGAATCGATTATTAGATCAAAAGTTATTCAAGGTGGTCAGTTTTTTTTTATTTTTTTTTATTGTGCATTGTGCGTGGCAAGAAATATCAAAATTATTATCAGGTTAACTATGTGAAGTGAATGAATGAAATTAATCTTTTTTTCTTTATCATTCTTTATAAATTTTCTGTTTTGAATTTTGTTTACTTAAATTTTGTCCATATACAAGACAGATATAAAAGTATTTTGCAAGATAAGATGAAGATAATTTTCTTTTCTCAAGTTTTCAAAATTGTATCAAGTAACTGTATAAATTATTTGACTTATTTATAACGGAACTTATTACAATGGTATCAAGTAGTATTAAAATAATACCTAGTATATTGATTATAGGTTGTTCTGGCGGAGTTGATACTGGAGGAATGATATTGTGGGTGCTTGTTTTAATTTCTGAAAGTATAAAGATATAACAAGTTACTAAATTTAAAATTTTCGTAATAAACATACAGATTTAGTTCTTCGTTGCAATTTTAATGAAATAACACTTATTAAACACTTATTTTAATTTGTTTATTAATTAAAATCATCTGGGTACGTTAGTTTTATCGTTGATTAAAATGACTGAGCATTTTAAATAGAATTCGGCAACATTCAACAATTTTCTGTCTTTTACTAATCATTTATATCGAGTCTAAAGATAGAACCTTTTTTTTATTGTATTCTTTATTTTTTTATTGAAAAATATATGAACATTACATAAAGTTTGTCTACGTTAAGAACTCCCCTCGACACAAAGTCTGAGGCTATCTGCTGATATGGAAACAAGAATAGCGCAATTCAGGAAGGGTAGCTTCTCTTCACTCTAGGGCTAACACAGTAGACTATAGAAAAAGTTACCCTTTCTCTCGCCGACCAAAACCTGTCCTAAACAGTGACTCCAAACCCCTACTAGAAATAGTTATACCTCGTTACCATAGTCACCGCCACGGGTCCAGACAAATGGTTAGGTGAGTTCTTACTTGACAAACTATAGATAGTGTCAGAAAGTCATAAAATTTTTAATGACAACAGCAACAATTTTGTCGCTACCTGGTCGAAGAATTAGCCTGATAATGATACCTTATACCTGTGGTTCCTAAATGGTGTTCCGCGAAGGGTCATAGGGCTTCCGAGAAATAGAATTTTTTTTTTAAAACTCTTTATGATTTTCGTAACCAGTAATTAAATTTATATGCGATTAATAATTCATCATTCATTTAACACGTTCACTGCCAGCCGAGAACAGGTGATTATGCTGTGTCTTTCATTGAAAAGTGGCAATCGATAATAATAAAATTAAAGTTAACTTTTATTTCTTAAACAACTACTTTAGTTTTTAAAATTCACAATAACTTTATTTCAATAAACAATGTGTTATTTTGGTGAGAAAATATCGTATTTTCTGAGAAATAGTTGGACGTTAATATACACCTTGCTACCACTTGATCTGTTTTTTTAGACACAAACTACTAGAAGGAATTTCGTCACGCCCTGGTGCGGGATCGGCAGCGAAAGTGTTAATAATTCCTATCTAATAGAAATTCTTGTGAAGAAAGAAGAAATTTCAAAACAATGTTTTTCTAATAACAATATAATGAATGAATTGTGAAAAATTCCTATAGTATTTCGCATTGAATAAAAATAACAAAATTCAGCATCAAGAGGTATGCTGTTTGTAAACCATTTGCAAAGTTTTTTTTCTTTCATTAATTAGCGTTGAAAAACTAATTTTACGTTAAGTATATATTTAGATTCATTTTTTTAGGTTGTCGTGAAGGTGCACACTCTTTATTTTTAGAAAACTGTTCGCCTATTTTAAGTTATATATATGGGCCCATGTCTGAGAGTTCGTGGGTTCGAATCCCGCCTGCCGAAGACTCCCCGTGTAGTAAAGTGACTGATGCACGTTAAATCTGTCGAGTCGCGAAAAGTCCTCCATGTTCCCATAACAAATCAAAACCTCTGGGGGTACTGGATTGGAGATCGATCGTTCTCTGATTCAGGTCAAAATTATGATCAGTGGATGAATGAATGGATGTATGAATGGGTCCGCCCTATAAACGGGTGCAACGTATGTTGTGGCAGAAGTCGAATTCTTGGCCATAAATGGCGTCACTGGAAAAACAAGAACTATCGCACCCCCTCTGCCTAAAGCAGGCATACGTCAGTAACAACAAGTTTTATGTACACATTTATGTATAAATATACATTCATATAAAAAATAAACATGCGTATATACATAAAACTTAAAATAAACGAACGGTTTTCTAAAAACAAAAAGTGTCTCCCCCCTCGAACACGCATATGGCTTAAGTATTAATTTAAATAGTGTTGAATAGTTAATTATACGATTATTTATATTATACGATTATATTATTTAATTATACGATTATACGAAGTATTTATTTAGAATAATTTTTAACTTCCACAGAAATAAACAGTAACTTTTTGATCCTTTCTAAAGTGGCTGTAGAAATTTTAAACAAAAACGGTGCTATTGTGCCGCATATCGTCATGGCAACTGTTGGTGACGGAACTTGCCTTTTCGAGCAAAAAGGTGAGAAAAAAAATAGTAAATATATTGTTTAAAACTAACTAAGGTGTTAGGATTAGAGGAGTGGTAGAAGAAGTAAGTTATTTAAATACAGTTGTACTGTGCATTCGATTCGGTTACCAATAAAGTTTATAGGTTATACAAGATAATTTTGAAAGGTGATCTAGCTGGTTGCCAAAGGCGGCTAGATTTTATTATTTCTTTAATTTTTTTTATGAGACGAAGAAGAATAGATATGGCAATGCTTACTGTACAAATTAACGGATCCAGCCGTTTCTCCTAAAGCATTTTTCGATACACATCTGTATACACCAAAATCATCTTTATTTAGATTCTTTACCACTATCTTCATGTGAACTTTATATCCATTTACAATCTGATAGGTTTCATATTTTTCACTGGACGCACCAACGACGTGGTCATTCCTCACCCAAAAATTAGTGGCAGCGGGGTGCGCTTCAGTATTGCATTCCAGTGCAATAGGATTGCCTTCAGCTGCGCCAACAAGCTGGTTTGGGATCCAGATCATGGGAGGAACTGAAAATTTCTTAAATAAGTATGCATGACTTGTCTCGCTATAATTTTAGATTTTTGTTCATAAGAAGTTGATAAAACTTACAGGTTATATCAATGTGCATTCGTCGACTTATGGCCGGTGGTACACCATTGGATGCTATGCACAAATACGCTCCCATACTTTGACGAGATACTTTGCGTAGAATTAATTCCTCTCCATCAAATAGATCCACTAAAAGTAGGAAATTATCTTAAATTAATAGCAAATAGTTAATTTAAAAACTTTGGTCATTAAGTACTAAATAAATAAATGTGTGTCAAGAAAGGAAGTTTGGAGAAAGATGAAATATCTTTTGATCTATTAATTGAAATTTTGTCTAAAATGCATAAGATCTAAAGCATTCAATTCAACCTTTGACGTAGAATTTTTATGGAACATATTTTTCCTACTTTTTCATTATTCTGTTTTAATTTAGATCAAAATAAGTGAAAAATATTACATTTAGCATTTTAATAATTTATGGTTATGAAATACTGCATGAAACAACGGTTTCTTTTTCTGTGCTAAAGGTAAAATCTTCCAAACACAACTCATTTCCAAACAATAGTTTTTCAAATTTGCAATTATTTAGATCTAAGAGAAACCATTATTCATCATTGAAGTTTCTTTAATTTACAATATCAATTATTGCTAAATCTTTGAATATGAATGAAAATTTCTTTTTTCAGACTACTTTTTTGGATTTTATATTTTTGTACAAATATAATTCTAATAATCTAACAGATTTTTTAAGTATCTATTAAACTGTTTTTATTATTTAAAAAATACATAAATATATTTTTGCATGTAATTAGATAGTTGGAGAAAAAATATTTAGAAGGAACACCTTTGCTCCATCCGCGTCAAAGTGCTAAAAAAACTTCTAAAATGTTTATTAGATAGTTATTAATGCTTGAAAATGTGAAAAAATGCCGAATTTACTTTGTCAATGATAACAAGATTAGGCTTTAAATGGTATTTCGATATAAGTTATTTTTGAGGAAAAAATTATTCTAAGATTTAAGTCATTTTTACTATAAACATGTTATAAAAATCCGCTTTTGATGTTTAAAAGTATTATCCATTAAGCATTAATAAAAGCATAATTTACTTAATCTATGTTTTTTAGATTAGGTTTAAAAAGGTACTTTCAATGCCAGTTGCAGAGGATAATATGATTTTAAGATTTGTGTCATTTTTAATATAAACACGTTATGATAATGTATTTTTAATGTTCAAAGGTATTACCCAAAAAGTATTACTAAAAAGATAATTTGCTTAATCTCCAATAAATAATTTAGGCTTAAAATGGTATTTCGATATCAGTTACTTTTAAAGATAATATGATTTTAATATTTGAGTAATTTTTAATATAAAAACATGGTTCTGATGCATAAAAAGTACATGAAGAAAAGTTAAGATATTTTAATCGTTGATTATTAGACTTAAAGGTTAAGCAGCTCCGAGGAGCAAGGCGCATTGACCAGAGGTTTATTGTACCCAAACCCTAGATCACGATAATAGCTGAAACAAGGTTCAGCAAGCACCTGACAGGAAAATCCTGTAATTCTCAGGCCTTAACACAATTTTATCCCAGTCTATTCTGTCAAATCTTTGAACAGAATAAACTTTACACTCACAAATATGTCTTGAAGTTTCCTCCTCGAGATGACAAAAAAGGTCGGGTGCGATACCCATAATGTAAAGGTGTCTCTTGAGGGTGGAGAGACCAGTGATCTACCTTAAGCGATTTCTGTTAAGTTTAAGAAGCTCTTTTTGAAGCGCATTGGGCAATCATGCTGTGTAGTCAACTTTTTGCTTTTAATGTATAGATTTGAAGCATAATAATCAGACATATTTTTAAAATTATTGAACCGAGCTTTTTTGGGAAAATAACCAAAATTTCTATGTAGACAATAAGTAATTTCTGTGTATCGAGCTGTTATCAGGGGGAAATTCAGGTAACTTATAAGGTATGTGTCACTTAAAGAATGGTAAAAGGGTAAGTAACTTGTGATGCCATTAAATCTACTATAGTTATTTTTGATATTCAGGAATTACCAGGGGGAAATTCAGGTAATTTGTATGGTATGTGTCACTTAAAAAATAGGGGAAAGGTAGTGACTTGTAAAGGATAACTTGTGATGCCATTAAATCGATTATATTTATTTTTGATGTTCAACAATTATATTATACATTATATAAATTTTGATGTTCAAGTACTAGATCATACGAATAGTGTGTACTTTTTTGCTGCCCAATAATGATAGGTTGTCCGTCTTCTCTCCTCCACTTTATCTTTGGTATGGGATTTCCGGTAGCTCTACAGGATAGAGTAATATTGGCGTTTTCTGCAACTGATATGTTTCTATTGATAACTTCATTTACAAATTCAGGAGGTACTGAAAAATGGAAACAAAGCAGATATGCAATGCCCTGAATTATAAAAAAATAACATATCAAGAAAAAAATGCCGGAGTATTCCATAATTTACCTGTAAATGTTAACATTGATAATTGGTGCAGTTTGGGCATTTGTTGATAATTTTATTAATAATTGGTGCAGTTTGGGCATTTGTTTCTATCTTATTCTCAATTTTAAAATAAACATAAGAATATGATTTTTTGAGTAAATGATTGAGAATCTATCCATTGATAATATCGGCTTCCTGTAATAGTAAATTTTAAACTATTAAATTTTTATATCAATTAGTATGCATTATGATTTTCTAGCGCTTTGAAATAAATTATTTATTATCAATTAATTGATTTTTCTTCCAAAAGCAATTGACAAATTTTTAATACCTTAATAAAATCTTAATACAAAATACATGTTTTTCTTTTTGTTGTCAAGAAAATTATCTTAAATATGCCTGTGTATTTCATAAAAATTTAATGATACCTCGTTAAATATTTTTAATAAAAGTTAAATTTTGAATTTTATAAATTTCTATGACAGAATTTTAACAGGCAAAATTTTTTTAAATTATTGGTTTTCATTTACGCGAAGTTAATTAACACAAGTGTTTAAAAAAATAAGCTTTGGTTTCGAGTGACATTCCACTATCTGTTCCAGAAAGTGCGTATAAATAATTAAAGATAATCATTAGCATTTATCAAAATCAAAGTTTTCGAATTAGTACACATTATAAATATTTGTAATGATCTTGATATACGTTTGTAATATGACTTCCCTTAACGGTCTAATATCGCTTTATTTTTTTACAAATAAATATTAAAAGAAGCTATTGCTGTTTTGGGTGTGAAATATAGTGTATTGTTTAATTTTGTTCGGTTAAGCGGAACTTATAACATCAAAAACGATAAAATTTGGTAGATGTCGTAAAGTGAAACGAAATTTCTCTACATATTTATACAATTTTAAGTTATCAAATCTGCTGTCTTAGATTTAGACATGAGCTGTAAAAAGCTTGATTATTGAATTTTTAAATTTTTTTATTTAAAATTTTGTAAAATGGCCAGAAAAAATTGTATACTTTGCAATTTAAAAATATTTCGACTATTATTAAATAAAATATTAAAAAATAGTAAATAATTATTAAATATTATTATTATTATTATTTTTGCATGAATTAATTTTTATCATTGAATTAACAAATTTTATAGTTGTGTGCAAAAAATTTTCGATTCGCATTAAAAGTTTTCGAGATGCGGCGAAATATGCAAAAAGTAAAATTAACATTAAGTGGTTTCGCTTTCCTGATCAAATTATTGGTATCATATTAATCCAAAGAATCGAAAATCCCCGAAGAAAAGGTATGCTTTTTCGGTGAAAGTACGTTTTGATATCCGAATTTGTAATCTAAAATCATTTACGCTAATTTTATTTTATAACCAACGTTGACAGCCGACCCAATTCTGAGTTACTATCAATGTCATCAGTTCTATCAATATCAATGTTCAACTCCGTAGCCTTATAATTTTGAACCTAACCCAGAAGATAAGGGAACTTCTCGATCGAGCATTCTGTCAAACTGGTCTTCGTGGAAAACTTTTTGATGGAACCAACCCTCATTTGAGTAGCATAGAGAGGAAAACCACAAACCTTCCTACTGTTATTCCAGAGAAAAAGGGAATTCTAATCCATGATCCGTCTACCACTGAGGATATTTTACGTCATCACTGTAATCGGTGCGAACTAGGAGCAAAATTCATATCAACCAGCTATCGCTGGGATCGTCACCTCATTGGGAGGTGAATGCTCTATCCACTGAGCCTTCGCGATTCCATTTGCACCAATTAGTGTATTTAAAGGTAAGCCTTCGGACCATTAATATTGAATTTTATTGAGTGAAAATCCGATCGTTTGACCAAAAGTTATTCAGACAGTACATTTTTATTAATCATTTTTATGCTCCCTGTAAACTGCACCATTTAGTCAGGCTCACTGTTTTTTTTTTAATGTTAAATTCATGAAATTTTTCGAAACTTGTTAATTACGCCCATCTTATTCCTAATTGTGTACCTGCATATGACGCAATCATAGGTAAATATTAGCATTTGTCGATTAAGAAGCCAATCAGGTTCGACAACCACGCGTGACGTCACTCAAATCTGATTTAAATCACATGGTGAAACATAACCACTTCATTTCTTTAAAGTTGTAATATCCCATTACCCTAAGCAAAATTAAAAAATGAATAATTCATAAATTAATAAATATTGCATAGAGTTGTTCTTCTTACCAACTATTTCTAAGTATCCAACTTGACTAATCATTGGTTGAGTATTGACTTGGCACATATAGTATCCACTATCTTCGGGCTCCACGCTTTTCAAATGTAACAGCCATGTTCTGAAATTGTAGTGAGAGACGGAAACGCGTTTGTTCCTAGTGATGACATGAGTGTGAATTGTAAGTAAAGTTTGCTTGTCCACGTGAACCCAAGCTACCTACTAGACAAGAGGTTTCTTTTAATACATAGAAAGAAAGAAAACAATGAAAAGATTTCAATAACTATTAATTTAATCTTAAAATGTAGCTTTTAAAAAATTAAGATACTGTACAGTCAATTTGTAACATAAGTTAGCAATTATTATAGCCAGCTATTTTAAATTGATAAATTCATTTAAAAAGAAAATATATATGAGAAATATTTTTTAACCAAATTTTTGTCAACAAATTACAATATGGAATAAATTTTTGTCTGTTTTTTGTTGCATGATATTTTTTGTGACGGATCTCGGGTATTTTCACGTTGCAGGATTTCAAATCTCCAATTGGTTTCTATCTTCAAGCTACAATTTTTAACAACATTTTTAATCCATTTTTCGTCAAAATGTGCAAGTTTAAATACGTTATGCATAACAGGGGGTCATATAAATGTTGCCTACAAACTTCTAGAAGAGTTATATCACATAATTAGAGTAAAAATTGTACAGGAATCAGTAAATGTCATCATACGTCATGTCACTAAGGACGTTTCCCTATTATGAACTTCTTGTTTTTTCTATGTTTGTATTAACTAGAGAATTTTTTTTTAGTGTCTAAATAATTAAAAAAAAAAGAAAAGAAAATAGTTTAAATAAAAGTATACGGATTAACCTATAATCCCCTAAATGATCAACTACATCTTTTTAATATTTTTTTAAATAAATTTTTTTTAAAAATATTTTTAAAAACAATTCATTTTAATAATTTTTCTTCTTCTTTTTCCATTAATCTTTATTACATTATTTTTCATGTTTTCTCTATATTTTTATTAATTAGTCTAATTTTTATTAACTTTGTCTAAATAATTAAAAAAAGAAAGGAAAATAGTTTAAATAAAAATAAAAGGATTACCCTATAATCCCCTAAATGATCAACTACATCTTTTTAATATTTTTTTAAATAAATTTTACTTAAAAATATTTTTAAAAACAATTCATTTTAATAATTTTTCTTCTTCTTTTTCCATTAATCTTTATTATATTATTTTCCATGTTTTCTCTTTATTTTTATTAATTAGTCTAATTTTTATTAACTATGTCTAAATAATTAAAAAAAAGAAAGCAAAATAGCTTAAATAAAAGTATATGGATTACCCTATAATGCCCTAAATGATCAACTACATCTTTTTAATATTTCTTTAAATAAATTTTACTTACAAATATTTTTAAAAACAATTCATTTTAATAATTTTTCTTCTTCTTTTTCCATTAATCTTTATTACATTATTTTTCATGTTTTCTTTATATTTTTATTAACTATGTCTAAATAATTAAGAAGAGAAAGGAAAATAGTTTAAATAAAAGTATACGGATTACCCTATAATCCCCTAAATGATCAACTACACATTTCATTGTGGCATCCCTTCCTTTAGCAACCGTCAAACTTGAAACAGGTCCTGCAAATGTAGGCATGGAAGGATGTCCTTCTGCTGAAAAATAAAATTAAATTCATGTTTACATTAATTTAAACCTCATTTATCTCAAAGCAAATTTTTAATAAGTTCTGATCGGTTTATTTCTAAATTTTAAATCTTTTTAATAATTTCATGATTTATAGATTTTAAATGCAAAGGTGTGTGTTCATTTGTTTTTGTATTCAATTCGTAATGTTGAATTGTACAAAATTGCAAATTATTTTGAAGGAGCATTGAATAGTTTAAAGACTTATTATATATTGTTTTCATTTCCTTGATACAGTTATAAGGTACAATGAAAAATTTATATTAGACATATCGATACACATTTTGCTAACTGTTAAAAATGAATAATAATAATAAATAAATGAACAAACAAACAAATAAATACATGTATAATTATCTCAAGTTTTTCTCAACTTCAATTTCAATATATTCTTGTTTTAATTTTCTTAATATTAAATTGTTTTTCCCTTGAAAAAAATTTATGCTCTATAACACTATTGGATGATAAACAAAATTGTTCTGAAATACGAAGCCTAAATTCGCCTACGGAAAATAGAAAAATAAGGGTGAAAAAAAGAACTAGAAAAACTATATTAGCCGAGCAAGAAAAAAAAAGAAGATGTAAAACAGAACAGGAAAACCAAAGTGGCTGAAAGGGGTGAATCAGGGTAAAATGCATTTCCACGCGTTACGGACAGATAGTGAGGTACTAATGTCGTTAAAAAGGGTTTCCCTTGTTAACGACAGTAGTGACACGACAACATTTAGTGGCTACATTTCTTGTTCTGTTTTTCATCTTTTTGCCCGCTCGGCTATTGTAGTTTTTCTAGTTTTGCTTCTCATTTTCATTTTTCCATTTTTGACAAGTCTTGAAAATCTGATCTTAGAATATATATCAAAAATAAAAAATATCTTCCTTCTTCAGTTTCTTGGGATTATTTATTTAATATTGGTTATTATATTTTTTCCATTTCCTACGTTTCTATAACTTGACTTTAACACATATCAATAACGTTAAAGCTTTGTCAGAATTATTTTTAAAGATATGATCTTCACTATTAGGGCTTTTATCGCTATATAAACACTACAATTCACAAGATAAATTTTTTTTTACAAATCAGAAGCATTAACCTTGGCCTAAAGATGACAACACTGAATAGCTAAACAAGAGGAAGAAATAAAAAAGGGGAGAGAGCGGGAAGCCATGATTCAATCGAGCTGATTATAGAGAGCAATTAGAGAGAGTTGGCAATTATGAACGCAGAAGTGAGTACAGTTACAAAAGAACAAAAAATCGTTCAAGAAGAGGAACAAAGAGATGCGCCTCCACTATCTCATTTACTAGAATGGCTGTTTCATAATTCAGAACGCACTTGTTAAAAGAGATCGGCGCTGTTCCTTTAGACTGTGAGTTCGGTGCAGAATGTTAAATCTTATACAGGTGTTCAACAGAAAAATTCTTTCAGCTAATACTAAAATATCGTTTGTACTCTTTCAATGAAGAGAAAAATTATTTTTTGTCTAAAAAAAAGTTAATCATATAATAACTCAATATCATATAATAATTAAATAATATTATGATGAAGATTATCTTATTGAAAGGTTTGTCAATGTAGTGTTAATTCAAATTTTTCAAAAAGTGACATTTTTATATCAGACGATTTCATGGAAAGAGCTACTTGACAAGCATCATGAATTTTCATTAGATAGCATTGCAGAAACAATCTATATACCAGATGAAAATCGTTTTATTTTTTAATAAAATGCTTTCCTAAAGGTTTTGAAAATGTGGTCATCATTTTGTTGTCTGAGGACCTGGCATTTTTGGAGCTGTTGCTTTTTAAAAAATGGACTATATATATATATGTAATATAAATATTAACTACTTCTATTAATAAAAGCATTAAAACTTCATTCGTTTTCATAAAATATCTTTGGTAAAGGATAAGGGTAGAAATTCTATTTTGGGACTTCAAGGCTAAAAACATGCCAATGAATAATAATTAGATTTATATTTCAAAAGAGAAGTTATTTTAAGATCTTTCACTTCCATATAAGGAAAGATTAAACGATTTGCTATGAGTAATAAATAATTTTGATGAGGCGTAAGAATACACAAGGAAGGCAAATGACTGGCCTCTTCACTAACCTATAAAATATATATATATATATATATATATATATATATATATATATATATATATATATATATATATATATATATATATATATATATATATATATATATATATATATATATATATATATATATATATATATATATATATATATATATATATATATATATATATATATATATATATATATATATATAAAATAAAGAATTTGATTTGACAGTCTTTTATCTAACAAAATGTTTCGCGTACATAGCATATAAAATATATCTATTTCTATCCCAAATACTCTCCTTATTTACTTAAATAAATTGGAGGCTAATTTGGGAAACTAGCATTTCAATTTGGAAACCAACTTTCCTTTTTAAGCAGAGGACATAATTTTAATATGTTACTTACTTTAAAGTGTCTTTTTTTTAAAAAAGTATTTACATTACGTTGAAAACAACTGAAACGCAAAAAGTTAATTATATTAATTATCAGAAATTGTTAATCACTGGATGAAATATTTATATAGGAAAGTTATTTTTCAAATAGAATTTCCTGAAAAAGTTATAATTCCTTTCATTTCAGGATAGATCAATATAAAGCAACGCATATTTGTTAAAATTAGTAATAACTAATTAATTATAAAAACTATATTGCCTGCTTTTTAATTTCAATTAGAAAAACAATAATGTATCTTAGAGCTTAGTGACTTTTTGTGCAACATATAATTTTTTTTATTGTTAATATTTACTAATAACTTGTTATATAACTGTAAATAATAAAAAAATATTAATTAATTTGAAACAAATTTCTTTACACATTAGTTATTCTTTCACAATCCAGTAATTTTGACTGCTCTTGGACAATATAGGTCTATACTAAGTTTCAGTCTTTCTAGTGTTAAATGAAATGTTATGAAATTGTTTTTCATCAACATCGAAATAAAAATGCTTTTAGGATTTAACTTAGGTGACTCTTTCCATTTGTTAAAAATGTTTTATTAACTGCGTTGTTGTAAGGATTGACGAAAGCATCGCATATTCATTAATAACGGAAAATTATTTGGTGCAAGAAATAGTCTTCTATTTGTCTTTTCACACATTTAAGGTCTAGTTTTAGGAAAACATCATATTTTATCCCATCTCATATAATAGGTTTATCATCACCTTTGAAATAGAAACAGTTGTAAAAAGGAAGCTGATATAATTCCATTAAGAAGCGCGATATTTCATGACCGGTATCGCTCATAGATCCTAATACTACCATCCCCCCAAATTTGCTTTTAGGTAGGCTGGGGGCCACAAAAACCGCATGTATTCTTCTATAAGACATATCTTTTTTTTATATTTTTAGATGGCCAAATTTTCTCTTCGAGCGAACTAAGATGGTAACACAATATTCTTGGCGAAGAGGCAATGTTGGCGTCTATATCCCCAAAGGAATCCTCTTTGGCAAATAGAAACTGCTTCTGAAGAAATGGAATACCGTGAATGGCATGAAATATTGAGCGTGGCCATCTCGTAGAATAAGTGGAAAAAGCGCCAAAAAGAAAATAATAATAATAGTATCTGTAATATATAGTGAATAGAAAAAAGATGAAAATAAAATGGTGAAGTATTTTTTTGCGATACCGCCTGTACGTAAGGGGGAAGGGGGAAAAGGATCCTCATGATAGTTATATACATCTCATATTTGCTACATCTAGATAAAATGGGGAGGGAAAAAAGAAGAATGGGTGTTTTATTCCCCCTTTCTCTTTTCACTTCAGTTTATCTCTATCTCTTAGTTTTCTGTTGAGGTCAGACGAAATTTAAAATCGTCTTTTGTTTTCAGTTCTTACAACTCTCCTTTTACTTGAAACAAAAACAATTTTTTTTCTTCAGATGGTGAATTTCTAATGGTTTGGCGCAAAAGATAAATTTAAGAAATAAAAATAAAAATCGTCTGCGTTGTGAATTCATCGAGAAATGCAGAATGGCTCATACAGGCTTCTTTTCCTTCTATCCTGCGGGAGTATAAAGTACTAATAAAGTTAAAATGGATTGGCCTCACGATTCAGACATATATCATCACTTGGGTTTTTTTAGGTGATAAATAGGTTATTTACGATTACACACGATAGCATAAAAAAATGCTTAACGATATCATCGCTTTCCAAATAGAAGTTGAAAAAGTTAAAAAAAAAAAAGAAGAGTAAGTAGTCGTTTTATTACTGATTTTGTTAAAAATGTATATATTTTCTTTAAAAAAAGGAGTGTTTAAATTTTAGTATGGATACCAGTAAAAAGTACCAATCTTTTTCTCCAATTAAAGAGGACAACATACATATTTAATTAAAAAAAAAGAATGGTATTTCATCGATATTTCAAAATTTCTTTTACCACATAAATTTTCTTTTATAACGATAGCATAAAAATTGCTTAACAATATTATCGCTTTCTAAATAGAAGTTAAAAAAGTTTTAAAAAAATAAATAGTTGCGTTTTTATTGATTTTATTCAAATTGTTAATGAGTATTGTTTATATTTTAGTTCGGATACCTGTAAAAAGTAAAGTACCAGTATTATTCCTGAGTAGAAGAGGAAAATGTTACTCATTTAATTAAGAAAAAGGAATTGTATCTACTCTAAAAAATTTCGATATTCTTCTTTCAAGCCATTATTTTCATTTTATACCGATAGAATATAAATGCCCAACGACATCATCGCTTTTCAAGTAGAAATTGAAAATGTTAAAGAAATGGAGAATAAACAGTCGTTTTATGACTGATTTTGTTTAAAATGCATTTTTTTTTAAAAAAAGTGTTGCTCATATTTTAGTACGGATACTTGTAATATCTCCCAATAAAGGAGGACAATACACTGAATTAATAATAAAAAGGAATAGTAATTCATCTAAAAAATTTGATATTTCTCTTTTACCCCATTATTTTTTTTATTAATTATTAATTACCAGGAAAAAATAAAGCGCAGTGCGTTAAAAAAATAAACAAAATAAATTGACTATTCGAATTTTAAAAAGTCAGATATTAAAAGTTTGATTTCTCAAGAGCTACTCCTTTAAATGTTGTAATTTGCCGTATGAAATTACATTTTATTTAAATGAAGTTTAAAAATTTTACGGCTATCATTTAATAAAATAATGAAAATAATAAATTGCTCAAAAATATTTTTTGCATGTAATTATGTTTGGTTAAACAAAATCATGAAAAAACTTTTCAATTCGCTTAAAAAGTTTTCGAGATGTATCCAAATTTGTAAAAAGAAAAATTGGCTTTAAGGGGTCCAAACGGATGTTTGTCTGTAGGATCATGTTTCTCAGATTGCGGTTACTTCCTATACTTAGCGAGTCAGAATTGAATCGAATGCAAATTAAAATAGTTATGTTCCATAAATCAAAGCGAACAGATATTAACGAGATACGACGCTTGTACAAGTAGTTTCTCTGCAATAACAGTTACAGAGCAAAGAAAATTTAATTATTTAATGGAATACATTTCAAAATAGTTATGTTCCGCTTAAAGCAGTAACAAAACGGTTTATTTGAAAGGAAAAAAAAATGCATTTAAATCACCAGAGTTTACATTTCGAATTTTATTTTCATTTTTTACGTCACGAAATTTAAGATACGTATCTAAATTTTTAAGTGTGGAATACTGTAAAACTAGTTTTCTTACTAAGGAAGTTGCGTAGCCGTGAAAATGTGTTTACAGAAACTTAAATAAATACAATTAGTATAGTGTTTGTAAGAAAAAAAAGATCGCAAGAATCAAAGAGAAAAAAATAAAAATTTTATCGTAAAATTATTCATTTCGAAAATACCGTATAATATTTATGTTACAAAATTCAAGATAAATGGTCTTTACGATATTCTTGATAGAAGATTTCTGTATAAGTAGTTACCCTGCAACGATAGTTACAAGGCAGAGAAACCACGTTTACCGCATTTCAAACGGATACCATTAGGTTAATGTTAAGAATAACTAGCTGCAGCGGCAAAAGGAAGGGGGGAAATAAACATTTTGTAGTAAAATTATACTTTTTGATTATGATATAAGATTTTTATTTCACAAAATTCAAGATACATGTCCCCATTAAGTAACGTAGATATATTGAAGACGGATGACTATTGTATAAGTAGTTACCCTGCCACGATAATTACATGGCAGAGAAAACAGGTCTATCACAATTGAAATGTATACTATAAGGTTATTGTTTGGAATCAATTGAAATGAAGTGCGTTGACAAATAAAAGAAAAAATTGAGCATTCTATTATAAAACTAAGTATTTTGAATAAAATTTATAGTTTGCACTTTCGGAATTCTAGATAAATATCTACTATAAGTAACGTAAGAATATTGATGATTTCTGTATAAGTAGTTTCTATGTAGCAATGGTCTCGAAATATGATTTCTGAATCTTAAATAAATAATAATTGGCTATTGTTTCAAATAAAGGGAAATCGTGGCTAAATGAATGAAATACTAAAGAAACTTATTTTAGCAATTTTATTTATATAGTATTTTAAGTTTATATGGCCGCTATTATGAACAACTTTGTTTTTGTATGAAACTGGGTAATTTACAAACCATTATAGAATTCAAAATGGAAAAAAAAGTGCGTGAGATTTATTAGCAAGTGCCTACTCTGGGCATCGAATCATTTATTCACAAATTAACATAACTAAGTTTTAATTGGGTATAATATAGCCTACGTCACAGGTTGTGTTGCTCCTACTAAATTTAACCCATGAACGGCATTTTCTGCGAGCCTAACTTCAAGCCACAAATAAACAAACGAAGTGTTCGTTTAAATAGCTGCTCGTCAGATTTTATTGCATTATAAAGAAAAGTTATTGAAACTAAATACAACTAAATAAACAACAACAACTAAAACAAATAACAACAACTACTAATAACAATAACTAAATAAATAACAACTAAATTCCATTCGTTTAGCATTGCGTCATATGTTGTTCCTACTAAATCGAAGTAGTTGTGTTTTTTTCATATTATACCCAATTGCCGATAACTACCCAGTGTTATTTGTAAGTGGCAAACATCAGCATGATATTATTTTTAATCTAGATAGTATTTCTTGATTTAAATTTAGTTCTTTTTTTAACAAAAAACGAATAGGGCTATATTTTTTCATTTGATAAGCCCGCCAAGGGCTTGAGCAGTTTACATTTTTAATAACATTTAAATTTCATAACAAAATAAAATTCCTTCTCTTTTAATTTTAATTACTTAAAAATTATATTAATATTTTAATTAAATAGATTATGAGCACAAAAGAGAAACAGTGAATATTAGTGTTTTATATTATTTTAGTTTACGCATTAAGTATTTTGTTTGTTGTATTTTCTGTCAAAAAAAAAAAAAAAAAAAAACACATTATATTCAGAGAAATGACTTGGGGTACATAACTATATAGTCGCACTACTGTTGCAATACCTGAAAGTTTTAGTCTACGTTCGAGCAAATTGTTGAAACCTTGGCGACAATAATGTTCTTGACAACTGCGCCGTAATATTTGCTGAGCGAGAGACGTAAGAACGGATCGAGGATCGATCCGAAAAGAGTTGCAAAAGTCTCTTCAAAAGTTGAATAGTGATATCAAGCAACGGGTATAGTAGAAATAATATTCAGTAGTTATAGTAAAAATAATATTATTATGACTTGAGTTTATATATATATGTAAAAAGACAGTAACATATACCAAAAGACAGTAACATGACAAAAGACACTGACATTTATAGTTATTATAAAGGTTCTCCTCAGTAGAAAGAGAGTATTTTTAAATTTAAACAGGATCAATTATTTGTGAAACACGTTAATGGTATATTAAAATTGATAATATAATTAAATGAATAAAATTTTAGCAGCTTTTTTATAAGGTATTTTCGTGTGGGATGTGGGTCAGGTGTTTTTGTGTTTGAAGAGTACGCGAATTTACTTGTAAATTATCATTATCTAAATAAATAATTGATGAGTTATGCTTATTATCTACAAAATTATAATTGAATTATAATCATATTCAATAGAATAAATTATTATAAATATGAACAAGGATTTCGACTGCTATCAATGGAACTATTTAATGAATTAGAAAAAAGTAATTCAGATCATTTCTAAACTAAGATGCACGTCAGAACAGTTATAGTAGCTTTTAAAAAATAATTTTGATATTGAAATGTTAATAAAACTGGAAAATCAAACATAATTTTGTTGGGCATCAAAATAATGCAGTCTCCAAATGACATTTAGAATAGCTACTAAAAATATTTTTAACTGTTTTTCTGTGATAGATTTGTGTATTAAGTTTTAATTAATTGAAATTATTGTGATTTCCCCAAAGCATTGTATAATTTAATTTGAATAAAAATATTTATAAAAAATTTTTTAAACTGAATATGAATAAAATTTGAAGTCAAATAATTTTCCATGAAGCAATAAGTTTCAAAAAGGTACTATTTCGCTGACTTCGCTGACTATTACAAGGAATAAAACTTCGACCAGACATTTTTCGATATATATTTGTAAAGATTTCGAACTCGCTGTTGAGAAAAAATATGAAACTGTTAAATTCAGGATATGAAAGGCAAGAGTGTGAAAATCGAATTTATGAGTGAGATTTTCATAAGCTTTTTTAAAGTTAAATTTAGACTATTAAATATTGTGTAGAATATCTTTTAGTTTTTTTTTCTACTTTCAATTGGAATATTTCTTAATGAAAATTGCTTAATAAAAATTGTTCAATAAAAATTCTTACGATAGTATGTGTTACAGATTTAAAATGGTTATATTTCTGACACTTTTTGAAATTTTTTTAATTGAATTTAACGAAGCAACTGACTTAAATATCAAATATAATTATTACGTTTATTACAAGTCAATGATAAGTTTGCAAAGAATGTTAATTGTGTTTTAGAAAACTAAGCTGGACATTAAATTTAAAATTTTAATTTTGAAATATTTACAATTTTGTTAAAAATATATAAATTTTTTACAATACAATGTACTTAGTTTTCAAGCAGTTTGTTCACAATATTACTCTTCTTTTGTTTTTAAGTTAAACGTTTTACAAATCACAAAACTAATTTTATATTTTTCTATATTACAGAAGGTTGATTAAAGCGATGAAAAAAAATTACCATTATCTATTACAAATTGGTGTAATGTTTTAAAAACAGATAGAAATGGATATACTATTTTACCATCACTCAAAAAGTACTGTAAACATTTCAAAACACATTGAATGTGAATTGAATATATCAAATCATCTTAAATAACAAGTTTACCACACTCAAAGTAAGTCTACAAAGACACTTTTCGTAGCGCAAATTATTTTTAAGTTTTTCAAAATTTAAAGTTAAACTTATTTCTTAAAATATATGAATGCAAATGTTTTTTAATTTTATATTCGACGGCAAAAATGTTAAATGACAATAAAATAATTAAGTAATATTCACTGGTATCAAAATAAGCGAGTTAATTGATAAATATAAACTAATTAAAAATGTGCAAATTGATTAAGGGGAATTTTTATAGTCAGAACAATGGTTTCTGTACAATAAGAAGGAAAGGGTAAGTCCATGAAGGGCACGTTCATCACAACACCCTTATACCCTAGCATCGGTCCAAGTGTATCGTAAATTATAAACGAAGAAGCATCCACATCTAATATTAACCCATTTTCGCCTGGTTGCGACGCTGAAAAGAAAAAAAGAACTCAATAGGAAAATCAACATAACTCCGAGCAATGTCATTACGGGGTCAGGAGTCCATCAGAATAGTTAATGTCCTCACGTAAGGGGCTAGGGGTTCATAAGTGGTCAGTTTTTGCAGCACTTTCGGCGATGTAATGGAGAACCTACTGTAGCTATACATCAAAGAAGTCTTTGTTAACGATTCAGAGTGTTGAGAAGAAGAGAGTCGACGAAATATCCATTTGTTCTTTCCACTTTTTATTTTATTTAGTTGGCAGCATTATATTTGGGCATTTTTGGTTTTGTGGTTTTATTATTTTTTTCCCGTAAAATATATTAACACTACATTAATTGTAGAATTATTGGAATTTTTCTTTTAGTTCCCCACTAATTGAATTAATAATTTTAAAGCAAGTGATACCTAATATTAAGGAAAAAACAAATTTTGTATCTATAGAATTATAAGAAATAGAGGAATATACGTTGCATTCCGACTGAGTGGTTTGTTTCCCAAAATGTTTCGGGTGTGCTTAAATTTATTTTAAGAGAAAAGTTTGAAAGTCAACCAGTCAAGATATCCGTTAGTTATAGAATCATTTTTTAAAAAAAAAGGTTTCTTTTTGAAACTCTAAAGAATTATTTTGAATAAAAAAAAAATGCTTATTCAAACACTATTTGGCGAACATATTATTATGCAAAAATAATTTTCCAACTCTACGTAATTTGAAGGCTTATTTTGCCAAATTTTTATAGGAAATATTATTGCATAATTTTTCCATTCTTTAACATTAAAGGGCAATAACCTTTAGGACAAATTGTTTAATTTCTTACTAGAATTCTACATTATACGCATAGTACTCAGTAAGTTCTATCTATCTATCTACTTTATTCTCAATAAATTCTAACTGAATATGAAACAAAACAATTTTCATTAAAAAAATAGTAATATGCCGTTAAGATAAACATAAGTTTATTTCATCTCAGAATTTTAAAAGAATAACCTGCATTCATTATATACATGTATATATATAAATATATATATATGCAGGGTGGTCCTAAAATATATGTCAATAATGTAAAGGTTGGTAGAGGGGACTTAAATAAGCATATTTCTTATAGGATTGTATGTGCGGTAATGCCGCCTTGAGCTGGTAGGGAGCGCTGATGACTGCGGCTTATAAAAGCGCTTGCTAGCTGGATTCCCGCACGGATCTCAAACAGCATGCATCGTTTCACTAATGTGGAGCTGGCCGACGTGCATTTCATGTATAAGGAAACGAATTTGCTGCTCAGAGGATGTACAGGGAGCGTCAGAAATCACCTGGACGTTGTCTACGTTCAGCATTGGATAGGACGAGGTGGTCCAGTTACCTAAAGCCACCGCGTTCTCCTGATTTAACCTGCGCAAGGAAACGAATTTGCTGCTCAGAGGATGTACAGGGAGCGTCAGAAATCACCTGGACGCTGTCTACGTTCAGCATTGGATAGGACGGGGTGGTCCAGTTACCTGGCCACCGCGTTCTCCTGATTTAACCTGCTTGGATTTTTTCTTTTGGGGTCATATTAAAAGCCTGGTGTACGAGAGTCCCATCAAGAAGATGTTGTTACCCGCTTGTCCGTTGCTGCTTTACATGTGCTCGACATGCCTAACGTCTTTTCTAATGTACGCCGATCCATGCGCCGTCGCTGTGAATCTTGTGTCGATGTTGGTGGCTGCTCTTTCGAGCACCTCTGTTGATAAATTTTTATTTTCTTTTGTCTTTACTTGGCTTTTCAGTTTCCTCTGATTCATACTGCTTTACAAGCTAGTGCTTTAATTTGCCATTACCGCACACACATTCCTTTCCGAAATATGCTTATTTATGTCCCCTCTACCTACCTTTACATTTTTGACATATATTTTAGGACCACCCTGTATATATATATAAATAACATCCCGAAATTTAACAACACAATTGCTCTTGAAAATATATTAAAGAACTAATTAAAATATTTATCATACATCTTTAGATGAAGTAAAGAATTTAAGGAGTGATCGCGGAAATTTTTTTTTTCCTTACGTTTTAAATACAGTACACATGTTCATAGGCCACATTTTAAAACTGTCATGAGAATTTCAATTGTTTATAGTTATCATTTGTGCTGAGGGGAAGGTTTAAAATGAAATTTTGTAATTAAATTTACTATAAAATTAGGGTTTCTTTATAAATACTCTTAATATTCAAAAGCATTTTAATTAATTTTTACTGCATTGGTCCTTACCTAAAGACATTAGTAAGTAAAGGTACTTTTCTATTGTCATACTATATCTTAAATGTTGCTTAAAATTAAAATCAAATTTCTCGTACTCTTTATTAAAAACGATAATATTTGCTTACTAAAAAAACATCACAATTATTAGTTGCATCAGAAATAAACAATTTAATTTTAAGAACAAAGTCATTTGTTCTTAAAATTAAATTGTAAAGTGATCAGTATTTCAGAATAGTTTGGGAAATATGTGAATTTTACTATTTATTTAATTATGAAATACTAAAAAGTGTTGAATATGCAAAACTAAATTTTAGATTCATTAATAATCATCATTGTAAAGAATTTCAGAAATGAAATAAAAACATAGCTCTCATTCTTGATAGTTAAAATTACAGAATCTAATGAATAAAGGGTTAGAGAATACTGATATTTACATTATTGTTTGGATATATCTTTCAAAATAAGTAAACATCAAAATATTTTAGCACTTTAAATAGATGCTCCACGAGTTATAAGGAATGGAATATTGAAATGGTACGAAACTTTAACAAGGGACATATTTGATACACTGTTAGAATTTTCATTTCAAAATTATGTTGAAATAAACACCAGCAGTCTGTCTATAAAATTAGCCGTAAAGTTTACGGTAAAGAAAATTATTTACCTTTGAATCCTTTTACAATTAGTATGGTTAAAGAACCATGAATACAAAATTCCCTTTACTACTTTTTAACCCTTTACTACTAGCATGGTGTCAAAACCGTAAAAGAGACATTTAACCGAACATTGGAGCTTGGCTTCGTAATTATTATGTAATTGCATTGGAGTTATGTGGTGATTGTGTTGTGTTTTATCTTATGAACCATGGAATATGGTTTAATTAGCCTACATAGTTGTTTCACCTATCGTAACAGATAGAAAGTAATTGTTGTTTTTTTGTATTAAGCAGCATTATGGTGATATAATCTATGTGAGAATGAGAGTATGGTATTCTAATTGTCCAAGGTCACAAACTGCGGAGTGCAAGCCACTGGAAACTTTTCATGTATTAAAGGGAATGGATGAAATATTGTGGTATCAACGCTGCAACTCGAACCCCCGTTCTGTCGGTCATGAGATTGACAGATTAGTCATCTCGGATATGATATACAACCAATTGCAAAGAACTAAGTGGCTTCATTAAGTGGACCTAGTTGGTGCTATAAAATTCTGGTTGTTTGACTGTATTGGATAAAACAGTTAATAAGTGATTTTTCTCACAGTTAGCAGTTTGAATACCATCTTATTTACGGTTATATGACTGTCTTGTTTAAACATAGTAACATTACAATTAAATAAATTGTTTTTTTGACAGTTGATAAATTTTTTCCGAGAAATTTCTAACAGTGTATTCCAGTTACCAATTCCAAATCACGTTTTTAATTGCATCTCTTGTGAAGCGTAAGCATGTAACCTCTGCAAATGTTCTTCAACACTGGTGAGAGTTAATTCAAATAGGATTGATAAAAGTTAAGATCCAAGATAATATAACTCACTGAAACTTAACGCCAATCTACTTCCATTCCCGAAAAGTTTCTTTCCCAACTTTTGTATAATTCAGAACCACACTTACAAAACCCAAAATTAGAACAAAAGAAGAAAGCAAGCGAGAAGAAATATATATATCGTGGAACTCTTTTTCGCCAAAGATTATAACAGCTAGTCAAAACTCTAATGATCACGTCGTAGAGCTTAAAGACATTATTAAACCTTCGGCCTTACCCCCTTCCCAACATCTCATTCCTGTCATTGCCTTGTTTCAAGATAAATTTGACGATTATCTTGTTCACTAAGACTTCTGTTTTAAAAGATGTAAGGGTCTTTGTTGGTGTTCCAGAAGCTTCTGGAAGTGATGGGGGTTGGAAATACATATTCTTTGCCCACCCCTTACTGTTTTCCCCTTCTTTCTGCATCAAGTTCGTGTCAATAATACTCGGTCAAAGTTTGTACGTGAGACGGAGGTTGAATGTGGTCTCCCAGTCATCCATTCCTTAATTCCTGTCGCCATTTTGTTTTTCTTTCCTTCATCTTTTTTCTTTTTTTTAGCAGGTATGACGTGAGTCGGATATTGCACTTTTGTCTTAATCAGAGAAGATTTTATTTGGGTCATCTGATTGAGATGGATGTGGTGAACCTGATCTGAAACTCCAATTTATGAAACTGGTGAACGAAATGTACTTCTTTATATTTTCATGAGTGCAATGCCTATAAATATGTAATGGAGATTTTGAAAATGAAGCAGACCTTTGACAATTAATGCGATGTAATCTCGCCTAAAGTGCAAATAATGCAACGGAAAAAAAACAGTACAGTGTAAAAATAATTAAATTGTTTAGTACATTGTTACTGAAACATTTTGGTTAAGTAAACCAGATTTTAAAAGCATTTATTTAAATACCCCTGCAATCAGAATAAAGGGAAAAAATACTTCGTTGTTGGTATTTAGTAAAAATATTCAAAGTTAAAAATAATTTTATTAAAAAAATGAAATAATTTTTCTTAAAAAACGGTTCAAAAGAGCCCACCGAAGCTTTAGCCACAAAAAGTATCGTGTCAAAACAATAGTTAACTCAAGAGCGCAAAATATGTATAATGTATTATTTAAAAGAAGCATTTCTGGTAATTTAAGCCTCAATTGGTTTTTTCTTCTATCTTTCATCATACAAAAATTATTCCTGGACAAGGGACGAGCTTCCCATCATCAGGCTTTAAGATAAAAAGCAGGAAAAGTCCACCGATAAGGGTGAAGGATGAACAAGGAGGAAATAAATAGCAAATCGAAAAAAGAATGTTTTGAGAGGAATGTGTACAGCAGAAGAAACCTTTCATGGCAAATTATTTTCCACCTACATAATTTAAAAATCAAAATATCGAGAAAACCTTTTAAGGTGAACCTTGAATAAGCCATGAAGTTTCAAATAATGAAAAGCAATTGCCAATATATTAAAATGCAAGCGAATTTTTCCAGGACAGCTTCACCACTGCGTAATACTGATCTAATTTATTTGCATTTTCATATTATGAATTTTTTTAAAAATCATTTGAAACTTCATGGTGTAACCTAGGTTTACTACTTTCTCCCATGATATAACGCACTCTTTAACGAGAGCTTGGTTTTGCTTATTTATTTATTTAAAAATTAAGCTCAGGATTACAGTCAACACTGAAAATAACCTTTGCACCTTAAAACGTAAAAGTATGGTTTAACTATGTGAATTCCTACCCATAATCCAAAAATTTAACTAAATTATCTATTGGTTAGAAACATAGCAAGAATTTCCGTCGTTTCTTTTAAAGCTTGTCCTACGCACGAAATATCTGACCGCCATCAAAAATAATATAATTAATTAAATTTAATTTTAAATTTTCAGAATCCTTGAAATTATCCAAATCTTTTTAAACTATCGAGATCAATACTTTAAATATTTTACACAACATAATTTTTAGTTAAAAGTCGTTTTTAAAATATGTTCATCCAGGAGGGGTGTGGAGTCGTATAAAAATATTAAAAAGTCTTCTAATATGTGGCATAGATTGTGTACCGTTCAATGACTAGTTCTCTTATATAAAACAAATCAAGGGATTCCAGGTGTATTTCTAATTAATATGTTTTTCAAGTCCTTAACAACCGTAGATTTAAACTAAGCTTTTAAAATTTAAAAGTTGCCTTTTAATGTCAAACAATTGTAAGCAAATTATTTCGTCTTTATTAATAAACAACAATTGTTAGCGGAAATCCGATTCTCAATTTCTATCATCTCTAAAGAATTTGATAAAACTGATTTATTTTTAAATTTGTATTTTTTGTTTCTTTCATTTTTTAACTATTGCAATTTCAGTTGCATTATTGACCCAAATATATATATTTTTTAGATATAATTGTATAACTGATGTATTAATATGACTGTACGCAATTCGATTAACTTGCTTTACGCATTAGCCAACTTACTTATTCAGCGTTTCTACTAGTTGAAAATGAAAAAAAAAAAAAAAATGAATTAGCGATATATATTTCTATGCCAAATTTACTATTATAACAGTTATTTTGTCACATTTATAATTGATATTTTGCTATAAAATTAATAAAGAGTGATGCTAGTTTTCCTAGATTTTATTATTATTAATATTTTTTGATATTTTTAAATTTTTCTTCTATGTAATACTTGCACCTGGTATAGTTAACACTGTGAGCCGTGATGGCACAAGGGATAGAGCTCTCGCAGCCAATGGGGTGCCTAGGTTCGAGCTCCAGCTGCGACTAGTTTATACGAATTCGGCTCCCGTCTCTCTCAGACTTGAGTGCGGACGTAAAATATCCTTAGTGGTAGATGGATCCTGGGTTAGAATCCCCTTACCGTCGAGCTAACAGTGGGAAGTTTTCGTAGTTTTCCTCTCCAAGTTATGAAAATACTGGTTAGTAACATAAAAAAAAGTCCTAATTGAAGGCTAGTTAGTCCCAATGCTTGATATTGGAGTTCCCATGTCTTCTGAGTTGGGTTCAAAATTACTAGGGTTCGGTGTATGTCTTTTATAGCCGCAAGCTCAGGATTGGGTCAAATGTTCGACACCGATTAGAAAATAAAATAAAGCTAATGCTATAGATAAATATTTTATTAAAACTGATTATTATTATTAAAATATTTTATTAAAACTGATTCAATTATGGCAAGTCACAAGGAGATAAATATATTTTTTTTATGAATTCATTTTTGCATGATTCGAAAAATGATAATAATAGTAATAATTTCTGCATAATAATATATAAGCTACCGAAATATTTTTCTAAATTATAAAAGCATGAGTACAAGTCCAGTATTTAAAATAAGTAAAAGTGATATTTAGTCCTTTGTTAAATATAGCGTCAGGAAATCTTTTTAACATTATTTGATTATCTGTACTTGAATAATTGTTCAAAGGAACGACACTTGCTTAAGAACAACTCAATAAAATGGAACAAAATAATTCATAATTATTTTAAGCAACTTAAATCTGTGCATAGAATTGGTGACTTCTTCGTTATGTTTGTTATTTACGTGACATTGAATCCTTAGAAACTTTTCAATATTATTTTTTTCTCCGAAAATATAAAACGTAAGCCTCCATTCTATTAAACAACATATATTTATAAAACAAGTTGGTTCTGTTGTGTGACCGTGTTTAAAATCTTATATAGAAGATAAAAAAGGCGGCAAAATAGTTTCCATTACGAAGGCTGTCAGCATTATCTTACGATGTTCAAAATTGAGAAATTGATCTCTGGAAAATATCTCATAGATGCTGTAAAAATGATTACGGCAGTTATAAAAATGTATTTTATGATGTTTGCTTTATTGATTTTCGTAACATGATTACGTTTTATGAGTTAAACTATAGAATTAGTTGGAAGTCTTTAAATTTAAAATTAACGATTTAAAAGAGTAGAACGATTTATATGCTAAAAGTAGAGCTCTTTTTTTATTTTTAGAAGATGGATGTGAGAGATAATAAGTTTTTGTTATCAATACAATGCGAATGTTTTGTTAATAATTAAGGAAATGATGTTGAGAAATATGCTAAAATTCTTTAAGAGATTTTTCGGATTAAGTGTATTAAATACTTAATAAAGAGCAAGAATGAAAGTTTAAAGCTGTAATGGCTTCTAATTTCAATTCACATATTATTATAATTAAGATATTTTGTTTTTATAACTCTTGCATTTTGCTGGACTGGAAACATCCTCGCTTATCCTTAAGAAAACCAGAGCAATTTATATCTCTGAACTGACACAAACCCAGAAATTATCTACAATTTTTCTTAACAAATCTCAGTGATTCAAGAGATTGAGCATTTGCCTCCCAGACTCAGGTTCGAATCCTAGAATTGGCTGGTTGATAAGAGTTCCGCTATCAGCTCGCACCAACAACTGAGTATTCCTCAAGAATTTCCTCAGTGATAAAAGGATCTCGGATAGAATTCCCTTGCGGCCAAGCTTACCATGGGAAGTTTTTCGTATCTTTCCTCTCAATGTAACGCTCATGAGGATTAGTTCCATCAAAAAGTCCTCCACGAAGGCTAGTTTGTCCCAATGTTTGATCTAGATGTTCCCTTGTCTTCTTGGTTGGGTTCTTAAAACGTTCTAAATTTTTCTCATCCCAGGCTAGCTTATGAAGTTTCTAGCTTTATAAATTAGTGATAACTTACAATACTGAATGATATAACTTTCTTCAGTAGATTGAAATATAATGGATTGGTGTCTACGGAAATCAAAGTTTTCAATTTATGAAAAAATGGTACTACAGAATTTTTTCCCCACCATTTTTTCCTCCAATCAGCATCCAAAAGCATCTTTCAAAATCAGGTATAGTTTCCAAACATGATTTCGCCCTCTCTTTTGTGTTATTTATTTGTTTAGTTTCACAATTCAAAATTTCGATGACAATATGTTCGTAAAATTTAAACTTACATTGAATATTCACTATATTTTTGTTGTAGTTTAAAAACCTTTTTTACATTTTGTATTTTTTCGTCTCAGTTTATCCTTTGCTCCAAATTTGCCAATGTTTTATTGTTCTTGTTCCGCCAAATTTATCTCCACTGTGATTCAATCTGTTTTTGAAGCATCAATTTTGTTAGCTTTCAGAAAGCTTTTAAATAATAAGAAACTCTTCTCATTTCTTATAACCAACCCATTTTCCAGAATACCCTGTTGAGAGATTTACTATGAAAACCAGTTTTTTTCTTTCCCAAGCAAATCCTTACAGGATCTAAACAGAAGTAACTATGAATAAATTATGAAGAACAGAAAATTCATTTTACATTTCGAATAAGGTTCGTGAAAAAAGAGCAGTTTGAATTTTGATAAAGAAAGGATTATGTATTTATTGAGATAAAATCGAAAGGATTCCTACTGACAAATCGTGAATTTGTGAGTGAAAGAAAATGGTGATTTTTTCGTTAAATCAATGTGATAGTATACTAACATATAAACTCTTCTACTCGCTATTTCGAATTATTTCAAAACTTTAAAGTAGCTTTTAAATTTATAGATATTTTAAAAAATTTATATTATGCCGAAACTACCTCATTTAAAATGCATGCAAGTATTTAAATGAAAATCAGCTATTTTCTAACTGGTAAAAATCTATACAATTTTTATAATTTGTTCCTGTTAGTTTCATAAGCAGCTTTTAACAGCAGACCCAATTTTAAATTTACGACTATCACGGTTCAATTCCGTAGCCTTGTAATATTGAATCCAATCCAGAAGACAAGGGAACTCGTGGTTCAAGTATTGAAGCAAACTAGCCTTCGTGGAGGACTTACGAAATGTGAGTTAGCTTTACACAGAGAGGAACAAAACGAAAACCCCCAGTGTTAGCCCGAGGACAAGGGAATTCTAACCCATCATCCTTCTACCACTGAGAATGTTTTATGTCAGTTCTGTGTTTAGAGCTAGCCGGGATCAGAATTCGGGTCGACCAGCCAACGTTGTGATTCGAACCTAGGTCACCTCAGTTGGTGGCGAGTGCTCTATCCCTTGAGCCACCAGGGCTCTCTTGTTACTTAAAGTGATTTTTAAATTATAAAACAAATGAATGCTGTTTCTAAAAATCCCATTTCATAATTTCAAAATGTTTCGTTTATAAATACATCACCAAGTTTAATTATCGAAAAGACAGTTAACAAAGGAAATCGAATTTAATTGAATTCGAATCGAATTTAATTAAATTATGAAACATACATTTATAGTTACACATTATTATTATGTTGTTGATAATTAATAATTATCTCTAACCAAGGTTAATTTTTATCAGATACAAGCGGTTTTCACAATCCCTAAGTACCCTATTGATCTTTATCTCTCTCTCTCTCTTTTCTTTTTTTTCTTTCTTTTCTTTATTTTTTTAAAATTTAGACTTAGGTTGTAGTTACGTTTGATACCAAAACTTTGGTTTAGTATCGTTAAATTCACGGCAGCATGACTGATTCTGGAGTTTTTGCCATTTAGCACTTCTTTTATACTATGCATAATTATTTATACAATTTTATTTGTTGAATGTATAGAAAGTACCGCAAAAGAATAGCAGAAAAATAATAATTATATATTTAATAGAATTTATGAATATGCGCTTTTGAATTCTCAAAGATCTTGCAATTAAAATATAATTAATGCTTACATACAAATCATGTCTTGAAATTATGCAGCATCTTTTTTTATTAATGCTTAGTAGCGAAGAAACTAGGTATGATAAATGAGATGTCATGAAAAAGATGTCAAAAGACTTATCTTGCATTAGAAATTTGTTTATTTATTATTTATTTATTGAGTGTATTTTTCCTTTTAGCCTGATTAAAATAGTGCTTAAAAATTAATTCTTGTGGTTTATTGAACTTACAAGTACTATATATAACATTCCATGCCCCTCTAATATCCTGATTTAATATTTCAAGATTTTAAAACTATTCATTTACATTTTAATCTGCTACGTCTTAGAGGTTTTAGACCAGCAATACATTGCATAACTTAACTAATCTAATAAAATATTTTAAATCTATTATTCTCAAAAAAATTAAAACTAATTCATTTGTAATAATTGGTTACATTATTTTCTACAAATTGGCATCTTTAAGAACTTTAAATTTAAGCAGAATCTTACCCATTTATGTATAAAAAGCCAAAATTGCAACTAAGTGGAAAAAATATTGCACTTATGTAAAACATTAAACTTAAGTTTATATCAAAGTTGCTTTCAAGCTTACATTTAGTGACAAGCACTTTGCGACATTAACATTCGAAAAAAATCATGTTAACAACACCTTAATTAATTGATATGTAATTAACAGATCTACAATTTTGGTAGGCATAATTATATTATTAACGTATAAAAATACTTCAAAAAATAATATATTTAGTCGTATAAATTATTCTAGTAAGTCGTAATTATATTATTAACGTATGAAAACACTATAAAAAAATCGTATCTTTAGTCCTATAAATTATACTATAAGTATAAATTATAATAATAATACTATGAGATCAATTTCGCCAAATTTTGTTTTATGCCCTGTAAAATTTTCTTCTTTAAAATGACTTAAAAAGTGATGAATGACTTAATACCTTACAATTCAAATTTTTTTCAGCTAATAAATAAAATAATAAAAAATTATAAATAATTGTAAAAAAAAAATTCGCATGGAAATATTTTTAAATAGAAATATTTTATGATTGTGTGCAAATTTTTTTAAATTCTCTTAAAATTAAAATTAACTGTCCTAAGTTTTGACCACTTTCCTGATCAAACTATTTGAAACTATATTTCCCAGATTGCAGCTACCTCCTGCAATTTATGGGTAAAGAATCCAAATCCAGCTACAACAAAAAAGTATGTTAAGTGAAATAATTTTTTGTGTCTGATTTTGTAGCTTAAAATGTAGACCGTACAAATTAATAAGCATATTTAAGGTCACCCCCATGACCCATTAAGATTGAGTGCTAATGAAAATCCGATCATTAGATCAAAATGATTATTCCAAGTGATTCTTTTTCCCTTTTTCCTTTCTACATACCGCATAATTCACAAAATTTATGTCACAAAATGTGTAGCATGTGTCACAAAATTTCACGTTTCTTGAAGTGAACCTCAATTATCCTCACTATTGATGACTTAATTCTATCACTAAAATAAATTATTTTTTATGGAAAGCATTTTCATAATCATAATTCGTTTTCTTATTTTACTTCTTCAACTCTTTTAGTATATAATAAATACAATATCAATATATATATATCATTGCACATCACGGAAATAAAAAGTTCACAATTTCGTTTTGATATAATGAAGAAAAACATAGTTTTTTTAGCTATAAACAAAAGCAAAAACTTAGAATTCAGATTGTTCAAACTAAATCATTTGAGAATTAGAATTTGGTTGAAAAAAGGTCAATTCAAAAAACAGTCACTTTTTCTAAAAAATTCATTCCTCTTAAATATTTTTTTTTACTCTTGTTTATTTCAAAACAGTCGCTTCTTTTATTATTCATCCCTGGAGTAATTTACTTGCAGAGTAAGAGCTAGTGTTAGCAACAAAAAATGGTTTGATATCGATGCAATGAATTCCAAATAATGAAATAATTTTTTTTTCTCAACTTAACCTTTCTTTTACATACTGAATTGAAATGTATTTTAACCCATTTACTTCTTTTCTTCAACCTTGTGTGATTTAAGATTGTGTGTAGATAAACGATAAGCATTTCTTTAATGATTTAAAGGAACAGCCTTAACTATAACCAGAATCGGAATTTTCTTATTTAAAATAGGGAAGGGGTTAGCCTTAATGCCGTAATCTTGAAAATATTGTTCCAATAATTTAGTTAGATGAGCGGACGAATGCTTGGTTCTCTTAATGTACATTTCACATTTTCCGTATTTCACCTTATCTAAGCAACTGTTTAAAGGAATAAAAAAAAAACAAATACGAATTCGCAATACTGTTTAGTCTAAAAAAAATTTCTAACAGAATATAATTTATTTTAAAAAATTCTTTATTATTTTTTTGCTATCTATTTAAATTATGAACTGATTTACAAATTTGAATACACACAAATTTTTACTATATACAAATATTTACATTATTTCAAACAGCACATTTTAAAATGGTGAACCCCAAAATTTGAGCAGCATCACTCGAATTATTTTTCAGAAATGAAAATACTTTTATGCCCATCAAAATTAGCTTTCACTTTAACGTAATAGTTTCTATGAGTTTTAATTTTAATGTATAAATATCGTAAAATTTTATTGCTTAAGATCTATTAATTTAACAACAAATTAAGCCTAACTTCTACATAATTATCTCTCTCGCTCACATTATTAAATGATCATTACAGCCTGTTACGGTTTCAGTAATCATTATTGGCAGTTTCATATCATTATAAATGTTTATTATTTGATTTCAAAAAAATAGCACTTGTGTGCAATTTTATAATTAATCATCAAATGAAAAAAGCATTAAAACTTTTTATACCTCAAATTTTAAAATATTTTTCTGTTTTTGTTTTTAGCATTCTCATTTCTTTTGCAAAAGAACGTTATAGAAAACCTTACATAATAACATACACATATAGATAACACATGCAACATATATTACATATATATAACACATGCAACATATATTACACACACACACACACACATATATATATATATATATATATATATATATATATATATATATATATATATATATATATATATATATATATATATATATATATATATTATATATATATATATATATATATATATATATATATATATATATATATATATATATATATATATATATATATATATATATATATATATATATATATATATATATATATATATATATATATATATATATATATATAGAAAACCTTGCATAATAATATACGCTGAGTTTAAAAGTATAGCCAAAACTACTACAAAATGGTAAAATTTACCGTGTTTCTGGCTCTTTGGGAACACTAAAAAACTCGGTGATTTTTACCAATGCGCTTTAGTAATAATTTTGGTAAAATTAACAAGGATATGGTTTTACAACATGTGATAAGATTTGTTTTAAAATTTGCCCCGTGGTTTACCTGCAACCTTACACCGTGGTTTTGAAACTATTTATTCGGTTAAGTTTAGTTCTTAGTTTCGTATTTTTTACTAAATGTAAAGTAATAAGAACTGTAATTTCGAAAACTAGAATTTCCGAAGAAAAAAAAAACGCAACCATTTGAATGGAATAATTATCAAATGAGTGGTTTAAATACTGTATATTTTAATTTTATTCACCAGAATTATTGCTTTTTTAAAATTCTTTTTTACCAGATTACCATACAGTGCGATAATTTTTCCAGAATTTTTTTTCTCAGAGTAATAAGAATAGTTGAAACTTTTCATATCAAAACTTTTTATGTTATAACTTTGCGTAAAAGGAATATATATAAAATATGTGATATCTGTGTAAAATTATAACATACTTATTTCTCCGCCACCACATCTAATCTTCTTTATAAATAAATATAATGAATAAAATAATTAACATGATTCAGGTAAAAAGCGCAAGCGTTCAAAAAAGACACCGAAATATTTCGTCAAAATAAATATAAAAGAAGGTTTCAAGGGGTAGTTTTTAATAATTCATATTAAAAACGAAATAGCAACAGTAACAAAGATAATGTCAAATCAAAAGTAGCAATAAAACGTGTGAACTGCATTCAATTTCACTTCAAATTCTTTTACTAAATTGAAGATGTCAGTACATATTTCTAGTTTCACTGTTGCTAAACCTTCAACCATAATGGGCAAAATTTAATGCCTTTTTGCGAAGAGTGCCATTTGTCATTTTACAGGATGGGCAAGTCACGCAACTCTTTTGTGCTTATTTCGGTGAACAATTCATTTGGCATTCAAAATAAGCCAATTTAGAAGAAAAAAACACTTTTTTCTAATTCGAGTATATGTTATTCTAATTAATTACGTGTTGTAAAATTTGCATGACTGAAACAAAAGAACTTTTCGGATATTAAAATTTAAAAAATAATTTTTGACATAATTTTGTGACATTATTCGCTGACATTCAATTATTTTAATTCAAAATTATTTCAATTACTTGTATATTTAAATTCGTATTAAAGAAAATTCAAACAATTTCTGTTCAAACAGAAACGTTTCTTCAATCACTAAATTTAGATTTCCTAATATAATTCAAAATATTTATTATTTTTGGAATTATCTAACTTGAAATATGGTTTAAAAATACTTTTTGACAACACAGGATAAACATTCATTTTTTTGTATTTATTTATTTTTTCCGCATTATTCATTTTGCCTCTCAATGTTCAGCTTTTGCATCACCTTTTTTTCTGATATGTTCAATTCTGGTATATAAATTCTCATATTAATTTTTAACCATAGCCACATTTTTATACATTTAACGCTTGTTTTAAGTTAGCATATGAATATTTTATATTAATTTTATTTCATTTTTGTAATTTTTTATGCTAATTTTTCCGACCTATTCAGTTCATCTTCTTTATTTATCATTACATTTAAAATTTTTTCAAAGAATAATATAAGTAAATCAGTAGGATTTTTTTTTAAAGTGCTACTTTCTTTTCGTTCGGAAAAGTTATTTTTATCTTCTTAGACACTCATAAATAAAATCTCAATTTTAAAGCAAAAAGATTCTTTTACACACCCAAGTAGAAACATTTAAATTATTTACAATATTTCTAAATTACTTTTTTGATAAGAAAAATAATTATTTTTAGTTAAACGTTAATTTCATTTTTAAAAATATATTTACTTTAAAGATATATATGTAACCTTTTCATTTCAAACACTCAGTAACGCCTTACTGAAGGTATGTATATTTTATTTTATAACGGTTGTTGAACAGCTAACCCAATTTTTGGTTTATGACTACCAATGTTCAACTCCATAGCCTTGTAATTTTGAACGTAATCCAGAAGTCAAGGGATATCCTGGATCAACTATTGAAAGAAATATGCCTTCGTGGTGGACTTGTTGATGGAACTGACCCGCATTTTCGTTACACGGTGAGGAAAACCACTAAAACCTCTCACGGTTAGAGCCAGACGGCAAAGGGACTCTAACCCTTAATCCATTTACCCCTGAAGATATTTTGCACCAGCAATGTGGCCGATGTAAGCCGGGAGCGGAATTCGTATCGATTAGCCTTCGCTATGATTCGAACCCGGCTCACTTCATTAGAAAAGGAATGCTCTATCTCCTGAGCCACCAAGGCTCTAAAGATATGTATAAATTTAAAGTAAGCGTACCTTAAACTTCGACATAAGAAACACGAAAGATATGTCAAAGTAACAGGATATCAAAAGATCTTCCATTGCATTACATAGATGGAGTTTTAATCATAAGTTTGAGTTTTTTTCTGATAAAATCATTCAACACTACTTTTTACTTATGGATCTCTAATAATCACTCCATATTTTTAAATATCCCGCCAAACCTCCTGACACTTGTTTCTTAATCACCCTTCTATCTTGTTCAAACTTGGTCCTTTGTCTTTTATGGTTTTATGTCTTTATTGGTTAAATCAGTTTCTTTACATTTCTGACGTCATTTGGTGTTAAGACACTTAGGAAGGTTCTTGTCCAGAGAGCCGAAACAACAACCATTTCCATTTCCATTCCCAACCATTCGAAACAACAAGTATGTCCATTTCTGTACCTGATTTGTGCTTTATTCACGTTGCTTTTCGGCTAAACTAGAAGCAATGTTAATTTAAAGGAATTATGATACTTATTTTCAATTGCCAAAAAAAAAATGTACAGGGGAAATTATAGCCATTGTTTATAATGACTTAATACAACTATTAATAAAGTTATCTTCGGAAAAAAATATTGGGTAATAATTTTTCTAAAAAAGCCCTCTTTTTTTTGTTGCTTTAGTTTATAGTAAAATCGACCAACTCCGAAGTAAGCTGCAAAACTCGCTCAATCCAAATAAATAAAAAAATTTAATAATTCCCTAACTACACGCGCGCTGCTTTCACTAAATACTTTATGTATTGGAGATGACCGGTTTTGCATCTGAACCAAATAGGGTTAGTTTTTTTACGTTAAATCGAATGAGACTAACCTCGAGATAGATCTACGTATTTCATCTGAAGTTATAAAGGTTTAAAGAAGGTTGAAGAAGTTATAGGGTCAAAAAGTACAATTATGTAATTGTACTTATTTAAGTATCTAAATTGTTATTTGAGCATTGTTATCTAAACAAATTTAACTATTTAATTATCAGCTAGACAAGTTAGATATTTTTTCGGGGAAATTTACGTTGAATCGAAGTGAACCAGTTTTAAGACGATACAAGTAATAGTTCAGAAGCAAGACTTTTATTTTCAATAATACATTATTGTATTGTGTATATTTTTTTGAATCTTTTTTTTTAGGAAATATTTTTTGTTATCATATATTTTTTAAGCCTATTTACAAGAATTACTTATTTACAAAAATCACATTACTAATTAAATATATAAGTTATGTCTTCCGGTGTGGTCATTTACGTCTAATTGAAGCAGACCGAACTCGAGTTGATTTAATTAACAGTGAAAAAATATTTTTTTAAAAAAAAAAAGTATTATTTTTGAATTTCGCTTTGCATGAATTAAACCAGCATAACTTCTAAACTATTTGTCCATCAAACTAATATTTGGTCACATTAGATTCACAGTACACAGGGAGAACTATGTTATTTGCCTAGATATAATAACTTTAGTAATGATAAAAGTGAAAATAAACACTAGGGAAAATGTTACTTTTTATACACAAATTCCTTACAACTTCTCAATTATAAGTCCTATTAACTCGTATTTGTTCTCATATGATTTAGTGTGCAATAATAAAAAGGGAGCAATACCTTACTTGTCTAGACAGTAATGTCATATAGGCAAATAGATACCTTTTGTACATAAAAACCTTTAAACTTCGGAACTATTATTTCTATCGCCTCGTGTTGGTCTTCCTCGATTCACTCTCAAAATTATAGTAAGGTATTCGTCAATTTTTGACTACTCATACAACGAGAAAGGTACATAGTAGTTTGACGTTTTGATGTTATGACTTTTTTTGGTTCGGGTTTAATCCACTTTTGAGCTATCTCAACTGCGTCTTAGTATTAGTTTTAATGTATAGAAGAATTAAAATATAAATAAATAAAAGCTTAAGGAATTAACCATAATTTCTTCCTTTTATGAATCTAATGATTAAGTGGAAACATAACTGTTATCGTCACAGAAAACTTGTAATATATAAATAAAATCTATAAAAAATTACTGAATTTTATTTTATTATTCTGATAATAATTAAGACTTTGATTCTTAATACTTTACGAAGCACTTGATATTTATTTATGTATTTATTTTGCCTACCGATTTTAAAAAGCACGAAAATTTATAACTAGGTGCATTGATGTCCGATGAAAGCAATGGTTAAAAATGACTTTTTCTAAGTTATTTAAATTCAATAGATGAAGAATAATAATTAAAAAATGAAACAGAAAATGATTAATTAATTTAGTTTAATTTCTTGCAATATTTTTAAACGTATAAAAAAAATTTCCTGGTATTAATATTAATTTACTTATTGCAATAAACAGTCTTTAATTTTTGGCACCCAGATATTTCATTATATATCTAGTAATAAAAATATTTGAAATATCAATAAAATTCCTGAAATAAAGTTGATTAAATTGAAGGAACATAAATTTTTTTCTTGGAATTTTTGTTCGAAGCTATAACTTCTCTTTTTCTAATCTTCCTCCACTATTTTTTCTTCCTTCTCTATTTTTTTTCTTTAAAGATGAACATTTATGAGAATTACACACTCTGCTGACCATCCATATTTATAATATGTAACCACAACTATTTTTAATAGTTAGGAGATAACACCAACTTCACATCCCCTAAATACCATGAATAACCATTTCTTCTTCAATAACCAATTATTAAAAGGGGTACAGATATTCACCCACGATTTGAGTTTTGAATTTAGTTTTAACATGTTGAGCGAAAATCAGCTTTGCAAAGAGTTGTGTTCAAAGGCAGCAAGTTTATTAATTATTTGTAATGTTTTTTTTTTTTAAATTTATTGTTTGTAAAATGGGACAAAAGGGAAATGGGTAAATTAAAACTTATTTAAAATTGTTAGAATTATTTTTAAATATTAAATTTTTGTCCGGAGTAATTTCTATAAAGAGAAAAAAAAATTCTGGTAAAGATACCGAACTGTATGATAATGACAATTCTGGTAAAAAAAAATAAACATAATTTTGGTAAAGAAAAAAACAAAATGTGTGTTATTTAAACCATTATTCATTTGGTAATTGTTACGCTCATATGGTAATGATTTATCATAAATTCTGGTCTTCAAAATTGTTTTTATTACTACACATTTAGTAAAAATTACAAAACTTCACAAAACAGTGCTAAGTAAATTTAACCGAATAAATAGTTTTTATGCCATGCTCCAAAGTATCATGATAAATTTACTAAATTCTATTACATGTTTTTTAAACCATATTTGATTATTAGTTTTACCGTTATTTTTTTCATGTGCATTTGTTACCATAGTAAACATGGTAAACTTTACCATATTCTGGTACTTTTGACCATGCTTTTCTTCCCTGTGTATAAACTACAAAAGAAGTTACTCGTTTAAACAATTTAAAAATTTAATCTTAAAAAGTTTAATTTAACATAAAAAATAAGTTATGATAAAAAGGATATTTTTAAACCTATCTAGCATACTGTCAAAATATTAACTTTTTGTCTCCTCATTCAAATGAAGCTAAAATTGTACAAATTACTAAAAGGAAAAATAAAATAAAATAGAAACGAAAGAAAATATTTTTATTGCAATTTAAATAGTGTCTGAATTTCAGCATATTTTACCCGATCAGATCGTCATTTGAACCATCGGAAAACAATACTAAGGTCTAAATGTTTGTTATTATATATATGTGTATATTTTTATTTCATGTTATGACTTTTAGAATTCTAACAACAGGAAAGCGTACATTTCAGTATTGTAGTCTTAATTTTAACTCACAATAATCTCACAAACAAAAACCAACTATGAATTGCTATAATTATTTTTAAAAAAATTATATATTCGAAGAAAAAAAATCGATAATAATAAACAACTTCCAGATATTTTTAAGCAGAAACTCTAAAGTCACAGGTGACTTTTCTAAATATGTGTGGGGTTGCCCACACATATTGCATTTTTAGCCCGTGAAATATCAATTCTCATTTAACAATTATAAAATCAGATTGTTATTGTAAAAGGAGAAATGTCTGTTTCATCGGTTGACATATAGTGAACCACTTACAAATAGTATTTCAAATACTTTAAAAGAGCATTAGCTTTTATTGAAATTAAATGAAATCCACTACTAAGTTCCTCACTTTTATTTTTCCTCTGACTTGGTGTCGCAATTACACTTAGTATAATGTTACATTTATTCCTTTTTATTTAAATCTTTTCATCTTATTAATTTAATTTTTTTATTTATCTACCTTTAATTTCATAACTGTTTTAGTCCATTCAATGTGAAATTTTCAAGTGATTTTTCTTAATTGCTGTAATTTTCTTGTTTCAATGTAAATATAATGTTTAATATTTCCTGTCTTCAATTTGTTTCAATTTTCTTTTGGAAAGGAATTTCAACCTTTTATGTGCCCATCTTCGCTTTCTGCGGTCCATGCTTGGTTCTAAATTTCTTGTTGAAGAGACAAGTGCCACTCTCAAAAGTAACGGTACGTCACTGAAAATATTTTATGACTTTGTTTTTCTCAAAATCGCAGACATTCATTTTTTTCTTCTTCGTGTTTCTGGGGAGCTTACTTAACCAATTTCAATCATCAGTTTTTTTTTTGTTTTTTTTTTCTTCAAATTTTCTACTTCGTAACTTTTAATTGGTTATCGTTTATCTGTAGGTTTGTCCTAAAATTTAGCAGTCAACAATTTTTTAATTTTTTTAACACTGAAACACTCTGAAAGGTCCCAATTCCTTTCTTCGAGATTCGGACTTAGGTCTGTATCGAGGGAATTAATTTTTTTTTCTACATCTTTTTTCTTCTGTTTAATTACTCATACAAATTTTTAAACCTTTATATTCTTGATAGTTAGCTAATGATAAAAATCAATCATATCTTCATAATGCTTCTCACTTCCTTTTCAGTAACTCATATATTCCTTATATCTGCCTCTTTATACCTTTGATTGTTTCTTTTATACTAAGATACTTTCATTTTATACTTTCCTAAGTGCTAGTTAGGACAAATAAATGTTCCTTTTGTATTGTTAACAATATTTTTTAAAATCCATTAATTGCGCTCTGTGCAACAATGTAGAGTTTATTGTTATTTAGATTCGTCTCTGACACTGCAGCATTAACATTATACCTTTTTTGTTGTTAAATATACATTCTGTTAAAGGCGTTTTGTAATGATTTGAATTTCGAGATCACTGTACTCAATACACTTAAAAACTAACTTTCTCTTATATCTTTGATATTGTATTACGCTAGATTTCAAATCCTTTTATAAATTTTGAACTGTAACCCATTTCTCGATAGATTTAGACTTATGTACACGTTTTTGTTAAAATTGTGTTCCAACTTTATGTTCGCTCATTTGCTTGTTACGTAGCTTTATGTTTAAAAAAAACTAATAAGATAGAATTAAAGATATATGAGTAGAGCATTTAAAAGCATCTTCTTTTTCTTTCTTTTAATATTTTCTGCACGTGGTGCACCTTAGTTTGATATATTTTTAGTGGCATGTTGCTATTGGAAACATATGTATAATTTTTCGTTAAAATATTATTTTTCGTGTCTTGAATATTATTAGTAATTTTATCTCAACTCTTTAAGTTATATTTCATTTATTTTGTTCTAATTTGATTCTTAATTTATTATCCTAAATTTTAATGGTACCTATCAGTTCAATGTCAACCTCGCGTAGTTTGACCATTGAACCTATTGGGTCACTGCGTTATACTGTGTTTTGCGATACCACATTTAGTAAACGATCACAGTAACCTAATTTTTATAAATTTTTTTCCGATTCTATTTTAAAACTTAATTTTATATGTTTGTTTTTACTTTGAAATTGAATGCAATATGATTTTTTATCATATTATCCATAGACTTTGGTTCGATGCATGTGTCTTTATTCCATTCCCAAATTACAATTGTAATTTTAATCTCTTATTTCTCCAACACCATTAAACTACTAATTCACTATATTCAAATTTTTTTTAGATTAATTTATTAATTCTAATATCATTTATTAATTTTAAATTAGTAACAATTAATATTTTTCTTTTAAAATGCAACTATGATCAACCACCCAGCCATCAGGGTTTTATCTTTCAACTGCCAGGGTAGGAAGGCCACGTAATTTTTACGTAATTTAAGGCCACGTAATTTTGACGTAGCTTCCGCACCACAACCACCGAGATGAATTATTTCTACTACAGATTTGACGATCACCCACCTTAATGCGTATACACGCCGGTTGTTTCAGCAGCCGCCAGGATCGAACTCACTACTCCCAGCTCTCCAACCAGCTGTGCGAGCGACGCCTTAACCGATTGCGCTAACGCCTTAACTATGGGAGTTAAAAATTAATATTGAAGCGAGGGGGAAGAAAAGGAAATGGTATCGAAATCTTATGAATAACTACGGAAAATGGTAGAACTGAAAAATATAAAAGCCTATTAGATTGCTGGGGGAAAAAAGCAGAATGATTCGGGTATTTTCAACAGTGTTTTTTTATTATTCTTATTTTCTACAATTAAATACTAATTTGTGACCTCTATGTGTTACTTTTTCTATTTTATTTGTGATAAAGTCTCTCAATGTACATACGATTAAAAAAAGTTACTATGAATGAAGTTGTTATTGAAATATACCATTTTAACATAATATTTTTACATTGACATAAAAATATTAGTATTTTTTTTTTATTCGAAGGGAAAGTTACAACCAAGTGAGCTGAAAAGAAATACCAAAAAAGAGATAGCAAATATAAAACAATTTCCGAAGTGAACGACGATTTAAATTGTAGTTCTAATTACCAATAAAAGTTTTGAATTCTAAGCATTACGATCGATAAGTGATAGATAGTTGTTCAATAAAAATTTAATAAAAACTGCATGATACAAAAGTTAATAACAATAAAATTAAGCAGTTAGAAAAATAAATGTTATAACTTAAAGCTTAAAAATAGCAAAAAAAATAATAAAAAAGTCTTCAACTATTGGCATGAATGAAATTTTAAGACATTTTTTTATGTATTTTGTTGCATTTTTAAACATTACCTCATGTGTATTTTTAAAAACCTTAACATTTGTTACTAAGTAAATAAAACTTTTTATAAAAATAACATTTTTATGGGATCTAATCACATTTAAAAGATCTTACAATATGATCTATGATATTATAAAATTTTTGTGTGATCTGTCTTTTATATAAATTTTTAAGGAAGTTAAATATGCTTTTAAAAGGTTTAAATCTGTATAAATGTAACAAAAATAATAATAGTCATGAAAATCTTTTAAATTTCATATTTAATTAAATTTTAAAAATTTTAGTTCTTTTCAACAAAAAAAAAGTTTAGTGTTTTAACCAAAAATGGCGGCAACTATTCACCAAAAATTTTTTTAAAGTGTATCAAATAAAAAATTTATATTTAGTTCAATATTAAAAAAAAGTTTACCTACCATGTTGATAGATCGCCACTCCAGATATTAACATCAAACAGAGCCACATCACCTTCTTTACTAGCTACAATTTTCTGGATGTCATCAATGCCGTCAAAAAGGTTCCACAAAAAATGATACTGTACAATAAAATACAAATTCTATGACGTTAACACCCTTAAGAACAACAAAAGTCAGAGTTAAATTACGATCACTATATTTTCTTCACCTTCTCACCAGCGTATCATATCCGCATCTCGTTTAAGCGGTAATAGGCGCTGGAAATGCCCGAGAAAAAGTTTATGGGGCGCTGAGTTGCCTGTTATTCTTCCATTGGTCAAGGAATTGAGAGCTGGCGCAAGCGCTTTCGTACTATTCAGTTTGTGATTAAGAACTGGAGAAAAGAATTCAATTTTGGCGATTCCAAGCCGTGACTTTTATTTTTGAAGAGGGTTTGCTGTTATTAATCAAATTTATAAGCTTGTTGTCACGCAAAGTTGGTCATACAACAATGTTCAGGTTGAAGGAAACTGAGTTAATCTGATTTTGCAGTGTTGCTTTATCACCTTGCTCATTTTCATTAGGGTGGGGAAGTGAAGATGAATGGGCTTCTTTTTTTTTAAGAGAAAAGAAATAAATTATTCAAAGTATTGTTTGAAAATTGGTATAATAGAAGTTTCTATTCTGTGCTTAGATTATTTATAATATTTATCACTTTTATCCGATATTCAAAATATTTAGTTTGAGGAAACTTCTTAAAATAATTTGCCGGAAGAATATATTTTCAATCGTAGTTGGGGAAGAAACTTTTTTTCTAGTGATGTTTCAAAAAAGTTTTCCCTTAATATTAAAGTATAGAAAAATTCCGTTTATACCTCTTTCTGACGAAATTCCGTAAAATTAACTCTCAAATTTCTCGAAGTAAATCTTATTTCTGTTGCATACCACAGGAATATAACTTTAAAAAAAAAATATTCACTTCACTTTTATCCTTGTTCTTGTAACCGAAAACAACTTTTTGATGCACCATATTTTAATTAAAATAATGTTTAAAGATTTGAACCAATGTGAGAACAGGAGAACACATTTTTACGAGCAAGCGATAAGTTACTGATTTCGTAATCGTTTTCTAATTTTCCATCCTAAACCATCGTTTTTAAATATAAAAAACAGATCTAGCTACGTCTCGAGTAACAAATTATTTTACGTTAATAATTTATCAATTATAGAAACTTAGAATCAAATTCTTTTTAAAACATTATTTTGAGTTTTTATTTATTTTATTTTTATTTTATTTTTCACTGGTCTGTGATTTGAAGTATACTAGAAAGATTCACCCATTTGTTCAAAAGACTTTAAAAATTTTTAAAATGCAGAAATTATTTTTAAAACATAAAAAACTTGAAACTTAGAAGATTTTTGTGTTTTGGATCTCCTCCTAACATAAGGAGACAATAATCTTAGTTGTTCCTTCAAACGCTGAAACCATCAGTTTGTGAAATATAATTGAGAGTTTACAAAAGTATTTAACTCTAAAAAAAGCTTAGGTTGAAAAATTGGAATTACCACTCCATGTAAATTTTACGGTTTTTAAAATATCTGAATTTTTCTTAATTTATTTTACCAGGATTTATTGCATAACGGTATATAATTAATAATTTTAATGTCGCTAATCTAATATGTCTCTCCATACATATTTGATTGCTTTAAAAATCTCAGAATATTTTATGAATTATTTGACGAGGATTTATTTCATAACAATAATTAATAATGTTAAGATGGTTAATCAAATGTGCCGCTGCAAACATATTTGATTGGTTTTAAAATCTTAGAATATTTTATAAATTATTTGACGAGGATTTATTACATAGCAGTATATTATTAATAATCTTAATAAACTTTCTCAAAATTAAAGCTATACAGTTGATCTTTAGCTTTGAGCAAATAATTGTTATTTAGCAGAGTTACTTAGAAACTAAGACTAAAATTTTAATCTTTAATTAAGGATAATCATAATCTCCTTCTTTAATATTTCTTTAAAAAAAAGATATTAATTAGTTTATCATTAATTATGAATAAGAAATTCATTCATATGATTTTATTTCTAACGGTTGATAATTAATTTCAATATAAAAAAGGAGAAAAAGTTTACAAAAATTACTTTTCATTATAATGTTTTCATCTGTGACAGTCGATAAAATGTATCATTTTATAAATACGTATAAATTATACGGATAAAAAATTATACACTATTAATATAGTGTAGGAGATATTATAAATTATTAATATATTATTGATGTTCTTAATTTTAATTGATAATGTATTTAGGAACAATGATTTAGACACTAAGTTGTTATTGTGAAGAACTGGGGTTCGATCCTCGACTACGACTTGAAAAACCTTCTGCTTCAAATCGATTGGTACAAGCTTGTCTGGTAAGTAAAGACGGTTGAAGCTCAATGCTGACCACATTACCACCATCATGCCGTTAGTCACGAAATTGTAGAGTTTTATTCTCTATGACCCACAATCAGCTGTAACGGAATTGATTTACTTATTAATATATTTAGCAATTATGAATTATCTTTTGCCATGATTTTATAAATTCTATGTGCAATGATTTTATAGTAGTTATTTATTTTTTAATATCAGGCAAATGAATAACTAATAAATGAATAAATTATCAATTCGTTGAATTGTTTCTGTAAGGAAACATGTTTTATTTTAAGTTTCATTGAAATTGAAAATGACGGAATTTTATAAATTAAATGACCAGATTTAATGAATAATGCAAATTAAGGTAGAAGAAAAGTGTTAAGTTCAAATAAGCTAACGGAATTTTAACTTATTACTGGTCATTATTAGGTTGTTTTTACGTTAATTTCATGAATTCATTTACCCCTGAAAAATCGGTTATTCTATTGTGGCCAATATTTGCAGATATTGATTTTTTCTTCTTTGCTATAAAAAACAATATTTGAGAGCATGTGTTCTATCTAAAAGGCTATCTTTTCTATAGAAAATACTTTACTAGATGCACCTGGGCTGATTCTTTTGTAGCTCAAACTGGCTTTATTTTAATAAAATTTTGCATTTTGCACATTTATATCATTCTTAACAAAGTTTAAGAAACATAAACAAACTTTCCTCTTGAAGTATAAGATTTAAAAAGAACTTTTTTTCATGGTTTTTGAAAGAACTCTCAAAATTTCTTTATTTTCCTTCGATTTTCTTTTTCTTCTATTTTCTTTTTCCTTTTATAAATTTTGTTGAATATGATAACTTGTCCACAGGGAAGGAAAAAATTAATAATACTTTTTGTAGTTCAACATAAAACAAACGTCTTTCAATCAATCGTAAGTGTAAAAATAAACTAATGCACTTCTCTCATAATCATTATTTATTTAATTGTTTCTTACACAAGTAACTATTGAAATTTTTAGTAGTTTGTTATTACTTTTGAATAGAAATGAGAAAATATGCCATTCAAACTTCTCATTAGAAAAAAAAAACATTTAGTTATCGACGCTTTGTTAACTTTCGCTTATTTTGCAAGTTTCTAAAAATAATATAAATGATTATTTAACTTTCTTTTATTAACTCTAAAGATAAAAAAAAGGCATGAGTATGACGTACGAAACATACAGTTTACAATGAAAAAACTCCTGATTACCTAAAAGTATTGTTAAACAGGTTTCTATTATGTAATCTCAGCGGGAATTATGTACTTCATAATTTGGAAAGAGGAGCAATATATTAAAAATGCTTAAAAGTTGTGCTGAGAAATATTTTTTTTCCTGAAATTATTGAAAAAAATATTTACTTCGATATGTGTTTCGCATAATTTAACTAAACTCTACCTGGAAACAATATTTTTTATACCATGAATTAAATGTTTTCAAGTTAAAGGTTTTAATCTTTAGTTTTCAAAGTCTTAAGATTTAAAGGTTTTTTAGCTGAATTCATTTGCAATATTCACGCAAAATATAAAATAATATTAATGTTTTGATTTTTAAATAATTTAAAAAAAAAGAAAATCAACTATATTTTTAGTTAAAATGAACAAAGCTCAACAAAATAATATTACCGATCATTTTCAATTCATAATAACGAATATATATATTATTTTTACTTTTTCATTTTAATGTGAGAAAAATTATTAGCAAACTCTGTCTCATAAAATATATTTCCCATTTAGATGTATGCATATTTTTCTTAATTTTATTATAGTTCAGTGGAAGTAAGTTTATTCATGTTAGCTTATTTCTAATTTAGATAAAAAATAAAACAATTCAATGTTAATACATTATTAACCAAAGATTACTGCATTAGCAGAAAATAATGCAGCATAAAAAAAATTATATTTTTAGTTGATACGTTGAAATAAAAAAATTCGTCCTGTTTAGTATTAAACTGTATAGAATACTGTTTTTGGCGAAAGGATAATTGCAAAAACTTACATGGAACTCATTCGATTAATTGTATACATTTTGTATAAGTATTAGTCATTTTGTATCAGCCTAGTCTTTATTGTAATAGTTGTTAACTTCAATACAATTTTTAAAGAGAAAGTCAATAATGAAAGTGAAATCAATAGGAAACAAACAATGAAAAAAATAAAATCAATAAACTGCTGCCACTTAACAAATTAAGCAAAAAAAATTGGTATTCTGTCATTTAAAATAAATTTCATTAATTTGCTCAGTTACGAATTGAACATCTGAAACAAATGAACATATGTTGTCCAAATATTTTTCGCCTCCCCACGATATTGCGTTCTAGATAAGTAGCGTTAATATTGCTTCTAATATCTCCGTTTTGCTGTAATCAACTTTTATTCTCATATTTCCTGATATATTAATTGAAATTAATTTCAATTTCAAGAACATGTTATGTTGCCTACGGTGCCTTATAGTCCAAGATGCTACTTGAGCTTGCTTTGAGAATACATCAATTTAAGTATTCTCTTATATGACTTAATCACAACGATTTCTCCCGGCTACGATGGCAACACAAAATATTCCGCAAGCGATCGGTATAAATTCTACTCGAAAATTAATCGAATCGTGAATGCTTTGAAGTGAAATGGTAACGTTAGTCTTTGACTCTGGAAGACTGCATTTCGCTGATCTGTTCTTAATTTTGCTGATCTTCTTCTCCGTTTAGCGAGCATTGATCTGAGGACAAGTTACTAGATTTAATTCCATTTTTTGGTTTAGGTTTCTTTTTTTTTTTTAAAAAATAGCTTTTTGTTCCAAGACGTTTTTTGCGAGTCAATAAGAATGGTCGCCCCGGGGATTATGTTTCTCTTTTTTTGAACTTCGTTTTTCAGAAAATTGTTTTTATATAAAATGCCTTAAGCTCAACTGCGTGTGATAGGAAGGAAAATAGTTTTACTAATGTGACAGAAAACTATTGATTGTAGTTAGGTAGAGTGGGAAAAAATTTTTTAATCACTTCATAACCGCGGTATAATGATCTTACTCAAAATAGTTTTATTTAATTAAAAAATAAGTTTCAACACCTTCCGATGTGTATTCCTCATTTAATTTGACTAAAAATATAATATATGAATGGAAATTGTTAACGAGGAAAAAATTACTCACAACATACGATGTCTAATTTAATGGAAATGGATAACACTTTTTTAAAAAAAAAATATTTTCCTTCATCTGTCACATGATTTATATTCATAGCACTTTAAAATGCACGGTTCGAAAAATTCTGAAGGTTTACACAGCGTTATATAGTTTCAGAAAGGCTCGCGAATTGCAAAAAATTACAACAAGAATTATTTTTTTTAAAAAAAAGGTAATTAACGAGCAAAAATATGATCATAAAATTGTTATTCAGTTTGATAAGCAATTTATTTACTTATTACTTCAAAATGTGCATAATTGACTATATATGGATTGATAGTTTGATAGTCTAAGTTTTTTTTTTCAATCAAAATATGCAAAACGATAGACGAATCATGAGCTCTATAGGCCTTCGAATTAACAATGAGAGGTTTACATTTTCATTTAACAAAATTTAAAAAAAAAAGACTTTGCTTCATGCACAAAATCTATGAGGCCAAACTGTTTCCGTAATTGATTCAGAAGTTCCCTCGTTTTCTGAGTTAGATGAAAGTGAGCATTATTTCAGAAAGTTTATTTTTTGCCCATTTACATTGAATATGCTAAAGTAAATTTAAGAAAAGAATTAAAAACATAAGAGGGATTAAAACACAATAAACCATTTTAATATATTAAAATGGAAAGAATCGAAACACAATGCATTAAAATGGAACCAATTGAATAAGAGTACATTAAAGTTTAATTAATGGATTCAAAATACATCAAAGTGAAAACAATAGAAACACAATGCATTAGACAGGAAGCAATACACTAAAAAGAAATACGATTAAAAATGCCAGAATGTGGTAAAATTTACCTTGTTCTGGCTCTTTGAAAACACCAAAAAGTTTGGTAATTTTTACAGCAGTGATTGGTAATTTTTACCGAATTAATGATTTTAGTAAAATTAACAATAAAATATAGTTTTTTTTATATGCAATAAAATTTGACAAATGTGGAAAAATTTGGTAATTTTATCATGATGCTTTAGAGCATGGCATGAAAACCATTTATTTGGTCAAATTTACTTTTCAATTTTGCATATTTTACTAATTATGTGGTTATAAAAACTATAGTTTTGAAAGCCAGAATTTACTGTAAACCGTTGCTTTATGAATGGAAAAATTACTAATTGAATGGTTTAAATACCGTATATTTTGGTTTTATTATCAAAATTTTGTTGTTTTTTTTATTTATTCATTTCAACAGAAATATCATTACCATACAGTACGATAATTTTAACGAATTTTTTTTTCCTCCTTGCATAATCACAATACACTAAAGTTGAAATTTTAGAATTAGAATACTAAATTGGAATTTTCCAATTGTTTACATTAGAAACCTATTGAAACAATTATCGAAACATAATTAATGATTAAAAGCAATGAAAAAATGGTTGCAAAGTTTCTTTCATTTCTTATTTAGTTTCCGGGAGAAGTAGACACGGAATACATTCGTGTTTAACAGAATTAATTCGTGTTTAAATTTATTTATAGTAGATTAAGTTCAAGTTTAAAATTTTTTTAGTGAGATTTTTTAAAATTGAAGCTTAACTTGAAACAAAAAATTATCTGCTACATTTAATTGCTTTTATTCACTATGCTATATTTCTCAGTTTATTTTCAGGAAATGGGCTTTGTTTTCATATTGATCTCACTAATTTCATCTTTATAAAAGCTATTTTTATTATAATTATGAAAATGCTTATTCAAATAAGAATTTAGTTTATTTGATGTTGAAAAGAAATAAGGCAAAAAATATATTTAAAAAAAAAATTCTTTTTTTCATTCTCCTATTACGAATCTTTCATTTCACAGAGACTTTTGATGAAAACAAATACTTTTTCTTTTTGCATTCCTAGACTAGTTATTGTTTTATCTTATTCAAAGGGAGTGTTTGCTTGCTATTTATTTCGAATGGAATAGCTCTAAAGCCAACGAGAAATTAGTTATACTTGCTCGACAGAAGATACTTCATCATAGACGTATGCTTCCGTCTATTCCATTAGATTAATACGAGGGCTTCCAAGCCGCCATCATATTTAACGAACGCTAATTTCATTTGACGCAGAACCATTAACGACGTTTATTATTTCTCGAAATTGAGTGTGAGGGGTAATCTGGATAATTTCATCTTTCTCGTAACCTGTACCCTTCTATCCAAACTCTTTTCCACTGCTGAAGTGTGAAAATTAAGATATTAAAATAATAACAGTTAAACATGATGAAAGCCACTGAAAACATTATAACAATTATAAATAAAGTTTAAAAGAAAAATTCTATCTGGTTTTAACTTCTGATTTAAAATTTTAAATATCATCTAAATATGTTTTTACTTCGGAGGAAACAAATAATATTCAAGTATCTGAATTCTTCAAAATGACTCTAATTATCAAAATAATTTAATTTATAAACCAATAAATGTAATTTAATAAGTGCAAAAAAGTTCGTTCTCTTTAGCACTTAGTTTTTCGACGATAGGATTTTTCGATGGTGCTAATTACAATCCTTAATTCGCATTTGGAATGAAAGTGCTTATTAAAAATTTTAGAAAATTAAACATTTTAAATGGTATGGAAGTGTTTTATTTCACACTAGCTGAATACTCGTTCTTTGCACGGGTGAAGAAAAAGCAACTAGTCAATAAATTGGAATTTATTAACACCGCGAAATCATGCATAAAACTCAAAGGGGCTTACAGACGCATTTAATAATGCTAAAAGAATTCCAAATTGTTTTATTTATCATTATTTGTGGTTACGTATTCTATTGTGGTTACGTTACTAAATTAATCAAATCACGTTTTTAAAAATTCATCCCATCAAAGTAAAGATAAACAGTTTTCAGTATCATTTGGTGTGATGTTGTTTCCTCAGGCCTACGGATGATTTTCAAAATTTACAATCAAGCAATTTTTCCCCGGTATTTATCTCTTTCGGGTGTCCATAAAAAAATCTATTACCGCAGTATTTATAGTAGTTTCCTTAGTTATTTGTATATATATTAGTATATTTGGTACATATTTACACAGTACCAATTGCCATAATACCAATAGTACTGTAACTACCACTATAAATATTGAATACCAATTCACTAGTATATAAGACATATTAACTTGATTCTATCTTGAGGTACCTTTTTATCAGGGCTAAAGAGAATAGAAGGGCTAGTTCACTCCGCTCTTAGAGCTGAAGCTACGATTTCCCTCCTCATGACGTCACTGTGTCCACAGATCTCGGAGATCGCAAGCAAAGATATGATAACTTTGCATCTTTCTCTTTGTAAAAATAAGTTAGACTTTTTCTGGTTATTAGCCTTCAAACTTTACGTAATTAACACATTATTTCCGTTCATAAACATAGTTCAAAAAAAACTTTCTTGGTTATTATATTAAAAAAAATACCATTTTAAACTTATAAAAATGTTTTGCTAGTTGGTGAAAATGACACGATAAATACTTTATTTTAAAAAGTTCAGTTTTAACTTTAACTATTAAGAAAAATGAAGGCATATATCGACACTTTTTTTATCTACATATTCTTTTATAAAGATAAGTTAAGTTAAATTTAGAATCCCTGATTTTAAAATATGTCGTTAATAGCAATTTGTTCATACTTAATCATTAGGAAACATCAACCTTAAACGCTAATTACTGAAACAAAATAATAACTTAGGTTCATAATGACATTAGAAATTTTACAATTGTTTATAGACATTTAAATTTACGATGATATAATTTATAGATATTTAAATTGAAGAGAATATAATTTTTAAAAAAAATCATAAATATTTAGAATAACTACATTAAAAAATATGTTATGAAATTAGGAGAATTTCAACTATATACTATATATTTTATTTATACTTTTTACTTACATTTTAATTTTCTTTGACTTTATCTATTTTTTAATTCTTTTCACCTGCCTTTCTTTATGAAGTAACGAGGCGGTTTCTATTTAGATAACGAATTTTTATAAAAGTTCTTAACGCTAGAAAAAACGTATTGCTGTTTTATATTAACTGTGTCATTTCGGAATCCATTCTTTACATAGTTGTTCATTTACTTTAGGGAACACGCGAAAAATTATACTTTTTCCTTTTGTTTTTATATCAGAATTTTTGCAAGTTGCAATCGCGCAAACTGGCATTTCGATAATAGTTTTAAATTCTTGCAAATTCACTGCAAAAACTGAGGAAAGTCATTATAGAAAATAACAAATGTCTTAGAATATCTCGCAAAAAGAAATAATTCCAATATTAATTAGAGCTAGTAAGGCCAAACGCTCCGTTCTTGAAGTAAAAGTGCGAGCTTTGCGCCAAAGTGACGTCACTAGAGTGACGTCGGAGGATCGGCGCGGCGAAAGATACTTCAAAGGAGTGAACCAGCCCTTCTATTCTCTTTAGCCCTGCCTTTTTATAGAGGAAGGCTGACATTGTCGATTTATAATTCCCCTCAATGGTGATCCGGACGTGATAAGAACTTGCCAATATTGATCCACATAAAACAGTTGATTTGCCTCAAAATATACCGCTCAAAGAAAAAAGAAACTCCGGTGAAGTAATAAAAGTCTCCCGGTCAATAAACAATATCGAAGATAAAAAAAAATGAGCGAAATGCTATAAACAAAAAAATAAGGAAAAAAAATGAGCGAAATGTTATAAAAAGTTTAAAAAAATGTAATGAGCAAAAATTGATATAAATAAATAAACAGCGTGAATCAACTGATTGTAATCGTTCATCGAATTCTATCACAGATAAAATTCTGTAGGGAGAGTAATGTGGTGTAACTACCACTATAAATATTGAATACCAATTCCCTAGTATATAGGACACATACCCTCCAACTTATGAGGATTTTGAAAATAATTCTTTCTAGTGGTAGCTACCCGAGGTAGAAATTTTTAAAGCAAATGGATCTCTCATAAAACTTTTATCAGAACTTAAGAATCTAGTCATATGGCATGCACTTTTATAAGTAATAGTGGACAAGTTACGCTAAAATAATTTTTTTTTAAATATTAAGACATTAATTTTGCTACCGTCTGAAAAGAAGATTTCTGAAACTACGGAAATTCCGTAGCAGTTGGAGGGTATGTAGGACATGTTAACTTGATTCTATCTCGAGGTACCTTTTGATAGAAGAAGGTTGACATTGTCGATTTATAATTCCACTCAGTACCTATTAACAAAATTAATTAAGCATCATTGGCGTCAATAAGAGTTATTTTTTACTGTCCCCCTTAACGAATAAGTACTTTTTTTTCATAAATTTTTCTTTTCAGTGCATAACGCTTTTTTTTTCAATTACTATTGATTCTAAATTATATAGTTTCATCTGAATAAATTTTAAAAGCATAACTATAAGCAAAATAAACGTACAGTTTCAGATATTAATTAGGTGACACATGTCATCCACGTTGATCATTAAACTTACCTGGCATAATGAACAAAAAATAAGTAAATATTAACGAACGAGCAACAAACTCCTTTTTTCACTATTAAATAGAGTCGTAAGCTAGCAAACATCACTAGTTTTATCTTTTCTTATGTATGAAGAAACAGCAACGTTAGTTTCATTTGACAAGGATTAATGCTTAAGCAATAAGGAAAATTGATTTTTCATAAGTCTCTCCCGTACAGACTAGGCGACTTTAACGAGGACCCATACCGCACACCCTCGGTCCCTACGCAGACTGATCCAAGTGGTCACCCACCCGCATACTGACCGTAGCCAGTGCTGCTTGACTTCGGTAATCTGCTGGGAACCGTGTCTTAACGCTCAGTCCACTGCGGGATTGAACTGTCTTTAGGATCGGATGCCAAAATTGCCCTTTACTCCCACAGTCCTAAATTCAAGACTTAAGCGCAAGCGGTGCTGGAGTTATAAGAGAAAGACACACAGACACACACAACCTCATCCCTTTTATTATTATTTAAAACGACAATTTATTTAAGTTAAGAAAAACTGCAAAAAAAGTTTTATTTTGTCGAAGAACGATAATTTTAGTACATGATCCCAAAGCTTGAGACATATTCTTTTTCTAATTATTATTTGGTTCCAGTTAAATTGCACAAGTGGCGTGTGTGACTACAGCCCGCTATATTTGAAGTCAAAAATTTGCCTCAAATGCGCATTTACACACTCAAGGTTAAAGTATTTGAAATTTGACCCTAGTGAGTGATAATATTGTGAAAACTTAAACATTTATTAATAAATTGGGTATACTATAGCCTACGTCACAGGTTGTGTTATTCCTACTAAATTTAACCCATGAACGGCATTTTCTGCGAGCCTAACTTCAAGCCACAAATAAACAAACGAAGTGTTTGATCGTTTAAATAGCTGCTCGCCAGATTTTATTGCATTATAAAGAAAAGTAATTGATATTCGATTTTTGATTAATAATTGATTTATGTGGATAGTGGCATTTATGTGGATAGTGGCATAGAATTTAGCATTGCGTCATGGTAAATGTTATTCCTACTAAGTGGAAGTAGTTGTGTTTTTTTTATATTATACCCAATTACGAAGAATTTAAAGTCTTAGTTGCAGCCGATTTCTGCCCTCCATATGTACAGTCAGGAAAAAAAAAAGAAGAATGGATTGTACTTATAACTTTTGAGCGGTTGATCGGATTTGATTTTGTGAAGTGCTTAGATAATAACTCAAAAGAAAATCTTAAAATATGTATAACAGTTAACTGTAACAGCTGGGTGGAATATGCTTATTTAGACCAAAACATTCACCTTTTCTTTTATTCCAAAATTTGGATTTATTACCCCCAGAATAGGGTTTGTAAATAAAGTTTTTGAAATGCTGGAAGCTATGACGATTCAAAAATGTGTTGCTTGAATATTATTTCAATATATCACATTTCTCTTCAAATTTTTTGAATTATTAGTTTAACTGCAACAATTCTTTTACAAGAAGCCCTCGGCCTAAATACAAATATGCAATTTAACGGAAGTGAAGCTTGAAATTTTTATTAATTAATTTGTTAATGATGAAAAAAATTTTGAATTATAAGGTATAACATTATTTATATATTCAGAATTTTTCTATTTTTTTATACCTAAATCTGGATTTTCATACCATTTTATCATTAAAAAAGTATTTAAAAAGTTATTTAAAAAATAAGTCATAGAATAGTATTGAAATGACACCCATTTTGAGATTATATCGCCAAGCTGACATGCTTCCTATTATGCATCATATGAGTTAACCTATAAATGGCAGAATTATTCCTTCTTTTTTTTTAATTGATTTATCCCTATGAAATGCTCGAATATCTTTAGGAATTTTGTCGATCGAAAACTGGTAAATATCTATCTTTTTTTTAATTTGATGTTTTGCAGTTTCTTTTGAATTATGTCATTTAGTTTTAATATTCACTTCCAAACGTCTTCATCAATAATTCAATAACAGATTCATTAAAAAAAATATCCCCACTAAAATTTATTATGAGTTATTTCAATAAGAAGATTTGTTAACTTCTGTTAAGGAGAATAAATTAACAGATTAAACGAAACAATGAATTTATTCTCTTAATGACTCACCTTACTTATACTTTTTAGTCCTCCATAAATTAATTAAAATAAATAAATAAATAAAAATAATAAATAAATAAAAATAATAAATAAATAAAAATAATAAATAAATAAAAATAATAAATAAATAAAAATAATAAATAAATAAAAATAATAAATAAATAAAATAAATGAAAATAGTAAATAAATAAAAATAATTTAAAAAACAAAAAATTAATGAATGAACAATCAAAATACTAAAATACATTTTAACAAAATATTTTTTTGTATTACTCAGAAAAGCTTTCACTGAAACTAGGTAGAATTCATCCAACTTAAATCAGCTAGATTATTTCAATCATTCTAATTATAGATTATTCTAAACAACTTTTCTGTTTATTAATATTATTTAATTTTATTTGAAATTATTTTAATAGTTAACGTTACACTGGAGCCGCACTAATTAGAGCTATTATCATCTTTAGTCATTATCTGAAGGCAAACAGCCGTATGCATGAGCATTGCAGTTACAATTTAGATGGAGGGAAAAAAAAGCATATGGTGGCTGTACATAATTCGGTTTCACCACCACGATCCCAAAGCCCCCAAACAATTTATTTGATAATTTGAAATGTAAACAGAATTTCCAGTTCTGTAATTGTAAGTATTTCCCAAATTCGATTCGATGTTTCGTCCATTTGGCGATAAATCAATTTCTCTTCTTTATTCCTCTTGTTCTTTTCTCCCTTTAATCACTGACTGTATCAATAATCATTCTCAGAAGTTATTACTTTTTCAATAGGAACCGATAGTGAAATATTTAAAAAATTAAAAATGTACAACAACCTAAGAACTGAACTCATTTAAAATACTGTAGAAATACCACACATTCGGGGTTTTGTTTTCGCAATGAAGGGTTCAACAAATGTTACTTTCAAAATGAAATAAATAAATAAATTATGAGGGAAAATGATTTCTAACGGAAGGGAGATGAAAGAGTTAACATTGAATTGTCAATCGCTTTTACGTGTCATAAATTTACATACATTTTTTTCCCTTCAAGAAAGCTCGAATAGAGATGTCTATAGACGTCAAACGTCATTCAAACGACATTATAACGTAAGTGAAATGTCTAACGTCGTTTCACTTACCTGTCTATCAATGATCAATCAGTTGCAGATAGCAACCAATAGGAATACGTTCCTACGGGGAAAGGAATATGAATATTGTCCAATAAAAATAATGGTGCAAACGACAATTAATTGATTTATATGGATCGTGCTTTCTACACTAGGGAGCGCTGAAAGCTGTATACCTCTTATACTTCCGGGTTACTGCTCCCTGTGTTTTTCAAAGCCATTTGGCTCACAACGTGTCAATAATATATGCCAACTTTCAAATTTAAACCTGAATTATAATGTATAAATTAATCTTGCTCCTCGAGCAATATGCTACAGGTTCAGACCCGAACACGAAGTTCAATCCTGTCTTTAATGCAGCAGAAATGAAATAATAGTTGATCCAAAATATTACATTTTAATGTAATTAAAATAAAATAATTAAAGGTTACATGAAATAAAAAAACATATCTCGCTGACGATCGCGAGTGAGAAAAAAATCAGATGAACAACATCTCGTGAACGAACTTGTGCGTGAATGTTTATATTTTAGCAAAACTACAGTTCACTTCAGTTCAAAGTTCGGAAGTAGAAGTTGAAGTAGCATAGTCTCATCTCACAACTGCGTCAGGGGGCAGTTGTTGTTTGGGAGTTTGACTCGGTAGTGAGGATACTGCAGTACCCCCCTCCTAGTGTAACGTTACTTGAATTGTGCAGGGAAACGTACTTTACGTCCTGATCGTGTATGCTTAGCCTTGTCCTCTGCTTGTTCAACATTTGTTGTTGTTGGCTCAGTAACTTCCGGAGGTGGGCTAGGATGGTAGGTCACAGGCTCTGGTTCTGACTCTGGAATGTTCAAGATGTAGGCTGGCTTTAGTCTGTCTATGGTCACAAACTTGGATTTGTTGCCGACTTGAACTTTATATACCTTGTCTGTTCTTTCCAGTACCTCGAAGGGTCCATCGTAAGCTGGCTTAAGTGGCGGTTGAACAGCATCGTGCCGGATGAAAACTTGCTTGCACGATTTGAGGTCGGTCGAGATGAATGTTCGGCTCTTGGTGTCATGATTCTTGGTTGGAGAAGGGGACAACTTTGCCATGTTTTCTTTCAGGCGTTGCACAAATTCACTGGCATTGAAATCCTTTGGTGTTGGCATTAGAAATTCTCCCGGCAACTTCAAGGCAGTTCCGTAAACCAGTTCAGCTGTTGTAGCCTTTATGGATTCCCGGAATGCAGTACGCATTCCCAATAATACTGTGGGTAAGACCTCTGTCCAACGATCAGTTAGATGAGCTTTTAATGAGGCTTTCAACGTACGGTGCCAATTTTCAATCAAGCCATTAGAAATGGGGTGATATGCCGTCGTATGGATGTGTTTAATGCCTAATAATGTCATTAATGATTTAAATAGTTGACATTCAAATTGTTTACCCTGATCTGTTGTCACTATTTTAGGAATGCCAAATCGTGCGATCCAACTTTCGTATAACGCACTAGCTACTGTTTCGGCCGAAATGTCTGAAATTGGACGAGCCTCAACCCAACGAGTGAAACGGTCAATCATTGTCAAACAATACGAATAACCGCGAGAAGGTGGGAGGGGTCCTACAATATCTATATGTATATGTTCGAATCTTTTGTCAGGGACCTTTATAGTCTGAACTGGGCTGTTTGTATGACGGTTTATCTTAGCTTTCTGACATGGTATACACGTTCGTGTCCACTTTGTGATATCTTTCTTTATGTCTAGCCATACGAATCGCGACGTGAGAAGTTTCACAGTGGCTTTTATGCCTGGGTGAGCGAGATTATGTAATGCGTCAAAAATGCTTTTTCTAAATTCAAGCGGAAGATAAGGACGAACGTTTTGGGTAGAAGTATCGCAGAAGAGTTGGACATTAGTACCTGGTACTATCATTTTTTGAAATTTCAAACCCGTGTTTGATTTTCTGAGGTCCTGTAATTCGGAATCTGTACTTTGGGCCTGTGCAACGGCTGCATAATCTAAAATATCTGAAAGTTCTAAAGCATCTAACCTCGATAGCATATCGGCTGGTATATTTTCGGAACCTTTAACGAACCGAATATCAGTACTGAATTGACCGATATAGTCCAAATGTCGTAATTGTCGTGGGGAACACTTATCCGATTTTTGGAGAAAAGCGTATGTGAGTGGCCTATGATCCGTGAAAATCGTGAACTGACGGCCTTCAAGCATATGTTTAAAATGACGAATGGCTGCGTAAATCGCATAAAGTTCGCGATCAAAAGTAGACCATTTTTGCTGTGCCGGTGATAATTTTGACGAGAAAAATGCCAAAGGTTTGATATTTTGTTCATTGTTAGCATTCGTAATTTGATTAAGTGAAGCTCCTACAGCTGAGTCGCTAGCGTCCGTGAAAAGGGTTAAATGAGCTTCCGGGTCAGGATGAGTTAAAATGGTGGCCTCAGCAATCTGTTTTTTACATGACTCAAATGCTAAAGTTTGAGATTCGTTCCACTCGAGATAATTTTTTCCCTTACTTTTCTTGCCTTTAAGCATATCGTTAAGAGGGGCTTGAATATGGGCAGCATTTTTAATGTTTCTACGATAATAATTTAATAATCCAAGGAAACGTTGTAATTCCTTTGTGGTTTGAGGCAATGCACATTTTAAAATTGGTTCAACGCGTTCCGGTTGTGGCCTAATTCCATCTTTATTTACTAAATAACCTAAAAAGGATAATTCCGGGACACCCAAGACACATTTGTTTAAATTTATGCGAATACCGTAATCCGCGAGTCTTTTCAAAACCATTTCGATGTGGTTTTTATGTTCTTTCTCTGTACTGCTTGCTATAAGGATATCATCCAAATAAACAAAAACAAAATCAAAACCTTGCAAAACTTCATTAATGAATCTTTGAAATGTTTGCGCCGCATTGGACAATCCAAACGGCGTGAATAAAAACTCGTATAAACCAAATGGGGTCGTTATTGCAGTTTTGGAAATATCGTCTGGGTGTACTGGTATCTGGTGATATGCGCGAACTAAATCTACTTTCGAAAAAATAACTTTACCGTGTAATTGACTGGAAAAGTCTTGTAAATGGGGCAAAGGATATCTATCCGGAATTGTGATCCGGTTTAATGCTCTGTAATCTCCAGTCGGTCGGAAATCATTTCCGTTGTCTTTAGGCACTAGGTGTAAAGGACTAGACCAATTTGATGTGCTAGGGCGGCATATACCATGTTCTAACATATATTCGAATTCGCGCTTGGCTGCCGCTAATTTCGCTGGATGTAATCTGCGCGGTCGCGCAAAAACTGGTTGTCCGCGAGTTAAGATCCTGTGAACGGTATTATGTTTTACCTCTCTGATTTTAGGATAGGGGCGTATCACGTCACTGTATTTGTTCAAAATATCCCGATAAGTAGCGTCATTTGCAATTAAAGTTACTTGAGGTGTGTCATCCGCGGACTTAGTGCCCGTGCTGACAAGATTGGTCAGCGGATCTTTAAGACAGCCATGTTTAAGGTCTATCAACAAACCGTAATGTCGCAAAAAATCTGCCCCGATAATAGGCTTACTTATGTCAGCAAGAATAAATGTCCACTGAAATTTACGACGTAAATTTAAACTTAGTGTTACCATTTTAACGCCATATGTTTTGATAGTTGTACCATTCGCGGAATATAATGTTATGTTATTTTCGCTGCTAATTTTAAAAGCGTGTCGCTTGTACGGTAAAACACAAACATCGCTACCGCTATCCACTAGATATGTTAATTTTGAAACAGGGTCAGATACAAAAAGGCGACTTTTATTATCGGGTTCGAAATCACATTGCGCCAGAGTATGTGATTTCTTCTCTAGTTTTCCTGTTTTTTAAACTTGCAAGGGGACTTACAGCGTTTCGCTGCATCTCCGAATTTAAAATGATACCAACACTGATCATACTTTTTGGGTGTTTGTGAGCGATTACGCTGGCGAAAAGAATTGTTGCGTTCGCGATTTCGGGAAAGGCGTTCAACTTGTTTAGTAAGTTCCGCTATTTGTGTTCGCAATTCACTCATTTCAGAAGATGGATTTGAGCAACGTACTGCATCGACATTACCGCCTGTGGTTTCATGAATTTTGTCCGCCATTACTGCGAGCTTTTCTGTATTATCGTCAGAGACTGAAAGTATCGCCTGCACTTGATTGGGCAAACGCTGAAGCCAGAGCGTTTTTAGCACATCCTCGCTAAGAATTTTGTCCGCTAGTTGTTTCATTTTCCGCAATAAATGTGAAGGTTTGTCCTCTCCTAAGGTCAATTCCGAAAGTACCGCTTTTATTCGTCTTTGTTCGGAGTCCGAAAATTCATTAATCAACCGCGATTTGAGGGCTGAATACTTCTCCGTGGCTGGCGGTGAGAGCACGATATCGCTAACATAACTCGAGATGTCGGAGGCTAGGGCCGATACCACGCAATAAAACTTCGTATCATCTTGAGTTATGCCGGATACCATAAACTGTGCTTCTATATTAGCGAACCAAAGTGTTGTAAATATTAGCAAAATAAAGGTGACAGCTATTTTAAATTAGTATTTAATAAGAACTTAGAAACAAAAAAGGAAAAGAACGATTAGAAAAAATAAACTCAGAATATACAAGAAATAGAAGTTGCCAGATTACGAAAGTGCAACTCTACATGATAAACAAAAATGGCGTGAGGCTCGCTATAGCATGCTCGATTTATAACAGCCTCCTTCGAGCATGAAAACAGTCAGTAGTCAATATTGTCACTCAAAGAACTGCTCTTACATGTCTTTTGAGCATGAAACTGAGGTGCTCGAAGTGCCTTCGTCAGAATGTCTGCTCGCTGCTCATCACTTCTGACGTAACCTAATTCAAAATGTCTTTTCGAAAACTCATCTTGGACAAACTTGTATCTTTGATCGATGTGCTTAGTGCGAGCGTGAAACATCGGATTTTTGATGTATTTGATGGTACTTTGATTATCAATTTGGAGGATTGGTAATGAGACGTCGTTGGCTATCTCGGCAAACAGGCGCTTTAACCATATCAGATCTTTTGTCGCATCCGCTGCTGCCATAAACTCTGCTTCTGTTGTTGAATTAGATATAGCCTCCTGCAACTTACTTCTCCAAGTAATTGCACCTCCACCGTAGAAAGATATCACACCTGTGCGAGATTTCCGAGTTTCAGCACAACTGTTGTTATCTGCATCACTAAACAACATAAGACTTCTATCATCTGTACTGCTATATACAATGCCATGTGCAGCGGTAGTACGAAGATACCTGAATGTTGTCTGCACAATTTCCCAATCAGTTTCTGTGGGATTGTCTAATTTACGAGATACTAAACTTACTGCATAAGCAATGTCAGGTCGGGTTCCCATTGCTAAATAAAGTAAGCTACCTACTGCTGATCTGTATGGAATGTGACTGCTAAGAGGATTTGCCTCCTTGATCTTTATCATTCCATCAGCATTCGGAAGTTCATATTCAACTTTCAGATTTGCCTTTTTCACCGGAATGCGTGATGTTTTGGTAGCATCCCCAAAACGCTCTAGCATCTTTTTAGTGAATGCTTCTTGGTGCAAAAAGATTGAACCGTCCTTCAACTGTTCAACTTGTAGACCAAGAAAACAATTTAACGTTGTCACTCTAAGGTTAAAATGTTGCTTGAGTTCGTTCATAAAGGTGAGGAATGATGCTTCGTCTTGTACAGCAACAATACCATCATCGACGTAAATCGCCATCAGCATCTTGTGTCCCGAATCTTTACGAGTGAAGAGGCAGTGGTCAGATTTGCTTTGGGTCATACCATGCTTCTTTAGCACGTCGGTAAACTTGGCATTCCAGCATCGACCAGCTTGTTTAAGACCGTACAAAGGTCGGATCATCCTGCATATACGTCCGCTTCCGTCATCATATCCTTCGGGTTGATACATGTATATATCTTCAGTCAAATCACCATAAAGGAAAGCTGTCTCCACGTCAATTTGAAATAATTTTAATTTCTCCTTAGCTGCTGTTGCAATTAGAGCTCGAATAGTGTCGTAGCGACGCACTGGACTAAAAGTCTCCCTGTAGTCGATATCTTTCGTCTGCGTATATCCTTTCGCGAGTAATCGAGCCTTAAATCTTTCGATAGAGCCGTCTGGGTTAGTGTTCACTTTGTAAACCCAGCGATTTGCAAGAATCTTTCTTCCTTCAGGTGGTTCAACAAGTTTCCACGTACCGTGCTTGTTTTGCGAAGCCATCTCTTCGTCCATGGCTCGTTTCCAGTTGACAAGCATCGAAGACTTCATAGCTTCTGCATATGATTGGGGTCTGTCAAATTCAGGATGCTGCTGTACACTTCATAGTAATTAAATCTGGGCGGGCGGCGTATAGTTGATCGGTCACGCAATCCATGCGTCGTCATCTGTGATGGTTCATCTTCTACATTGCGAAGATTTTCACCCTCCTGCAAGTCAGTACTGTCAGAACTGCCTGAAATTTCAAACTGCATACCAGTTGATGTACTGGCACTAGAAGTAGTTTCTGAAGACAGGGAAGTGGGACCTATCTGCTGCTCGTTGAACACCACATTGGAGCTCTTGATTGTGTCATTCTTTGATGGTATGAAAACACGATAGCCATCATAATCACAATATCCAACCAAATATCCCTTTACAGCCTTGTCGTCCAGCTTACTTCTGTTGGCATTCGGTACATGTACAAAAGCAGTTGATCCAAAAATTCGAAACTTGTCGATTTTCGGCTTGCGTCCGAACCATACTTCGAATGGAGATTTTCCTGTGATTTTACTTGGTCCAGTTCGATTAAGAACGTAGACAGCCGTCGATGCTGCTTCTGCCCATAAAAACTGTGGTAAGCCTGTATCTTTGAGCATAGTACGAACTGAGTCCATTATTGTGCGGTTTTCTCTTTCAACTGCACCATTTTGTTCTGGTGTGTACGGCATAGTGATTCTTAACTTGATGCCTTCATCATCAGTCAGTTTAGCCATCTTAGCATTCTCGAACTCACGACCGCCGTCTGTAACCAGTTCTTTCACATTTATGCCGTCCTTATTAGCCTGAGTAAGAACAATTTAACTTTATCAACAGCTTCATCTTTGTGTCTCAGAAATTCTACACTTCGAAATTTGGAATAATCATCTTTGATCACTAGCATGTACTTCTTTCCAACTCTTGACAAAATTGGTGATTCGAGTAAATCTGCATGTATGATTTCACCTGACTCCTTCGTTTTAAATCGTTTTGATTTGAAAGTCCGTCGGCACTGTTTACCATACCTGCAAGGTTCACAAAAGAGTCCATCATCGATGAAATCTATACCATTTTGGCGTAAGTACTGTTTCACATATTGTACTCCCTGATGCCCAAGTCTTCTGTGCCAAACTGAAAGTGGCAGTTTTGTCGTTGTCATCATTGTCGTATCAGGGTAAGGTGTTGTTACGTCATCGTCGACTAGGTAAGCTGAAGCAGCAGAACCTCCTTCTGGCTTGACCGGTTTTGCACGTAATACAAAGAGACCACTTGATGAACATGGATCTTCTAAAAGTATATTTTCCGGGTTTTCTTTACGAAAGAAACGACAAATCATGTCATCTGAATCTCCGAAGTTTGAGATTCCTCGTTTCATAGCCTTTGACGCTGATAGTAAATTTTTGCCGATATCTGGTGCATATAATACATCACTGAGTTCAATAGACTTTTGTAGGGTTCCAACAGTTGCGCACATGTTAATTTCTCCGCAGCCATAAGCTGGTATTGTCTGTTTGTTACCAACTACGATTTCTGCTGGCTTGTCAAAATGACGATACGTCTTGAAATATTCGGCTGAATTTGTGATGTGAGCTGTAGCTCCATCGTCTTTGAGCCATACATTTCGGCTACTGTTATTTTGGCAAATAAAAGCACTACAATGAGTAAGAAAAGTTTCGGTTTATTACCCGACATCTTCGGCTTGTCTGGAAAATCAGGACAAAATTTTCCCATGTGCCCTGGCTTATTGCACCGAAAACAATTTCCACGAAAACTTTTCACACCATCATTGGCCTTACTAAGTTTTATACCTGTAGCTGTTGAAGGTTGAGATTTTCTCGCCATCTGGTACTTTGTCCCCTTCCTCCATTTCTTCTCTCCGTTGACACTGTACCTTGCACCGCTTGTTACAAAAGCTGTTGCAACGTCTTCTTTTATGCATACATTCTGCCTTTGAAGGCGCATTTTTATTTGTTCCATCAATCTCTCAGGTGACTTTTCAGCTTTTGGTATCGAGTCCCACTGTGACTTGAACTCCCTGAATTCGTCATCCGGAAGAATCGATAATATGCGCGGCATAAGCAGATTTTGAGGCAACTTCCCTTCGCCGCTCGCCTCCTGCTCCCGTTGCAAGTCTACCCATAACGTACGCAAACGTGCGAGAGACTTCATTACGTCTTCATCCTTTTCTATTTTGAAAGTGAAAAATTGTTGAAGGAGAGTATCCAATTTTACACTCGACACTTTGTCGAAGTTGTTGAGCAACTCCATCCATATTTCCCGTGCAGAGTTACCATGCATACGAATTAAATTTAAAATATCCGTCGATACATTTGATCGAATAATTATTGCGGCTTTTGCATTCGTCTTTGTGTAGGATACGAGCGCTTTGTTGTATTCGTTGACCGTCTCGGCACTGGCGTTTTTCACAGGTACCGACGGTTCTACAACTGAGCCATCCAGAATTCCAACACAATCATTTAGGACGAATAAAGAGTTGATTTCTAATTTCCAGTCAGTCCAGTTGGACGCACCTTCCAACTTCGCGCACTGTATAAAGTTCTTTCCTTCCATCGCCAAACTGTTAATTCACAAAAATGAGCAATCACTTCACCACTAACGTTAATGAAAAACGAAGTACTACTCACGATTTGGCATACAAAAGTTCATACACGTCGTCAAAAACAACTATCCACGCAATAAAACGTTGCTAATAGCCCATAACCTGTTGTAAATATTAGCAAAATAAAGGTGACAGCTATTTTAAATTAGTATTTAATAAGAACTTAGAAACAAAAAAGGAAAAGAACGATTAGAAAAAATAAACTCAGAATATACAAGAAATAGAAGTTGCCAGATTACGAAAGTGCAACTCTACATGATAAACAAAAATGGCGTGAGGCTCGCTATAGCATGCTCGATTTATAACACAAAGTACGGCGTGTTTGTCCCAAAAGGGAGGTAATTTTAACCCTACTCTGCTAACCTGCGTTTGCTGAGTATCGTTGTTCGGCATGGTAAAGCTCAAATAACTGATAAGAAAATGGACAAATATAAGGTCTTACCTTGTATTGGAGAGGCTTTTGGCGATGGATCAACCAATCATCAGGCGGAGAATATCAGGCATGCTAAATTATCCATTCGTGCACGAAATGAAGATTTATTTGGTAGTTTAAGAACCGTGTCAGTTCATTGAAAGTTTCTACACGTGAAAGATTTCAATTAAATAAAGGATGTAACGAGATCCTCTGTCGCTACTGCATGCTTAAAATTTTTTTTTCAAGGGTCACCACTACAGGTTCAGACCCGAACACGAAGTCCAATCCTGTCTTTAATGCAGCAGAAATGAAATAATAGTTGATCCAAAATATTACATTTTAATGTAATTAAAATAAAATAATTAAAGGTTACATGAAATAAAAAAACATATCTCGCTGACGATCGCGAGTGAGAAAAAAATCAGATGAACAACATCTCGTGAACGAACTTGTGCGTGAATGTTTATATTTTAGCAAAACTACAGTTCACTTCAGTTCAAAGTTCGGAAGTAGAAGTTGAAGTAGCATAGTCTCATCTCACAACTGCGTCAGGGGGCAGTTGTTGTTTGGGAGTTTGACTCGGTAGTGAGGATACTGCAATGCTAACACTAACATAAGATGGTTCACAGCTTGCAACACGAACAAACAGTAATAAACAAATGGAAAGAGTCCAAATCAAGACTGCCAAAAAAGCCGAGTTATTCAAAATCTAGCAACCATGTCACCTTTTTTTAACAATATATATCTAAATAACTAAAACAAATTTTCACTTCAAACTCACCAGAATTACATAATAACATTAATATCTTATGAAATACGGTAGATTTAAGCACAGAAATTGTCTAATTAATTTATTTGATTGAAAACAAATTTATCCGTTTCAAAATATCGCCTCGCAGAATAACATGTAGTAAGCAGCTGCAAACATTCTAACCGGAACTAGAGCAGGCATACAGTTCGAGATTGTTATTGTTTACATTCTGACTACTACTGAAAACACCATCCATTAAGTAAACCGGAAAGTAATGTCGTTTCGGTGCATTTGATATTTGTTATCAAGATTTTATTTTTAATCAATAATGTATTCACTCTCACTAGCAACAACCTTTCAATGCTGGATCGAAAATGAATCGAAATGGATCGAAAAAAATGAATTGGATTTTCGAATAACGAATAATTAATGAGCGAAGCTCATTACTTTCCGATCCACCTAATTTACAGGTCAGCCTCTATCTTGGACATCTCTGTTGCAAAGTCACCGAATGAACTTTTACATCATTCTAAAAGAAAAGAAAAACTTTAAAATTGAAAAACAAAAAGAAATCTTAAAAAATAAACATGTCTATGATGATGTGTCTTTAAAGATAGCTTCAATTTGATAAAAGTTTCCCGTTATGATATCTAGATTCGTGAATGGATAGTCAAGACGGGGTATCTATCCTAAATCACACAACCCATGTAATAAAAATAGTTTCAAAACATCAAATTTTGCAAAAGCTAGTCAGTGTTTGTTTAGTTTACGCTTAGGGACTATTCGCGATCGCAACGAACTATAGGGGGCGTTGTTGTATGAGACGCATACCTGCGATTTCTATATGAACAGTCATTCAGTTACTCTGGAAACGTCGTTAATGTAGCGTGTAGCATTGCAACGTTCCTTCTTAAATGTGGCTTATTAAATTTAAAAAAGAAAAATGCTTGATATTCTTTCTTGTACAACCGAAAACAAAATGGTATCTCTTTTTATTAGAGAAGGAATATCCAAAACACATCGGAAAAATATTTGTACATTAACAGAAAAAAATATGTATATTCTTATAAGAGTTAAAACCTAATGCCCGAGAAATTGTATTACTAAATTTAATGGTATAACATGAAAGGCCCATTTAAACTTTACATTCTATAGTTTTAAGAATCATATTACTTCAAAAATTAAAATGAACAAAAAGTATACATAAGCCTCATAATTTTATGAAATTTAATTTTGTAAACGAAGTTTTTTGACAACAATTTTTATCAAAAAATTTCAAGTTTTAATAAAAATCATTATTTAGAAACTAAGAAACGTAAAATAAAGAATGCTGACGAAACAAAAACAAAAAAACAATTCTTTTTTGTCGCCATTTTTAGTGCTACGAAAATTCGTCTTTGGGATTTGCCAAAAACAAAACAAGATGCAATTTTATTTTTTCAGGAGGGAAATATTTTACCGAAAAAATGAAAATGTACCAATTGGGTATAATATAAAAAAAACACAACTACTTCGATTTAGTAGGAACAACATATGACGCAATGCTCAACGAATGGAATTTAGTTGCTGTTTATTTAGTTATTGTTATTAGTAGTTGTTGTTATTTGTTTTAGTTTTTGTTGTTTATTTAGTTGTATTTAGTTTCAATAACTTTTCTTTACAATGCAATAAAATCTGGCGAACAGCTATTTAAACGATCGAACACTTCGTTTGTTTATTTGTGGCTTGAAGTTAGGCTCGCAGAAAATGCCGTTCATGGGTTAAATTTAGTAGGAATAACACAACCTGTGACGTAGGCTATAGTATACCCAATTCCCACAACATGAAACTTTATCTTGGTAAACGTACGTTTTGGAAATGTTATTTCATTTGGAATCTTATTTATCAGAGTTCATATGGCGATACGATTGTTTTGAATCTATGCTAAACTCTATATCGGCTCATTTTCCACCGAAATCCGATTGACTATTTTGATTTTAAATAAAGTGTTTTATTTTATGAATTGGGTATAATATGAAAAAAACACAACTACTTCGATTTAGTAGGAACAACATATGACGCAATGCTAAACGAATGGAATTTAGTTGTTGTTTATTTAGTTATTGTTATTAGTAGTTGTTGTTATTTGTTTTAGTTGTTGTTGTTTATTTAGTTGTATTTAGTTTCAATAACTTTTCTTTATAATGCAATAAAATCTGGCGAGCAGCTATTTAAACGATCGAACACTTCGTTTGTTTATTTGTGGCTTGAAGTTAGGCTCGCAGAAAATGCCGTTCATGGGTTAAATTTAGTAGGAACAACACAACCTGTGACGTAGGCTATATTATACCCAATTGTCGCAAAAATTTTAAGTGTAGATTGGCGGCACTTAAAAACCGCCAAATCTGTAGCGGCGGTGGCGTTAATACGTAAGTACCGAATTTTTATTTCATACTTTTCTGAATCATATTACTTCAAGCATTGGAATATACAAGAAGTATACATAAACGCATAATGTTATACCATTTAATTTTTCAAAAAAAGTATTTTGAGAACAATTTTTATCAAAAAATTATAAACTAAAAAACGGAAAATAAAGAATTCTTAGGATAAAAAAAAACGATTTCAAGAATTCTTTACATTGAAATAAAAACTTTCATATTGTTTCTTTTTTTATTATTCTTATAGTTCTTAATCAGACGTAAAAAACCATTCTATAGAGAACTATCATCAAATGAAAAAAAAATATTTACAAGCAAATTTTTTATTGTAAAAATCATTGCACTTACCTGATTTATAATTCCTGGAGAATTCCAAAATGATAAGTTCCTTGTTTGAAAACTTTATTCTCAAATAATAGATACATAATTTATCCCTTCATTACTTTTAGATAACATACTACACAGCAAAATTTTATAATTGATATGAATTTGAATATGTATCTTAAAAACAGAACTGCTGAATTCTAGTTGAAATTATTTATTCTTTCAAAACTAAAAAAAACTTACCAAGAAAACGATTAAAATTAATTAAGAATCAGCACAAATGGCACTATTTCAAGTAACTTGGATAATTTTTTATTGTTGTTTTCCGAATTATATGGATACAGAAATATATACTATTCCATAACGAAGAAGAATATTCTATAACTATTACAATTCTGTATGTTCTGAATTCATATTTATTCACTGGAATGACGAAAGCAATGTTGACTTCACTTTAATTCGTAATGAATTGAAGACAGAAGAAATGCATTTTACCTTAATACACACATCTGTAACAGTATCCGAAATCGGAAGTCATCAGTTGCAAGTTTGTTGATAATAGAAATTAAAAATTATTGAGGAATTTTTCTTCAAATGTTTGGCGTGTTCTGTTCCTGAAAGATTTACTAATATTCTGGAGATTTTTTTCAAGTTCTTCGGCCTTTTCCTTAGGGAAATTTAGTTTCTTATTTGCTGCTAAAAATGGCGTCTGATTCTGCCAATGACTTTGATGGAACTAAATGAAAACTTGATAAATTAATGTCTGATATTTACAGGCTCCCGCTAGACGGCGTACTCGAGCGTTGCGATCGCGAATTGTACGCAATAACCAAAACTTTTAGACAAATAAGCAGAAATTCCATTTACACATTATATGCGAAAGTTGATTCTAATACAGCCTTAAATTTAGCATTAGAGTATTAAAAAAAAGTAAACAATAAGCATATTAGTACAAAACAACACTACGAAATCATGCTCCACAATGAATATTGCTAAAGTAATTGCATTTTTTAAAATTTTATTTTGTCCTTCCCGGTGACTTAAGAGTTGGAGCAAAACCCATCTCGGTAGTCCACCCCATCAAAATGAAGAATTACTGAATTCAATATCATTTGTAGCGATACTGCTGATTGTCGCGACATCTGATCATCGATAGTCAAAACAATCAATCACCACAATCGATCGATTTTCTCCGGCACTTATTCCCTTAGTGCAGTGTTTCCCAAACTTATGTCTTTCGCGTACCCTTTCTAAATTTTTCGTAACGCTATGTAACACTAAAAAAAAAAAAAAAAAATATATATATATATATATATATATATATATATATATATATATATATATATATATATATATATATAGTATATATATATATATATATATATATATATATATATATATATATATATATATATATATATATATATATATATATATATATATATATATATATATATATATATATATATATATATATATATATATATATATATATATATATATATATATATATATATATATATATATATATATATATATATATATATATATATATATATAATGTATTTTTTACTATAAAAAAGTGGCACAAAAGTTAAAAATCACAACTGGCTGTTGACACCATCAATTATTAGCTGTTAATTCTACAAAAAAAAAAAAAAAAAATAGTCAATTCAAAAATACGTAATCGTAAATCCTGGGGATACGCGTACCTCACTTTGGGAAACACTGCCTTAAATCCGCCTTAGAGGGACTATAAAAATCATCTTTGCACTGTATCTATACATTAAAGCTTCAAAATATTGATGCAGTTTTGATAGGTATAAAATATACTAACATAATACATTGTACCTATATTAATATATTTGGTATCTATTAAAACTGGATCAATTATCTTAATACGAGAGGGGCCCATTGAAAAATTAATTACGCATCATTTTTGTCAATAATAGTATGGCGATTTTTTACGTTTCTCCAAAACGAATTAGGACCTTTTCTCCATTAATTTTTCTTCAGAGAGTACTTAGTAATAATTTTAATTATTATTTATAACTAAAATTAATTAGGCGTAATCTGTATTGTAATAGTTTGATAATTTTTTACTAGTTCTCTTAGGCAAATTGGTGCGATTTCTCGAGGAAATTTGCTTTTAGCATTCGCGATCGCAACGCTCGAGTACGCCATCTAGCGGGAGACTGAAAATATCGGACATTAGTTCCCACAAAGCCATTGGCAATGACGGACGCCATTTCATTAGCAGCAAATAAGAAGCAAAATTTCCCTAAGGAAAAGGTAGAACTTATTGAAAAAACTAACCAGAACATGCCAAACATTGAAGCAGAACACGCCAAGCATTTGAAGAACAATTTCTCAATAATTTTTACCTTTCTGTTACCAACAACATAACTTCCAATTTCATGATCACTTGCTGTTACAGATTGTGTGTATTACGGTAAAATAATTTTTTCTGTCTTCAATTCATTACAAATTAAAGTGAAATCAGCATTGCTTTCGTCATTCCAATGAATAAATAAGAATTCAGAATATGCACAGAACTGTATAATATATAGTTATAGAATATTGCTGTTCTTTATAGAATAGTATATATTTCTGTATCTATATTATTCGTAAAACAAAAATAAAGAATCATCCGAACTACTTGAAATAGATTCATTTGTGCTGATTAATAATAAATTTGGATCGTTTTCTTGGTAATTATTTTTTTTGTTTTGAAGGTATAATTTAAACTAGAATTCAGCTATTCTGTTTTTAAGCTACATATTCAAATTCATATCGAGATCTTACATTTATAAAATTTTGATGTGTGGTATGTTATCTAAAAGTAATAAAGGGATAATCTATGCATATATCATTTGAAAATAAAATTTTCAAACGAAGAACATTTCATTTGGAATTCTGCGGATTTATAAAACAGGTGAGTGTTATGATTTTTATAATAAAAAATTTGCTTGTAAATATTTTTTTTTCTTATTTGATGATAGTTCTCTACAGAATGGTTTTTTACGTCTGAAACCAAGATTAAGAACTATAAGAATAATAAAAAAAGAAACAATATGAAAGTTTTTATTTCAATGCAAAGAATACTTAAAATCGTTTTTAATCCTAAGAATTCTTTATTTTCCGTTTTTTAGTTTATAATTTTTCAATAAAAATTGTTGTCAAAATACTTTTTTGAAAAATTAAATGGTATAACATTATGCGTTTATGTATACTTGTATATTCTAAGGTTTGAAGTAATATGATTCAGAAAAGTATGGAATAAAAATTCTGTACTTACGTATTAACGCCACCGCCGCTACAGATTTGGCGGTTTTCAAGTGCCGCCAATCTACACTTAAAATTTTTGCGACAAATCATAAAATAAAACACTTTATTTAAAGTCAAAGTAGTCAGTCGGATTTCGGTGGAAAATGAGCCGATATAGAGTTTAGCATAGATTCAAAACAATCATATCGCCATATGAACTCTGATAAATAAGATTCCAAATGAAATAACATTTCCAAAACGTACGTTTACCAAGATAAAGTTTCATGTTGTTGGAAATTGGTACATTTTCGTTTTTTCGGTAAAATATTTCCCTCCTGAAGAAATAAAATTGCATCTTGTTTTGTTTTTGGCAAATCCCAAAGACGAATTTTCGTAGCACTAAAAATGAAGACAAAAAAGAATTGTTTTTTTTTTTTTTTTTTTTTTTGTTTCGTCAGCATTCTTTATTTTACGTTTCTTAGTTTCTAAATAATGTTTTTTATTGAAACTTGAAATTTTTTGATAAAAATTGTTGTCAAAAAACGTTTTTTACAAAATTTAATTTCATAAAATTATAAGGTTTATGTATACTTTCTTTTTATTTTAATTTTTGAAGTAATATGATTTTTAAAACTATAGAATGTAAAGTTTAAATGGGCCTTTCATGTTATATTATTAAATTTAGTAAAACTATTTCTCGGGCATTAGGTTTTAACTCTTATAAGAATATACATATTTTTTTCTGTTAATGTGCAAATATTTTTTCGATGTGTTTTGGATATTCCTTCTCTAATTAAAAGAGATACCATTTTGTTTTCGTTTGCATAAGAAAGAATACCAAATATTTTTCTTTTTTAAATTTAATTAGCCACAATAAAGAAGGAACGTTGCAATGCTACGTGCTACATTAAAAACGTCTCTAGAGTAACTGAATCACTGTTCATATGGAAATCGCAGGTATCCGTCTCATACAAAAACCCCCCCTATAGTTCGTTGCGATCGCGAATAGAGTAGTATTTTTGAAGTTATACTTCTTATGCGACTTCCAACAAGGTTGCGTTAAACGTTTAACGCTACATTTTTTATTTTCAAATTTAGTGGATAACAATTGTAAAAAATTAGTGAAAACAATCCCATGCGACGGATTTAAGGTTATGTCAAGGTACATCTCTTGTGAATATCAATTGATTGTCAGGTTTTCTCTTTTGAAATTACATTATGACGCATTAACATACATTATTAATACAAATACATTTTCCAGGGCGAGACGATGAGACAACCACAAGCACTTCCACTGGTTCAAGGGGTTCACGAGGGAAAAATGCACAATATTACCGTGATTACAGAGCACGGAAGCGAGCGGAGCAGGAAAAAGAGTCGTTGAATAGAACTAGCGATCCTGCTACGACTGCTGATTCTTCTACAATTAACGTCGCTGGTTGTGAAGTTTAACTTCTTCCGTGCGGAGGGAGTCCACGCACTATTTTTTTTTTTTTAATAAATTTTATCCAAAACGTTTAGATATTGGATTTGTCTTAGCTATGGATGGGTGGTCTAATGTAAACAATAACAAGCGTCCTTAAACCGGAAGAAATTTAGAAAATTTCCGGTGTATCCCTCCGCTTATGTTATGACTACGAGGCGATGTGTGAACAATCCTAATATTCTATGCAGTTTTGTTATTGTAATTTGGGGTCAAATCTAAGTATAATTGTACCATTCATAAGAGCTTTCAGAAATGTATTGATTCTCAGAGGTCGTAAGACCAAAAAAAATTTTGGAAAGTTAATATCTCATAGTGAATAATTCTTAAGGTTTGCCATGTTTTGTATTTTATCCCTTATTTGGCTACATTTGAAAAAAATTTCACCAAAAGAATCTTTTTAAGTTAGCCTAATTAAAAAATATTCTAATGATTATAATAGTAATATGATAATGCTGAAGCTTAAAGCTGAAAGAAAGAACTCGGTGCATGTGAAATACTGCAAAATATATGATGCAATAATATGGTGGCGCGTTTTTTAATCTGCGGCGTAAAAATATATCGGAAGCAGTAACCCGGAAGTCTTGAAAGAGCAATTTTACCACTAGCGCCACCACCCTTAGCTTTACACGATCACCCATCCATTGGATGTGCCCTTAAAGGTGCGACAATCGCATGCAGTGGGAATGCTTGTTGCTTATGAATTTGAAACACTGCCATTGTTGCAATAGACCAATTTTAAGACGGGCAACAAAAGGTAGCTCAATACGTTTAAACAAACAAATCCATAAAGTGTCTAAATGTAAACACGAGCCGCTATATCTGACAATTTCTAATTAAATTATGTTATCATAGTACAAATATATAATCTTTATGTTCAAGAGATTATCATTTACTTTAAATTGAAATCGAAATAATATCATTCATGTTTTTAGCATTTAGATAAATCTTGATCTTTAGTAATCACGTTGATAGAGATGGATAATCAATACAACATAGTTTTAGGAGCTTTGACAAAAGCATCTAGTCAGAATGCTGAACTTTTAAAAGATGCAGAAATTCAGTTGAAGAGTTGGGAGACTGAAAGAGGATTTTATTCTATTTTATTGGTATATTGTTGAAGTTGCAACTTGTTAATATGACTAATTTCTTATGGTCCTTTTTCTTATGTCATTTTATTTTGTTATTAATATTATTTTTCTATCACTATGTCCTATTTTAAAGCATAATCTACCTGAAATCAACCTTAGAGATTTGTTACCTGACTTCATTTTTTAAAAATTATAATGTCTATCGCAAAATCGGCTCGTTAAAAAATATAACTTTCCTACAGGCCGAGCTAAGCAAAGTCGGCAAAATTATTGTTCAAAAATCTCGAAAATAGAAGAGTTAGCCTTCTTAAATAAATACAAAGAGGATGACATTAAATTAAAAAAATAAAACTTGCTGCAATTTTTTTAAATAAACAACACATGAGTTTCCACTTCACACCTTAGTAAATTGAGAAATATTTTATTGTGTAATATTTGCGACTAAAACAGTCTAAATATGAAAAAAATCTGTAACTTAGCATATTTTAAAATTTTTTCCCATTGTTTTAATTTTGATATTGTATAATATTATCAAGGCCGAACAGATCTCGCACATTTTTTTGCCTTGGCGAAGGGGCCTTCATAGCAATAAGCTACCTTTTGATATTTCAGTTGTATGATTAAATTGTTTTTTAGGGATGATTTCATAGTTTTTTTAGGGATGATAGGATGAAGTTCAATTTATTTTTGTTTATAAAATCAAAAAGAAAATCTTAACATTAAATTCAACCAGAGCATTCTAAAATGTGTCTTTTTTTGTTTTTTTGAAAATCTTATAACATCAGGCTCGATCTTTTAAACTTTGATTTTTAATTTAATCTGAAAATTGAAAAAGGGAATCTTATAAGTTGCTTGCAAATCTTAAGTGAAATGTGTAGGTCACTGTTGACTATTTTTTATGTAATCATACTAAGCAAGCAAAAAGTTTTTTTTAAATGAAGATGAGAATGATAATCAACAATATTTTAGTATAAAATAGAGAATAGTAACATAGATCTGACACAAAGGTTGATTCAAAGATTAGAAAAGTGTTAAAAAGCAAACATACCTTAAACCACTTTATTTTTTGGATACAAAATAAAAAATGTTTATTATCTTTATTTTTAAAAGAGTATGCTTTATTTTATTACATAATATGCTAGCTTTTGAAGAAAATTGGTAAATGTTTCTAGAAACACCAATAAATCCCTGTATGTTTAACTATAAAATTTTTAGTTTTTTAACTATTTTGTAAAATTTGCATCTTTAAAAATTATTGTTTAGAGTTATTTCATTTTTGCAGTTCTTTATGACATAGAAGGCTGTAAAAACTATATTACCATAGTACCTATAATATGTTAGGTATCTAATACCACAGTACCTAGTGCTTATGAACACTATTTTAATAGTACCTATTATTACAATTAATTAAAGTTATAACACTTGCATTACTAATAATGTTGAGTTTTATAGTCTCATTTAACAGATAATTACTCTCTTTTCAAAGGAAAATCATTTTATCAAATTTTTGAATAATCAAATACCAGATATTAACTTATCTTTGTATTGTTTTTAGAACATAGCCTGTGATATCAATTTGCATGTTAACATACGATGGTTATCAGCCTTGTGCATTAAAAATGGTGTTGATCGTTACTGGCGTAAAACTGCTCCCAAGTAAGTAGAAGTGGGATATTAATATTATTTAGTAATTTTTTTAAAATATAATTTAACAGAAAATTATAAAAAATATAATTGATTATAACAAGAAGAAAAAGTTATTGTTTTATTCTAAGTTATTGTTTCTTTCTTTACTGTGATAATAATATTATGTAAGACTTGTCCAAATTACACAAATTATATAAAACATATAAAATATTTTTATAAAATCTAAACTCTATATGTAATTACAGATTTTTTAGGTATTAGAACTATATGATTTTAAAAAAATTTACTGTTATTCCTTTCTATTTTAATTATTAGTTTGAAGGTTAAAACAGTAATCTAAAAAACTTTTGAAGTAATTATTTCAACAATTAATGCTTGATTTGTAATTACAGAATTTCTGAATATTAATTTAAAAATATCTCAAAAAAAGAATACTGTTTTTAAAATAAAAATTTACTCTCATTTTCTTTTAAATTTTACTATAGTTTGTTTTATTTTTAAAATCTTTTAATTTCTTTTCTTGTATTTTCATCTGAAAGTTCAGGTGTGGTTTGTATTTTATATTATGTGTATTTTGTATTATACATTATTAATAAATGTTTTGAATATTAAGGGAACATTGTGATATTCAGTTAGTTAAAAAAAAAAATTAGATCTCTAAGAATTTAAATTTTAGTAGTTTTTTATAATTATTATACCCGATTCATAAAGATCATCCATATTTTCTATGTAGTTGTGGCATTATCGAGATTTGTCGATGTGACTACTAGTGAATTAAGTTACTACTTTAATGAGCTATCAGTTTATAAATAACTTTTGTTATACTCTAAAAACCATGCAAAATATTTTATGTTTCATTTAGAAGTATAGACTTAGTAATGTAGACTTAGTATTTAAACTCAGTAGTTTAAGACGATTTGAGGGCTTCCTCTTTGACATAAATTTTTTTTTTTAGTTTTGATAATAAAAACATTTTAACAACTAATTTTTTTTTTTATCAAAAATTTTTGGTTGTTCAGAATGTTTTATTCTCATTCCGAATTTGCCATTGCTTGATTTAGAGTTTAAGTAATGGCCACAGATGCTGGTTTATACCTAACATATAAATAAATAATTTGGAGTTTAACTAACAACAAACTTGTAAATCGATGTTAAGTTTTAATCTTGTCTAGGCTCAGGCTACCAAAAGTGAGCCTCACCCAATCTTTATTACTCATGCCCTGATGATTATGCTGTGGATAATATTTGGATTTCCGGATTTTTCTCTAACCGTAATCTGAAAATTTCCAGACATCCAAGGTCCAACAGTTTCAAGAAATCATTGATCACATTTATGCATAAAAATTCTTGTTTATTTTATTTAAAAATATTAGAACTAGAATTTTTGCTTGGCATCTCTTTCATTTGTAAATATTTTTCTGGTAGAATAATAAATGGGATTAGAGATAAAAGTAAACTTATAAATAATTATTTATTGAAATTATTTGAAATATAATTTATTTAGAAATTTATGTTTTGAAAATGTCAATGATTTAAATTTATCAAGACATTAATTTTTTGATATGTGTCATTAATCATTTTACTCAAGAAATTTTCGGGATTTTTGAGTTGAGCTCACAGTCACCCCAGGTCATGTGAAAATCATAAAATATGAATGTACTTTTATCTTTGTTTTATATAAAGTTTCGCATGCTTTATACATGAAATATTTTAGTTAGTTAATGAATTTAAATAGTTATTATTTAGAGTTTTGTGAATGTAACATATCAAAAATTTGTTTTTATTATTGTTTTCTTTAATCATTTTATTTATTTTTGGAATTTTAAATAGCAAATTTTAGTTCTAATTGTTAGTTTTTCGTTATTGTTTTTCATTTATTTATTTTAGTTCTATTGAAAATGAGGAGAGGATTGCAATCAAACAGAAATTATTGATGTGTTTGAATGAACAAGTCAACCAAGTAAGTTATTTTTGTTTGGTTTTTAACTTTTTTACTGTCACAGTTTTATATATTTTTGTATGCTATAAATACTTTTGAAGAGAAACTAATTTGATATTAATGTGTGTCCTATATATATATATATATATATATATATATATATATAGTGCCCGCCGCTAATAAAATCACCGGATAATAAAATCAGCCGCCTTATAAAATCAAATCGGCAAGAACCGAATCATTACAATATTAATACATGTTAAAATCATCCTTTAATAAAATCAATGCCACCGGTCACGGTGGCATTGATTTCCAAAATTGATACCTTCCATCAGGGATCCACACAAACCAAAATTGATGCCTTCCATCAGGGATCTCTTCCCCAACAACGAACCATTTATTTTTTAGCAGGATTCAGCTTCATGCCACACAGCAAAAGTATGCAAAGCATGCTTTCAAAATAAAGGCATAGATATATTACCATGGCCAGGAAACAGCCCTGATCTCAATCCAATTAAACATTTGTGTGGGCGTTTGAAAATTCTTGTACAAAAAAAAACGTCCATCCAATAAAAGACATCTAAGTGAAGCTATAATTGATTCTTGGCACCATGTGATTACGAAAGATGAACTACAAACACTCGTTCACTCGATGAAAAGACGCTGTGAAGCTGTCTTAAAAATTAAGGGTTATCCTACTAAGCATTGATTGTGTAAGTATCACTTTAAAAAAATGCAAATCTAAGATAGATCTTACTATTAATTGCATAACTTTTTTGTAATACTGTTTTTATTATTAAATTTTACATTAAATTACCTTCAATTTGATATATAAACGTTTGTATTTAAGTGAAAATTAATATATTCTACAAGCACACAAAGTTGAAAAACATGAAGCTTTCAAAAAGTGTCCACAGTTTTGGCCACCACTGTGTATATATAGTATATATATATATACAGCTTTGTGTCTTTTTGAATTATTATAGTTAAAATGTCAATATTGTGCATCAACTGCATTTATTTCTTAGACAAGCTGGTATCCACCAGTTTGAAGATGGAAGGGTTTAAGTTACTGCCAGGGATTGAACCCTAATACTTTACAACAGGCTTGTTAATAATATTTCTTCATATTAATTATAATTTCTAAAACTCAATAGATGGCGCTCTGCGCATAAATGTAAAATCATTAGTTTTCTAATCCGTTTCTTCCATGACACTGTACCATTATCATCATCCTTTTGTTATTAAATATACATTATGTTAAAAGGCGTTTGTTATGATTGAAACCCTGAGATCTGAGATCATATCACCGTACTTAATAAGGCTCAGCACCTTATTCACTGTTCCATCATTCCATATTGGCTCGCTTTAATGCGTGGACAAAAAAAAAAGAAGAAAAATCTTAACTTGCCTTTTCAAAATTTTTTTTTTGGTGTCAATGCACATAAAATTTTAATTGAATACTCTTAAAACTACTCTAAACTTGTTTTAATGAAAGTTTTAGAGAAATATTTTAAATTAATTAAATTTGGATTTATATTCTTGTTTAAATTAATTAATCGTGCATGCATAAGTAATTGTGTTGTTTTATTACTTTTAATTTTGTAAGATTTTAGTTAATTTTAAGATAACATTTTAAAAAATATTTTGCTTGTAAAAAACATTATTGAATTATACATTTTGAATTATGAAGAAGTAAATTTTTCCACCTTAATATTGTATGTTAATTACAGATTGCCCTTCAATTTGCTGTCATAATCTCAAAAATAGCTCGTTTTGACTTCCCTAAAGAGTGGGCTGAGCTATTTCCAACACTATTAAATAGTACACAATCCGTTAATAAACTTGAACAGCAGAGAGCCTTATTAACCATGCAGCATGTGATAAAAGCTTTATCTTCCAAAAGATTGACAGGGGATCGTCGTATTTTTTATCAGGTTAAGTCTGTTTTTTATTTCTGGTATTTGTTGTATTTACTGAAACGTGGGTAAAATGTGAACGAAAAGGTAATTGAATTTTTTTTCTTATTTAGCTTACAAGTACAATATTCTCAAATATTTTTCACCAGTGGATAAATTACAGCAAATTATTTCTCCAGGAAGTTAATGGTGATGCTCTTCAAGTTAGGGAACTACTTGATAACTCTTTTTTAACATTAAAAAGTAAGTTTGTAATTATGTGTATTGTATATGTTTCTATTTTATTATTGTTGTCAATGTTTTGTTTTCTTAGTAGATTTTTCATTCTGTTGATACTATGTTATTTTGTTATTAAATTTTTAGTTTTACGAAAGTTAGTCACTTTTGGCTTTAAAGAATGCTCCAAAGAACCAGATGCTGTGAATTTTATTTTACTCATATATCAACAAATTGGACCATTTTTAGACTGCAGTAAGTATTTTTAAATTCATTTTTTAGAATCTATCATAATTATTTATTGACAATAAATTTTAGTGACCTTTGGTTTATGTTTTAATCGGTATTCAAATATTAACTTTATCATTCCTAATTCATTAAATAACCTTTTTGAATTACTTAAACTTTCCAATACTTAAATTTTTTTTTAACTGAGTAAAATTTGTTTCTATTCTTTCAATTTGTAAAAATGCTGAAAAAGTAACGTGGAGGAAAAGAAATTTCTGCTCATTCATTTACGTTTTATTTGATTAAGAAACACATTATTAATACATTATGTATTTTTGAAATATTTTGACAGTTTTTTTTGTATATAGTAGTGAAATTTTTCATACATAGTTATACATTTTCTTATGCAATTTTTTCTGACCATATTTTTAGATATTTTAAAGCAGCCACTCAGAGAAAATACAAACTTGCATTAGTTGAACTATTAATAGAAAACTCTATATAAAGTTTTACTCATGAATATGAATATCCATATAATGGATTCAAGGCAGGGGTCCCCGACCTTTTTGTACCCAAGAGCAAATACCAGAATATCGGTCGAATGGCGATCACCATTTATTTTTTCATGATAAATTTATAGTTGATAGACATAGATAATAATACACACTAATACGCAAAAAATTTAATTTTAAAAATTAATTTAACATATGATAATAATTAGTATTAATATTCTTGTGTAAAATAATTGATTACTGAATTGCCTTCAAAACAAAGTATAAAAATTATTTATAAAATACAGTCAATGTGATCTTTGGCTGAGCATTTCACTCTCCAGCGTTTCACTATTGGGAGAATATGATGAAATTCCTGCTCGCAAGCAATCATCAAGGTGTTCATCTGTAAGTCGAGATTTGCATTTGTGGAATCAAAAAACGACTGTGTTTTATATGATTCTCTTTTTAAGAATGGAAATTTATTTCTGTCAACTATTTTCCCAAATTTATCATCTGATATAATAGTTTTGAGGATAATATTCTGAAGATCCGAAATTTTTATTTCCACTTCTTTTCACCTTACTTGAAGAAATTCTGAAATATATGTTGCTATTTTGGTTACGTTTATTTAGTTGGTAAAAGGATTTACAAAAAAGGTGACCATAGGCTCAATGATATTAAATTGTTGAATGCGCTTTTCGAATTGATCTTGAAGCAATTGGAGATTTATGACAAATGATGATAAGTCAATTTCACTGTCACCTATCAATTTTTTCTTGTTTGGAAAATGCAAAGGAGACTTCATTTTCAAATGTGATATCCACAAAACTAGCTTAGCTCTAAACAAGTTTATAGCCCCTATCGTTCTTGCTATATGTTTGTCCTTTCCTTGCAGCTCCAAGTTTAAATTATTTAGTTTTCCCTTTATGCCCGTTATGAAAGACAAATTTGCTAGCCAAAGAGGATCTCTCCGTTCTAAAAATAAGTGATTTTTGGCTGCAAGATAATTTTTTATTTCTTTAATTTAAGGCATAAATTTATCAAGTACTTTGTTTTTACTGAGCCAGCGTACTTCAGTATGCATTTGCATAGCATTTTTTTGGAAAATGGAAAACCAAAGTATTTTATCATTGCGCACAAGCAGCAGGCGCACCTATACTGATTGATATGCACCATGGTGCCCGCGAGCATATGGTTGGGGACCCCTTAGTTAAAGGTAACAAGCAGAAAGGCTATATTTTACTTAAGTTCTGTTTTTTTCCCTTAAAAGAAGCAGATTATGTCAAGATGATTAGATGTATTGAACTTCTAAATTAAATAATAAAGCATATAAGCTTTTGAAATTAAACAAAATGTTTATTTCTTTATATAACAAATGCATTCATTAAATCCTTAATATTTTTTCAAGGAATGTATTTGCAAAACAAAGGAACGGTTTTTGATGTTTGTGAAAAGTATATAGTTTTGCTTGTAAAAATTGTAAGTATATGAAATAAAATGTATTTTAATACATTCTGTAAACTGTGCATTAAAATTTATACACTTTATTCATTAACAGATATAATTAATGTCTTTCTCTTATTTCCTATTTTTTTGTCTCTTGAACTAACTAAATGTACAAACTAAAAAAACGTAGAAGGAATGTAAATAATTTATATCAGTTGAAGAAATTGTAAGTTTAATTATATAATTGGTGAAATATTCTTGTAAATTTCACATCAGAAAGAATTTGATAGTCTAGCTCTTATGGCTTATTTGCAAGGATCAGTTTAATAAGAAATTAGCATCATTTAATCCTAACTTCAAAATGACACTTCATAAAAGCACAAGTATCAAATAATGACTTCTAAAAGCTCTTCTTAAATTATTATTTTACTAAGTTCTGAACTCTGAAAATGACTTTTGGTCTATGATCGATTTTTCGAAAATTTATGATTAGTATTCCATTTTTGTTGCATTTCTTTAACTTAAAAGAATTTTCATACACATTTACTCTTTTGTGTGTCATTGATGAAATATAATGTAATTGACCAGAGAACCTGTTAAATAGATAATGCGATGCAATTTTTCTTAAAACCAACAACAGGCAAAATAATTTAGTAATATAAGTTGCAGTGGGTATTAGGGGAGAATATCTATAATATAGTTAATAATAAGTTATTAAAAATTTGTAAATAATACTGCCTTTTAACTTGCCCTTTTTCACAAACTCATTATTCGACTCAACTCATTTAAAATAAACGTAATTATCTATGATATATACTATTATTTTGAACCAAGCATTTGTTGCCTCTGCTGTTAGATACAAGAACATGCCAGGGTTCCGAAAATCATATATTTAAAAACTGATAAAGTTCTTTTGTTCTAAAATGTAAAAAAAAAAAGACATTACATGTTGTAAATTATTTGTAATAATATTTTTAGTTTCCTTCCTTTCAATATAATAAATATCTTTTTAATGTTCAATAAAAAAATAAATTTAGTTGATTTCAAAATTTTTGAATTACTGTTGGTTGACCTGATAAGTTATTCAAAAAATTTTTGCAAAAATAAATAATTCTGTTTATTTTTGTTAGTTTTATTCATACCTTATATGTTAGATGTTTATTTGATTTTTTCATGTATTATTTTTTGTTATGGTTGGAAATTTGCTACAAAAAGCTTTTTTGAAATTAATACAAATCGGATATCCAATAATTTCCACTAAACATTTTTCTTTATAATTTTATTCATAAAAAAACTGTATTTATAACATTGTGATAAAAGAAATGAATAAGTAATAAAACAAAGTATTAATATTATTTTAACTATAGTTTTTTGCCCTTATTCAAGCCAAATAGCTATAATGCATGGCGAGAATTTAGCTAGATTCACTGAATATATTTTTGTAATTATGAAATGTTTATCAAATTCAAAATAGTATTTTGCTCTTCTCAATTGAAGTGCAGTAAATACAAAGAGTTAAAAGTTTTTTGTTCTTTTTTTTCTTTGCAATTTCAGAAAAAGAAAGTTATGGTTCCATCATTAAGTTTATTACCGCTGTTAAGTTCCTAGCTCTGAAAGATTAAAAAGTTTTATCTATCGTTGTTCTGGAAATCGTATTATGTTACATTTATATTTTGAATTTTTTCTAACTGTTATTTATTTATAACTGAAAGAGTTAATATAAATATTAGTAGATAAAAATAGCTCAACTAGAATTGTTACAAAATGATCTAAGTTGTGCTTTTGGACCAATTGGCGATTGTTAAAATATAAATGAGTATATTTATTCAATAATCCTTTTCTCTCACATAAAATTTCATTCTTAAAATTATTGAAATAATTTAAAAGTTTATAGTAAGAATTTCTAAGCTATGGTTTCTTTGAGCTATGAAAAATATTCCTAAAAATTAGTAGTAATCATTATTAGTTTCTAGGATGCAGTTTTCTGTACACCAACCTGGTTAAAGAACTGGAACACAGCAGTATTCCCTACCATTGTTCTGACAATCTTTTCCCAATAATACAGTACAGAACCCGTTATCCGGAAATCAGAAAACCGGAACGAAATTCGATAAATTTTCCCGCCATTTTTTAAACAAAATTTTTTTTTCCTTATAAGATTTTAGGATTTTTCTTTCTTTTTTGAAAGATGTTCACCTTACCATCATTTTGGAAATAATCATTAGTGTATTACTTCATCGTTTTTTCTTTTCAAGATTATTTCCTAAAAAAAATTTTTTTTTAGTTGGGTTTAACAATAAAAAAACGGCTTTTTGTAGCGATTCAGAAAACCGGAAAAATCAGTTATCCGGAATAGTGATGGTCCCGATCGTTCCGGATAATCGGTTCCCTACTGTACTTATATTCTCTTGACTGATATTTTTGTTCTATGATATTTTAATTCAAAATCATTGTACTAGATCAGCATAGTTTATCTCTTCAAATTACTATTAAGATCTAAATGTACTGCTATTAAGTCTGTAACTATGATGTAGTGCAGCCTTTTTAAGTCAGAATGTTAACATTTAGTTTTTGCTTGGTTGTTATTTTGGATTTATATTTTCTGTTTTCTTTACTAATACTTTTTTTTCTTAGCTTAGAGATGTTGTAGATCTTCAGCCATTTTCTTTTGTGCAGTTCATCCAACCTACTCTAGAATGTTGCATCACATTTTGTTTTAATAGAAGTTTACAAGGTAAATAAAATCTTTTTCAACTGAAGTAAAAAAAATAATCACAAATTTAATTTTTTCTTTCTTTTTGGATTAAGCTATGAAAATTAAGTTTGAGAAATTAACTTGAACTGAAAATCTAACAGAGTTTAATGTTACTTATTACTGTACAATGGGCATTTTAATTACCACTGTAACAAAATAAATAAATAGTTTTTTTTTCTTGAAAGTGTATAGTTTTTCATACTTAATATTTATTATATCGTGTTGTAGTATGGTATACTGCATATTAATTAAAATCATTTGTTAATTCTAATTTCATTATCTAATCATCTAATTTATCTAATCATCATTATTCATCTAATTTAATAATCATTGGTTAATTGTTCATTTGTTAATAATGTAATTATGTGACAGCTTAATGGTAATATTCAAATTTTATTTAATTGTATGGTTTTTAATTTCTTCTTTTTACACTTGTAATTAATGTTATTTATTTGTCAGTATTCAATAATTACTTGCAATATTTTAATGTAATCTTTAAATTTTAAGCCTCAAGTATATTTTTGTAACCTTGGAAAAGTAATCTTTCTCTGCATTTATGTTCTTCCTTTAAAAGAAGATTCCTCCTTTTGTTGCTTCGCTGACAGCAAGATGTATGTCCAGTCAGCAAACCCCTTTGTTGGATTGAGAAGGAATGACCCCATGTCCGTTTTCCTTTGTTTCGGCTTGCATCAAATGCAAAGCGCTTCTTTTGATCTTATGATGGCGCCAAGAATGTTCCAGAACATTCCACAAAATTCTTTTCCAGGTGTGTCACCACTTTTGACAACCCTGCTTCATGTTTGGCACGGAGCTTAACAATTAATTTCGCCAGTTGGCCAATATTTGCAGCTCTGTGATTTGCCCCTCTGATCCTTCTCCGTCCAACCAATGCGATATTCGTAAAATTTTAATTTTTTGGCGAGGTTTTTCTCGCCTATCTTCATAACGAAGAAACAGTTAGTTGTTGCTATTTCACCAGAAGTGTTGTTTGGTTTTCGGCGTGAGCCGAGACTTTTTGTTGGCATGTTTGCCAAGTTTTATTGCAGTTCAAATATGTTAAATTTGTAATAAATAATCGTATAGCATCCTTTACTATGGGTTTGGTGAGTTACTTTATTATGTAAGTTGTTTTCTCTTCCTTCCTTTTTTTCAGCATGTTCCTCGGTTGCACGTACCTGATCCTTTGCATCATACAATCGTAATGTACCCCACTTTCATCTTTTTCGACTTTACTTAATAATATTCTAAATTTTATTTAATCTTAATTTGACTTAATGCTAGTCACCCCCCTTTTTTCCCTTTTTTTATTTAGCCACACCACACATGTTACTATTAATTTTATAATTTGCATTTTAATTATCACTGTGACAAAAAAAAATTTATTTGGTAGGATATAGTTTTCTATACTTAATAATATGTCATGCCCTTGCCCATTTAAGCTTAAGTAGTTGTAAAATAGTGTAGTTGCATTTTTATACAATTGTAATTTTTTTTTTTTAAAGTTTTGTTGCTTTTTTTTAACTTTGAAATATTTTTTTATTAACATTTACATATTTCTTAAGTTTCAAAAATATTTTATTTATTTTTTATCAATGAGTGATTTGAGTGTTAACTTTCTTTGCTCTCATTTATACTTGGAATTGCATTAAGTTAAATTGTTCTTGTTAAATTAGAGATTATAAAATTTAAACTGTTTTGTACTCACCAAGTTCTATAGATCACATGTAAAGTTTCTGCTGCTATTCAATTTTGTAAATTAAAATAGGCATTTCAAATTTAAATTCCAGGAATGCGTGATGGTTATATATATTTTTTATACATAATTATGTTTTGAATGATGCTATAAATTGTATCTATTTTGAGATGATTTGTTTGCTACAAAATTTATTGTATTATTTTATTACTAAATTTTAGAATGATTAAAGAAATGTCAGAAAATGTTCAGATAAAATTATTTCTCGCCTTTTATTTTTGAATGTCTTTTAAAGGTTTTATTGATATATAGCATTAATATTTTCTGAAATTTTTACATTTTCAATAAAAAAAGTTTTGTTTTTAGAATACGAATACCAAGTGTTCCAAAAATGACAAGCAATTTGAAAATTATATTGAGGAAAATAAAATTGAAAAGAGATGAAAATGTATAGTGTGCAACAGTTTTATTCGGGAAACCAGGCTATATTTTCATTAAGTTTCGAAGTTAGTTATTATGTGAAAGATAGTGCTTCCAATAGATAATAACTATTAAGCAATGTTTTCAAAGTAACCACTATTTGTTACATTGTGGCACAATCTGAGAACAAAATTAACTGATGGTTACGCAAAAAAAAAAAAAAGTTGGAATGGTCTTTGGTTCAGCAGAAAATATTTTTGTGCATTTTTTGTGACTCTGTAGCTTCATTTATTGATGAATTTCACAACTAATTTCAAAACGTAATGAGAATTAACTTGACAAATGAGAATTAACTTTAACAACTGATTTCTTGAACAGAACACAGCAAACTGTAATTTTTTTTATCTCCTTTCGTTCTTTAATGAATTTTTTAAAATCTTCGGTTATTTTTGGACCCTTGTTATCAATAGGCTTTAAGATTAGATTTTTATGTCCAGTCTAAAGTTAAATTATTCTGAAATTTTTTTTTTATTTCTTATTACTGTGCTCATCAATTAATTTTTAGTTACACTGTTTTCTTTTTTAGCTGTAAAGTTATTGATCCATTAATTATTTAATTTATAATATAAATTTTATTAATTATTTGTTGATCACTGCTTTGTATTACATTTTGTATAAGTTTCCAAGCCTTATGTACCTGCATTATTTTTAGTGCGAAATTCTAAATTTAAGAAAAGCAATTTTAAAAAAATGTCTTAATTGTTTATTATTTTTATTAGAAATTCTACATTTTAGCAAACTGTTATTTCTCTAGTTAAATAGTTAATAATAGTTGTTTAAACTATTTTTTCGAAATGTATAAGAACAGTTATTTACCATTTTGTTAAATAACTGTTCTTATATATTTTGATGTATAAGACAAATGTTAAATAACATATTCTTATACATAGTATAAGAACATGTTATTTAACATTTTGTTACTATATCTAAGAAATTGCATTTGTTACTATAGCATTTTGTTACTATTACTATAATTAAGAAAGGTATTATTAATAATATTAACTAACTAATTATTTAAGACATAAACAGTTAAAAGTTTTTCTTCAATCCACACCTATATTTATTTTCTAAAATATTTTGAATAGATTCCCATAAGATAGTTCACTGATAGTTATAACTGAAAGTTAAAGGGTTAAGAAATTGTTCTTTTAACCCTTTTATTGAGAGTTCTTGCATTGTAAATTTTTTTGTAGTTAAAATTAAATTTAACTATTTAATTTAAAGTTAGAAGTTGATTTTAAAGTTAATTTCAGTTTTTGTAATTTGTACCACTAATTAAACTGAAATTTATTCTGTAAAATAGGTCACTAATTATTAAATAAAGTAATATGCTTTTTCTAAAATTGAGTTGTATAAATGGTATTGCAATATGGTTTATGATGATATATATAAGTTTTTTTTTAATTAATTATATAGTTTAAAGTCTTGGTATAGTGTGAGAATCTAATTAATTTGTGACTTAACAGTGACATTTTACAGGTAAATTTATATTAGATTATGAACTAGTGTTAACTTTCTAGTGTTTTTTTCTATGCGTTCCCTTCCAAAAGGAAATTATTCTACTTCTCCCTTTTCTATCTCCAGAGAATTATATGAATGTAATTTCTTCTTGAATATATATATATAGGAATATATTCTTAAATATATATCTTCTTGAAATCTTGTTATAAAATTTTAAGGTTGTAAGTATTTTTTATGATTTGATTGTCAAAAAGCTTTTAAGTTTGAAAAATAGCATTGTAATAAATAAAATGACATAAAAAATATTTCAAAGTATTCATAGAGAAAGATTTTTTTTTTTTTAAGAAGACTTCTTCACATGCGTGCCAAATGGTATTCCTTCATCTGTTAAACACAAATCTTGCAACTTTGTGGACAATTTTTCTTTTTCTCCCCTGATATTTGATTCTAGCACAGTTTGATCAGTTTAACTTAACGTTTAAACTAAAAAAGTGTAAACTTAACAGTTTGCACTTAGCAATTTAATCAGTTTACATTTGCCAATGTATGGTTGATTTCAAATTTTGTGTGCCAGTTAGTTAATACTGAACTCAATTCTATCTTAAGAAATGTTCAAAGTACTAACTGAGAAAATGTTTGTGTAAATAATAAATATCTATTTACAATTTTTTTATATTTATTTTTTTTCGCAAAAAAAAAACTTTTTAACTTTTAAAATGTATTTGCAGATAAATTGTATGAAAGACTCATTGTTCAGTTCATGAATGTTGTTAAAAGCATATTAATTTGCCAAGAATACAAGCCAGCAAAAGTAATTGAAGGTAAATTAACATTTTCTTTCTCTTATAAGTTAAATTAAAATTTTAAAAAACGGTGTATTTTATTATTAACAAGTTAGTTTTAATCATATGAACAGTCTTGTCTAGTCATATCTGTATTTACTATTCACTGTATTTAGCATAATCAGTATATTTTCTGTTATAATATAATGAAATATATTTGGAATATTTTGCAATTTTGCACATAACTCAAATGCATAACGGTCTTGCCTTATTACCACTGTATTGATTGTATTCTATTTGATGGGTCTGTGTTAATCAATTATTAGTTTGACCACATTCCAGTGTTGATTTATCAATATTCACTATTTAATCCCATTGAAGCTTTCGTTAGTTGTTATAGTTGTATTATCTTAGTTGTTATAGTTGTATCTCATATTCTGCTGTTGATAGTTGTATTATCATATTCTACTTTTAGCAGTTGCTCACTTAGTTTTGTGTTGGATATAATACTGTAGTTTTATTAGTTGATGAAATTAATATCAAAACTTAATAAATTCATTCTAATGTGTCTTGATATAATTGGGTAAAAAATGCACTTTAACATCATGATTGAATAATCTCATAAGTTCTTTAAGTGTTAAATTTTTTTGTGAAAAACTGAAAGTTCTATATTGTAATTTGAATGTTACTCATTAAAAATTTTTAAATAAAAATAATACAAGTTTCCTGGTGCAGTTTTCAAATTATGCTTTGCTGAAAGGATGAAGATATTCTGCATTACTATAAGTTATAAAGTAATAAATTTGTTGAGCAATAAATATTGAAGATGTACAAAAGTTTTAAAAGTTTGTTTAGTTTTTTTTTTTAAGTTGTCAGTTTTATTCTTGTACTAATTGACTTAATTTCCTGTTAAAATCAGTTGCTACTTATATGAGTTTTTATGCGCATTTCACTGTAAAAGCAAAATTAATGAATGTCAGCATTCAGTTGCTGGGAGTTGCTTGGTGTATGTCTAAAATATTTATTATCATTATATCTCATCTACTCTGGCAAAAGTTAGCACCTTACATACTTTGGTGGTAATATTGATATAAATAATAATTTAACTATTGTTTCTGATTATTACTTAGCAAAAAATTTAAATACATATAAATTATTAATTATTTCATTTTAATACTTAAGTTGAGTAGCTGATTCTAAATTATTTGCTAAATTTTTTCATTCTGTTTTAAAGTTAGCTAAGTTTTTTTTCCTACAAAATATTTTTATAGAGAAAAACCCTCTGACTATTGAAGCCCATAGCATTAAAGTTTCCTTTTTCACTCTTCCTGTTCTCAAAGAAATATGTGATCAATTGTTGTCAAGATATTTTTTGTTAACAAATGAGGACATTTCAAGCTGGGAAAATAGTCCAGAAGAATTTGGTAAGTTTCTCAAATATAACCTTACTTTTTCTTAAATTCTTTGAGAAATGCCACTAGCTCTATATTTTGTGTGAAATTTGTCAATTTTGAATTTATATAATTTTAAGCTGAAGAGCATACTAAAAAAAATACAAATTTTGTATAATTTGGATTGATAAAATATTTTTCTGCTTGTTAAGCTTTTGGTGCACCAAACGCTTGTAAAAGTTATTCTGTATTGAATAAATATTTATTAGAATGGGTAATTTGCCTTTTAAAATTAGTGAAATTTACTATGATTAAAAATTTTACTTTCATTTTTGAAAATAAGTGAATATCCTTTAGAATCAATAAAAGGAATTTAAATGACCTTTTGCAATCAAACAAAAGGTTTTTATTTTGATTTAGGTGAAAGAAATTTTTTCTTTTATTAAAATTTTTAAAGTTTGTATTTTAAGGAATGTATGAGTCTAAGCTTTTTATGATTGAATTTTTTTCAAACATTTAAATTTTTTTTTCAATTTAAAAATAAAACATAAATTGAAACTACTGTTAAACTTTTCATTTCTTTATCTAATAATAAAATGTAATGAAATCAAAATGTAAGTTGTTAATTCCACCAAATTAGTTCACAGTAATTTTAAAACAAACAAAAGTTTTAGTTCAATAATATTGAATATTAAATGTTTATACATAAAGTAAATGATAAAAAAAATTATTTATCTAAGAAATACTAATATTATAAGATTTGTTTAGCTCCAAAATCTGCTACTGAGCTTTTAGAATAGTTAAATGCATCATCATATCAAGTTTTTCTTTTCAGGTTTAAGAAGAACATACCCACTGTCATGAACATTTTTATTAGTATAAAATCTTAAACTTTTTAATGAAAGATTTTGCTAGCCTACTTCATAATATGTTTTGTTATCACAGTTTTACCTTTTTGTCTATTGTTTTCATGGAAATGTTACTTCTCAAAATAATAACAGTCAGAGTCAGTCAGTATTATTTTTATTTATAAAATCTCCTTTCTTAGATAAATCTTGATTTCTCTGTAATATATGCTCATATACTTGTTTAGTTTATTTATTGAATTTTTTTTTTATTAAAAGAGTGTAATTATTTAATGAAAAATACAGGAAAAACAATCCTATATATTTTATTTAAGTACACGCCTTATTATTTTCCTCTTCTTAAACGTGCCAATAAGAAAATATGTCTTTTATTATTATACAAATAGTTTGATTTATGTCAATCACGAACTTTTTATTATTTTCTTATAAGTCAAAATATTTTTAATTCTTGTTCCTTTTATTCTGTTAGCAAAAATATATATTTTTTGTTCTTTTAATTTACAGCATCTGAAGAAGGGGGTGAATCCTGGAAATTTAGTTTGCGTGTAAGTTTTTATCCCATTTCTTTCAATTCTTAAAAACCAAAATTTTTATTTGAAATATTAATTTTTTTTAAATATTATTTTAAAAGAATTGAATATAAGTAAATTGAGCAGTAGAAAAAAAGGGATATAATACTTGTGAAAATGTAGAGTTTAAAATACAGTTGGCTCTCTATTTAACTATGTTAAATGAAACACAAAAAGATCTTCTTTAAATAGAGTGCATCCATAAAAAAATAGCTTATGCAAAGCTTCTCCTTTCAGACTTTTGTATTTCAATACAGTAAAATTATTTCATAATAAATTAGCATGTTTAAAGATATTTTCTTTACCTTATTTTTTATTATAGAAATACAGTGATACGAGAATTAAGTAGAATATTAAAAAAGAAGTTAAAAAGAGCAAAAATTGAATCTTTTACAAAAATGAAACTTGTTGATTCAATTGTGGCACGTTTTAATAACTTTTTCTTCTAGTTTTTTAAGCAAATTAAAGGAGCCTTCTTCCACTAGTAGATGAGATAGTATATCGTTTTAAAATATCAAGAGTAGTAGTTGCTTCTCTATAAGAAAGCAATGGTGACTCTTATGTTATTTAATTTTTAGCACCCCTTTCTTCTTCATCCTATTTATTTATAAAGTCATAATAAATCCTATCTACATCTCTTAACCCTTTCGCGCCTAATGGGACACTCATGCCCCAAGCAACTTTCAAAAAAAAAATTTGGGACAGAAACGCTTCTCTGTCTAATGGAAGACTTTCGTACCAGTCCTGCCAATATTTTTGAAGGTATTTTCATTCACAGAACATAGAAGGCACTATCTTACATAATGTTGCCCATCTCATAGTTTATGCTATCAAAATTGTTCTCTTATAAAAAAATAAAAAAAAACTCATTGCGAAAGGGTTAAATCATTTATTAAAATAATTTTGCCACAGTTTAAGAATCATGGTCTATTTATTAACTTGTAATCCTATTAACTAACTTTCAACTCCCAGAAAATTGTCTCATTGTGATAAAGAAAGAATTTATCCATAAAAAAATTTCCTCCTTAAACAGACATTCTGTAGTCCGAATGTTGAGACTTTTCTACTTTTCAACATGTAGACTAAAATAGAGTCTAGCATTAAGTAGAGTGGACCCTCAAACAAAAGTTCAACTGTAGTGGTTTCTTTATATAATTTTATGTATTTTAATTGCTACAATTTAACTTAAAAACAACTTAGGAATGAATAATTTAACTTTTCTTCTTAATTTTTAGGCAATAACTAATGCATAGAACTTGCTCATTTATTATTTCTTTCAATTATTTATTTATTTCATTAATTTTCTTTATAATTCATAAACTGTAAAAATTTATAGTTAGAAATTTTTTGTATTTTGACTCTGCTAAAGAAATATAAATATTTATGTTAATTTCAGCCATGTACAGAAGTTTTCTTTTTGACACTCTTTCATGAATTCCGAAATTTGCTCACTCCACTGGTTGTTGAAGTTTTGCAAAACAGTCAAACAACTAAAACTACAGATCTGTTTGGAATATTAAAGAAAGATGCAGGTATAATATATTTCATATTTATTTTCAAGATTATTCTTAATGTCTTTTTGTATTACTCATTTAATTTTTATTTTATTTTTTAATATTAACATTTAGATTGTTAGGATTGTATATTTCTTTAGGTAAATAACTGATTGGTTAATTTCATTATTTCTCTATATCCAATGTGTTTTTGTTTTATAAATTGCTTTGGAAATCATTTATTTTGGAAATTATTGCTTTTAGAAATTATTTTGTTTTATGAATAGCTCAAAACATTTCTAGAATTTTTATGTTTATGTATTTTGACTGACAAATGATTTTTAAAAAAATATTATAGTTCAAAACACTTCTAGAATTTTTATGTTTACATATTTTAACTGAAATTAACAAAAATATTTTTTTTTTGATCTTACATTTTTAAAACTTTAAAATTGTTTTTTTAATAACTCAAAGCTCATTTTGTGAACAGTTTAGTCTGGAAAATAAATCTTATATCTTATAAAGTTATGCTTGTTATATAATGCTGTAAAGTTATTCTACAAATATTTTTTAATCTATTAACTTAATTCAAAGTAAGAACAACATTTTTTTTTTCTTATTACATAGTTAAGTATATAGACTGATTAAAGTTTTGTTAAATTTATCATGTTCATTTTAATTGAAGTATTTTTTCTTAGTTATTTTCTTTTTTTATAAACACAATGTACGGAATTTTTATATATAAATTTTAAACATGATTAGCTTATGATAAAGTTTTTGTTGCTTATAATTAAATAAAAAAATATTAATTGTGAAATAAATTTGGCAATTACAGTAGAATCTTATTTATTCAGGCCTCTAGTTCCCATTTACTTTTGTTAATAGGAGTTGATTCTGAAATGCTTCATTTTTTCTTGTATTGCACTTAATTTTTCATTGAAACATATTAAGTTGTCAAAAATTGCTATAAAATTGAAATTTATATGTATAATTTCTAAAAAAAGTCAGTAGTTATGTTTAAAGGCGTATCCTATTATTAATTTAGAATACATGCAATTGTTAATTTAAAAATTATTGTTATTATGCAAGTTTTGGAAAATAAGTTTTTGGCAATATATTTTTTCAAGGTTTCAATATTTTTATATTTATAAATATTATTATGTAAGAGAATTCAGTCCAGCTTGTTTTTTACAGTTTACAATGCTGTTGGGCTAGCCGCTTTTGATTTATATGATGAAATTGATTTTGATGCTTGGTTTACTAATGTTCTTATTGCTGAATTACAAAACAAGGAACCTGGGTTTGTACATGGTTACTTATATTTACATCATTTTATTCATATAAAATAATTTACTTAAATTTAAGATTAACATTTCATCATTGATTAAATTTATTTTTTTTAAAATAATTTTTGCATTATGTGTGTGTGTGTTTTTGGCACTTGTAAAGATATATAATTATTGTCTAATATAGTTAAGATTCTTAAAATTATTAGCTAGCAAATGATTTAATTCATAATTTTAAATATTGTAGTGTATTGGTTTAAAGAAATAATCTATCTATGTACAGTTGGCAAAGAAAAAAAAATTGGACCACCCTGAATGACTTTTGATCTAATAATTGGATTTTCACGCTCAGGGACTCAATCGTAATAGCTCAAAAGGATGACCTCAAGAATGCTAATTAATAAGCTCAGACAATATTTAAAGTTTTGGAATCAGCCACAAAAAACATACTTTCTCCGAATAAATATGCCATTTTTTCAACAGATTTAGATTTCTGACCCCAAATATATAGCGGTTAGTCACAAACTGCAAACTGGGAAATATGGTCACCTTTCTTTCTCAGACAAACTGATCATCATCAATTTAAAACTGGGCAAGCTTCAAACTGCTACTGAGGAGAGTGTTTTTTTTTTTTTTATAACTTAATTATCCATAATCCTCCAAAAACGCCCCTTTTAAATGTTGTTCCAAAACTGAGTTTAAAAAGAGCTGCACGATTTGGTTTGGAAAAATAATAACGATTTGTATTGCTATAAATTATAGAAAAGCTATCGTTTAAAGTAGACATAAATTATTCGAATATAAATTGTGATAAATAGATGTTAAAGCGATGCAAATATGCCATTTGGAAATTTTTTGGCAATTTAATGGATAATTTTAACAGTGAAAAGTAATCTTTTAATGTTTTAGTTTATGTAACAATAATTTTCAAATAGATAGTCTTTGAATGTTATTGAAAACATCTGTTGTTCTGTTGCAGTAAGAGAACAAGTACAAATTTTTTTTTAGATTTTAATGATAGCATTGTAATTTAACCTTATTGAAAAACAATATAGCTTGTAGTTATGATTTTATCATGAATGATTGAGATTTCAATTAATTTAATCATTTAGTAATCTGAACTTCAAACTGCCCAAATTTATTTGGCTTATCGAAGTTCCATTCTAAATTATTCCTTTCTAAATTAAATTCCATTCTAAATTGAATTATTATCATTTATCAAACTTCTTTGTACATGCTAAAATTTTATTCTAGACCATCAATGAAAGAACTCAAAATTAGAAGACATTGTAAATTGTAATGTAGTTTAATATATTTGAGGGAAAGATTTATTTAACAAAAATAATAAATAGAATATTACATCATGTACTTTTTTAACAGGTATCACATCATCAGGCGTAGGGTAATCTGGCTTATTGGACAGTGGGTTGGTGTTAAAATGTCTCCTGACATGAGACCTTTGCTGTATGAAGTCATTTTGAAAATGTTAAACAGTGAAGAAAATCTCATTGTCCGACTTGCTGCATCTAATACTCTCAAAGTTGATATCCTTTCACTTAGAATTGGTCTACTACTCAAACAAATGCTTAATCTCAGTAAAATGTAATGGGTTTGCAATTATACTCACTTGAACAAGTGAAAAAAAAAAACATTTATTTTGCTACTCCATTTCTCCCTATTAAGATTTATTTCTCTCTATTTGTATTACTGCTTTAAAAAAAAGTATTCCAAATATAATATGTAAAATTTTTAAAAAAATGTTAATATTTTTAGTGCACAAAACAGAAGTTTTTATGCTTTTACTTGTTCAAACTACAACTCTTAAAGAGATTTGGAGGTTATGTAGATTTTATAAAAGTTTTATTCCTTTTGATTATAAAGTTAAGAATATATAAATAAAGCAGCATTCTATTCATTTCCATCCCAGAAATAATAAATAGAAGACTTGCAGTCTGTCAATTTTTTTATGCAGCTCTTCTTTAGAGAAAATTTACCCAAAATTTTATTGCACATTAAGTTAAAATCATTTTAACTGTTTTGCTTGATATGAGAACCCCGACTCAGAAAATGATCAGAATTTAATCCTTTTTTTAACTCATTTGTTTCCCAAAAAATTATAATAAAGTTTATGATTCATGGTTGGGATTATGAAGAAAAAAAAATTATTTTGAATTTTGAGTACAATAAGGATTAAATTTTTTTTTCTTCTTTGATTTCCTTAGTTATAATAACATAACCTAATTTGCTTCAACTATCTCTTTGCTAACCTCTTGATTTCAACTGGTCTATAATTAGAGTTTATTTGTTTTAAATTTCTTAATTTATATTTTAAATTTTCAAATAAATTTATGAATCAAATTAAATCAACCATCATTAAGCATGGGCTTCACTTTTCCCATGCATCAAAATTATTTTTATTCACAGTACATTTTGCTTAACTTTGTTTACCTGTTGATGATTTTGAGTTCAATTCAGAACAGTTCCTACCAGTAAGTGAAACAACTTTGCTTATTTTTTGGTTTTAATTGTTATTTTTGAAATATATAAATACTTTCTGTGCTTCTTTATAATCTAATTTACTCTGCTTCTTTAATTTTTAAACATTCTTATTAAATTATTATAAAATTTGTTAGTGATTTTGTATGTCTTATAATGTTGAAATGTAACTTTTCAAAAATATTTATGCCATTTTATCTTGTATTGATAATAAAAGCATTCATTTTATATAAGGATTAGTTGTATTAGCTCGATATACAGTACAGACCAAAAAAAATTGAGTCTTTTAAAGTTTTATGTTTTTGCTGAGTCTTACCACCTTTTTATTTATAGTATAAAAGATATTATAAGGTAATTAAACTACTGAACATAATTATTCTTTACAAATTGGGATTTTTTTTGTTTAAAAATATATTCCATTTTAAAATTTTGTTTTGAGTAAAAAAATTACGCCCAGGCAAATTAAAGATATAAACTTGTTTCACCTGAAAAGCTCCACCTGTAATATGCTTAGCCACTCCAACTCTAAGATGCCTACTTTGCTCCGTAATGATTTTATTTTATAAATTTCATTGAACAGTGGACCCAAATTTTGAGTTTATGTCTACCAATGTTCAACTCTAGCCTTGTAATTTTGAATTTAATCCAGAAGACAAGAGAATTTCTGGATCAAGTAATGAGTGAAATTTGCCTTTGTGGAAAGCTTTTGAAGGAACTACCTCAAATTTGTGTTACATGGAGAGGCAAACCACAAAAATCTCTCAGGGTTAGCCTGACAAAAAGGAAACTCTAACCCATGATCCGTCTAACACTGAGAATATTTCAGTCGGTGTGGGATTTGAATCTAAGCACTTCATTGGGAGGTGAGCTCTTTATCCTCTGAGCCTCCATGGCTCAGCACATAATGATTATGCTTTGTATTTAAATAGGTAAGAAAATGTAAGCAAGCAATTCGCCATTTAGTTATCAAACTTTTGTTAAAAACTGGTAAGGTACATTTTTTGCTGAGCCCATTTTCGTAACAAGCATTACGAGCTTTGTCCCTTTTTGTAAACACACATTTTCAGCTTTCTCCTTTTTTATATGCACACACTTTTGACCTATATCCAGTTTTAAAAACTCACTGATGCTATGCTAGTCTGGAATTGTTTCTCTATTTTGTCATTTCTTTATTTTTTCACGTGAACAACTTCTCATGTTAGTGAATTAAAATAATAAAGAATAAGAAAATTAAATGGTGTATTGGAGAGTGTGAGAAAAAGAAAGCTGTTGTTTGTTCTGACTGCTTAGCAAACTCTACTAGGTTTTTCAGTAGATTACAACAGCTTACCAGGTTTAAACGGTTCTAGCTAAATCAAAACATTTTTCTAATTTTTATAAACTAAAAGAAATTTATTCCAATAGAAAAAATTATGGAAAACAAATCGCTTTCAAAATATTACAATTATTACTGACAGAAGAATCTTTATATATTACTTTTAATCATTTCCAGCCATTTATTGATTTATATTTTCCTAATTTTTCATAAAAGTTACTCTGTGCATTTGAACTCCCAATTAACTTGATTATATTTACTGGCACTAAAAATTATTTTTTTATGTATTTATTGAATACCTAGAAAAACAATGCAAGTTAAATTCTTGCAAATTTATCTGCTTCATTTTTATTTTGCTGATAACATTTCTTGATTTAATACATTCCTTGCCTTAAAATTCTGTAATCTCTCATTATTTATTTTAAATTTCTCTCATTATTTATTATATTAATTATCTCTTATTTATTTATTTTAATTATAGGATACCTGGATTGTTAGAAATTGGATAATTAGAGTTTCATTTTCTGTTTATTTATTTATTAGAGTTCAGTAGTATTCTATGCACAAATGCTCTTAGGTTATTGATTTGATCAAGCTAGCTGAGTTTTGAGATCCCAAGCACAATTAAAAATTTTGCAACAAATAATTTTCAATTGGTTAAATAAACTGTTCATATTGTACTTAAGTAATTTTCTTTTTCTTTTAGTTCCTAGAGGGTTTCACCACTGCCCTTTTTCTGCTTCTTAAAGAAGTTAAAGAGTGTGATTTAAAGGTAATTTTCTTTAAAAAAGAATAATGTTCAAAATATTTATTGTTCTTAAATTTGTATGAGAATTTGAAATTTTTAAAATCATAGATATTCATTTAGTTTGTTGTTTTTGCTGGTATGAACTTATCAAAAGCTCTTTGCTTTTACTGCTATCATGAAAAAGGAAGGCATTTTTTTATTAACTAAAAGTATTTAGGCAATAAATGTGTTATTTGTGAAGCAATAGATTAGAGTAACATAATAAGAAATTTAGTCTTTGACATATCATTTTGTTTTTAATTGCTTTTAAAAAATAAAAATTCTTTAAAAATATAAGCTTAAATGTGTAAATAGGCTACTTTTATTTATATTGTTTATATTTTCTGCAAATTATTAAAATTAAAAACAAAGCTATGATAAAATAATATCTAACAAGAATTGTTCTTATCGAGATATAGAAATTTCAAATAAAAAGTTCAGAACCGCAACATAAGATTCAGATTTTTCACAGGTATTGAATTGGGAATTTAACTTTACCAAAACTTGTATTTAAAATTTTTTAAAGTAAATTTATATCTGAATCCAGAAATGCCCGTATTAATTGACTCTTATTTAATATTTAAGGCAACACAATTTAAAAAATAAATTGAAGAAGATTGTATAAAATAAAACTGATAATAATAATTTAGCACATTTATAATACCTCATTCTCTGTTGAGTATAAAATTACTGAAAAAAAAACTGTTAGAAAAAACTGAGTATATTCTCATTTAAGTTGAATTTTGTTATTGAATATTGAATAATTTTTTTAATGCATGTATGACAGTACTAGCAAGTTTACTACCTGCCTACTGCTACCAAATTTTTTTATTTTTAATATTACTTTATTTTCTGAAATGTTTCGTTTTAATGACATCGAAAGTTATTGCAATTGACACTTATAAAAAATAGTAACAATAAGGGGAGAGAGAAATTATATTGGTGTCATTAAAAACTAGAAATGATAAATAAATAATGTTTATTCTGAAATTCCAATCATGATAACAAATTAAATATTAAATCTTTACAATATTGGTGCTTTAACATGTTGCTTTAAAAATGTTAATTTTATTGAACTATTGGTTATTATATAGTATAATGGTTTTATTTGAATGTTTCAAATATTTATTTGAAGCTTTTTTTTAAGTGATATAATTTGAAACATTAAACGAATAATGTATTTTACCTTATTCTTCTAGATGTCGATACTTCATGTGATATCATTTGTGGTAGAGCGAATGGGTAGTGAAATTAGACCGCATGCTGAAGCTTTGTTGCATTATCTACCTCAGTTATGGGACACTTGTGGTGATCATAATATGCTTCGCTGTGCTATTATATCTTGTTTTGTTCATTTAGTCCAGGTAATTGTTTATCTTTTATACTTTCTTCTTATACATAGCTCTTAAATTTGAGATCTAAAAATAATAGTTATCATTATGAAAACTGTTTATTTTCATTATATTTTACTATAATTCTTTTTTTAAGTAATCAATAGACATCAACATTGAATAAAAAATATGGTGCTATGGAATTTAATATTGCAAAAATGAATCCAAAATCAAATTGTGGGAAAATAAGGTTGTTAAAGCAGTATTTAATTATAACTTAAGCCAGTCTGTTCATTAAAATATAATTAATAGCATCTAACACCAGTTAAAATGTGTTGCTTCACGAAGGAAGTTTCAGTTAAATAGTTTTAAAAAAATACTAAAATATTGGGAACATTATTTATTGGATTTATCAAAAAAAATATTTACACTTTGATGAATTTTTATTTTTTAATTATGATTTTATAAATTTATTGTAATATAAATTATCCAATTTTGTTAAAGAGCAATTTTATTTGAAGAAAAATATTTATTTGCCTTAACAGGTTAATCATAACAGGCTAATAGCAGCAAGTTAGCATCTGAATATTTTTTCTTTTCCTCGTTATACAATTTTTTTTATTTAAAATAAGATGATTAATGCCAATAAAAGTTTACAACATTTAAACTCCCATTTCTTGAAGCATATTATTTTTCAAACTGCGATGTACTTTTTTTCTTCTCTTTAATACTGTTCTTTGAAATCAAAAAGAAATTAAAAAATTATTTTTTATTTAAGTTTAAGGTAATTTTTCTCAGTAGAAAAACAAAACAAAATCAAATCTGTCAGAGTTTGAACTATTCGGCTTAAAATTGTTTTCCTCAAAAAAATGCCCTGTCATAAACATAAAGTATTTATTACAATAGTTTTTCTAGATGTTATCCAACTTATTTTAAAACTCTGGTGTTGGTTGTTCTTGAATTAAGTAAAAATAATTCAAATAAAATAAATAAATAAATAAAATTATTAAACCAACTGAATTTTTTTTCAGGATAAAGAAAAGTGGTACAGGTTATGTGTTTTTACAATATATAGAGTATTAAGAATGTATTCTATACAACTTAGTGAAGAGTTCTTTTTAAAGCTTTTGTTTAAAAAAAACTATTAAAATTTCCTCAATGTTTAAAGCACTTTACTGATTATGCTTATGAACTTTAATGTTAATTATTGAGTTTTTAAATTATACACAAAAGTTATAAACTCTTAAAACTTATGCTATATAAATAAATGCTTTTATTTTTGATGTATCAGTTTATTTATTATTGTAAAATTTTGTTTCAGGGTTTAGGGACTTTAAGCGAGTCGTTGCAGCCTTTATTAGTTCCTATGATTGCCTTAAGTACAGATGTACACCAACCCCCTCATGTTTATCTATTGGAAGATGGATTAGACTTATGGTGGGCAATTCTTGATAACACGTCTGTTTGTCCTGATGAACTCTTAAAACTTGCTTCTCATCTATTCCCCTTGCTAGGTATGTCATTTTGATGCTAATAGAATATTTTTAATATTGTTTAAAATTAATGCTTTTGAGATTGTTATTGATTTTTGATGTCACATACATTTAACTAATGAGTGGAGAAAGGCTCAAAGAAGCAGTTTAATAATTAAGGGCATTTTTTTAGAGTTTATGTATTAGCAATAGGAAACAAAGATCAAGTCTAGAAAATTTAGATTCCTCAAGCATCCGTTTGAGAAATTTTGTACATTTGTAGCACTCATATAAATTGTTCATTTATCAACATTCACTTAAATTTGCTACTAAAACACAGGTTTCCTGAATTACTTGTCGTTTGTTTGTCCTTGCACTTGCAACTTTCTTCTACTGCAAAAATGCACTTGCAACTTTCTTCTACTGTAAAAGAATCTATAGTTCATTCGCCAGGAGTTGGCACTTTTCTCCGCCTACTGGGACGAAGAGTTTATTTCAACGCAGGTCTAAAAGGAGAAATGTTTTCCTGCTTGAAATTGAAACAACCCTTTAGTATGCGTCAAACGCAAACAGTAAATTCTTTTTCAGTCACTTACTCCGCTTTATCATCTGCTATTATACCTTTTGTTACTCTAGCTAATTAAATATATTGCAGCAAAATATCTCGAAAAGGACAAACTATTCACTCAAAAGAGAGAAATATTATTAAATTTATGAAATATTTAATGTTAAAAAAATGCACATAAGGATTGCAAAATAAATAATTATATAACAACCAAATAGCAACCTTGTTCGTATCCTTCTCCCAAAAATAACGAAATGGTATTGCCGGATACTACATGATAAAGGTGGAGTGAAGTGCCAACTCCTGGTGAACGAACTATACTAAGATCTTTGAAATTTTATTAGTTGGTTAAATAAATTAATGTTTATTATTAAATGAAACTAATATTAGATCTTTCCCTGAGAAATATGAACCTTTTAAAAATGCAATGTGTATCTTTCTTCTTCTGAATTCTTTAATTATACTTAAATTCTTAATCTGAACCAAATGTGTATCATATGTATTTCTTCTGAGTTTAGCATTGCAAAAAAAGGTATTAATATCTAAAGTAAATTTTTATTTGTTTGAGATATAGTTATAGAACATAAAAATTTATATCATGGTAACTTTTTGTGTGATAAGCTTTTTTTTTTAAAATTAGGTATCATTATAATTACATTGTATGTACTTAACACTGTAATTGTATAGTACATACAATACTGTTGTATAGCTACAATGTATTGTATGCTCTATTGTATAGTTTATATTTACATTGTATACAATGTTTATTTAACGCTTAAAGGAAAACAAATGGTACAAAAATGGTGCAAGTTTCATTTGGACTATATTTTAAAGCTGTTTAGAACTCATTTTATATATATTTAACATTTTGTTTTAATAACTTTCATTCATTTTGAATGACACATGATTTTGAAGTATCTGTACTAAAGCCGTACCTTTTGTGGTGGATATCCTGCTATTATGACAGTTCTTATTGTTTGCAATGGTTATGAAATTGTTATCTCAAATAATGGTGTCGTTTTTCCTTAGTTGCAAATTGGTTGTAATAAAACATGGAGATGATTTTTTATTAATGGCAATATTGTATTTTTCAGAGTATAAAGGTGATTCTCTTCCTCCGTGTATACGTATTGCAGAAGCCTATCTTTTGTTGAACCCTAAAGATTTTCTCAAGGTAAGTTTAATATTATAATTTTTTTTAATAAATACAATGATAATTAAGCAGCACATACAAATTAGAAGCCATATGAAAAATTAACTCTGTTTTTCTTATATTTATATTAAGATGGATTTTCATTGAAAGTTTTTTAATTCCTTTACTATATTTTAATACAAAAAATCACATTCTTGTTTCAGTATTAATTCAAAAAAAGAATATATTTTTATTGGTATGGCTGCATATTATATGGTATGCCACCATACCAGTATATTAATTATATATATATATATATATATATATATATATATATATATATATATATATATATATATATATATATATATATATATATATATATATATATATATACATAGTTTACATTAAAAGTTTTTTTTTCACCTTTCTATAATGTTTTTGCATTAAAAAATTTATATTCTTAGTACGGAATTTATAAAAATCATATCGTTTGTAATTAGGTATATTTTATCCTTTATTTGTAGATGAAAATTTGTTTCCTTTTCCTTTAATAATTAATTTAGTACACTATTTTATTTAATATTAATTTAAAAAATGTATCATTAATGATTAAATAAGAGGCATTATTTTCAGAAAAGACATTCATATTGATATTTCCAAGTAAATTAATTTTATCAATTGTTGTTATATGTTTTTCTTTCTTTTTTTCCCCAAAAAATCTAAAACTCTTGTTTCATGCTGCTAGCTAACAAATGTTTCCTTTAGTTTATTCATTGTTATTTTAACAATTAATTTTGATCTGGGGTGCACAACCTTTTTGACTAAGGAGCCACTTGCATAACAGGTTGACTAAAGAAGGGCCGCTTGTATATCTAGTTATATGGGGGGCAAATATGGTAAACATTAGTGTTTTAAGCACTAAATATGTTTATTGGTAAACTAACTATGAAAAACCTGATACTATTTTTTTTTTAAAAATTCCCTTTTTGTCAATAATTGATTTATTAAAAAAATTATATATATATATATATATATATATATATATATATATATATATATATATATATATATATATATATATATATATATATATATATATATATATATTAATTGTTTTTAGAATATTTATATATATATTCAATATCCTTGTAGATAATCTACAATGACTATCTACAAGGATATTTATTTAAACTTTAAAAAATATTTTTTTCTACACAAATAGAATCTATGAAATAGTTAGATATTAATACATAATTCTAGATGTAGCTACAGATAAATGAATATAATTTTCCTATTAAAACAGATATTCAAGTTAGTCCTATGATACCAATTAAGAGCTTTTAATCCTCAGTCGGTTTCAATTATTAGGTTTACACCCCCTAACTCCTTCCTATCACTTGATAGGAAATGTTGTTAAAACCTCTTTAAAAGTAAACCTTCTGTGATTTACAGAAAACAAAAGAAATCAATGCTTACCTGTAAAGTATGAGGACCTATGGAGTTGATATATTCACAATTAATCATCTATCAAGTGTCTGAATAAATGTTTTATTTATCTCAACTACTATATTTCTATTATCTTTTTTAACCCCAGCCGTGTTAATTACAGTCTTCAAATTTATAAGAAAATGAAAGAAATTTTCAATGGGGAAGAAGCGTTGAGAGCATTTAAGATGTCATTTCAGCTTGTGGGATCTCATAACCTGTGTTGTCCAGATGGAAAGATCAAAAGATATCGCTCTCCAACTGAGCAGTATCATTTTCTCTCCTTTCTTTTCAAAAATAAGGCAAGGTGATAGGAGAAAGATTAATTGTTAACTAGTGAAATAGCTTAACAATATTTTTAGTTATGGATTTTTCAAATTTAGAAAAAATAGTGTCCAGTTTAAAGAGATAGAAAATAACGTTTTAGGGTAAAAATGAATGTCCAGTTACAGGAGTGTCCGCTTTGCTGTTAATGTACGTAATACTTTGTTTATGGAAGATTCACAGGGAATTAAAAATATGTCCATATTGAGAGGCATCCATTTTGCAGGAGTGTCTATACACACACATATGTATATATACATACATACATACATACATATAAATTTGGGAAAAGAAATATAAATTCTAACAAAAAAAAACCCCACTTTTTCAACTGTTATTGCTATGAAATTCTGCATGGTTTAAAAATAAAAAAACATGCGTATTAAAAATATTTATTTAAAAAAAACAAAAAAGAAAAAAGCAGATTTTCGTAGCAATAAACGCTGAAAAAGTTATACATAAACAACTTAGATTTACTATAGAATCTCTAGAAATTGAGCGCACCAGAAAGTGATGGCTCAAATTTTGCGACATTTTTTTATCAAAAAATTTTCTTTTTATTGTGTTCAGAACAATCTGCAGGCCGCTTGCTGTTTACCCCAACATTATTCTGTATTTTATTGAACTTTTATTGTGATCTTAAAATTTATTATTATCTGAAAATTAGTTTTTGAATTGAATATTTATGTGCTTAATATCTTTGTAGAATTATGGCCAAGCACTAGTTGAAACATTCCACGGCACTATTAAAGACATGAAGTCTGAGGGTGTTGATATGTTACTAAAGGTTAGTTTCTCTTATGTTTTTATCTATACAAATTTTTATTTTATTATCTGAAATCTGCTAAAATTGTAAGTCGTTATTTAATTTTAGGTTGTTGAAACTGTGTTCATTTTATTTCCGGAGGATGGTCCAGTGCTATTTGAACCATTATTGCCTTATGTGTTGACTTTAGCCTTAGATAAATATGTAAGACTTTGTAGTATTTGAAGAACTTATTATGTTACTTTAGTAACATGTTTGTTGTATGCATCAGTAGTTAGCATCAGCAGTTAAATTATTGTTACAATAAACAGTTTAAACACTAAAGGCTTAAGAATTAATGTGTTTAAATCCAAATAACTTTTCAAAATTTAAACTTTTTAAAAATTATTATTAAAATTATTAACAACTTTTACGTTGCAATATTCAGTTTTGCTTCTATATTTATTGCCTACTACTTTTTTTTTATTGTAAACTGAATTTAGATTCACCATTTTTCCTTAATAGTTATGTTTTTGATTTTTTTCAACTTATATTTATTAAACTTTTTATAATTTTTTAAATTTATATTTTTCTAATTACAATTTATTTATTACTTTGTTTCTGCATTAAAATTTAAATTTTTAAAGAAATATCTGAAAATAACTTTCAAAATAACAATTTTAAAATGTATATCTTTTTTTAGTAAGTGAATTTAAAAATGTAAAAAAATTTATAGTACCCTATAACTGCGTTTAAACTCTTATTAGTCTGTGTTTTGCCTATATTTTTTAAATTGCTCAATCAGAATGTAATTTAAGCTGTATATAAAATAGCTGTATTTTTTACTGAATATAACCACTTTAAATTTTTTTATGCCTGTGACTCCTTTTCATGGGTCAAATGGTTTATGTGACCTTATCAGAGATGATTGTGCTCCGGAAAAGTTAGGAAATTTAAAAATGTTTCTTAGTTAGGAAATTTAAAAATTTAAAGAAATTTATAGTACCCTATTACTGTGTTTAAACTCTTATTAGTCTGTGTTTGGTCTATTTGTTTTTTAAATTTATCAATCAGAATGTAATCTTAGCTGTTTATATAAGTAAGGTTTGCTGTTTAAATGAAATATTGCTGAATATAACCACTTTAAACTTTTTTTTTGCGTGTGACTCCTTTTCACAGTCAAATGGTTTATGTGATCTTATGATCTTACTTGCATATATGTCCTTATATGTATATAATAAAATTTATAATCTTATACCACTCTTGGCTGAATAGCAGCGACTCGGATACATTGTCGCAGAACACTACAGAGTTCTTGCTGGAGGATTTTCTTTTGAAAAGTAAAAGAAAATTACTTTTCTTTTCTACAAAAATTTACACGTTACATTTGAATCAGGCATTTAGATAATAACTTTTTGACAAGCTTAATTTACGATGATAGTATTGTAAATCAATGCCATGTTTCGAATGTACGGCAGTTATTGATATTGATTTTCACATGAATTTTAAGTATCCTGATATATTTGAAACAATATGAAAAATTCGAAAAGTGCATTTCAGTATTTACCTTTTAAGGCAATAATTCTATCAAATTTTTGGCAGTTATTGCTATTGATTTCTCCATAGTTTTTAAATCCAATATTTTTTTATGCGATATTATTTATTGTAACAACCTTAATCTCAAAGCAAAACATGCATGTGAGGATCCCGATTTGTGTGATTACTTCTATAGATTTCATAATTTTTAATTTTTTTAAATTTATTGTGATGATTATTTGCAAAGTGCAAAGAAGGAAATAATTTTTGTGTCCCTCTCCCACAAAATGCGAGAATTTCATCCATAATATTGTAATAAGATATTATTGTATGTTTTATTAAGAAAATTATATAGTTTTTTGTAAACACAACGCTTTTGTTATTTTAAATTTGTAGCATATATGTTGGTTATTATTAAAAGTATTGTGCAGAAAAAATATTAGTAATAGAGAGTTTTGTCACAGATAGCTCAGAAAAATTCTGCCACAGAGTTTACACTAAAAATAACTGTTTAAAAACTAAAACTCTGTAAATTTTTCGATTCTTATTTGTTAGAAATTTTATAGATTTTATTTAAATAAAAAGATTCTGAAAATTATTGTAAAATTTTTTGTAAAAAAATAGAAAATTATGAAGCTAACTTTTGTGATGAAATTCTGATAAATTAAATGCAGAACTACTAAATTTATCTGTGATGAAATCTTTTCTTTGGAATTGAAAAATCTTTATTGAAAATAAAGCATTTGAAATTAATTTTGGTAATGATATGAGGAAATTTCTTCAGAGGACCTTTCAAAATCTGTTTCTATAACATATTTTTCTTTTTTATATCTAAAATAGTTTGAGGTATACATTTCTTGTTGTTATATGTCTAATTTTGTTTACTTACTGATTTCCTTGCTTAGTTTTTCTTTTTATAATTTAGGAACTGCCTTTGAGTTCAACTATTCAATTGAGTATTTTGTCCAGAGTTATATTACACAACCCAAACTGTTTTAGTAGAATTTTACAAGCCAAAGCAGATGAATGCCGGAAAGATGTAAGCAAAATTTTTATTTTTTTTCTTTCACCCTTACATTTCATAATCTAGCTTTAAAAGCTTTTTTTATTAAATTAAAAAGAAAAATAGCAATTCAAAATATTTTTGCATTCCAATCAATTATGTTATCAAAGTTATTTTATTGATTATGAAATTATTTTGTTAACTTTAATTCGTTAAATTGAAGATTTTATCGTGAGGAAATAAGATAAATATATGATACTTAATGATTCCTTTACTACTACCTAATGAATAATTAATGCTTCTATAGTAGTTCATGATTCCTTCCTTTGAAATAAAGGTTTTTTTGTTTTGTTTTGGCAGTTATCAGTTATTTGAAGTTTTACATATAGTTTTAAGATGCTCTAAAAATTAATTGTTAACAAATTATTTTCATTAAAAAATATTTACTCAAAATTTCAACTTTCTTACTTTTTTAAAGAGAAAAATATTTAAAAATCTATTAATCTTGTGAAATTGGCAATTTTTGTTTTGTGACAATAATTATTCTCAAGAACCCATAAAAGGCCTTACTGTGTATTTATCACCATTAAAATGCTTTTTTCCCCCTTCAACTAATTGATCAATCCTTTTACATTACACAGTGAAGTATGATTTGTGATTGTTAATTTTTTAAAAAAAGTCTGTAATCATTTCTTTCATTTTTGTGTTCAATGCAACTAAAGGTGGGGAGCATCCTAGATGATTTTCTAATATTATGGCTTGAAAGAATGCCTCTTGCAAATCCTATCCAGAGGAAGAAACTTCTTGGATTAGCTTTAACTTGTCTTCTGACTTCTAATATGAAGTAAGTTTTTTATTATTTTTTTTTAGAATGCTACTGGCTAGGGTCCGTTCACTATTATGAACTGTTTCTTCATGTGCCTCTGAACATGTCATAATAGTAAAGCTCTTCCGGCTGCATGCGAAGACGTATACTGCCACGTTTTTCTATGTAGTTTTAGTCCTGATTGTGTGTCCTACTTCCTATAGAAGTTTGTTACAACATTTATGTGACCCTCTGTTTTATATAACGTTTATAAGCTTTTACTTTTCGACAGAAAATGGACTGAAAATGTCATTAAAAGAAAGTTGCGTTAGGAGAAAAACTAGTTTCTGATTTAAAAACCCCACACCCGAATAAGGCAAGATCAAGTATTTGTATAAATACAACAAAAAATTTGTTCCCAAGTGGTTGACAACTTTTCATTATTACTTTACCATGACTAATAACAGGGATTCCATGGGATTTAAAAACTGCTTAATTTTGGAAAATAAGGGCTCTTTAAAGTACTTACTTTTGGTACAAGGTTTAAAGTCCTTAATTTTTCAGCCTCACTATTTTCAGCTATTGGAACAATTTTTCAGTTTAATTTTTTACAACAAAAAGTCGTTCTTTTATCACCTAAAATTAGACCATGCATCAAAGGGAGGGAGTTTTAGGGAGAAAAGTGTGTGAGGGGGCAACAGGCAAGGGGAAGGAAGCATGACTTTTCATTAATATATTTGTTCTTTCATTAATATATTTGTTCTTTCATTAATATATTCTGCCTTTTGCCTAGAATAATACTCTATGATTAGAGTAAATCAATCTAAAAGAAAAGAATACAGTGTGGACAAAGGGGTCACATGGAAGAGATAGTGCTTTTTTTGGGGGGAGGGAGGAGCTAGGGTACCTAAGTAGAACTGAAATTGAAAGACGTCAGAATTAAAGAAATTGAGTTCTACTGGAAACGCCTCTGCTTATAGAAATGAAGTAAAGTCCTAAGAAAAGAAGTATCAGAATTCTTTTTTAAGCAGAGTCTATATCAAAAACTATTTCTAAAATTCTTGAAGAATTAAATTAATTTGTATAATATTTCAATGTGTGATAGGTAACTGTAAATTTATAGAAAGCAGTAACATTTTTTAAAATTCACGATGCTGTTAAAAACTAAACTTATCTGTAAAACAGTGTTTGAAAAATCACAGCCCACCTAGGTTTTTCATCCAAAACCTGGGGTTTATTGAGTTTTTGATGAAAATACTGTTTTTTCTGAAGTACTTTAAATTTCTATTCCTGAGTACTAAATAAGAATACATGTTTTGCTGCTTACAAAAAAGTTAAATATTTGGTAACTATTTATAACTTGTTTTGTTGCAATGTAAAATTTTTTTCCTTCAAGTTTTAAATTCTTTTGCTATTATTTTTATTTCTTAAGGATAAACAGATTGTTGCTTAAAAATGTAAATCTACTCAATTAACTTTTTGTTATTAATGTCTAATAGAATAAAATTCCAGCTTACATTTTAATAATCATTTTATTCAGTTAATATTGCAACTTAATATACTGTTTTTTATTAACTTTTGGCTGCTTTAAAATTAGTTCATGTTTTTTGCCAGATTGTTTAGTAAATATTATGTAAAATTAAGTCCTAATATCAGTTTTGGATGGAAATAATTTTATACAAAGCTTATCATAAAAGTAAATATAACAGATTTTCTGTTTAGTAATAGTTTCAAAATGGTTAAGTTACAAATGTTTTTCATTAATATTTTTTTACAAAACTTTACCTGATAAGGTGATATTACAGGTATACTTTATAATTCAGCTTTCGGTTTAAACTGTTAATCTGGGATAAAAATAAAATATCAAATCATAATAATGGTAGAGAATAATATTGAGAATGATAGAGGATGATAAAGAAATATTACAAATAAATATCTATAAATGATCGTGGATTTAAAAATAAATAACTTATCAGTATTTGTTATATAAGAAACCTTACAAATTTTCTGACAATAGAAATGTATTGATACCTTTGAAAAATTGTTCTAGACCCTTTCATTTATATGTTTCCCTGAGAACTAATAAAAAACATATTGGTGCAAAAATTATAAATTTTCTCAAACATAATTATATTTTTATGTTATAAAAACTTTCATAAAGATATTTATTGCAATGAATTTTTTTTTTTTTAAATATTAAATTAAGCTTAGTGAAAAAAAATGGAATGATTTAAGGTGCATGGATATCAGTATGGCCTGTTTTTACTTGAAATAGGACTTAATTTAACATGACATCATATAGTTACCCCTTAACAATCAGTTAAGTTTCAAGAAAACGGTCACAATAGTGCATTTTTTTTGGGGGGGGGGCTTTTGTATTTGTACTATGTATTTGATTAGTGCTGCAACTAGTTTAAAATAAACTATCTGCAATTACCTTAAAAATATTCTGGTACTGCCATCAGGTGTGTAAAATGAGAAATAAAATGTTTTGCGTGCAAAAGAAATGAATTAGTTTTATTCTTATTGGCGCATTACTAAAGAACACTCCAGCCGGTCAATATCACGGGAGCGAGAAATCGTGGGCGAAAACTCACCCCGTCATTTTCACGGGAGCGAGAAGGAAGGGGTTAAGGAAACTACTCTCATGCATAACTCTAATTAAACTTTTTTTTATTAATTCTTTTAATTCCTTTATAAATGAAACATTTTATTAATAGAAAAGAAAGAATTTTTTGGGCACAACAGAATATTTAGCAAACTTGGCCCACAACTGAATATGTGATGCATGTCTAGTAGCAAAATATAAAAAATTGTTATAATAATATATTCCTTGTTTCTTCTTGTTTGTTTCGATAAAATCATTAAAATTGGAATACGGATTAGTTTCATAGATGTCGTTAATCTGAAAATATTTTTTAAAAAACCGACCCGGGTTTGCAAAAATTGCATAGTCCTTCTTTGGCGAGCCCTGTTAATTAATACAATTATATTAGTATTTACATTATAATAAAATTGTTTTCTGTTATTTTTTATTTATTTATTGAATTACTTTTTTAAGAAAGGTAAATAATTGGCCTTGCCACTGGTTCTTGATTTTTCCGAAAAGTCTTTAATTTTTTCAAAAGAAGTCCCTAAAAGTGCTTAATTTTTGCTTTGTTAAGAAGAGTGGAAACCCTGCATAATGTGTTTTATTAAAAACCAAAAGTTAAAATTTTTTTTATAGTCTGCTTTTTGCACTAATGAGTGTTTGTTGTCCAACCAGAAAATTTTAATCCTTTTTATTTTACTCTCTAACTTTGACCTAAGATCACCTAGACCTAAATCGTTAAGAATTATAAATATTGATTTCTATATTTCTGCCTATTGTCAGTTGTTTTAAATCATTAACTTGAACTGGCATAAATAGAATACTAATACATTTTGTTGAACTATTTTTTCAGCACTGTTCATGAAAAAATATGTGGAATACTTTTAGCTGTTGTTGAAGTTTTATATGATATTACAAAAGTTAATAGAGAAAACTGTTCTGGATCTGATGAGTGAGTCTAATAATTTTTCTGTTTTGATCATTTCACATCTGATGTAATTTTTATCATCCTGGAGCTTTATTACTGAAAACTTAAAACAGAGTTTTTGTAATTTTGTGGGCTAAATGTGCCATTAAGAGTTACAAATCTTAATGTTATGATAGAGGTCATCCAAACTTTGTAATTCAGATTTCTAGTTTTTGATTGGGTGGAATTGTTTTCACCAATTTTAAAATGTTTCCATTGATTTAACATTCAACAATGTAAAATCCAAACATTCTTTTAAATTGCTTACCAATGAGAATACCAGGATATCAAATACATTCTAGAACAGCAGTTCCCAAATAGTGTTCCACAGAACCCTAGGGTTTTGTAGAAGTGGTAAAGGAGTTTCGTGAGTCAGGATTGCATAGCTGCCAACTGTTCTAAATTTTTTGGATTTGTTCCTAATTTTTAAATCAAATCTGAAATTTTTATAAAAAATCTGAATTTTCATAAAATTGCAGTATATTTGCTTTTAAACCAATTCCGTATTCTGATAGCCGCAACCACGCTTCCTGTGTTTATTGTGCTGAGGTAATTTTTAACAGCTTTTTATTAGAAAATACTATTCCAATAGCTGTTGCGGATCATTTCACTAAGATGAATCTTTAGAAACTATTATTATTTTTTAAAAAATTTATTGTAGTATTTTTACACTTGCATCAGAAATATTTGTTTGTGATGCAGATTATTATTTACCTGTGTTTTATAATTTTGAGAAGAATAATTGTGTATTAATAGGTAATGGTTGCTTCGAAATTATTATACCGGTATTCCTAATTATAAAATATTAATATTATTAATTTCCCACAAAACATAGTGCTTCTAGTTTTGTTTTACTAATTTACATACGGTATTTAAATATATGTCTATTAATGTTATTATTTAATAGTTAAATTTTGGTCTTACTCTCGTAATTTTTGCCTATTATTTTGTCGCATATAGTGTTCCTAATTTTTGATTCCTAAGGTTGTCAGCTATGGGATTATTTTTAACCATTTTTTTATTATGTTTGTAATTATATTTAGATCCAGTCAATAATCTATTATTCATATAATATTTCGATTGCCTTTATCCAATTATTTAAAATATTCAATGTATTGAGCATTGCATTTTAAAGCAATGAAAAAATAAAATTCTTTTTTCAAAGTAAGCATAATTTTTCAAATAACAATGTATTACTTTATGAAGTTGAGATTAATTTTAAAAAATTCAAAATAAAAAGAATTAATTGGTTAATAAATAAGTTTTCCTAGTAGCTATTTATTAAACTTCTTTGCAGTTCTTTTTAGTTTTCTTGCCTATTTTATTCATTTTCAGTTTATAAACACCAAAAATGAATTCATAACTAGACTACATTCAACTCCAAATCTGAATTAAACTGTGGGACATAATACCTAAATTAAAAGTATTTGTGATAAAACATTGTACAAATTTCATTTCTCTTTTTAAGCATTTTCAAAGGAAAGTATTCTCTGCTAAGTTAATAGGTTTGCAATTGTTTTTATATACTTTATTTATAAAGTCCCTGAAAGAATGTTGATCACTTAGGGTTCTTTAGCTATAAAAAATTTGGAATCACTGGTCTAGACTAATCATCTGGAATTTGCGGTACTAATATTATTGCATATATATGTTATCTTACCGATTTTCTGGATCAATAAAATTAGCAATTATTAATCAGCTATAAGAATAATTTTATATAGTAACTTAAACATTGGCATAACATAACTTAAGATTAATTTTACCTAGACAAAAAAAGTATTTTGGAAGAAAAACTGATTTATAGTCCAAAATAATTAATCCAACTCCTGGCAGATAAAAGAAAAAGACCAACTTTATAATTGTTCCAGTCCTGTAATATTGTCTATGCATAAGTACATAAAGTATTCTACAGTAAGAATTTTTCTTTTTATGAATATGAATTAGAAATTTTGCTCTTTGATCTGTTTCATAACCTGAAACATCAGGCAAAAAATACAATTCATGCACATTTTGAGTTAAAAATATTGTATGACTAAAAGTATAAAACCAACAAAATATGTTTTTTTTATAGTTGTTTTACAGTAAAACAGTAGTTTTTACTATAAAATCAAGCACAAAAATTTAAAGCTTAACTTTAATTATAGCTATTTCCTATTCCAAAACATGTCCTAAAATCATTTCCTTTGAAATGTTTTGGTATTGTATTACTTGTATTGTTTATGTATTACTTTGTATTGTATTGTTTGAGTTCATATGCAGATAGTTTTATTTTTATTTAGTTGACTATTTATTTATCAACAGTACTTTAAAGTGCCACTTTAAATGTTATATAAATCTTTAAAAGTAATTAAAAAAAAATTTTCTTTTTTAACATTTGTATGAGAGGGTTAGGATATTCCGTCTCACCATAGTATGTTAAACATTCAAAATTTTATCATGTTATTTGATATCATGACTATCTCTAAACTTTTAAAAGTGAAATACGTATCAGAAACTTATGTTTCATGCAGGAATGTTTAAAAAAAAGCTTAATTCAGAAATAATTGGGATAAAGCTGGGAATCATTTTAAAGTTGAGCTTTAGGCCCAAAATGTACAGTTTGCCATTCCTCCAAGGGGAGCTTTAGTCACCATTTACTAAGGTGGAGAAATGGTCAAAAATGGAATAAAGTTAACTTTAGTATCTAGACAAATGAGGTATTTTTCTGTTTTTTTCTTCTATTTATGTTGAAATTGTATGAAATCAAAACAATGTAAATAGAGCTAATACTTTAAAACTTTATCAGTATTGCAGTTTTCAGTAAAGAAGTTTAATCAGTAATGCATAGCTATTCAGACAAGTGAATTATAATTTCGTATGTATTATTTTTTAATCGAAATGGAGAGAAAAAGTTGATGGTTTAAGTATACATGATATATTAAATAAAATACAGTTTTTTTAGTTATGTGTCGGATATTCTAAGTAAAATCTTTGTTTACTCTGAATCAAATGTGACTAACAGAGCTAATAATTAAGAACTTTTTTGAGTTTTCAGTATAATTCTTAACTTAGATGTATTTACACATAAAGCAGTTATAACTGTTGTTTCTTTTAGTCCTATTGATGTGCTTTTAGTTTCTTTTGATTCAGTGTGAAAAAGCACATTGGAAACAATACCTGGCTTGTCTAGACAGGTATAATATATATAACAGGCTGTGTAAATATATATAAATCCAAAAATTAACATATGTTTCATGTTTCAGAACTTTTAAAATAATTGTTCTATTGACTTGATTTTGGTTTTAATTGATTCAATGTAAAAAATGCATAAGAATCATTACCTCACATGACTAGATAAGAATAACAAGCTTATAAATAGGCATAACTTAAAAAGATAATTTTTTTATATTCGGTACCTACTAAATAAATAGCTTTCCTTAATTCCAGCCTTCTCCTAGTTATTTCTTTACTCAATGATGTAGAAACCATCTTATCTTACATAGCTTCAGTAATTTCCATCTATTAATTAGTAGATTAACTGATGGTAAGTCTTGAATTATTGATAACCTACTTTTATAATCGAAATTAAATGTTGCATTAATTGAAGAGGTGACTAGATGAAAAAATTTACTTTAAAATTTATACAAAGACAATAGATAATTTGATGTATGAATTATTCACATTCTACACCCATTAATTACTTACAGTTGCCATTTTACAATTCAGTCATTCTAAGATGGAACATTTTTACACTGGGGGATTTTTTGCAAAAATAATAATAAATTGTCATCAAATAATTTTGTCCAAAAGAAAATATTTTAATTATTAAAGGCATAAAAAAATCTAATCTATTTTAATATATATATTTTTTTAAGTTTAAATTATTATTTTTCTGATCTTTTTTACATAGTATGTTGGTCATTAATCCAGGAGAAATATCTGATCTAGATGAAGAAATTGAAACAGAACAAGATAAAAGAAAACGGGAGGTAATACTCAGTATATTTTTATACAGTTAGTGTATCAATTATGTGTTTAGTATTAGAATTAAATTAACTGAAAAGTAAGTTAAATTTTTACAATAATAATCTCTAATTACAGTGAAGTCACTGACAAAATGTACACTTATTACGATTATTCTACAGATAAATTTTGTTGTCAGTTTATTAAAATTTTAAACTGTTTTTACTTATTTTAACAGTTAACATTATTGGATCCTGTTTATACAGTGGTATTGAGAGATTATTTATACAACCAAGTAATGGCCTTACAGCAATCAGTAGGTGCTACAAAATTTCAAGATCTTATGTCTACAGTTGATGTTGAAACCATGGATGAATTGCAAGTCTACCTAAAGCAATCATAAAATTGTAAATGCAATACCTTTTATATGAGCATGCTAAAGAATGAATCATGTAAATAAGGAACACGTGGGACGATCATATTATGAAATATTGAGTATGAAATAAATCTAATTTTTACAGTTGTTTTTAATGATAGGAATATTTTTTGTGCCATAAAAAACAATCAAAAACTTAAATGAGAACAGAAACATAAATGTTTAAAAGAAGGATATGTGCACTGACAAGTTTAAATGCAATTTATATCATCAATTGTTTGTTAACTTATTCTTTTTGACTTAAAGCAAGCGGGTTGTCAGAATTCTTTTAATCCATTACAATTTTTAGTAATCTCTTAATATTTTTTATTTGCAATTTTGAGCTTTTTTTTTTCTTTGGGAATTATTTGTATGTAAACTTTTATGTTAAAAGTTAATAGCATCTTTATCATCATTAACTAGTCGACACTTATTTTCCTTTCATTGCTCATTATATTTTATTGTGTTTAATTTTTGTTTTGTTGAAGCCAAAAAATTTTGAAAAATAAATCTTTTTTATGAGTTTTGCTTCTTTACTCTAAAGTTGCTCCAAAGGACATGCCTCGCAATTCTCCTATTTTTTCTATAATTTGGGAAAAGTCTTGTATTTCCTATTTTTTCTTTTGATGTTCATCATTCAGAATGCTAACGTAAAATCCCACCCAGAATATGTATACCTTTTAAAAGTGTTCATTTTTGGTTTGGAATGCCTTTCATATCTTTCTTATTAGTTATTTCATATCTTTTCTTTAAAATGATTGCCCTAAATAAAACAGTGCTTGCATTAAAAAAAAATTATAATTCTTAAAGAAAATTCATAGATCTCTAATATTTTCAAAAATTTCCAGTTATTTTCCTAAAGAATTTCTAAATTTATTTACTTTAATTTATCAAGCTTATGAAATTGCAGGCTAGTAACATTGTTTATTGAAATGCTTACATTTAGTCTTTTTTTTTATTGGACTTAGTTTATTTCAAATACAATATCTGCTTACAACCACCCTTGGACAGTTGTAGTATAGATAATTTAGGCAAGTGGTTCCCAAAAAATGTTCAACACAACCCTAAGATTTCATAGAAGGATGATAGGGATCCATGGAGTTAGGATATTTTTAACCAAAGAAACAATGAATAAATACGTTTAACTGAAGCTGACATCTTTAGGGAGTACAAGATACGGAAGTCATAAAAGCAAATCCTTTTCTATCAAGAGAGCACGACAAATGTCTAAAATTGCTCTCACGTACCTTAAAGGTTTTGCCAAAGTCCAGGAAGAGAATAATAGGGCAAGATCAAGTCTTGATCGAACTGCCCCAGTCAAGCATTTCTATTAATGATGTCACTATTTTCTCTCTCTTTTTTTCCTCCTTCTACGCAAATTAGGGGGCGTTGTTTTTATGTTTATTTCAATTTAGTTGTGTTTGGCGGTCAGTAGTGTAATTTGGTTATTGGATTTTTGTTTCAAGTAAGCTTTTGTGCATATTATTATGTATTTCTCTTGATTTTATACTTCTGTATTTGCTTTATGTATTTTATATTCTCTTCCTGGACTTTGGCAAAACCTTGGGATACAGAGAGAGCAATTTAGACATTTGTCATGCTCTCTCGATAAAAAAGGTTTTGCTTTCATGGTTTCCGGAGCTGGTACGCCCTGAAGACGTCGGCTGTAGTTGTCATATTTATTCATTTTTTATTGTTTCTTATGTTTCAATTCTATTTGGATTCTCAGCTGCTTAGCGCGTTTTTCCACTGGAAGTATTATTTTTAATTGCTTTAATTATTTTGAATTCTTTTCTTGATATTTTTAACTAGTAATAATCCATAATTTAATTAATACTTCGCTCGTTTATATGAACAAGATTAGGTTAGATGATATTTCGCTCATCTTTGTGTAAAATGTGAATGGAAAAAAAAGTGAAATTTGAAATATTTTTTTAAATAACAATATACAGAATAAATTATTAAAAGGATATGTATTTATAAGAATTTCATAAGTATTTCTCATCAAGCTTTTTGATTCAAAATAAAATAACTACATTCAATAATAAAGAATTTCTGCTAATAATTCTCATGGTTTGAAACAGTTCCTATTTGAAAACCATAATTCAGCTTATTTTACTCATTTTCAGCAGAAGCATACACCAAAAAAAAAAAAAAAAATATTTCATAATACTTAATATTTCAATTTACACATTAAATCATTTCAAAATAAATAGTGGTTGTCTTTTTTTTTTTTTTTAGTATATTCACAGCTAATGGTGAACTTTTTGTTAGGCTCGGATTTCCGCTTAAAGAAGCGTGATCATTTAGGGTTCCATAGCTAGAAAAAATCGGGTACCACTGATTTAGACAATTGTGGTCATCATAGGAAAAGGTGTAAAGAAAATAGTCGCAGGGTTTTATTACTTTTGAAGCTTAAGCTCTTTTTTTAATGTTTTGACACAAGTCTGTTTAGGAGGAATTATTTTTTATTTTAAAATTAAATCCTTCACATAATTCATTTAAAAATGGAGCTAATGACATCAATCACAACACTGGCTGCTGCACCTCTAGAAAGTTTGACAGTTTCTCTTTAAAATAAAGGTTCTGAACCTAAAATAACGGTAATTTTTACAGGAGAAAAAGCTGTGTATTTTTTTAAAAATTCAGTATTCTTAATACTTTTATTATAAAAAAAAAATCATAAAATCAACAAGCAATTTATACATGCTTGTACTTACCAATCTTTAATATGACAAGAAACAATAATCTTTAAAACAAAAAATATTTTTTTATTAAAAGTTAGAAAATTTTATTTACAATAATACAATTTAAATCAATGCACTTTAAGATAAGGATAGGGATCTTGTATGAAATGCAGTATAAGTTCCTTAAAATCCAGATCATCTTCCTTTGTAAATCTAAAAACTTCAAATCCTTGACCACATACTGCCAAATTCCATTCATTAAAGTCACTGTAACAAAGTGAAAAATGTAAGTAACAAATTATCTGAAATGGAATTTGAGTTATGCTTTCCGATTTGATGATTTAATATGACAAACAAAGTCTATAAATATATTTTAGCTAAATCCTAACTTATAAGTTATTTTATGCATATTTTAAAGCTTATTAAAAATAAACACTGCTTCAGAGAGAGCTTTTAAAAAAAAATCTATGAAATTTTTCTGTTGTCTCTAATGGTATTAAAATAACCTTTGTGCTAAAGTAGCAAAAGTAACCTATGACAGTGTAGTATTTGTTATCTTTAATTACTTTAATGCAAATGACTAACAAACATTATATTTAGTTGAAAATATAACATACTGTCCACACCTGATATAACGACCCTGTATGGTCCAAACCTAAATGGACGTTATAACGTAAGTTTGCTATATAGCGAATATACAAAAATGTAGCAAATATTTAATCATAAGTTGTTATGCTGGGTACCAAAATGATCATCACTAAACCAGAGATCATTACATTCCAGAGGAACTACTAAGTAAAAATAAAATCAAGAATGCATGTTTTCTGTGTACATGTTTTAAATCTAGTTTAGAAATATTACATGTTTTAAAACTAAAATAAACCACTTAATACATCACTTAACAAAAGCCTGAATACAGTATTCAGACAAGAATAATATATACAGGGTTCATACAGAGATCAGAAGAAATCCAAGGAGTCTAAAATTTTAAGGACTTATCAAAAATTTAAAAACTTTGTGTAAAAGATAACTAGACAGTTTTTTTTTAAAATTAAAAAGCAGTTATTATAAGGGACTTGCTGAAATGTATATTTTGCATATTTTTTTCTAGCCCTTTTGAAATAAATTTTGACTTTGTTAAACTTCATCAAGAAAAATAAATAAAGTTATCACTTTTACACATAAATACATTTTTCAGTTTCAAATATTGTAATAAATCTTGTTAAAGTGCAAACTTAGTAAGTTTATCTATGCAATGCAATAATCTAAGGAGTTTCTAAGGACTAATTTGAAAATCTAAGTAGTTCCAAGTACTCCTCAGAGACTTTTTTATTTCTAAGGAGTCTGTACGCAACTGCTGTCTTGTACGCTTCTGCTAAAAAGTTTTTCTACCTGAATGATTGATGGAGTAGGCAGAGGAAATCTACTGAAAACACAAACCTGGTCAAGGAGGTCATTATTCGCCAAATTCTTATGACGCCAAAGACAATAAAGGGTCTAAAATGTAAATCCGATTTACCTCGTTTTTGTTGGACATAGTTGATTTATTCTACCTTTAGTGGGAGAATGTAACTTACGGATTTTTGGGGAGAAAAGCTTTCTTATTTGTCTCTTATTTTCGTATGAAATGGGATGAATCAGTAAAAAGTAAAGAAATTTAACTAAAAAAAATTATTCAAAGATTTTAAAAATGTAATTATATTTAATTAAATTTTTGAATGATTTTTCTAAAACCGAATACATTAAAATGAATTTATATAAAATTAGTCTTAGTTAAATTTTGAACTTAAGATCCAAGCTTTAAAATATTTTGTTTTTGTTTGTTTAACCCCGATTTTATGTTATTCTGCTTCGAGGGTTTTTTATCGCTAGTCCGACAGAAAACGTAAAATCGGGGTTTCACTGTAATTATATTTAATTAAATTTTTGAATGATTTTTCTAAAACCGAGTATATTAAAATTAATTCATAAAAAATTAGTCTTAGTTAAATTTTGAATTTAAGATCCAAGCTTTAAAATATTTTGTTTGTTCAGTTCTCCTAAAATTATTCGCTCAATCTCTTTAACAAAATAATAATCTCGTTCGTAATTTATAGCCAGTCTCTTAAACCCTTGAAAGCTTTAAAACTTTTTTAAGTATGAGAATTTCCATGACCTAAACACTATTAAAGTATTTCTTGAGAAATATTTCCTATTGGCTTTAAACTACTTTCGTTTAATTCTGCTGTTCAAAATTTTTTCAATGTTTTGAATTTCTCCTACCTCATAGATTCCGGTTTTTATTATATTTTTCCTCGCTTCAATGTGAAAAGCACGCTTTTGCATAATACCAAAATTGACATGTCAAGAAAAAAATCTCGTATTTGAAAAGGGAAAATTAAGCACTTTTTAAAAACACCCAATTAAAACAGCATCTTTAAGGGCTTTTAAAAAACGAAAGTAAGCACAAGAACTTTTTAAAAACGCTACGCAACATGCTTCAAACATTCTATACAAAATAAAAAACAAAGTATACTTAAAGTTATTTATATTAACAAATCTACAGTTAACGTAAAGAAAATGGAAAATATACCAATTAAAGTTATTAAAAGATTTTTATTTGTAAAAGAGTCTTATATGGCATGTAAAGAACAATGCTAGCATTAACAGATATGCTTAATAATTTTGAATGTCTGTGGTAAAATAAGATTATAATCAAATTAAGTCCCTGAAAATCAAATTTTAATCAAACAAAACGTTAATGTTGTAATGATATTAATATACAGAAGTAACCAACTTTAAAAACATGTATCATAAAGAGAGAAAATCCCAGGTCATTTATAAAAAGTAAAGCAGATCATATCAATGAATAAATTAATAAAGAAAAACATGTCAAAACTTGGAAAAAGTATGCTCAGTTAATAAAAATTAGTGGTTTGGGCATAAAGGAAGAAAATCCCAGGTCATTTATAAAACGTAAAGCAGATCATATCAATGAATAAATTAATGAAAAACATGTCAAAACTTGGAAAAAGTTTGCTTAATTAATAAAAATTAATGGTTTGGGCGAGAAGTTCAACTAAAAAATGCAAGAAATATGGCGGTTTCCGAGATTTTTCAAGGTCAATTTGAATTTCTCAAGGATTTAGCATTATATTCAAATACTTCTTCGGGCTCTTGAAAATCAAAATGAAATTCAAGTATTTTTCAAGGATTCAGCAGATAGAATTATATTCCTTCATTTCGTATGACGAAAACCTATCAACTATATTTATCTCGGTTTGAAGTTAAAGTGGATTTTTCTGGAAGTTAATAAATTTTCGAAAAATTTGTGGAAAAGAAAACTAAGTTTTAAAAAGGAAAGCTTCAGGATCAAAAAAAAATAATCGTAGAAAATTATAAAACCTTAATATAATAATAAACAAAATTGCTGCTAAAATTTTGTTAATACTACTATTAAAGAGACTATTGAATGATTTCTCAGTTCATTACTGAACATGACACATGAATTTAATTTAATTCTTTATTTCGCAATTCTGTATCATGGTTTAAATATCAGTAAGAAATAGGTTCAATCATAATCACATAAAATTCTGAAATAAAATTATAATTTCTTATTATGTTTTTACGGTGCAATTACCTTATTATGCTAAATTCTTATATGTGTTTCATTTTCAAACCTCTTTGATACAGATGATAAATCATGTAGTTTAAAATTATTAATCATAATAATAATAACATTATGATCGATTTCGTTAATTTTAATTGATGTAATAATTGTATTCGATGAAAAATTTAAGTTGAGCTACAATTAAAATGTTTTTTAAAGAATTCAAATACTTCTTAATAACAGCTTAGGTCAAAATAATTTCAATGTTTAGAAAAAAGGTTCTGATAGAAATTTTATTTATTTCTATAGTTTATTAAAAATTGCAGAAACATTACATAAATCCATAAATTACATAAGTCGCTAGACCAAGCTAAGCTATTCATGATATTCAAAATTAGTCAAGTTAAAGCTCTTTTGCTTTGTTCATTCTTTGAAAGTTTTCCCTCTGATAACTAAGACTTCGATCTCACTCTTGCTGAGAGGAAAAATCCTATTTCATACCAGGCTATATAGCAACCTCTTTATCATGTAAGCGCCAAGAGAAAATAGCTATATCACGCCAAGAGAATATTAAGTGGGGCTCTTTCTAGGGGGGGGGGGCAATGGGATACCCCCTAATGCACCTGAAAGCAATTACCCTTATCTTGAAAGCTGTAGTTTTGAGGAGACATACAATGAACCTGTCAAACCCTTCATAAAAAAATTAACAAACGTTGTGAAACTTGACCTACAGGAGACTCCTATTTCCACATGAGAATGCAATATACACTTCCAACTCCCTACAGTGAAAAGTAATCATTATTAAAATATCTGTTAGACCATAGAGTATGCTTAAGAGCACCTTGAATAAAAAATTTGGTCCTGTTACTCTGTCTTCATTCCTAGAGAATTTAAGATATTTCATGTTTATTGAGCAGTTACATCAAAAGAGATAGTGATTTCAATAGTTTCTTGGAGACTTTTTCTACCCATCGATTCATTTCAATTCAATAAATGTTAGTTTGGAAAGTGCAAACAATTTTATCATCTGTATCATAGAAATTTTTGGAAAGAGTAATTTTCTTGGATTCAAAAAAAATGTAACAAAATTTCGGTCGCTTTATTGGAATAAACGGTTCGTTTCTGACGTTTTAGTGGGTGTTGAAATAACAAGTCTATCGATTAACAAACAGGACTTCATATGAGGCGCATCCAGAAAGTAAGTTTCCCTATTTTTTAAAAAAAAAAGAACTCACACTGTCTGGAACATATTTATTGCTAACAAGTATAACAATGTTTCAGCTATTTTTTGACATAGCCACCACCAGAATTGAGACACTTGTCATATTGTGGGATCAACTTTTGTATCCCTCTGTCGTAGAACTCTGCCGTCTGTGAATGGAACCAGCGTGTGACAAATCTCTCCAGCTCTTTGTCGTTGCCAAAACGCTCACAGGAGGACAGGAATTTCTTGAGGTTCAAGAAAACGTGAAAATTGCTGGGAGCAAGATTAGGGCTGTAGGATGGATGATCAAAGAACTCCCAGCCAAATTGCATCGAGCTGTATGTGAACGAACATTGTCATGGAGGAGCACAACGACTGCAGTAAGCATTCCACGCCTCTTGTTTCGAATGGCACATCGCAAATTCCGTAGTGTTTCACAGTAACGGTCAGCGTTTACTGTTTCACCACGTAGTTCCATTCACAGACGGCAGAGTTCTACGATAAAGGGATACAAAAGTTGATCCCACGTAAGACAAGTGTCTCAATTCTGGTGGTGGCTATGTTGAAAAATAGCTGAAACAATGCTGTTCTTGTTGCCAATAAATATGTTCCAGAAAGTATGAGTTTTTTTTTTACAAAAAAAGGGGAAACTACAGAATAATATAAAACGTGATAATAGGTGACAGAATAATACTAAGATTCCTTAATGAGAGTATTTCATCATACTGAAACAACAGAATTTTTATGGGCCAGTTTGTAAAAGCATTTTTGAAAATATCAAAACTGTTGCTCATTGTCTTCATGTAAAAATTGTACTAACTATAAGTTAAAAGCTCTTTTTTGAACTAAAATTTCAAAAAACATTTATTGTACTGTTTCTTAATAAAATTCTATGTTAACTCCACAGAAATATATATATATCTCATAATATGTTTTTTCAATCATATTAAAAAAAGAACTAAGCTTTCATCTTCTGGTGGTTTTGCTATATGAAGATGACAGTTGTTAGAAATTCAGTTTTTCTTGGCATGATAAACTTCCATTAAGAGCTTATAAAATTTCTACTTTTGGAAACAATTTTTCTTTAACATTCCAGGATTAATTTGATTATCAGCAATTTGGATATTCGGAAAAAGGTAATACACTTCCTATTCCTATTAACAAAGAACTATTAGCAATATTTTGTCAAAATTTAACACCACAAGAACCAGAAAAGTCTATACTACATTAAACTAATTGACAAGTGAAAATGGAAAAAGGTAACAAGTGAAATAAAGAGACTGTATCAAAAATGCCTCTTTCTTGTGGAAATTGTAATTAAATGAAAATGATTAAGGGATAATAAAGACACCTAGAGAAGACCAAGCCCACCCAGGGCTGTTGTGTCACTGAAGTAGAAGAGGGTCATGCTTAGATGCCTACAAATGCTGTTTAGGTTTGATAACAAGGAAGATTTTGTGAAATCTATTAAAAATTACTTTTTAAAACCAAAAAATTAATTCTATTTACTTCTTTTTAAAAGTATTTACAGTCATCTTTTATTATTGAAAACTAAAATACAAAAAAAATTAGGAAATACAATTCCCTGTGGTCTACCAGTTGGATAAACTTGGTAAAATAAAGTATAAATATTGGCTGATTAGAATTTAAAAACAAAGAATAGTATTTGTGTATTGGATTCAAATGCTGAAAAGCTATCAGAAAATTCAAAAATACCAAAGAGTATTTCAGAACTCTAACTAGTGTTGCTTTTATAGTTATTAAATAAGCATAAAATAAATTTTTCTTTGAAGAAATCACCCTTTTTGTGAATTATATAAATCAGGCCTCAGTAACTAGCAGAAGTGAGGAAAAGATTACAACAGCCCCAGACATATGGCCTAAGGAGGCATCCAATCAATGACAAAATTTCAAGCCAAAGAAAATGTCAAAATTTCGTGCAGACATCACGACTCGCTCCAGCCGCAAAGTACGGTTCAACCCCAGATACTTATAGCCTCTCAATGCTTAGGCACTTGGGGGGGGGGGAGTACTGTGGTGGACCGTAACTTCAATAAATGCCAGCAGATGGCGTCACATTATTTTATTTACTCATTCTATTTTTTTCACACATTCTGTTCATTCATATTCGAGCTCTAGAATTGCTAATTACGAGTTGTCAGTTGTATTTTTTATTATTATCTTTTTATATTATTGTTATTAAAAAAATGGTTTAAATTAAGTTTTTTTATTGTTCCAATAATTAAAGCACGCAACCTTAAACAACTTTAATTATGTTTTAAATAATTCAAATTTGGTGTTCGATCCAGAACACCTAAAATAGTTTTTAGGTGCAGAAAATAGTTTAAAAGTTTTACAATATGCTAATATGTCAAAAAAATATAAATTAATAATTTTATGATTCAGTGTAAGATGTAATTTAACTATTCAGCAATGAATGAAATGAAATCTGATAATTAAGCCATTATCAGATGTAATGTCCGTAATGTGCAGAAAATGAACAGCCCCTTTTCATTTCCTGCACATTACGGAAAAATGGTGTTTTTATCTACTGTAACAGGGAAAAACTATTATAATAAAAAATTGTCATAAATAATAATTGTCACATAGTAAGCAGGATACTCTCCACTCCAATGTTTATTCTAATTATTATTTTTCATATGAAATTAAAATTTATATCAGTAATAAGTATATGGCACAAGAAAATTATTTCATGATTAATATAATGATTTGATTATAAATATAAATAACAACTAGTTTTAGAGTATTAAAATACAATCAAAGAAAGATCAGAATTAAATATAATTATTTACCATAGAACAATTTCAGCAGGAATTTACAAACAAACAAAATGAATAAAACTATTCCCAAAACAAGAAAGACAGAAAACCTTACCTATTCTCCCAATACTCCAAATTCGCTATATCCGGAATGAGAGAAATCACAGATCTATGAAGATTGATAGTTACTGCAGTGGTAGGAGAATTAATGTAGTTTACTTTCCATACATTGAGTCTTTGATCAACAGATGTTGATACTATTGTAAATGGATCAAGGATCTTAACACCTGTGAATAAATGTGAAATTTTTGTAACTGAACTGATTTTTGAATGAAAAATTACATTTTTAAATGTCATACATTTAATGGTATTGGTTTGAAAGATAAAACTTAAACTATAGTTAAAATTACTAAAAAAAATAGGCTAAATATTTTTATGAAGATATTTAATGTGACCTAGAGGCATTTACAATTATTTTGCTATTATCAATTATAATGGTTTGATAAAGATAAAATCAGGCAAAAAAGGAAAACCTAATTAAAATCATACTAAAAATGGAAAATAGTGAATGGCTCTTGAGTTAAATGTTTTGAATTTATAAATTATTGAATCATAATAAAGATTCGATTCTTTTTAAAACAATAAAAATTAAATATAATAAAGCTAGAAAATTATCTATAGTAGCTAACACAAGCCAAATAACAAGGTTTGAAACATTTATTTAAAGATAATATTATGAAAGCTGATTTACATGAAATATGTGATTAAGCGGTAGCTTTTTACATATTCACATATTTTACAAACCATACACAATTAAAATTATCGCAGTTTATGAAGAATAATTTATTATTGATATTTGGGCAATTCCATATGTGACAGAATGACATTTTGATTTGCAAAATAACAATTAATTGAAGTTTCTATGTATCTAATTTCAAATAAAAAAAATTTTTCTCATGCATATCATTATTATTGGCATAATGCGCTTCATAAACTAAAAAAACAGGATTTTCTATCTTTTTTACTTTTGATTTTATGAACTTTTTATTTGCGTGACGGAATGACATTTTGGCAACCAAGCTTTTGGCATGCTGCTTAGAACTGGTAGTTTCTGCGAATTTTGCTGCTATTATTTTTCTGAACTATTTTATACTTTTAGTATAATGTGTAAGCAATGTAAAATGTGAATTTAGAAAATTAACCTCAGGTTGGCTAGCAGTTATTAACATCTATTTGCTGTGACGGCATGACAAAAAGTTTAGTAGAAGAAAACCTTCATTTAAAAAATGTTTTATTAATATGTAAATGATAAACAGAATGTAACAGATAAACAGGATTAATATTTATGTAAGAATTAGTAAAAATTTCAACAGTTTGAAAATTAGGTTGTCTCTGAAGAGGTTTTATATCTAACTTTCCAATGTCACATCTTATCTTCGTTCTCAGAAAATTTATGCATTATTAAGACATGTGACGGAATGACGTAAAAGAAGTTACTTTTATTTTATATATTAAACTTAAAATGTTTAAATTTTGTTCTATATGCATATTTTTATCAAAATATTGCAAAAGAAAGATACATTTCTTTTATTTCATAAGTATTTTTCAAGAAAACAATTTGAGCACAAATGTGAACAATTAACTTGTCAGCCATGTGATTACTTTAGAATGCTGCCAGATTCAAAAAATTTAAGATTATCAAAAATGACACAGCAATATGTAGACTTTGGCTATTTTTGAACATATTTTTTAAATTAAAATATGCAATTCATAAAAAAAAATTTCACTTAAAAGTTGACACTTCCGTGGAATTGCCCATTTATTATTATTGAATTATAATAAATTTTGAGGCATAACAGGATGATGCAATAAAAACCATAAATTATAGGCTATTATACTAAATTTTTCATTTTTTTTAACTTTGTCTGTTTGATCATAATAGGCTTAAAAATAAAAATTTTGTATAAGTATTTTATTCATAAATGGAAAAATCAGATAAATGGAGATGATAAATAAAAAAGTCAGATAATCAAAGTTTTTGTAATTAATTTATAAACTGCGCATTACAGAGCGTTATTTATTTTTATTAATTATCTGGACCTTAAGGATTGTTTAATAATTAAAGATGGGCATGAAAATAATCAAAACTCTGAATATCATAAAAAATATATACAATATTTAATCAATTAACCTTTTGACACAGATTTTAATTAAACATACTTTTTTCGTTATTTAGTATTAATATAGGTGGTAATAAATGAAAAATATTATCTTTAGCATTTTGATTATTTATGTTTATGAAACACTGGTGACTTTTTCTGAGTTAAAAGGTAAAATCTTCCAACCACAGCTCACTTCCGAACATTAATTTTTAAAAATTGCTCTTATTTGTAATTATTTCTATATCTTACAGAAACAGTTTTCCTCAGTGAAATTTCTTTAATTTACAAAACCAATTATTAAATTTTTGAATTCGAAGGATCTTTTTTTTAAAAAACTACTTTATTGGGATTTTTTTTAGTAACTATTAGATTGTTTTTATAATTAAATACCTAAATATATTTTTGCTAGTAATTAGAGCGTCAGAAAAAATATGCAAAAGGGACACCAGTGGGGACATCTGCATCAAAGGGTTACATCACAAGTTTAAATATTTTCTACAAAATAACTGCTTGATAAATTTACTTAAATTTCATGATTTTTTTAACAATAAATGTCATTAACTTTTTACTATTTCAAAGAGCTTGGGGCAAAATAGTGATGAGTTACAATTTTTGCAAAAGTGGCATTTTTATATCGAATTGTTCTATAGTATTGTTAATAGATAATTATTATAATAATTTTCACTAGGTAACAGCACAAAATACAGAAAGATTTTATTGCTTAATGCTTTCAACCAAATAATCTCTTGAACAATTTGAAAATGGAACATCATTATCTTGCTCTAAGTATTTTAATTGTATATTATTAGCTTATGATTTTACTTACCAGTTATTTGCGAAGCATGTGCATTCGAAATGTGATATTTTGATACAACTTTGATTAGATTCTTAACAGAAGGCAATGCCTTAAAATCTATGAAAGCAACCATCAAACTATTGTCATCTCCACCTGAACAAATCATCCACACTGAAGCTACAAGTAAAAGAAAAATCATAATTAAGAGTGTTTCGATTCATGCAGTACTGTAGTTCGGAGCCATTTTCCCAAATATTTGGTTTGCTGTATTAAGAACTTTTTTTTAAATAATTTGATAAATATTTCAAAACAATTCCTTTTCCTTCTTTTTGATTATGTATTTATTTTTACGACATGAAATAAAAATTTCTGCTCGGTTCTAGAAAAAAAAATGGTCACTCTGTGAAAATTATCTATTGTTCTTTAATCAGAATCAAACGCACAAGTGAGCTTTCAAATTAGATTGGTGCTATTTTGGGCCTCATCTGTAAACAGTAGCAATGAGAATAATCCTGTTAAAAAATTTAAATTCAGAGATGTTTAGTGCTTAAAATTTTTGATATAGCTGATAAGCTAAGTAATTAAAGTAAATATTTAAACGACATTTAACAGTATTTAATGAGAACAAAATCTTTATATAAAGTTGCTTTCAATTAATTTCATGTGGTTTGCAAAATTTTGAATATTAAATTAGATTACTTTTTTTTATAACTCTGTTATACATATTTTATAATCTGGTAAACAAGGAAATTAATCTAAGAGCAATTAATTACATTCAAGCAATAAAAAAGAGGTGTTCTTGGAGTTAGCTCACTCTTTATTTGAATAGACACTTTCAAAGTAAGTAATATAAGTTATTATTACAATTGTGAACTTCTTTAGTTGCTATTAATGCAATGTGTTTAATAAATCAGAAGTGCATAGTACTTTTCAAATGCTAATTAAAAATGTGTACCCACTCAGTAATATTTAATAGAAATTTATATAGTTTATAATATCATGCAATTATTTTATCAATAGCTTTTATGATCAATATACCAAAGATAAAAATCTTGCAAATTGACAACAAACCCCCCTTTTTATAAAATAAAAAAATATCTGCTTTTTTTTAATTAAAGCTTTCCAAGTATTTTAAACTGGTCGTTTTTTCTTTACGACAAAAATCAGTCAGTGATGACAGGTACCCTATAAAAAGATCAGGTCTCCCAAATATTTTTTTCTAACTACAGCACTGAATTCCTGTAAAGATGCAGAAAGAGATATATTTACAGGGCTTGTACATAGTTTCCCATAAAAAAAATTACCTGAGATTGAGTGCAACAATTCAAAAACATCACAATGCACCAGTTAAGACACTTTAAATATTTGGCCTTTCTTTAAAAAAATTTCTCACGAAATGCTTAGAAGATTATTTTATATTTTAAGAGGTGTTTAGTCATCTAATTTCTCATAGTTATCAATAACTATTAAAACCTTCAGGGGTTTGAGAGACCAGTTATAAATTCCAAGACAAGTATTTCAGAACACACAATGGCAGAAATGAGAACTGTTGCCATAAACGATTTTAGGTATAGCATGTGAATAAAGTAAGAAAGAGGAATGTAAAAAAAAACAATTAGTAAATTAACAAGTTAGTATTAACTACCTGTACAGGTGTATTATATATGTGTATTGTATATGTAGTATGTATAGGTGTATTAACTACAAATAGCTGTGAATTTGTTTATGGACGAATTATTGAAGAGCATTTTAGTGAATAGTCTAAACAGTAAATTAGTTTATAAATGTATAAAAATGTTTATAAACCTATAAATTGTTTGGCGGAAGTTGGCATCAACAATTTTTCATTTTTTTAAATTATTTTTAACAAAATGACGAGATATGGAATGCAAAATACGACAAAAATTTTTATTGAAATAAAAATGCAAAAATAATTAATTTTATATATGTCACGGCCTATCCTGTGTTGTACGCCATGCTCGATATATATAGTACGCTATAACTTTTACATTTTTGCAAAAATCAATTCAATATTTTCCTTTAAAATGCGTTAGAATAAAAATCTCTTAAAAATGCCTTAAAATTAAAAGTGAGAAAAAAACAGAAACATTTTGTTTCAGATAGTATATTTCCATTTCAAGAATCAACTTTACAATGCAAGAAAAAAATTTACGCAACTTTGTCCAAATGTGAAAACAAATAGAATTTTTGTGAAGAGCTTAAAAGTTAAAAGTGGAAACTGTAAAGCTAAATCTTATGTAAAATAGAAATTAGTACAATTTAGCCAAAACTACACATTTTTTCACAGTTATTTTTTCCATTTTGCCGTAAGAAACTTTTTTTTTTTAAATAAGACTTTTTTTTTTCCTTTTAGTTTCAAACTTAATATTGTGAATGAGAGTCATAGGTTAAGAAGCTTTAAAATACAGAAATAATAATCAAACCATAGATGAAAACATTCATATTTTGCATATTACCTACTAGAAACCTGTAATCTAAAGCATTGATGCCAGATTGATGAGAGTTCTTCATGTCCTCTGCTTCAATCATATTTAGATACTCCCCATGTAAGTTGTCATGCTGAAGGACTTTCAAGCTTCCATTTGTTGCTCCAATAATGTATGAAATTTGCTGTGTAGCAGCTACCAAATTGGAACGATCACTCACAAGTTTAAGGATACAATTTTCATTATGCTTAAATGAGTGTTTTATTGTAAGTTCGTTTTCATCGATATCGAAATTATACAATCTGTAAATAAATGAGTAACTTTAAGTAAACAAATCAAAATTATATAATTATGTTAATCAAATGTTACAGGAAAGTAATCCAGAGTGTCCACAAGCACCCTACCTGTTTGACTACCTGTTTTTGTAACAGGTAGTCAAAATTTTATTATTAGTTTTACAGTTATCCCTTATTTGTGTACATAAAATAATAAAAAGGACTTTCTGTAAAAGTTGTAATTGAAAAAAAAATTACATGAAAAAATATTAAAATTTAAGGTACTGCAGACTCAAATTAATTAATTTCCCTAACTTTTCTAAATTGTTGAAATTCCCTTTACTTTTCAATGTTTTTTTTTTCTCTTGCCACCTTGGTTATTCCATAACAACCAGTTGCTGATAAAAGCGTCAAAAAGTTTCTTTCCTCTGATCGTCTCAATACTCATTTGTTAAATTTCAATTTATTCAGGTTTATATGTTTTTATTTTAGAGTTTGCTTTTTGTCTAAGTGAAACTAAGTTATTTTATAAGTTAACACTTACAATATTATTTGCTTTTGCAATATTACTTAGTATTAACTAATTATTTAATGTTTTAATTTGTTTGTCAATAAGTTTTTTTTCTTTTAATTTTTTTTTTATTGAGAATTGTTTTTTGTGTATATTGTTTTAGTTTGAACTAATGGAACTAAGCTCTTTATAAGGAGCATCCAAGAGTTTAGGAAAAAGAGTAATCATGAGCTAATCCTCGACACTAAAATGTATTTCATTTTGTTTGCAAAGCAAATAAAAACATAATTGCATAGCGATTATTGGTGGCTGACAAGCGACAGTGAGCTGATCCCTTTAGTAAATAACAATAAATCTAAACTATCCTTTTCAGTTAGACATAGAAAACTTTCAGACCTAGTTTTATGCAACAGCATTAAAAAGTCTGTTTTTAGTTTAAATTGTACTTTTATGATGAGTGACATAATATATAGTTTAGTACGATCTTCGAAATATTATTTAAAGCAAGAGTGTGCAAAGCAAGTTACACTTGAAGGTTACAAGTGGCACCGCAGTGAGGCCACCTCAATCATTGCTTAACCAAGATTTTATTGATGCCGATACGATATCATGTTCTCATTCTTAATTAAAGTAAACTTTTAAAAATGGTATTAACCCTGAAGAAGAATTCTAGAATTTAAATTCCAAAGATATCTAAAGCTTGCATTATTAAAACAGTTATTATTTTCTACTTGTTAGCTTTTACAAAATGCTTTGGAAGGAATGAAATTCAGAATGATTATTAGAAATATTGAAAAGGTACCAACATCTAATCAAAGAATGAAATTGATTAAAACAAATTTTAAGAAAAAAATTTTAGGATTAGGACTTAAAAATAATAAGTCAAAAGCGATAACAGCAGCTAAAACCAAGTTTGTCTCATGTAAACAATTTAAACTAAAAGTCAGAAACCAAAAATAAGCAAAAACAAAATTTTAAAGATAGGTATGTTAGCAAAAATAGCACTTCATTAGGGGACACACTGCCTGTTAAAAGTACCAACATGCCAGGAAATGTTTTCAACAACCTACTCCATCTCCAACAACATTTTAGATGTAGAGAATGTAGGGTGCAGCAAAAAAAAAAAAAAGGATAAACTATTTTTAATAAAACTTTGTTAAAATATTAATAAATTAACAAAATCTAGCAAATATTAATTGTAAAAAAAGCAGACTTTTACAAATAAATGTAATTGGTTTCAAAGTAGCCACCTCCTACAGCAATGCAGAGACACAAACACTCGTTGAAATTTTTAACAATGAGCTGTACGTCAGTGTTGAGAGAGATTCCTTTTCCCTGATGAGAAGCTCTTAACTGTCCAACGAGCTCATAATTCCCAAAAGGAAAAAATCTAGTCTGTAGATGCTCTAAGCCTCTCAGCAATTGTTGAACATCCCAAAAATCCAAAGTTAGTCATGGTTGGGTGACGACTTTCTACAATCTGCAAAACATCACTGGTTTTTTGTGGATGAGAGAATTAAAATAAATCAAAAAATTTACCAGTGGATATTCAAGAAGTTGTTATACTTGGGTGGGCCAAAAAGCACTATAGCAATTGAAACAGGGTGTTTCGACAAGACTCCACACTCATTAGCTTACACAGCCAAAAAGACACAAGAGTGGTGCACAGAGCATTTTTTGGACATGATATTATCTAAAGAATAGTCACCCTACTCGCCAGATCTCAATCCCATGGATAACAGTGTGTAGTCCATTTTAGAGTCTAGCTCCTACACTAGATCACATAAAAGACTGGAAACAAAAGATTGGACTCACTAAAGCAATCATTTCATCGGGAATGAGATAGATGCAAAAGCAGAAGACTTGGGATCCATTGCTGAAAATTGCAATAAGACTATTTTTATTATTATGTGTTATAATTTGTTAAGTTATATTAAAAATTGTTTCTTAATTTTTTAGCCACATCATGTTATTAGAATTAAGAAAGATTTTTCCTTCCTATTATTATTCTTATTATGCTAGAGTAAGGACTCCTAGAAAGCAGAGAGGTCGAGAAATTCCAGCCTCAGTACAAACAATTGTGATTCATCTTTATCAAACAAAACTCTCGAGTAGCTATAATACCATCATAAAAACACCTCTCCTTCATCCTTATTATTCTAGGTTACTAAAACTAATGTAAATGAATTAATTTATGTGTGATAATCGATAACATATTTTTATTTTATCTGTTAATTAATAACAGATGTTTAATAACAGATTATATATTTTTTAATCTATCAGTATGATACCAAAACCAAGAATGTAAGACAGTATGAAAATTGCTCGAGTAATATGGCGCATCTGAAATAGTCTGTCAGATAATTGATACATTTAGTTTAAAAAGTAGATCACCCCATATTCATTTAGTATCTAAAACAGTTTAATAATATATATTATTGATAAAGGGTGTCCCAAAACTTATGGTACTTATGTACCTTAAAGGGGGGTAAAAGAAAATTAGACAAACAAAAATCACCATACAATTCATGGTTCGAACGCAAGTCATAACAAGTCTTTTTTCACAAGTCATAACGGACTTTTTTTCTGGGTTGGAACATTTAATTCTATGACTTGACTTTTTCTTTTAGGGTCGTATGAAGAGTCTTATCTAAGACGATGGTCTCACAGATTTTACTGAAAGCCTTGTTGCCCAGATATCCCTGACACCATAAGAGAGATGGCTGATGTTTGCCCCCAACATAAGACGGTCACTCCTTTGCTGATGTGAAGCCTCAATGTTAGCGGCCACAATTTTGAGATTTTTATGATGGGGGACTCAATGTTGTTTAATTTCATTTTGTTGAATAAAACGTTTTTCTTCATTTTATTGGTTTATCTTCATTCTATTTCTGTTTTGTTTCTCATCATTCTGTGATACATCATGTTACGTGCTCTAGCGCTTTACGACATGCATTCCGACCATGGATTGTATGAAGATTTGTACTTGTCTAGTTGTCTTATATCACCCCCTAACATATAAATCATGACTTTTGGAACACCCTGTATTAATAATACACCTTCCTTGGGACACACTGTAGAGAAAATTGAGATATTTACATTAAAAAAAATCAGTGTTTGATTTATTCACCTAAAATAACCATCAGAACAAGCCACCCCAATATCGTAGTGATTATTCCAATTATCTATTACAGTATTGCCACTTGCACGTGAAATGGAAACATCCATTAATCTAGTTTGCGATTCAGTTGGATCACTTCCTCTAAACTTCAACATCGAATTTTCACTAGACCCCATTAGCAAGGTAGACTTCAGCTGTTGACATATCGCATCTGTGAAAATAAAATGTGGTTTTAAAATTAACAAAATCTAGAACTCAAGTCAATAATATCAATATCGGGGTCAAAAAACTTTTCATGATTTTAACAATGGAAGTCAAAATCCTGTACTAAAAACCTTAAAAAATTACATTTATGTATTGATATAAATATCTATAAACTAATTCAATGATACAGTTTAATAAGATTTTAAGTTTAAAAACCAAATTGAAAATTACAATAACACAACAAAATATGTCTATTTCATTAATGTGAAAATATAATGATTGTGCTAAATAAGGAGTTGACAGAATAATTCCAAACAAAAGCTCTCTAACAAAATAAAATGTGAAGATGAAATTAAAATGTATTTCTCAACTGCATAAACTTAAACTATAACAAAACCATATATTTATATAGTAGAATGTATCAGTATTTAAAGTTGTTTTAAATGAATTATGACATTGTGACTATCTTCCCCCTTTTTTATTTCACAGTTTTAGCCAGTTATTAACACATGCTATGTCAAAAATCTTGATCTAATCTTGGCTAGTATAATGGTTAGTTTTCAACTTCCTGTTACATGCATGTGTCATAGACTAATTTAAAATTTAGCTCTTTGCAAATGTTGCCAGTATTAGGTAATGCACCAAGCTAATAAAAGAAATCTTAAGTATTCTCAAACCTACTTAATTTCTTTCAGATTCATTACACTTAGCCTATATGCTGCCTTTAGATATCTAGAAATGTATGAAGATCACACAATCAGCTAAATTGTACAATTTATAATAAAATTTTACGACTCTGGGCTTATTGCAAATTTCCTATTTCCGTGGAGTTATAAGTTCTCCACGAAAGCAAATATCTCCCAATACTTAATCCAGGAGCTCCCTTGTCTTTTGGAATAGGTTCAAAATTACATGGTTATGGAGTTGAACACTAGTAGTTATAAACCCAAAAATGGGTCGGCTGTTCAACGGAGGTTATAAAATAAGACTGAAAAATGTCAAGATGAATGAAAAATACTGGAGATTTTTCCGATTAGCATAGCACACCGCAAAATGACATGAGCAGTTAGCAAAGAGATTTTCAATTTCAATTATCAGATTTATATGTTGTCGATTAATTGCCAGATTATTCAAAAAGTCATAGAGTTTGATAAAAAGGATTTATTTAAGAAATCCAATTAATTAGTATTAAAATGAGTAATCATAAAGTGAATTTAACAAAAGAAGATAAATTAAATAATTCCTTAATTATTTATTTATTTATTTGCTTTTTCAGAAAAAAAGCATGTTAAGTTTTTATTAAATAATATATTTTGTTTGAATATGCACTTTTTGCATTTAACTCTGCTTCAAGTAGACAACATCTATAAAATCTTGTTAGAAGAGTCAAGATGTTGCAGTGTGATGTAAATATGTTAATTTCATTCATTAACTCTTCATCCTTAGAGCAAAATTTTTAAATAATAAAGTGAATAAGAAAATGCATATGGAAAGGCCCTACAAAAGACTCTCGATTGTGATTGAAAAAAAAAGACCGGGATCTTTTAATTATAATTCATTCGTTGCATGTTAAAGAGTAATTATAGACTCCATTATGTATTAAATTTCTCTATTGTATGCACTCTATAATGTTTCCAACTTACATGAGGCTGGGGGCCAAACTTACATGAAACTGGTACAAAACAAAAGCATTGAATTACAAATTAAAATAAGTAGATTTTCAAATATATTTAATTGCATATTAAAAAATTCTGACTACAATAACTTAAATGTGCACCAATGTATTAAACAATTAATGGTATCAAACTGTTAATAGATATAAATTGTTAAGATATAAAGCTTAAAAGTACTTAAAACCCTTATAGATTTTTTACGAAAATTGTCCGCAAAAAATGACAACTAATATATTTTAGTTTGCCGGTCACCAAAAAAGGCTTTGCGGATCAGACGGGGGCCGCGGGCCGCCAGTTGGTAACTACTGATGTATACAAACCAAACAAGAAAAGTTGGGGGGAAAAAATTAAAAATTTAGAACATTGAAAGATTTAAACTTTCTAATACATAATTTGGACACATAATGAGATTGATGCCTTTTCCCCCAGAATTTCTTCAGACTTTCTAGCTGGCTGTTACCCTAATCAACTTAAATAAGGCTGTGGAACTAATATCGCAATTGTTAAGGTAGCGAGAGATGTGTCTTTTGCTTAATTCTGCCCTATTATTCTAACATGTTTAATTTTTGTTTCCATATTAATTAAATGGAGTTCTCACGAAAGATGGTATGAATTTCTTCAAAAATAATTTGAAGCAACAATTCAATTGGACAATTTAAACATGAATGAAATAATAAAAATTATCATTTTTCGTTAACACTCTAAAATGAATACAATTGAGTATATTTAACACTCTTTAGTACAATCTCCATAAGTGTCATAGTAATATTTCCATAGGATTAGCTGAGAACGTCCTCCAACAGATGCTAAAAGCCAGTAGTCTATATTCAACATTTTTTCTTTGTCGATAGCTCGAATGTTAGATAAATGCCCTGAAAGTTTGCTCAAAGTGACAAATTCAGCTGTTCCATCAGGTGCATCTATCAGTTAGCTAAGGAAGGGAAATGCACAAAACAAAATGACATGTTTATATTTAGTAAAAAAATAAAATAAGAAAAAAGAAGTATCTAACCTATGCTCGATACTGACTTTATGAAATTCAAATACAAGGTAGAATTTAGATCATTGTTACTCAAACACAGGTAGACAGGCTGGCGTCAGTTTGTGGAAAAATAATTGTATTGGAATTGCTATAAGTTTCATTTATATTTTCATTTATACATATACTGCATATTTCCAAATATAAGCCCATCCGTGTATAACTCCATGAGTATGTGCCCACACCCAAAATATATACTTGTATCAAAGTCGATGTAAAAAAAAAATAAGGCTTGCTATCATTAGAAATAAATATGTGCATCATAATAAGTATTCTTATAGTAACGGCTGCACAGTGGATAAAATAAGTATTTGTAATCCAAATTTTAAAAGCTTACGAATTTGTAATTAGAAAACAATAACATTCCTTTCAAATTTTTCAATTTTTATATTTAGGTATAAGTTTTCACCTATTATTTTGCGTATTGCAATATTTAATGATTATAGCTGATGCTTGATAAAAGGAGAAGTATTTCGGATGGCGATGTTCTTGCATCCAATTATGTAAGTGCATCCAATTATAAGCAAACCCCCAAACTTAAGCTTTTGAAAATTTTCTAAAACTCTCTGGCTTATATTCGGAATTATATGTTAAATTTAAAATTTTCTAATCACACGTAAGTAGCACATCAAAATACAATACCAAAAAAGATCCCCACACTCTTTTCAGAAGTTTTCCACACTGTTAAATGTACATCATCGATTTTTCTTAATAGAAATTTCACATACACTTGTCTGGCAGAATTCATGAACTGAACAGTTGAACATTGTCCCTTTTTATAAATATACTTATAACTTACGAATAAAATTTTTGAAATTTAAAGTAACTAAATGAAAATTACTATTTTACATATTTGAAAGAACTGTTTGTATTTTCAAGATACACATTATTTGATTTGTCATCTCACAGGAGTGTAGTTAAAACTAGCAGCCCTATTAAATGATTAGTCACTAAAGAATATAGCTGAACAGAAGTTTTTAAACTATTGAATTTAAAAACACACATTTTAAGAGTATTATGATTAATTATTTGCAAGTTAAAATGAAATCCAAGTTTTCCTTTTCTCAACAGTGCAAAATTGAACAACAAATGACTAATAAGTATTTTAAAAAAATAAGAAGAAGAATAATACTTTGTATTATACTGTCAGTATATGTTGATAGATTATTTTATTAAGCTTAAAATGCTAATTTTTCCACAGAAAATAAAATGATACTGTAAACACCAAATTTTATTACATGTTTACTCTGATTTTAACATGATTTCATTTAGGAAATTGCACACATAGTGGATATGTACATAAATAGGTAACATAATTTTTTACCAATTAGGTATACACAGTTATGATTATCTTAGCCAGTTAAAGTTTTGAAAAAAAAATAACTAGACAACCCAAGCTACTAATATATAAAACTCACAAAACAAGAAAAGAAAAAAAAACTTATTTTTTTCAAAGTTAGTGTTTTAATGTTCTCCATTTATAGCACTATATCCACTATAAATTTCTTCTTATTCGACAGTTAAAAAAAATTCCTACTTATGAATATTGAGTAAGTTATCTTGATTGTATCTTTTACATAAGTACAGTCGAACCTCTATTTAACTAAGTCGTTAAATCCCGATAACTTTGTTATATGGAAAATTCGTTAAATAGAATATCACCTTTTGAAATACTTAATCTACAAAATAGGTTTTAAATTCATAAACACTAGACATAATTAAAACAACAATTGATATACCTTCATCTTGTAAGCTAGTATCTACTATTTATTTAATAAATCTTAACCATAAACGAAATTTGTATGGAAAGCAAGAATAGAGCAAAACATTATCCAATGTTACACTATCATGCTACATACATTTTCAACTAAAAAAAAAAGAGATAAATTTATGTATAAAATTATAGCTGCATTTATTATAAAAAGTAATGTTAAACATACATTACTGCATGAGTTCTAAAGTTTAACTGCTACGGATAAAATCCGTTGTGTCTGAGTTTTTCGTTTGAAATGTTAACAAAAAGGGAAATGGATTTTACTGCTTTCTCTAAAAGTAAAGTGGCTTTGAAAATCAATTCAAAGTCATTTCCCCCATAAAATGTGTTAACAAGTTTGAAATGTTCTGAAATATTTTGGGAAATAGGGAAAGAGAACTTTTGGAAAAGTTCATTAAATAGAAAATTCACTTGGCTATCTAAGTTATTTTACGAAGAAATTTCCAAAATGTTCTTGGTTTTTTTTGGAAAAAATCGCAAAATAGAGAAATTTGCAAAATGGAAGTTCGTTAAATAGAAGTCCGACTGTATTATCATTATTCAATGTGCTCAACTAAAGAATTTGTAAAAAATATTATAAAATATAACCCAAATTTGATAAAATTATGTAGTATATCAGTTAAATTAATATCTTTGTTCATTATTATAGAAACTACATTGTTTTTCATCATTTGGATAACACATGCCATCATAAAGAGAATTCACTGCATTATTAACACCTCTTCTGATTTTTGAAAATATTTTTGTTTTATATTTTCTAGTTTAAACTTTTTTGTAAATTTTTAGATGATAGTAATGTTTATAATCAAATCAGACTGCTCGATTGTAAAGATTTCTTTAACAACTATCATTAATTAAATATTTAGAAATTTTCAAACAAATTACTTTTATGCAAATATGATATACAAAACATGTGACTACAAAGAGAAGTTTTTTTTAAAAAAAAGATTCGTAAATATATTTTTACATGAAAAAGAATCAAGTTAAGTACATTTTCAGTAGTGAATAATAAATTGACATTTTTAAACAATCCATAGCAGAGTCTGATAGTTTTCTTTCATTATCAAAACAGTTTTACTCTACATTAATTTAATGTTGTTATGAATGTTACATTAAAATTTTGAAAGTTATATCAAAATTTTGATTTTTTATTGCAGAAGTACTATTTTACAACATTTTTACACAGTAAAGTAATGGATCCTTTTACGTGTCTTTGTAAAATAGATGTTTTAGTATCAATTTATTATTTTTTTTCACAGTAAGTGAAGATCAGTGTAAGAATTTGAGAAGGTTTACAATTTTATATATTAATTTTTAAATGGGTTGCACAAATTATTTTTTCTAAACATAAAAACATTTGTCTTATAATCCTTTAAAAATTTATCCGTAATTTTTACACTGCATGTCTTATCTGAGTGACTTCGTCAAATTAAAGCAATAACTCAAACAAGACAATATCCAACAGGTGGGATAGTAATTTAGTCATCACTTTCGTGTGTGATATATAGCAATAAATGTATCTCATAGTTTGCAATAAATGTATGTAATTCTCAAAGGATACAGGTTAATTTAATTACTTGTAGAGTATTATCTTCACCACCACATAATAAAATGGACCATGGATCTAGTAATAAGGAATTTAAAGTATAAATATAATATACATTCAATATTGAATACCAAATGCATTTAATATACAAATAGAATTCGAAATAATTCAAGAAATTAAATTTCTCACAAAATGCAAAATATAAACAAAATTATTAAAAAGGTTATCAAATGTATTTTATAAATTTAAATAAAAATTATTTATAAAGACATATTCAACAAGATTAATATTATTGATCATACTGAATTTACATACATATGTAAAGAATTACTAAAAAAAGACTAAGCAAACTAAAACTTTAATTCATTCATATTATTGGGGGGACCGGAAAGTAATGTCATTTCGACGCATTAAATATTAGTCTTAAAAACCAATGAATTTTTTTAGATCCATTCCGACTCATTTTCGATCCGGCATTGAAAGGTTGTTGCTAACGAGGGTGAACGAATCATTGATATGAAATAAAATCTTGATAGCAAAGATCAAATGCACCGAAACGACATTACTTTCCGATCCCTCTCATTCAAATGTAAATTAGTGAATGACCCCTAATAATTTTTATTACACTTTGTTACTTGGTTCAGTATTTGTTTAATGAAACGATTAAAAAAAATGAAATAAATTTGAAATGCAAATACAATGACTATTGAAACTAACATTTTTGTCAGAAGTAAATTATTATATATATGGTCCCTACACTCATAATATTTAACAAATCTGATATAATTGAATTTTTTTAGTTCAACTGTTTTTAAATCAAATCATTAAGTAATGAATTAAAAGTTTTCGGAATGACAAATCAGAAAATTGATTAAAACTTTTGCTATTAATGAAAATTAATTTTTAGCAACGTTCAGTAGGGCCCTGTGATCAGCAAAAATTTGAGAGATTTTTCGGTTTGATCCCAAAAATGAGAATTTCTTGCAAAATGTAGCAGAATTACACATGACAGTGCAAGAATCCTTCCTTTCTCGTCGAAACCAGCTCGGTATACACACATACAAAGCTCTGCAAGTATTTTATCAAACATGCAAAATGATTGACACTTTTATACACTGAAGTCCAACGGTATGCCGAAATTGATTGAATGAATTGCGAAAACTTTGAATATAAAAATTTGAAAACCTTGGTTTTTTGTATGATTCGCGAAGAAAATAGACATGCTTAAGAAAAAGTTAAGCACTTTCTGAAAACGGTATGAAGCCTGCAGTTCGATATATGAATAAAAAATTTTTTAAAATATAGCTCATCATTAAATTACACCAAGCCTTTCAATTCTAAGACAATTTTTTTGATGAAAACCCATAGTCTTTTGCTCAGTATAAAGAAAAATATTTTTCTGGGCTTAAAAATAAATGAAATATTTTAAAGGAATACTGACCTTGATTTTCTGAACTCTGTGTATACAAGTAAGTTAAGCAACAAATTTTTTGTCCCGAAAGTCCATCCTAAGAAAAATAAAACAGTACAGTTGAGGAAAAAAGATCAAATTTCATAACAATATCTAAAAAAAATATAATCATTATCTCATCATTTATTCAATATAATTATTTGAGAAATGAAAATAGTGACAATATTGAAAATAGTGAAAATGATAATAATTCCTTTCAAATAACACCTGAACAATTTTCGAGGAACAATCTTGCATTTATGATTTTTTATAAATAAAAGAAGAGAAATTATTAGTTTACAAACTGAAGTAGTGACGGCTTTCTTTTATTTTTCCATATTACTCTTGCATGGTGATGTAGAATATAATAAAACAGTTACAACAATTTTTTTTTTAAATTTCTATAACCTGATACGCATTAGCATCAAAAATATCTGCATGCTTCATAATAAGTTTATCAAAGGACATGCAGTAAAATTGGTTACATTTTAGGACATATTGGGTCAGCAATTAAGTTCTTATATTTTTCTAAAAATTTGAAGTGTGTGAGCATTTAATTTTCATTTCCTTTTGAGTTTCCTTATAAATTTTCGCATGAAAGTTGGTTGAATTATTTTTCATTGAACTGAACTAAAACTAAACTAAGCTCAGTGGCATGACAGCCCATAGAGGGCCAAGGCCAACTGTGTCCATCTCAGTTTTCTTGACCTTGGGATCTGGGGTGCAGGAGCAGATGCTCTGGTCAGGTTGTCAGCCAAATGCAGAACCCCGAAAGTTTAGTTTCCAAGCATGCTTGGTATTAATTTATCGACCCACTGAAGGGATGAAAGGCTGAGTCAACCTTGCCCAGTTCGAGCATTGAACCCATGATATGTGGCATGAAAGAGCGAAGCGCTACCACTCAACCACCGGGCATACGTTGAACTGAACTGGACAGCAAAAGAATAAGGTAACAATGAAAATTCTGGGGATATAAATGTTTTAGTGCAAAGTTTTATACACGTTGACCAATTTTTTTCAAAATGGTCTAAAAATAAATTTGAATAAAGAATTATTATTATTTTTGCATCAAATTATTTATTAAAATTAATAATTTTTGCATCGAATTGCATCCTAAATATTTATGATTGTTTATTTCCACCAAAAAATAATTCTTATTGTCAATTAATAATTGAGTATTTGAAAAATGAAAAGTGGACCTATTATTTTGATATAAACTGAAAATATAACATGTTCTCAACTGAAAACATCAATTTTCACATATATAAATATATTTTCTCAAAAATTGACATATATTTACCTTTAAGACAGATTCTTTGATCATGTGGCGCAAATCTTGTTGGTAATATATTATATCTTTCTTCTGAATAGCAACAAATGTAGCCATGCCTTCTTCAGTAAGAGAAAAGTCCCAAGATCTGTGACCACCACCACATTCAACAGTCATCACTGCACTCTCAAGATGGCTACTCCAGACAACAAAATTTTTCTATTTCAACAGAGAAATCATATTCAATATTTGGTAAAGGGGAAAAAAAGAATAAAAATATAACAAATAATTTTGAAAATGCATATTATTACTATTATATGTATATCATAAAAGATATGTGCTGTTTTACCATTTTCATGCATTCTCATTGGGCAGAAAAATCAGATGATATGATGAATAAGTATTAAATTAAGTATGATTAATAAGTATTATTAATCATACTTAAGTATGATTAACAAGAATTAAGTATTTTTTGCACTTTATCACTATAAAATAAATAAAAGTTACTTATTTATTTGTAAATTTTTTAGGGAATTTATCAGCAATTTATATTTACCATCTCTACTAAAGATTATTGTTTAATAATTATTGGGTAATTGACTTAAATTATCATTCAAAATTAAAAGCTAAAAATTAAAAAATATGTACTTTATTACAAAGTTACAATAATATCTTTTTATGCAACATTTTATGATTAAGATATTTAGTGATCATTTTACAAATATCAAATTGTGAAGAAGTTAAAATCAGTCTTAGTTTTAGAAGTTAAAATTAAATTTTATGTTATATGTTCAGTAAAGTAATGCAGTTAAAAGTTGTTAACACAAAATAACGATTTTAAACCGTGTAGCATTATTAAGAAATATCTTTTCGTACTATTGATGAACAATCTCTTTGGAAGAGAAAAACTTTTAGTAAGTGTTTATAGTAACCAAAAAAATGAAAAAAGTAAATAGGAATAAATTTAAAAAAAATAAATAACAGTTTCTATATAAAATTCCAATGTTAACCAAGCATAAAAATTAGGTTTAAATTTTTTCTTAAAATAACTTTTGTTAACACCATCAAAACATTTTGGGATCTTTAACTTGAATAGTTTTTATTTTGATGTAAAAATTTGTTCACCATCGAGAAACAAGGATGATTGTGAAGCAAGTAGAGGGGTAAAACAAAGCAAGCAGATGACAGAGACCTTTAAAACATAAAATAAGCAAAGAATTAAAGAAAATACAAAATTTTAATTTTTTGTATTAAATGGAAAAGTCTATTTGAATTTGTAGATTTATTTTATGGTCTATTAAACTTATAGTATTATAAAACGATTAAATAACATGTAAAGTACAAATTTCAATTGATAAATAAGACATGCAAATTTGAATGATTTAAATTTCTCAATTCTGACCACTTCTTCACGATAAAAATCAGGAAAAGTTTGATAAAACTAAGATTTTATTAAAAATCTTTGTTTTGTTTTTTAAACATTACTTATATTTAAAAATCACTTGCTGATTACTCACAAAATAATTAAAAAATAAGAGGATTCCAAAAATTTTGCCTTTTTTATTTTTATCATTGTGATATAGTTTATAGTGATATAGTTATTCAATTTCTTGCTTATATATAGTTTATAGTGATATAGTTTGTGATATTGTTATTCAATTTCTTGCTTACTCTTAAAATATGACCTTTTTTCATAAACATGGCTCAATAATTAAATTTTGTACTACTATCTGATCACTTCTCAAGATATAAAGTCACGAAAATTCTGATAAAACTATGATTTACTTCCTTTAACATTATACTCATATTATAATGTTAAACTACTCATATTATTTACGTTTATGCAGAGTAATAAGTTTGAGCTGAGTAAATGACTCTGGCCGAGGCTCGTCAGGGTTGCCATATCTGAAGAAGAAAAAAATCCCTGTGTTTTGCCTGCACATAATATACACAATATTTTAAGAGAAAACACATATTCATAGCACTCCTGTGAGGTACATTACAACAACGATGCTAAGTTTTAGTTTCTGAAAAAACTTAGAGAAATAAGAAACAGCTCAGCATAAAACAAATAATGATATAATAAATGAAATAATATAATATAGATGAACTATCATCTTTAAATATCCCTTAGTTTACCCTTTGAGAGGACTGAAATTTTTAAAAGACAAAAATAAGAAATTAAATTGCCTGTTTTTTCCCAGTTCGTAAAGAAAAATTCAAAATTACCTGTTCTCTTAGATTATTTTTAAATTCCTTGAATTTTTTCACATTTTCCCCGTTCTTCCTGTTGTAGGATGCGAACCTTTCCGATTCTGAGATATTTGCTATCAATTGATAAAAGAATCAGAGATGCTAAATTTAGGACTTATCTCTAAGAGATGAATGGGTATGCTCTAAAAGGGAAGATTTAGGCTCTCCCTATTAGAAAGTCTTGCAATCTGCCTGTTAGTGTCACTAACCGTAAAAAAATTTGGCATGTGTGCCTAAGAAAACTCGTGCTTACAACAGGTCGTCATCATCATGTCATCATTTATCAGATTTCCCAACTTGCCCTTTATGTAATGCTAACGACAGACATAGAGACCATTTGGTCCCTTATTCTGAACATAACATTGTAACAGAGAATATATCACTAAAATTCATTGTAACTTATATTTTTTAACTATTTGAGCTATCCAACATAGATCGATGGCAGTCATAATGCCAAGATCAGACAAAGGTTGGGAAAAAAAACTTTGTAATGCCCTTGATTTATTTAATGAGATGAAGTTGAAGAATTTTTAAAGAAAGAAAAATATAAATTGCTTTTCAACAGTGACTACTCCAGAATTATTTTTTTCCTTTTTGTGAAAAACTAGATTCTAGAATAAGCTTGAATCGATGTATACTATGTATACTTGTCTACTTTTCAGGATATAAAAAAATGGAAATTAGGAAGAAGAAAAGATCAGAAGAAAAACTCTATCTTAAGTCTTCCTGCTTTACGAAGAATAAGTAGACACAAGCACTAAACACTATTGAAAAAGTAAAATTTTTCACTTCATCATCAAATATAAATTCTTGTGAGGGGATTAGCCTAAAAAAGAGGTTGCTAATAAAAAGAAGTGCGGTAATGGTGCATAAGGTTAGAGTATTTGAAACAAAATTGATGGTATAAAAGGTAGGGGGAAAAAGACAGAAAGGTCACTTTTAACTTATTTTATTCATTGTGGATGAATGCTTGACTTACTATGAATGCAATAGCATAACAAATAACAAGCCCCACTACTTAGTTAGTACTTACTGTATGAAATCCAACGAGAAGTAAATGAGACTCATAAAAAATCATCTTTCCGATCCATTCCAAATCATGAGATACCTGAAAATATAAAAAAATTTAGATTAATTATGTATAGATAAAAAAATTTAAAATATACAAGTAATGAAGCATTGATAATTGACTATCAGAAAAAAGAGCTTTATTATATTTTATAGCAATAATTATGTTTTCTAAAGGTTTTTATTTACTTCAAAAATAAGTATAAAAACATTTAGAATGAATAAAGTAAAACTTTTCCAGCTAACTTGTTTGGAATACAGCCAGCACAGATATTAATTTAACTGGGCAGCAGACATTATTTTTATAGTTTATCTAATTTTAAGTTAGATTCTAATTTATTGGATAGAATAGTGGTAAGTATAATAAATAATCAAAATTTTAGGTAAAAAGAATCAAATTTTTTTTTTTAAGTGAAGCAATTATTAAACTATAACTATAAATTGTTTAGAATACAAAATTTCTTAAGATGCATATTACTACTAATAGTCAGCAATAAAAAAATTGAAGTTCACTTAAAATTTGAAATTTCTAGCACTCAGGATTTCTAGGAGCTAGCATGCTATTGAATGAAAGCTAGTGTAATATTTATGAAGTTAGAAAAAGACCATTCATACAGTGTTTTCATCATAGAAAAAAAATGGGTGAGAATTTCTCACCCTTTCTCAAACACAGGGTGAGATTTCAAAAAGTTAAGTGAGATTTCTAAAAAAACGCAAAAACTCTTGAAAAAAAAAATCATTTCTTTAATTATAATACATTTTTAACGTCTTCTACTTTTTAAAGTATTGAATATTTTTGATACATCATCATAGAATATTTTGCCTTTACAAGATATTTTTCCATCTTACATTAGTGCATAAAAAATTTGAACGTATTACATGAAGAAACCTTACCTACGGTAAACGCGTGGTTGCAGAGAAATGTATTTTGAAAGGGGTTCCGTGGTTGTGTTCTGTTGTTCGAAAAGGTTCTGAACAATACTGGTAAATAGGGAAGCTAGATAATGGGACAGATGTTGAAAATAATGAAAGATCCCGTAAGAAAAGTGAAACGGATTTTATTCTAAATGGCGTAATTCGAAGCTTTTTCCGAAATGCGAGAAATTCGCGAATATTGAAATTGATTTATAGAATGCGCGAATTTCTCGCGGTAATCATTTTTTAATGCGAGAAAAGAAAAAAGAAAAAAATATGCGAGATTCTCGCGTTCTCGCGCTGTAGTGAAAACACTGATTCATATTATAATGTAGATTCTAGATTAATCGGGATGGTCAGAAAATGCTTCGTTTTAAACAATCCATTTTATGCACATTTTGATGAAATAAGGATAGAAAATTTAATAACTTTTACATAATGTCTCACATAGTTTAATTACCAATTTCATATTAAAGTTTTAACTTCTTGTCCATTTTCTAGTTTTTTTAATTATTTCCAGCTTTTGGTTTGTACTAAGGACAACCCTTTTGAATTTCGACATGCTAATACTACTAACAGAATGTAAATCATGCGTAAAATTTTTAATTTGAACAACACTAATACTGGGACAACAGTTGAATCATATCTCGCCTCCCTCCAACTGTCAGCATTTCAGAACTGGAGCAAAACCGGCTAACTGTATTCAAGGTCGGCTGGTGGAGTTCAATACAATAGGAAGGATTAAGAATAATCCGGTCTTCCTGCACTTTGAAGCAACTGCAATTCACAATTTTTCTTTTTTTTGAGGGGGAGTTGTTCCAGATAATCCACAACCTGGATAATTCGATATTGGTTAATCAAGTCTAATGTACTAAAAAAAAATCACATGACAAACCTGCATACTATTTAAATATAGATTTTGCTATGATTTGTTAAGAAAAATATTTTTTTTAAAAATATTCCGATTTTTAAGGGTTTAAAAAATTCATTAAATTCTACGGAAAAACTGAGTGCAAGCTAGAATTTTCTAGCCACTGTGGCGATCAAGCGCCCAAGATTTGTAGCCATTAGTTATCATTATTCTTAGTCAAGATCAAGTGCCAAGACCTGGTAGAAATTAACATATATGGATAGTATAATAATATTTGTGAGAAATTTTTGTTTGTATAACAAAAGCTTTCAAAAGAAAACAAAAAAAAAGCTAATATTTTTCCTACTTTAAGAGTATGAAGTAGTTTAAAATCTTCGTCAATCCAAGAATATTGGTTCACTTTACCATCTCGACCAGAACTATAATAAAATAAGTTATGCTCTTGAATATCAGTAACTCCATTATCACCATGAATATTGTTGAATCTCATGAACGGTTCACCCTGCAAAACAAAAGCTTTAAAACAATGAATTTTATTGCTTACATACAGAAAACAAAAGTTCAGTCAAATATATTTATAGAAAAAATATCTTAAATTTGGCAGAACATTTTTAGTGCACAAAAATTCAAAGCAATGCAAAGACAATCTAAGGATAATTAATTTAATTATTTGATTCTTTGAATTTATTTTGAAGAAACAAGGAATTTATATCCACCATAATATATTAGAAATATAGATATTTTATATAATCTATCTAAAATCACGCCAATCCAATTTTTTTAAAAAGTAAAGTGGTAGCTAAGACTAATAAAGTATAATTTCAATTTTCTGCCCTGCAAGTGTTTCACAATGTTTTTGAAAAAAAAGTTATGAAATCAATACAAAAAGGTGAATTTTCACTTTGTTGGAACAAAATGGGCCAATACGAGCTAAATGAATAAAAAAAAAATTATCAAACCTAAAATTAAGCTTGGAATGAAAAAAAAAACGGTGTTTAATGTGAGCTGATGGGCATATTCTTAGTAACTTATAAGAGGGATATTTGAATTGTATTAAAGACTGGAACTAACTTGATTCCTTAGGGCCATGGGGACTCAGGAGAGGTGCTCGCCTCCCAATGGGGTGAACCAGGTTTGAATCCCAGCGATGGATGGTGATACAAATTGCACACCTAACTCGCACTGGCCACAGTGCTGACGTAAAATATCCACAGTAGTAGATGGATCATGGGTTAGAGTCTGCTTGCCATCAAACTAATCATGTTAGGTTTTTGTAGTTTTCCTTTTCATGCAAAGCAAATGCAGGTTAGTTCTATCAAAACTCCCTCACCCCGAAGACAAATATTTTCAAAATCTGTGATCCAAGAGTTGCCTTGTCTTCTGGATAAGGTACAAAGCTATGGAGTTGAACATTGGTAGTCGTAAACCCAGAATCGGGTCAGCTATTCAACGACGGTTATAAAATAAAATAAAATAGCTTGATTACTTGGTCTTTATCATGAAAAACGATTCTTGATTAATAGAATGCAACAGTCATAACAGTGAATCATTGAAAGGTTTAAAAAAATTAATTTATCAAGCTTTTACAAATTAATTTGCATTTCAAGCTATGTTGTACCGAACTCCTGACAATACTGGAAATAAAAAACTTAATATATTACATACTCCGAGTAACCCAGTTAAACGCTGTTACGAATTAAGTCAGAAGCAAAGCAAAATAAGTACAGTAGAGAACCGATTATCTGGAACGATCGGGACCATCGCGATTCCGGATAACTGATTTTTCCGGTTTTTTGAATCGCTACAAAATGCAGTTTTCTTTAATGTTTATAAAACGAAACTAAAAAATTCTTTTGAAATAGTTTTAGAAATAATAAAAAATGATAAATAATAATACACTTAAGTTTAAATAAGGAAAGAAATTATGTACAGGCTTATATATGTTATTAATGTTATTATTAACATTAATAACATATATAAGCTATTTGTGCTTATGTGAGATTTGTCTACAAACGGCTTTTGATCAGTCCTCTATATCAGCTCTTTCGTCAACTCGATACGCCGTACGCTCTATATAACAAAATGGGCTTAAAATCTAGCAGGAAAAAATAATTTTTTTAATGGAAGAAAATTAATTTCCGGTTCCGAATTTCATTCCGGTTATCTGGTTTTCCGATTTCCGGATAAGAGGTTCTGCACTGTATTAAAGAAAAACTTGGATACCTTCAGAGTCATAATATTCATATTTATTTTTTAATAAAAAGGTGAATCTCAAATAAATGACATACAAAATGCGCTTAAACCAAGTTACCAAAAAAAATATAAAAAATAACTAATAAACATAAAATCTGATTTTTGCAAAATAAAATTAAAGGCAATTATTGAAAAAAATCTTTTTTTTAAAAAATAGAAGATCAAAGCAATTTAAAGATTGCATGGATTTCACTTTTTGAGTGTTCTGTTAGAGAATTTAATTTCTTAAAAACAAAAAAAGGCATTAACAAACCATCTCATTATTTTCATCTAATTCAACAGAATAACTATATGCAGACACACTGCCACCTCTATCGCCAACAACCAAGAATGTATCTGAGCTGATATGCAATGCTGTTGTTGACCACCAATGACCTTTACATTTTGGAAGAAAAAATTTTTGCAAACACTGAACTTCAAATTCCTCCTCATAGGATACTCTCCATAGAGTCTGTAAATACATGTAAATAAAATATAATTGCTCTAACTGTTACATTTAATTGCTGTAAAAATTATAAATAAATAATCTTGCCATTATATTCATGTGTTATCAGATATTTCATAAAAAAAATAAACAGGGTGCGTAGTCAAATTATTCAACAAAAAATAAGCACCTCTGAAGCACTTTTCAAGCACTCAAAAAATATTTTTAAGCACTTTAAAAAAATATCATAGTTATGCAGGGTTGGAAAGTTTTTGACAATTGACGGTTTTTGTTTGAACCATCATGTCAAAAAAACAAAACCAAAAAAAACCATTTGGCACTGTTTTTTACAATTGTCACAAATCATGAAATTTTGAATCATGTAAAGCAAATGGCGTTTTCATATGCTACGGACTGACAATACGCGTAAATAGATTGAGGTTGAATTAATTTAGAAAATGTTGAATAGAACAATGTGAACTGTGTTTCTTTTTCTTTTTGCATAATTCGAAGCAAAAATCAACATAGTATAGGAAAAATCTCATTTTGAAACATGGAAAATTAAGCACTTTTTAAAAACACCCAATGAAAAAAGCACCTTTAAGGGCTTTTAAAAAACGAAAATTGAAAATAAGCACCTTTAAGCATTTTTTAAAAACGCTATGCACCCTGATAAACTATATTAAGTTAACATTTTATTAGTATTAATAATAGTATTACTAATAAACAACAAATACCAAATGTCCTTCTGTTCCACATGAAAGAAGAGCATCACCTGTTTTGCTGCACCAATGCAAAGAGCATATCATACTATCATGTGCTTGTAATTTCTTGTACCTTTTATCATTTAGCTCTAAAAAATTTTGGAAAAAAATATACATAACTGAAGATACCATAAAATATGAAAGTAATATTAGTACTGGAAAAAAATTATTACCTTGCCTGTGTATTAGAATTAGTTCACCATCGAATGTACCTAAGGCTATATAGGAACTACCACTTGATATCGACATAATACAATAATTAGTAATAGAATAATCAAGAAAAACATCGTCCCACATTTTTGTTTTCAGATTGTACTTAGATAATTTTCTGCAAAATATTTTCATAGATTTTAAGGGAAGATTAAAACAAATTTGTATGTCAAAATATTAAAATATAAATAATATGTAACTGCTGCTTTAAAATTTTTTTTAAAAATGCACTTCATAGATAAAACATCAGAAAATTGTGTCATAATATTTGTGGTTAGGGAAAATAGTAAGAATGGGGTATAAGAAAATGTTAGGAAAATGTAGAATTACACTTGCAAAAAAATCAGTAGGAGAAATAAGCACTCATTAACTATGTTACACATTGTCAGAAATAGAAAAGGAAATGACATCACATAAAAACAAATTTTCTCTATATCTCACACATGCTGACAAAATGTTTCTTCAACATAATATGCATTAATTAATCTAAATATAACGTTAAAAAAATTGTATACAGGTGATGAAAAAAAAAACATAATAGAAAGAAGCCAATTATGAGCAAAATTTTAAGAATATGCATAATACTCATATCCATCTCAATGACTCATTCATTATAAATATTAACGACTCATTTCATAAATATTAAGACATTTCTGGCAGTAGCATTTAAGCAATCTGTGATATCAAAAGTTGCTATTATTTTTTCATAGTTTAGATAATGCTTTCAAAAAACATAATTTTGTTTTATTATTGATAATTAGTTTAAAAATAAATTTATTCCATTTTTCAACCACTTAAAATTTACAGACATCTTTGTTGTAATTTGTTATTCTGAATTTAGTAAATCTGGATAAATTTTATTATATTAATTTTGAACTAAATTCAATGTTCATAAATTTTTTTCTGTTTAGTTATTTAGATACTTCACATATGGATTTATTTCTTAGTTACAATTATTCATATTAATTATCTTATTAATATTAATTTCATATATTTCAAATTTTTAAATAACATGCATTTACTGTGTTCAATTTTTATCTTCCTTAAAATTGTAAATTCTATTTTTGCAATACATAGTTTTGGAAGCCTTTATTTTTAGAATAACACACAACATCTGTTTGCACGGGTTACAGACAGCTGGTGTGTACAAATTTCTTAGTTACAATTATTCATATTAATTATCTTATTAATATTAATTTCAGATATTTCAAATTTTTTAATAACATACATTTATTGTGCTCAATTTTTATCTTCCTTAAAATTGTAAATTCTATTTTTGCTATACATAGTTTTGGAAACCTTATTTTTAGAATAATACACACCACCTGTTTGCACGGGCTGCAGACAAATAATGCTTTATGAAGATGGAGCTGCAGATTGACTTATTTCTGCCCCTCCGGGCATATCAGATCCTTTTTATTTCATTATGGGCTTAATTGAAAATGCACATACATAAAGAGGTGAAATTTCACTAAGAAAGAATGAAAAAGAAAATCAAAAAATACTCACTCAGTCCCCATATAAATTAAAATAGATTCATCATCCCCTTCTGTGTACAATGAGCATAATCTAGGAAAAATGCACTGAAAAAAAAATTCTATAAAAATACAAACAATAGTCAGACATACAATAAATTGAAATCTAGTAAATATAAAATCACAGAAGATTATGTTAAGCATATGGAGATACAGTGAAACCTCCAGCAAAGATCACCCCTGCGTAACGATCTCCTCTATTTACGACTACTTTAGGTAAGCACGAATTTTTTCATAGACTTTGTGTGGAAGAAAACCTCAAGTCTATGAAAAAATGTCTTTGAAATGTAAGTCTATGACTATCAAAACCTCTTGCAGCAGCCGGGCAATCCTTTGCATCAAATGCTGAAAAGGTTTGTTAAGAAAACACGAAAAAAAAATCAAAACAAAAAATTTTAACAAAACAAATAAGTAGATTGAAATGCATTCAAGATATTTGTGTGAGGCTCTTATTTAGAGACCTCTTTTTGGCAATCTCTGAAAGATTCATCTACAAATTCATGTTGCAATCAGACTAAACTAAAGAAAATGCTATAAATGATTTAATTTTAGAGATGAAAGTTAAATTTTAAAAAAAAATGATTTCACAAAGAAAATTATTTAACAAAAAGAAATTATTTTAGAAAAAACTAAGCATCTCAAACAAACACGCTTTAAAGTTAACTAATTTATATGAAATACAATTAAATGTGAACAAAAACATAATTCTTTACTTATTTACTTATTATAACAGTTCTCTCTCCATGATAATTAGTAAATTTGTTTTCACACATAATTATATCAGTAGGGATCATTTTTATTGACCCTAAAGTTTATTCATCAATCCGGTTTTTACAATGTCAACACAAGTGGCATTTCTGCCCCAAGAAAGTGATAGTGGCTAACCCTGTGGCAGAATTTTTCCTGACTTTCTGCGACAAACCTAACTAGAACCAATATCTTTCTGCAAGATATTTTTATCGTTATAAATGTATGTGTAATGAATTTATAATAATAGATGAAATTCGTGTTTATAAAATAAATCTACATGCATAAAATAAAACTGTGAAGATTTTTTTTTCTTAATTTCATAATATATAAGTTTACATTTCTTAATAAGTTTAAATTGTTTAAGAATAAATTTGCATAATCTTCGATAATAACGAAAAATTATAAATGTATAGATCTGCAGACAAAAATGCTTACTAGAGCATAAATAAAGACTACCCAGAACCTGTAATAAGACAGAACTTATAGAAATAGCTAAGAATGGACAAAAAGATTAAATTTATAAAACAAGTTACTTTTTACTGCTTCTAAAATTTCTTGATTTGTTGGAAATGCTGTCTCATCCTTACTATCGATATCGCTACTAGTAAGAATATTTGATTCGAATCTAGAACGTTTTTTTTTTTCAATATTAGTAGCGTGGGAAGCTTCTTTTCCTGTCGCCTTCCAGAAAAAAATCTCTGATATCGCTAGATGTTGTCCACTTCCATCTTATTTCTTCTTTGGAATGCCGCCTTGAAAAATCAGTTTTCAAATTTGTTTTAATTATTGTGGCTTCACAATTGCAACAAATAACCTTTTCGCTAGACATGATTTTTTAAAAAAAAGAATCTTTTTACGCATGAAATTTTCCACATAAGTGCAAAAAATATAAAATCCTCTGTTTTCATAAGAAAACACAAAGCAAATTACTGCGCCAGCGATAGAGGCCGAAGTTGGCAAATTTTCAAAAATAGCTTAGTAAAGGGAAAAAAATTCTCCCCTTTTTATCCAGTAACTGTTTGTGTTGGAGATTAACGGAGAATTGCGCGCGCTTTCTCCTTCCGGGGTACGCTAGAAAAAAAATATATTTTAAACAATTCTGTAAGAAAAAAATTTTGCAGAACCATTATTGCTTCTGCAGAAATTTTTTGTTTCTGTAGAAAATGTTTGTTTTTTTTTTTGTTGGTAAAACAGCTTCTGTTTCTGCAGAATCTTTTTTGAGAACTTTTGTTCGTGGCAAACCAAAAATTTTTATTTCCCAAATAAAAAAAATCTTTCTGCAAGAACTCAGTCGCTTTCTGCGACAATGTCGCTGTGTCGCCATGTTTCTGCCACGGGGGTGGCTAAAATGAAAATAGTTTGCGAAAAATCATGTATCCTCGATGGCATTTTGAAGCCAATGAAGGTAACCTCTAAGAATGACTAACCAATATATTGTGGAGCAGAGAGTGGTTGCTCTCGAGAAGTTTCACTGTATCAATAAAAAACTGAAGCATTCAGTAATTTGAAAGATATTTCCATGTTTTTTTTTCTCAATTACGAAAATATTTAAATATTTCCTAAATGCTATTGATTATTCTCTTATTAATTATTAATTAAGTAAAAAAATTTTAAAAAAGAAAAGAAAAAGAAATTTGAAAACACAGACCTTAAAAAAACAATTTTCCAATCCTTATATAAAACAAAATTTTATTTTGAAGAGAAAAAAAACAAAAATTCATAAAAATAAAAGCTTGGAAATATAAATTTATTATATGTTTTATGATTGCTATTGCTTGCTTATCAGGCAAGGAGAGTAATTTAATTAAAATCACATTTCAATACACTTTTTCTAGTAAAATAAAGTTGAAATAGTATTTTTATACCTCAAGTTAAATCTATAAGTTACATATTTTCAGAAAAATTTTGAAATAACTTATCAAAGCATTTAATTGTATTAATTTGCTTGAAATTAGGTCTAAAAAATGCAATGTATATTTAATGTAGAAATACAATAATATATTTATATATTAATCGTGGACGGTTGGAATGCATTTGAATAGATCAGAAAATATTAACTGGCTGTCAATTATTCTATTTATAAATATACATAAGATAAGATTACTTTGAATAAATTACATCTAATGATTATGTAAACATTAATTAATTATTAACAATTCCTTTAATATAAGTTACACCTTTTTACTAACGAAATACTGTTTGCAATGTAATCATAAAATAAACAATGCACAAATAATAACATATGAATTGTACCAACATTGTAAATAATATTATTATCATCTGTTTGTTAAAATTCATATTTAATATTAATATAAGTTACACCTTTTTACTAACAAAATACTGTTTGCAATTTAATCATAAAATAAACAATGCACAAATAATAACATATGAATTGTACCAACATTGTAAATAATATTATTATCATCTGTTTGTTAAAATTCATATTTAATATATTCATATTAAAATTGATATTCATAAAAGATAAATAAGATAATAAATTTGTATAAATAAATAGTAGTACTCTCTTATATACCAACTGGAATATCACAGTTAAATTTTATATTTTATTTTACAAGATTTTATTCAATAAATAAGATTCAAAAATTTTAATAATTATAGATAGTCAACAAAATACTACATTTTGTTGAACCATACTATCAAAAATTTTATTGCAAGTAGGTTCTAAAATCAATCATGGCTTTGTGCTGACTTTTAAATTAAAGGGCCAAGTGAAAAAGCTGCGCATTTTTAAACTTTTGATTAAGAATTTACCTCTCTGTTTTTACTGAATCAGAATATATCTGGTTTGAAAATGTTAAACAATCAAAATAATGAATAGAAACTATTATTATTAAACTTTGAAATAATAATGAAGCAAAGTAACCTATATTAAAATTAAATGTTAGAGTAATAAATTTATATTATTAAAACCATTTTGAAGTACTGAATTTGATTGCATTGACAGTTAAAAAAAATTGTAAAACAAATTGGCAGAAAAATCATGTCAAATTAATAAATATCATAAAATTAAAACTAAGAAAAGCATAAATAATTTAGCAATAAAAGTAAGCTAATTGTACTTTGGTAAATATTAAATACACATCAAAAAACTTTATTTTACTTCAATATTACTCTAACTTTGAATTAATTCCTTAAAAATAGAAGATAATAAATTTAAGTAACTATGAAAAAAATAAATTAAACAAATCAACTTAACCCAGTAAAAGATGTGTCACAAAAAGCTGCTGACATGAAAGATATCACATATCCTAACACTTAAGATACTAATCCATAGTGTAATTCAGTTTAAAAATTGATTTCTATTTATATCCTTAAGTGAATAAAACTTCAGTTGTAAAGAATTAATTTCAAATATAAGTTAAAACCATATTAAAATTAGTATTCATGAAATTATTAATAAATCTCACAGTTGTAGCATATCAAATTTATACTAGCTCTCTTTCTCTCTCACTCTCTTGCCATAATGCACTTTAAAAAATTTAATTAAAAATATAATTATATATTTAAGAATAAGCATGAAAAATGTAATTTTTTCAGGAATGTGAATTCTCACATACCCCATTTTTAATAAAATAAACCTTTTTAATAAAATAAACCTTATCTAAAATGCAAATTTAAAGAAAACCTGGTATGGAAGGCAAAACACAGAAAGAAATTTAGCTTCTGAATGCAGCAAAGAATTTCATTCTCGCAAGTTAAAAACATTTTTTTTTTTTTTTTGGGTTTAATACACCCCACATGTTAATAAATTCTGCAAGCTAATGAAGAAATGCTTTTCCATAGGTTTTTATGTTGAAAATCAAAACAAACAAAAAAATCATAAAAATACCTTATTTTTTTTTAGGCCCCTGTCAGGTGGAAGATGACTAACAGCCTTGTCAGCATTTGGATTATTTAAGAGAGATTGGAATATGTTACTTTCCTGAAATAGAAAAGGATAAATTTGAAATATTAAAATGAAAAACATTAGAAAAAAAAGTTTATCGTATTCAGGTACTTTATCATATCATAATTATGAAAAAATTAAAAAAAATTTAAAATTTTGAATGCTTATAAATAGTATTATAATGAAATTTTAAAGCTAAAATACAGAAAGAAAATAGACTTAGGCGAAGGCATTTAACTCAATTTATGGACATTTTAAAGAACCTGATATCATCAAAAGTATAAAAATTTAAAATATGAGCTGCTCATATTGCTAGAATGGAAGGAGAAAAAAAACCAGGAAAAAAATTTTTTGTGCCAAAGCCTTCACAAGTCGGAAAAGTGGAAGGCCAAACAATGATGGCTCAATTCTATGAAATCAGAATAGGTTTTGGAGTGAATGGGGTAAAAAAGTGACACTCCAGGTCAAAATAGAGGTTGTCCTGAAGGAATCTTTAACAAAAAGCCTTGACGCACCCTGGCTGTGATACCAAATATAATGATGAAAAGGATTTGGAAAGGATTAGGCAAAAGAATTTGGCTCAAAGAAAATTATTTTTGTGTATTATATTTGAAATATGGATTCAAAAATCTGATAAAATATTAAAACAGTCAAAGAACTTTAACATTCGAGAAATTTTAAACATTCAGTAAAATTCTTCCATTAAAATAATTAAAAATTAAATTTAAATTATGTAAATACTTTGTAAAATTTTAAGAGAGAAACTCCTAATTTCCTCCCATTTGAAATAGTTAGAAAATTCTTTATCTTAATTCTCAATTATCATGAAGTATTTTTCCAACTGAGTCTAGCAAAATGATTAAGAAATGGCATCAATTGACTTATTATTTTAATCTCCTTAGAATAAAAATATTCTTTTCATTAAAAGGCTAATAAAATTATTTAAGAAATGACAAATTAAATTGTAAACAATTGAAAACAATTACAAAATATTTTTACACATAATTTTATACATTTTATATCCGGCTAGGTTTTACACAAGGCCATTTTACATAAATGTCAAAAGTAATAAAATCTCTAAAATATTATATTAGTGGATATAAAACTGTTCAAAAGTTTAATTTTTACGCTTGTTATTAGATTTTAAAAATACATAAATTTAATTTTTATCCATAGAAGCTGCAGTACAAACCTGTTGTTAATATCTTTTGAAACTTATTAAAAAAAAATTCCTCTTTATAAAAAAAAAAAAAAAACTAGAAAGTATGATGGATATGTATAAGCTTAAATAGATATGCATATGCCTAAATCGTCTGTTAACGATGAGATATAGGCATTATTAAAATTTTATTGACTAATAAAAGTATATGATGAGTGTTTTTAATTCCAGCATTTTTAAATAATATCCCTTTTTTATTTATAGCCTAAATAACAACAACTGACATTAATAACTTATTTCAGTTCAACTAAAAATTTATAATGAAAACTCACTTCAATGCTCTTGAAAATGAGATGTTACACAAGAATTAGAAAGAACAATACTGAGAAAATTAAGAAATTGTTATAGTTCCAAAATTATATAAGAAAAAATGAATTCCAACCTAACCTGTCTAAAAATATTAAATGAAATACTGTAAAAACTATTTCATAATTGACGGTTACAGCAGTACAGTTTTGAACAAAGTTTCAAAAATACTTACTTGTGATAACTGTGAAATCAGATTTGATTGAAGGGCTTGAGATACATCCCAAATATATACACCACCATCACTTCCACCAGTAAACTATTAATAAAAAAAACAAATTTTATTAAAAATTATAAAAATATACATCTAGTAAAAATATTATTTCTATGTTTAATAGTTAAATATTTTTATTATTTTATTTTTATTATTTCATAACTTTTTAAAACTTGGTATTAAATTGAAAATACTAATAAAAGGCTGAGAATATAATTTCAAAATGTTATGTAAATAGCAAAAGCACAGCAAACAATATTAAAATCAACTATTTAAAATAGATTTTTAACTAAGTGACACATAAGGGTCTTCATGAATTCACAGTAATCATTATGACATGACTAGATGCACACCAGTAAGCTCTGAACTACCTCAATGGGGGCTAACTTTTGCCAACTGTAGTACCTTTTGAGCTGTAGTATCTTTGTATTACAATCTCTTGAAATGGATGAAAACATTAAAAATAATACAAATTGTGTGCATAGGGTCATTTGTTTTACAAATGCACAAAATGCTTGGCAGAATATATATGATAATAGTGCAATGAACAATGCTATAATTTAATGAACAATGATATAACTATAATTTAATTATTATATGACATGTTTAACGAAGAAAAATCCGGATTGCACAACAAAATTCAGAAGGGGAGGTAATCACATATAACAGATAGGTTGAGATGATTTAGAGTTCACAAATGATAAAGACCTCAAAGTGATAATCTTGCTTAAATGCTTGGCAACAAAAGAACTTAATATTGGAATTTAAAAAAATGGTCCTACATTACAGTAAGTTTCTGAACAGCTATGACAACTATATTAAAAAAAACTATAATGTACTATGACCTTAAAATTTTTAGAAATTATTTAAAAGTATAAAACTGTACACTTAGAAATTATTGCGATTGAAAATTTATAAACTTTTATTGATAAATTATAAAATACAATACAAAAAAAAAAAAGAATTCCCTTTTTAAATTATTATTTTTATTTTTAAAATGTTTATTATTTTTATTATGACTGATTATTTATTTATTTTCCTTATTTAAGCAATGATGATAAATGAGGTATTGAGATTTTAATTGTCAATAACTTGAAACTTCTACCACTCAATTCAAATGACAATTTCTTTTTTTATACTCTAATTACATGCTAAGCACAAAAGAATGCTGGGAAAATATGACACAATAAACAATTGAAAAGTTCATTTATAATATTTGCACAACAAATTTAAGATAATTGAAGTCTACAAGTGTCTATCTTTAAAATTCTGAATTACAAATTTCCCTAAAAATCCCAGTTTAAAATACGTAAGTCAAAAAAGAAAATAATTAAAATAATGAATTAAAAAATTAAGTAACATTATATAGTCAAAAAAAAATTTGCAAATTGTTTTCTCATATCCATATCAATCCGAAAAATTTTAAAAATACAAATAACTTGCGTGAATATAAAATTATCCCAGGTTCTATGTAAAGCTTAAAACTTCATTTTTCTTCAACTTACTTCATTGTTTTCTATGCTATACATACTTTTTGATGACCATTAAAAATGAAAATAGTATAGCTAGAATAAAAAGCTGGTGAAAATAACATTAATTTTTCACTCCAAATACATGTTAGACAGATGTGCAAAAAGAACATAACTAGAAAAGTATTTTCATTACTAAGTTAAAACACATAACATATAAATACAAAATGCAAATTGAGAGTAAGAAATCTTACAGCAAATATGTTTTCTTGATTTAGATTATTATCTTGAACAGTGGTTTCAATGCACCAAATGCTTCCATTCTATTAAAATATATAAATATACATATACATGTAATTTATTTAAAATAATAATTAAAATATCAAAAATGAAACTGGAAAAGAAATGCCAATTTTTTAAATAAAATATTAGTGGTGAATGCAATTTTTAAACTAGCTGTTTAAAAATGTTTGTTTGTAATGTGATGTTATCAACTTTTCCCAAACAATAAAAAGTTCACAGTTTTTGGACAGATAGTTGCTGTAACAAATATTAGAATTAGCAGCATATTTTGAATTTAGCAGCATAACTTTAAGCAGCCTATACTTATTTAGAAATATATCCCATGTTTTGCCAATTTCAATCATTTTTTTTCCTTCATTTTCTTTGGTTCATTCAGAATTAAACAAACAGATTTTGTATAACTATATCTTTTTATTCGTAATATGTTGATTCTCAATAAGAATTGGTGGCTGATTGCATGGGATCAAAAAGGGTTAGATTTCTTCCAGAAATTGATTCGAATATATTTTCAGGTAAACTATTTACATTTTAAGTTCAGAATCAATAGTGCCTTAGTGTTACACTTCCTGAATTTTTTTTAATGCAATCATCGTCCATTGAACATAAATAAGCAAATGATTTTTATAATACAATTTTTTTTAAAAAAACATAAATCATTTATCATTGCATAAGATGCCCAATGTTATATAATATATTATTGATTGGTGCTAACTATTAATTTTTAAAAAAAGCTTATAAGAAAAATTATTATTAAAAAAAACCTACACTAAGCAAATCCAAATTTTGTAAATGTAAAGAGCTTTACTATAAGTGGAAGCTAAAACAATAAAATAATGAAATGCACATTAAACCAAGAGAGCTGGGGAAAAAAACTTTAGCAAAAGATTTCAATGAACCTTGTGTCCTTTGAACTTCTTAAGTAATGTTCCTTCCAAACTCCAAACACAGATGAAAGAGTCCTAAAAATAGGAGTGAGAAAAAAAATTTCAGCATAAAAAGTGAAACACAGATTAAGTGAGCTTTATTCATATTCTTTGACATAACTTTCTAAGTAATATAATTTTAACATGGTAAAAACCCATTATAATGGCAATTCACAATAACAGATTTGTAGTTATAGCAAGTTTGTCATTGATAGCAAATACATGCTTCCATGTTAAAATAGCAATAAAAAAGACTAAAATGAAACAGGAATAAAGATCCCTCGTTTCCTTTCGTTTTGAACAACTACACTAAACTTCAAAATTCCAGAGCCTTTACTCTCCTTAAACGTCTTCCATGACCACAATGAACTATAACAGGAATGCTTTACTTTTTTTAACACTAAACTTCAACTCAAACAAGTTAGTAACACGAAGTTGTTAAAGCCTTACAAGTTTTTGCTATAAGCAACAACAAAAATTAAATAAAGTGTAATAGCAATTGTCATCATTAATGCCACTGAATGCTATTTTTAATAGTACATCAAGAAGAGATATAAGGAAAAATTGCAGATACATGATCTACTAAGGCATAAAGTAATAGAAACATTGCGTTTACGAAAAAAAATATTTCGATTAAATAAAATTGTACATAAGTTTTTTTTATTTTAATGCGAAATATTTTTTTATTCTAATAATTTGAGCAAGATTCTTGCATTTTGTTGGAAAAAACATGATTTATTTCTTTTTTTTGCAAATCATTATTACATAAAAAAAAAAACTAAAAATTTTGAAATCCATAGCAGTAACTACCTAAAAAAAAGATCTACAGCGAAATTACTCATATTAAAAAATAATTAAAAATTGTGAAATCCATAACAGTAACTACCGGGGAAAAAAAGATGCACTTTAAAATTACACGAATCAGATCAGACTTTTCAAAAAGGGGTTGCTAAATTAGTGTTTTGTTTCGGGATTCGGTTGTTGTAATAATACAGTATTAAAAATATTGGATTTTAAAAACTAAATGGAAATCAATAACAATAACTGCCAAAAAAATTCAATAAAATCATTGAGTTAAAAATTAAATATTCAAATGCGTGATTGAAATTTTCCATATTGTCAGATATATATCAGGATGTTTAAAAATTATGTGAATTTCAATAACTACCAGAAATATAATCAAAACACAACATGGATTTACGATACAATCGGCATAAAATAAGTACGCCAAAAAGTGATTATTTAAATGCACAATTCAAATTTTATGTGAAGAAATAATATGAACTGAGACATAACCGGAATTTAAAAAACCCTATGGAAATCAGTAGAGCTAGCAATAATTGCTGAAAAAATTTTGAAATTGTCGCATTAAAAAAGCATATTATGAAATATGTAATGATGAGATTCACACGTAATAAAAAAAATTTTAAAAAAACATTGAGAATTTTTTTTAATGTGCAAATTCGTAGCAATGACTGTCGTACAACACCATATGGATTAACCATATCGGTGCAAATTGGGCATGTTAAAGAGTGATTTCTCGATTCCAAGATTTGAACTTTGCACGACGTAATAATATCAGCATTTATTAAAAACAATCAAGAGCCTTGTGGCAGAATTTTTTCAGTCTTTCTGCGATAAACTTCCCTAGCACTAATATTTGCTTTAAGATACCTTTAATTATAACAGTTACTAATTTAAAGTAACAGAAACGTTGTGTTTACAGAAGAAAGTATAGAAAAAAAATTTATAAACATTTTAATTGTAAAAGTAATATTTTTTAAATTCTAATATTATGGGCGATATTCTCGCATTTTGTAGGTGGAAAAATGCACTAAATTATTTCCTCTGTCGAATTTTGTAAATCATTACACAAATTAAAATTCGAAAATAATTTAAGAAATAATGAATTAAAATTTGTATATAAATTTACAAATCGCAAAATCTGTGCAGTCACGCCCAAAATATAGATCACGTATCTAGGGAGTAGGACTTTTTAAAAGAGAGATACTAAGATAAGTGTATGTAAAATATGGTGCTCTTTAAAGAAAAAAAAATTAAAGAAAGAACATAATTTATAGAAAAACTCGTGATTTCTGAATATTTTATTTTATATTAATTTAAAATTCTAGCTAAAGACAGTCATTACCGATTTCTTTAAAAATCTCAAATGAGAAGAAAAAAATCATGATCATTTCTTTCCTCTTTGATAAGCAAGAAAGACATCCATGAAAAAAAATTCTACTGGGAAAAAAACATTCTTTTTTAAAATTATGCAAAAAGGAAAACCAAAATTTGTCCCTTCCCAAATGAAAAATCTTTCTGCAAAAACGCTGTAATGTTCTGCAACAATGTCGCCCCAATTCTGCCACGGGGATTAATACTATTTGAAATTTAACTTGTTTCACCATTTTGCTAAAATATGAATCGAAATCAGAAGGAAAAACATGTGTATCACAATCTTTAAGCTGTGCGATTTTATTTCTCCTCTACTCTGATTGAACATAAATTGGCAACCAGACACAGAAGCTGGTGTACTGAATAAGAATTCATGTTTTACTACACTCCATTCAAAACAAATGAATTGAAAAACAGGTGCAGTTACAATTCAAGTGATTTCCAGTGATTTTTCTGTTCCTTGGCTATCACTATGCTCAAAGGGGAATAGCAGAAACGACAGATGATTTGAAAAAAAAAATAGGAAAAAGTAGGAAATAGGAGGAAAAAAAAGGGAGTGGTTTGAAAATAATAGGAAATATAGGAGGTCTGAGATCCCTGATAACATAATCTCATTCTCTATATGACACTAAGTGAGTAAATCCTAGACATGGCATTAAAAGAATTAAAAAGTAGAAAAAAAAACTCGAAAGAAATACTAAGATAGTAAAATAAATTTTATCTAACATGAGCATATTTTCGAATAAAAGGTCTGTTTTGCCTCTAGTTGAATTTTATCTAACATGAGCATATTTTTGAATAAAAGGTCTGTTTTGCCTCTAGTTGAAATATTTAAGAAAAAAAAATTTTGAATTAAATAATGAATACAGAACCACTAATGATTTTAACTGAAAATAAATAATTTAGAGTATTTAAAACAAAATGCTTTTTAGAGTGAATATAATATGAGCATATTTTTGAATAAAAGGTCTGTTTTGACTCTAGTTGAAATACTTAAGGGAAAAAAATGTTGAATTAAATAATAAATACAGAACCACTAACGATTTTAACTGAAAATAAGTCATTTAGAGTATTTAAAACAAAATGGTTTTTAGAGTGAGCTATAAAAAAGAACTAGAGGAATTAGCCAATAATTTACAAATGCTCTTGCAACAATGAAAAACAATAATAAAAAACACTTCAGTTATATATATATTTTAATTATCAAGCACAGAACAATTGCTTCATAACATAAATATTTTACTTACCTCTCCTATACTTAGAATACAAGAATTTAAAATTAAAGATCTCCATACTCTTGATTCATGAGCATAAAGAACATAAATTGATTCAATAGTAGAGTTTCTCCAGAATTCAAGAGAAGAGGCAAATTGATCTTTACTGTGAACTTTCCAAACTCTTAAACTACGATCATCAGATGTAGAGCAAATGATTTTATGTTGTTCATTGTAGGTAACAGAGAAAATAACGCCCTAAAAATACAATAAGTTTTAATTATTATCTGCAACTATAAGCCTTTTATAAATATTTTAAGCTTTCCTGATAACTAGCAGCATAATAAGACAAATTTTCTTTGTATTGAAAAGTTTGATTTTCTTTATAACAATTTTGCTAGTGAGAAAATATTGTTAATGTTACTTATAAATTATTACAAAATATATTACACAACATCACACAATTTCGCTAATTTATAAAAATAATAACAAAATTTTGAGTCTCAATTAGAAACCTTATTATAATATTAATTGATTAAAAAAAATGAGTTTAAGGAATGTTCCTGAAAGTTAATTGACTCAAGATTCTGACTCTTTTAATAATCAGACTAATTAAAAGAAAATTTTAAAAATTGCTATTGAAATAATATAATTTGATTTTTTTTTTTTTACATTTACTTTATATTAGAATACACTATAGGAGAATACACTCATTCACAATAAGACATATATCATAGATATAATTTATGCTCCATCTATAATAATTGTTAGAAAAATATACATAGGAGGAAAAGGCTAGGTTGCATAGACATAATGTAAACCAGTTTTCCAGTGGTAGATAAGACCCTTTCCTATGCAAAGAAAAAAGCAACTTTATGGAGCATTGTAGCAAATGTACCTCTTGAAACAGGTTAGCATCCACTTCTTCTCCTAACTACCATTTAGAAATCAGTAGGTAAGATTATTAAACATCTCAAGGTGGTTGACTGCTGAAGTTGGGTGTGAGGAGGAATGATTTCTGTTTTCATTTATGATTGGTTTCTGCTTTTGTTTTCATTATTTATTAATACTGCATTTATTGTAATATTTCTAAAGAATTAATTTCTATCAAAAATATTGGATATAACTGGTGGTCAAGACAGAACAGAAGAACTAAAATGATGGTATACTGGAAGCAATGTGACCAACTAACAACAGTTCAGATGGCATAGTTCCAGAATGACATTTTGACTCAAGCACGCATATGCTAAATGAGAATATTGCTCGCCCTGTAAGTTATTTATCTGTTATAGCATCTCGTACTGAGCATTTTCAGCATTACTTGTGTTTTCGAAGAGCTGGACTTTTCTTTTTACTTTCAATATTCTTTGGTCTGTGGGCTAGTAAAGATCATTCTTTAGAGGTTATAAGCCAAGTTATAATGGTTTCAGACAAGCAGACCATCTATGAAATAATAAAACACTTTTCTCACAAGATATAAAACAAAAATTTCTTGTGATTAACATATTTGTCAACCTTTACTAAGGTGAAAAGTATGACTCTTCTTGATTCTGAAACACAGCAGCAATTGAATAAAATTAAGAATCGACCAGTGTAAAAAAAGGCTAAATATTCACTTTTTTATAACATTAGTTTTTATTTAAAAAGTATTAACTTTTCATAAATACTGTAGCCACCGATTTTAATTAGTTTGATTGAGAAATGCAATAACCAATCTTAAATCAAAAGTACAAAATACCTGATGTCCAGATAATTGGTGAAATGGCTCATTTCTGCTAACATCATTCTGATTAGAAAAGGGAGACCATATAAGAATTTTCTGAAAAACAGTTCCAACAGCAAGAACTAGCGAATGATATTCACAAGAAATAATTGATGCTGAATATCTGATCATGTCATTAAAGAAAAAGAAATATCTGCATTTTAAAAAAACATTAATTGTAAAAATAAAAAGTAGTAGTACCTCAATAAAAATAAAACAATTGATTTAAGACTAGTCTCTTGTACAATACAAAATATAAATAAAAAAAATAATTATTAAAATAATTTTCAAGTGCAAAAAAAATTAATAATCTAATGAATCAATGCAATTCTAGTTTTCTGTTCGTGTTTCAAAACAGAAAAAAAATAACTTTTTCTGTTTCGGCTATTCAGTCAATTAAGTTTGCGTTTGTTACTTAAACCAAAATAAATACTTGTTTGTGGCAGAAAAAGATTTTTCTTACTTACTAAAATGCAGACTGCATAATCAATTCAACATAATTTACAGATTCTGGTGTATTTTTTATCACAGTTTAAACGCAATTTAATTGGATTTTTAATGTTAAGAAAAATTTGCTTGCTGTACGGAAAAAAAAAAGAAAAAAAACTTACATCAAAACAATCAAACTGAGTATTATTCAACAATTGCTTTTGAATCAAAATCAAACTGAGCTGTAATTCAACAATTAAATATATAAAGTACAAAATTAAGTCAATTTCACTGATTAAATTTAAAAATATAATATATCCTATCTGCATAATATAATTTAATATAATGAATTTGTATATAATTAGCTAACATTTGAAAGTCGTTAATTAAGATGTCTTAGGTGGTATTTTAGATATCTTTGGTATCGCATCAGAAAAATTACAACTAAAATTAAGAAATAATGATCAAAAGAACTGAGTGTCCTTTGATTTTCTTTTAAACACATACATATAATTTTAAAATTATATAAAACTGCATGTGAATGAGTAAGGTATAATGCAATTGTTACTTAACTTTTTATCAATTTTCAATGTATTTATCATTCGAATTACAAAAATAAATGAAAAAGGATACAATATACAGTTTTCTGCACAATGATATGATTGTAAGATTTCCCCTGATTCATTTAATAAAATTAAGCAATTATGAGCAGTCAAAGCAGCAACAGTGTATTCTATTTCCTCTTTTTTACATATCCATTGCACATCTAGGATCCAATCTTTTAAATTTATGGCATGGGAATGGGTTAGACTAAAAGAAATTTTAAAAAAAATAGAATTTAATAATAAATACTTTCAAAAGAAGGAAACATTTCAAATTTGCTTTTTTCGCTACTGTGTTTATCTTATAGCACAAACAGAATTATTTTTGGCAAGAAAATTTAAGATGAAAATAAATTGGATAAAATCAAAGTAAGCTTTGTAAAAGATTAATTTAAAATAATTTATGGTAAATATTTCCTTTAAGTAAAGATTCATAGCGCTTTAGCAATAAAATAAATATCTGAAATAGTTGATTTTTAAAGACAAGCATGCTGCCACCTTAAGCAAGAAGGCGGTATACCACAAATTTTTTTGGTTTACCATTTTATTATGTTCTAATACTTGCAGTCAGAAAAACAAAAGTATTATTTAACACTTACACTAAACTCCTTATACTTATTTAAACAATAAGTATCACTCAATCTGACAATAGACAAAGTACCAGTTTTGGTATATGTGAAAATAACAGTGGTTTGCAAAAGTAACAACACAAATAAAGCATCTTTTTCTCTTAAAAAACTTGAATTTAGTTTATTATTACTCTCAAACTCCATAAATCAAAAATTTAACTATGAGAAGAATGTAATTAGGAACCATATTTACCTAGGTAAAAACAGAAATGTAAAAATATTGATATGTAATTGGTTTTTAAATATTTAAAGAGTGTAATGTATAGCAATTACTAAATAATTATTTTTTTTATTGACACCTGTTTTTCATCTGAATAATAAATAAAAACTATATGATCAGGAGTTAGCAAGACAAACAGCCAAAGTTAATGCCAAGGCAGCAAAATATTGCTAAACAAAGAATTTTAATAGTAACTGTGAAAATTTTCACCTTAAAAATTAATAAACCTAAGACGATTTCTAATAAACTTACTTAAAATTGGTGAAAATCAGGTAAATGTTTAACACAAAGATTTCATTACGTAAACAGCTAAAACAAATCAATCGATAAATTTATCTAAAAATAACATAATAGATTCTATTGATTACAACAACTTGCTATTAAGATATGTGAAAAAATTATTGGGCATTGATATAGTGTTAAAGATAGAATTCTGTTGAAACATTCATCATTATTCCATCATTGTGAATGACTTTATATGGCAAAGTTTGATTTTTAACATTAATAATTTTTAATCAAATATTAACCAGAACATTTAGAAAATGATTGGCCTCAAGTGATTGGCCATACTTGGGATTCAATCTAGAATATTAAAATATAAAAAATTATTTTATTAAAAAAACAATTTTAAAAAAATTTTCAAATTTGTATTAAATTCTTTTTAAAAAATCAATGAAAATCTTGAGATACTTAGAAAAATTATTATTAAAAAATTATTCTAATTTTTATCTACAACAAGAGACTCTTTAAATTAGCATTTGATTGCGTTTTAATCACAATGATATCTATAATACCGTCAATCAGGGATGGAAAATTCCCTTTGAAAAGGGATGTTACAGAGGGGATCTACGGGAGAATTTAGATAATGTGAAGCAATAGAAAACATACTGGTCAACTTAAAAACCTAGCTTAAAAAATGAAGGAGGAAAAGTCCAGCATGTTTCCAAAGTTCAAAACATTTACCCAATATCAAGACTCACCAAAATATAAATAATGAAAACAAAGCAGATTTAAAAAAATAAATGCAATATTTCCAACAACAACAACAAAAAAAGATAGAAAAGAAAATAAAGTTTCAAAACAAAAGAAAGAAAGAAACCAGCTAAAGGGAACAATGTTGGTATTAATTTTCTTTCCAATTTTCTAAGGCAACATTGCATTTCTTTTTTCAAATCTGTTTTATTTTCATCATTCACACTTTTGTGGGTCTATATAATGGGCCCTGCTTTCAAAGCTAGCAAAATGCTTATCTTTACCATCTTAATTTTTGAAGCCAATGATTTGGATAGAAAAGAATTTGAAAAGTAAAGGTTTAAAAGTTTTAAATGTAGGAAAAATATTTAGTTGTAAAGAGACCAGACAATAGAAAACAAAGAAGCTTTGTTATTTTTATTTTGAAACCAGTGCCAAAGGGAAGGGGAATGTGTGAAACAGATTTCCTCTTTATCTTTAATAAAGATTTAATAAATTTGTGTTAACTATATTTTAAAAAAAATTTAGGATATTATAACTACATTTTAAATATCCTTCTTATATTTGCAAACTTCATAAGTTTTCTCTCATTTATCAGTTTTTTAATAAATAATAAGCACATTTATAACTTAACTCATTAAATGTTCAAATTCAATATCAACTTAATTCAATAAATTTTATATCTTGACTTATTTTTTATGTGAAAAAAATCTCAAGAAATTAAAATACATCAACCAAACCTTATTTCAGCGTCGAGAATGAAGGATAGGACTCTGATATGCTTTGCACCAAAAGCGAGGAATTTATGATTATCACCTAAAAAGTAATAAATCAAATTAATGTGAAAAAAACACATAAAAATTCATATGAAGTCATTAAAACAAAATAAAAACATACTTTAGGTTTTTTTTTCTTAAATCTCATAAAAAAAATTTAAAAAATTATATTATTAGTTTTTTAAATTTCTCAACAAGAAATATCAATAAAAAATTATTTCCAAATAATAACATGATAGGAAATAATAAAAATTCAATAACATATTATTTTAAACATAGAACAAAAAAAAATTCTTAAAACATGTTTTCTTAAACATTCATTTATACCTATAAATTGTATTAAAACTGACATAGTTATAATTGATGTAAAAAAAAAAAATTATTTTTATCCTTATTTTCTTTTAGAGTTTTGGATTTTGTGTTCTGAATAGAATGAAATAAAAAGATTTGATCTCAAATTTTTTTTACAATTTTCATATAATTTTTAATTTTGGTAAAGTCTTAATTTTCAGAAAAAATATTGAAGATTAATACCAAATATAGTGAATCAACCAGAAAATTAGTGACTATTCATTCCATAAAAAAATAAATTCATGACTATAAATACTATTCTATAAATACTATGACTATAAATATATTTCATGATTATAAATTCATGAAATATAAATTCATGACTATAAAATCTTTGTTTCCTTTGAAAAAGTAAAAAAAAAAAAAAATTACTATTAATTTTAAATCAAAATGCCAAAAAAAAAAATATCAGATATAAAATTAATTATAGGTAATTCAAAAAAAATTTTTTTTTTAAATATTAGTAGAAAAAAATTATCAGTATATTTACTAAAATACTGACTATTTAATAAATATAATAAAACCTAATACTAATAATATCTAATACTAATAAAAATAAATTATTAAACTAACACTTTCTTAATGTTGCAAAATATTATTTTTAAGTTTTACTTGAAAATAAAAAATGTTTGATACATGCTGCACCATTTATACAATTTAAGAGAAATGAATATTTAAAAATAATTTGTTTAAGTGGCAAAAAGAGTGCGTGAGCTTATGATGCATTTTTTAGCAGGGGAAAGAAACAGCACTACAAAAATTGGCCTGAAAATAAGAAAAATTGTCATCATTATTTTTCTATGAGATTAATTTAACACTGAGTTGTAAGAACATTTGCAATCGCTTGAATTTCATTTCTTAAGAAAACACATTTATCACAAAATCCTGAGTTTATAGTAATTATTTATATCTTTTTACTAGTAATTTGTGATATAAATATTTTCCTGTTTGAAACAAAACAATTTTGTAATATTCCCATGGAAGACATAAACAAATTATACTGAAAAAAGTTCTTTAAATTGCAAATCAAAATCAAACACTAAAAAAGAAGCTTTGTTTTTTTGTTTTTTTGAAAATCTAGAAATGAGAACTTTTTAGAATGATTTGATTGAATTTTGTAATTTTCAATTTTTGAATAATTTAAAAATAACATTACAGTACAGAACCCGTTATCCGGAAATCAGAAAACCGGAAAACTAAAAAACCGGAACGAAATTCGATAAATTTTCCCGCCATTTAAAAAAAAAAATTTTCCTCACAATATTTTTCTTTTAAAGATGTTCACCTTACCATCATTAAGGAAATAATCATCAGTGTATTACTTCATCGTTTATTCTTCTTTTTAAGATTATTTCCAAATTTTTTATTTATTTTAGTTGGGTTTAACAATAAAAAAATGGCTTTTTGTAGCGATTCAGAAAACCGGAAAAATCAGTTATCCGGAATAGTGATGGTCCCGATCGTTCCGGATAATCGGTTCCCTACTGTACTTTGAAATATATAATTAAAATACAATGTTGAAACACGATTTAAGTATCTTTATAAAAAAATTACAGTACCCTGCAAGACTATTGTTTTACTCTATGGTAACTAAAAACCTTGTTTTAATATTTCACTAATGCTAACATTGGAATTCAAAAATTTATGTAAGAAAAAATGTGCAAAGCAAACTAGCATGTTTGTTGGCAATCTCATGCTAGTGTAATATAAACTCTAGTGTAGCATCTTGCACTGGTGCAAAGTTGGTAGTTAAGGTGTTGATAATGGAGATTACTTTTCTTCAACAAATTAAAACATAATCTAAGGAAAACAAAAATTTAGCACCCAATTAATTAAAAATACTTAGAAAGAAAAATAATGACAAAAACAATTCTAAACATGAAAAATTTCTACAACAGATATCACACTAAATTTGCCTACGTTAAAAAAAGAACTTAAAACCATAGTAGATATAATTTTTAAATATCAAATGCTATAAATAATTTTTGCAATAAAATTATAAGATAAGAATATATGACTTTTGATTTTTTTTCAAAATTTTAAAATGACTATATATAAACTATGTCTTACTAATTCTAATGCCATGTATGGTGCAACTATCAAAAATAGCACTTTTCCATAACAATTCTCTCAATTTCCAATCATAAATTTGAATTTCATTGCTTTCAGCTAAAATGATAATAAAAAGATTATAAAGATGCATTAATCATATTCAAATATGAGAGTTAACTCTTACAAATATGTATATCAAATTTAACATTATTAACATACACGAACTTAACATATAGGACCAGGAAATCTGTTAATGTGTCTGCTTACTAGTAACTCAACAAATGCATTGACTTTTCCTGCAGTTTGTAAACATTCCAGAATTGTGTAAATGTTTTATTTCAAATAACATTTTCACAAATAACTTTTAAATGGCTGTGGTGATTTTTTTTTCTTTCTAGATTCTTATTTTCTTCTTTTGGGATTGCTTTGCAATATTTTAAATTTTCCAATATTAAATTATTTTCTTGCAATATTTGAAAAACATATTTTGTATCATTTAAAGCACTCTATTGCGAATCAGCATTGTTCAGACAAATAATCTTTTAATTTTTTTTAAATAAAAGCAGACAAAGACTTGTGGGTAAGGAAACTAGGGAGGAGTCTAGAAAGTAATAAATTGAGCCTATAATTTGATAAACTAATTCAAACCTTCCTAACAGGGTTGCCAAGGTTTAGGACAGAATGGATTAATCCATGGTTTAAACCCTGGTTTAAACCGTCCTGTCCAAAACCCTTTTACTCAAATTATGTCACAATTTTATCTGAACAATATTTAAGAGGTAAAATAAACATAGAACTAATAACATATTGATAATTAAATTTACTACAGAATATTTGTTTTTAAAAGTATAATGCTTTATTAATATTGTTTGACTCTTCAAATTAAACATTAAACAAAGGAAGATTAATCAGTAATCAAGTTCAATTGGTCCTCTCATTCAATAGTACATAACTGAAGTTGGACCTTGCCATACAGGTTAAGTTATTAGGGACTAAGTGCTTGGTTAGTCATAAACAGGTTTATTTACCTATAGTACTATTCAAGAATACTGTTATTTCATTCATGTTCAATTCTTTTAGCATAGTGGTGATACATCACCAGTGTCAATAACTGAAACTGATGTTATGCCCTTCAAAACTGTTAGGACATTTTTCAGTTATTTTGTATTTTCAATTTAAACTAATATATTTATATTTAAAAGCAATTTTTTTAAAAAATAGATGTCTTTTTTTATCATCCTGTGATGCAGAAATTATAAAATTTTTAAAAAAAAATATTGTGAAAAATAAAAGGTTAATTTTTAAACAAATTTAGTATTTTTTTAAAAAAAATTATTGTTTTTTAATATTGCATTATTTATCCTTATGCAAAAATATTATTTATCAGTATTAAAAGCATATTTATATTTAAAGGATTAGGTATTCACTTTTGTTGTTCAATGAATTATGGAGGTTTAAAAATTATAAACCTTTTCCTATTATATTATATTATTTTGATAAGTTAAAGCAAATTGTATAAAAAATATCAAATATTTATTGATACATGTAATTATTATGTGTACAATGGTTACACCTATAGAATTTTTACCTTTTACCAAAGTTCAAGGTTTTGGACAGTTTTACCCAGTTTAGGACAGTAAAACCCACGTGTCCTGCCCAAAACCAGTTAATGATGTCCAAAACGCGAAAACGCCAACCCTGCTTCCAAAGCATTTGAAATGCAATTTTATAAATATATATATATACATATATAAAAAACTATATTTAGCAACTTTTCTTTAATTTTGTGTTATAAGCATTTATAGTAATAAGCATTTAAAAGCTTGGAAACAGGTGCGGTGAACACTATATAAAGCTTTCTAACTCACTTTGGAACAAAAGAGCAAATTTATTTCTTTGTTTTATTTCAAAATAAAGGAGATGTAAATATTGAAACAGTATTAAACCTTTGATAACATAAAGTTTTTATTTTAATCAAATAAATCAAAAATATATGCACATATTTTACATAATCTATGTATGCATATAGTACTTAAAAGAATGGATAAACAGCAAAGTTGTTGAAGGTAGCAAAGACAATGTGGAACTACAAAATATAGAATTCATGAAGGCAGAAGTCAACATGAAGCCCTGAAATGTGAATAAGTGAAGACAGATTGGACTTAAAAGACTGAATGCCATATAATTATTTAATTCACTATCTGAGAGTAAAGAGGACAAACAAAGCAGCTAGTCCATGCACATTTTTATTCCCTCATATTTGCACTTAACTTATGTATTGCCATAGATTTAGCTAAAAGCTGCTGATTCCAGCAGAGTCAATAAGGTACCATGAATTCATGAAGATACCTTCATGTCATGCCCACATTAAATTACAAAGATAAAAGTTTAAATAGTTAGCTATTTTAGGTATACTTAATACAAAACATTTTTGATATAAAATGTAACTATAGCTCTTTACTTGCCTACAAACAAGAAGTTTTTAAAGAGTTTCAGAGCAGTAATATGGGTACAAAGCGAGATTCGTTGAAACCCATCAGACCAATCAGAAATGTTTGACTCCATGAATTCAGTTGTAGCAGATCAATTTAGCATAATGATTTCCAGGTCTAAAAATTAACGAAAAATAATCACTATAATGTATACAAAAAGTAAAAATACAAATAAAAGTAGTACCTACTATTTAGAATAAATTTAAAAAAAGAGTAGCACCATTTAGAGTTTAGTAAAAAGTAAAGTTGTAAATCAAAAATAATATAAATAGCAATTAGTAAATAAAAAAGTAAAGTAAATAAATGATTTTAACTCAAAATTGTTTTAATATCGCTATTCAAATTTAAAAGAACTAAAAGCAAGCTATATTTATATATATCAGGGTCATACATAAAGAAGTATGCAGTTTCAATGCAGTATAAATCAAAAATAATCATCATCATATCTGGCTAGACAGCCCAGGGTGGGTCAGTGCCTTCCTTTGAATTCGAATCCACTTCTCTCTACTTTTGACACTTGTTCGTCAGTTTTTCTCCTTTAGAGTAAGGAAATCAGTCTCAACTAAATCCAGCCATCTCAGCCTGGGTCTACCTCTTTTCCTGTTCGTTAGGGGTTTGTGTAATAGGATTTTCTTTAAATTTGAGTCATCATTCCTTCTGAAATTGTGAGCTGCCCAGTTCATTCGATTTATTTTTATGAATTTCACAATATCTGGCTCTCTGTAGATTTTATACAGTTCAGTATTATATCGTCTTCTCCAGGAATTATTTATTTTTATCCCACCAAGGATGACCCTCAAAACTTTTCTCTCAAAAATGGCAATTTTATTTTCACTAGCTTGAGTTAGGTTCCAGGTCTCAGAGCCATAGGTAAGTATTGGCCTAATTAATGTATTATAAAGTAAAAGTTTTGTATTTTTTGATAAAAGAGAGGATTTGAAAAAATGCTTTAAACCATAAAAAGCTTTATTTGAACAATTTAGACGACTCCGAATCTCATTGTCTACGTTATTGTCGGCAGTAACTATTGAACAAAGGTAAGTAAAATTCTGAACAGTCTGAAACCTGTGGGAACCAATCTCCAGATAGGATTCACTAGAATTTAATTTAGCAAGTACAGGCATGTATTTGGTCTTATCGGTATTAATGATTAGTCCCATATCCCTAGCAGCAAGCTCCAAAGAAAGGAAAGCTTCTTTTAATGCAGGAACAGTTCTTGCAATGATGTCTAAATCATCCGCATACGCCAATATTTGAATAGATTTTGAAAATATGTTGCCTCTGATATTGATTTCAGCATTTCTTATAACTTTCTCTAAAGCAATCTTGCCCACGTTGCTCTGAAAATTTGAGATTCCAAAAAAGATGTTCTCCAAAAAGACAATATTTTCTTGTTTACCCTGACATACAATATTGTTTCATGGGTGAAAATTAAGCGATTGGCAAAATCATTATTTTTAACCACCTTTGGGCAGAAATGGATTAGTGTTTTAATGTGTGTCATGAGACTAAAGGGTCACACATAGAACGCCTCTAATAAAACTTATCATGATTTCAAGCAATTCTGTTGCAAGAAACATACAGATCTTACATGTTAATATATAGTGCGTTAACACTGTATCAGGGCTCGAAAAAACTCAGAAATTTTACCCGTCCCCGAGGACGGCTCGTCCAGCAATGCACCCGTCCTCCGTTGAAGCTAACCCGTCGCTTTTAAATAAATAAAAAAATTATTTTCTCCTATTTATTACAAACATTTATATAAATTGCACAATGAATTAGTCGTTATTAGGATTACATTACACAGTAATAAAAGAAATACTAGGTTACTAATAGTAACCAGTATTTCTTTTATGAAATAATTTAAATGACAAGGGTTATCTAGAATGTCAAGTTATCCGAGGGTACTGCGTTTTTTAAATGAATCAAATATGACGTTTGCCAGTTCCACAATCAAGCCAATGATTTACAGAGGTTTCTGCACAGAAATCTGAATGGAGGTTTCCCATTTAAGTAGATGTTCATAATTGTTTTTAAAGCATCTTGTTCAAGACCAGTACGTATTGTGTTTTTTTGTAAGTTTATTGCTGCAAAGCCCCTCTCAACCGCTGCAGTACTCCCAGGCAGAGAAAACATCAATATATGCGCAGTATGTTGCTGTATTGTGGGTCATTTTGCTGCCTTGTAACTTACAAGACTCTCGTAACATAACAAAAATTGAAAATGTATCACGAACATTAACGGGAAAATGGCCGTCCACGGACGTCGGATTCGAGAAATTCGTTGTCCGCGGAGAATTTTTGACCGTCGAGGACGGGCTGTTTTACGAGCCCTGCACTGTATACCTCTTTATGATTCACCTTGAGTATATATAGATAACAATTTCTCCTTTTTTATTTAAAAATATATTGCTGTATGATATGAATAATACGACTTCTAACATAAGTAGAAACGAGAGAGGGGGGGTTAACACTTTAACTTTAGACGATGTTTGCTGTGGATATCAATTAAAGAATTTAATTTTGAATATATGCACTTTATGAAACATTGTTGAATTTTTAAGAATTAGTAAGATACGAAATCAAGTAAATTTAAAAATAAAAAGTAGTAAAAAATGAGTGTTATACCTAAATCTGTAAGAAATGCTAAAAGAGTGTCTAGGAAGATTGCATGCTTGTTTACTCTTCTTACTCGTTGCTAATCATGTTGATATCATTTCATCAATATTGATGTACACTTCATCAATATTGGTATCGTTCGTGTTCAAGGGATGAAAACCAAATGAAAACATTTTCAAAAAAAGAAAAAAATTATTTTATTTGTTCACAAATAAACTCTATTTGTTTAATTTTCGATTTACTGAAATTATCTATTAGCTTTCCTGAAAAGCTAGCTGCAACCGCAACTTTCAATTCTACTTGTTTGTTTATTTTGACTGGCTCGTTGGTTGATGAACTATTAGCAATCAAAGAGAATTTTATGCATTTTATTCTAGTTATATTACATTTAAATTTTCTTCGAATTTATTATTAGTGTTTTTACGGTTTGGCTATATTAAATAAGTTTCCAAAATGTCTCTTATGTCAGAAGAACGACGTAAAGAGATGGAAGAAGAGATGAATCGGTAATAAATGTTTATTCATTTGGAATATATTTCTAGATATCAGTTTAAATGTTTTAAGTTTTGCCCACATTAATATTTCGTATCAAATTCTTTAACTTATACTACTTACGATTGAGTATTGTTGTTGAAAACTTAGTAAATTATGCTTTATTCTCATGTTGTCTTTAAGTTACTACTGCTATTTTAACTAGTTTTTTTGGTCAGTTATTTTTTTTTCCCTTTAAGAATGATGTTATACGAAAAATTATAAGTTAATATTGAAATTATTTATTTTCAACCGATTCAAAATGGACTAACAACGAGCAATGCTCGTCAACAATTGACTAAAAGTTTGTATGATGATAGCGAGAACAGAAATTAAGATCTTTCAGTTCAGTTTCAAAAAAAAAAAAATTTGTTAATGTCTTTTTAAAGAGCAAAATATATTAAGAAATCGACTTTAAGGAGTAAATTCTTTGCTATGCCCATTTAAAACTATTATTGTATCATCTTAAAATTAATCTAAGTAACCTGACTACTAACAAAAAATTGTTAAAAACTTGAACCATTAAGTACTATTGGCCGAAACTAAATTGTCATTTAGTTTGAATGTGAAACAGTTCTTCTCTTGCTTGCATAATTACTTTGGTATTTTATGTTTCAAAAATATTCTGAAAAAATTTAATGTGTACATATTCATTTCAACTAATATAAAACTTTATATTTAGTATTATTATTTTAAAAGATTCTATAAACAGAATATCCTGCTTCAAAGGGTTCTATTTACATAAACTCAATTTCAGGAAGCTCTTTTTATTGCACATTCCATTCATCAAAGCCTTGGTTTTGTGCTGATTTCTATTTGTGTTGAAATATGTGAAAAAAAGCTTTTAAATTTCTAATTACTATGTATTACCACAAATTTCATTCGCTTTTTTTTTTTTTTTTTAATTCTTTAGATTTGAGCTTGAGATTGCTGGACCTGGCGAAACTAAAGCCTCTTCAACTGCTCCATCTTCAAAAAACAGCAAACCGTTGTCTCCCCCTCCGGCTCCTCCTTCAGTATCAGTTCTAATTCCTGATGGTATGTGAATCCTACTTTATGAACATTTTAGTTTCATAAACATCTATAATTTATTTTTTAATCATCTAGAACGATAGTCCTCAAACTGGTAGTACCAAGCGGCTCAAGGAACATTAAATTATTTCCATTTTATTTACTGTTGTGTGTTTCTTGCGGGTCTCTGCGACTTTCTATGGACGAGAGATGAAACTTAAGAGATTAACTGGGACCTGAGATAAAACTTAACCTAAGAGAAATTGAGATCTGTCACTTAAAGCTACACCCATAACTCCACAAGCCATACCATTATATCTATGTAATTGTATTTTGTTTTGAAGGCATGTTTAAATACAATTAAAATAAAATTATTAAATAAAACCCATCTAAAATATAAACAATCAATGTCTGCCCCCCCCCCCTCTAAAATTATCAAATATTTACCAAATAGTAGTAAATATTATCAAATATATTACTGCGGGGATAAAAATTTTAGAGAGCATTGATCTAGAATAATTTAAGTTTAAAAATACCAGCATGACATGTAACTATCTAAAAATTCAGTGCCATGGCAATTTTTTTTTTCATTTAAATATACGTATAATCTAAGAAATTACAGTAAAAGGCAAAAATTAATTTTTGAAAGTTATTTTGAACAATTTTTATCTAAAAAAGGTGATCTATTATAAATACAGTTAAGATTTAAAAATATAAAAACAATAGTTTTTAGTATTTATGATTTGTAAATTAAGTAATTTCTTAAGAAAAAATTAATATTTTGTCATAGACTCTTTCGAAACTTTTGGAAAGTCATCTGTTTTATAATTTCAGAACAACATGAAGGTGAGTTTTATTCTTCATAAAAATTTGGTTTTTCTTCATGAGTAACAAATTTAGCTTTTAAAATTTGTTTAAAAATTTTAAATCTACTTCTTTAAGTTTTTTATACTACTTTAAAGATCTTTTAAATATGCAATATAAAATATGATTTGGCTAGTAGATAATGCTAGATCATAGAACGAGTAGATAATGTTAGTAGTAGAACGAGTTAATCATTATTATGTATAATAAACACATTTATCATTATGATGTATAATAACAGATTTATTATTTTTTTCATGAGTAGCAAATTCAGCTCTTAAAAATTTTTTATGTATTTCTTCAATTATTTTATGTTAAATATTTTTGAAATATGCAATATAAAATATGATTTGGCAAGTTCATAATGTTAGTTCAAAAGCTATAGAATGTGTTTATTATTATTAAGTATAATAATGCTTAAAAGATGCTTGTTGAAACTTTGAAAAAAAAATTTTGAACAAATTAAGTTCTGAAAATTCAAAACTTAAAGTCTATGTTTGACAAAAAAATTTACTAGTATTTTAATTTTGCTACTAAGGAAAACTAAAATGAATTTAATTTCAAATTTCTCTGCTATAATATAGACAAAAAATATCTAGCACTGTATTTTTCTTAAATAATTGAATTGCATTCACAATCATCAACCCTTATCATTATATTTCTGAATTAAGGTCTTTCCCAAAATTGTAGTTACATTTATTCAATCTCCAAGTCTGAAAAATTAAGCAAAGCAAGTTGGTTAAAAGTTGAGTTTTTGCTAATAACTCTATATAAATTAACATGCATATTAATTTTGTTGCAGATAAAAAGCATGGTAAATTTTATTTCAATTCTTATTATTTAACTCTAAAAAATTATGAATGAAATTTTTCAAAATTAAAATTATTTTTAAAAATACATTTACAATTACATGAGAGAGATGTTTTTTTTTTTTTTTTTTAAATAACGGCAGGCACTTGAACTCTCGTTCTTCGCCTCGGAAGATGCCGGAAGTGTTGCTCATTTAGCGTTACCCAGTGGGCGCCTGTGAACCTAAGTCACGGAGGCGAGCAACATTACCCACGCCACACTGCCACAAACCCGTTCATAGGGTGGGCCACATTCACACATCACACACAACAGAGGACAGCACAGAGAGAAACATCCATGCCCAGAGCGGGATTCGAACCCGCAGCCATTGGCTTCGCCGTCAGGCACGCTAACCGCTCGGCCACCTGGCCGGCACATGAGAGAGATGTAAATTATGCCTAATACAGATAGGGAATGCATTTATTTGCTATACATATTCGTTAGCCATTATCAAATTGCAAATGTTTGTTCTACTTTAATTTTGTTGCAGATAAAGAGGAAGGTAAATTTTATTTTATATCCTTCTATTGATGTAGGTATATAATTAGATAATAATTTTAAAAAAGAATAATTTTTCAACACAGATGAAGAACTTTAAATTTCAATCGAAAGCACTATCAAAATCTGTCTAGTCTCAATTGAGGAAAGTGGACATCAAAATTTGTTTGTTTATTTGTTATTTGATTTTCTTCATGTGAAAAAAACATTTTCTGAAAAACCTTAAAAATAAACCAATTGCTTTTTACTTCTTTAATATTGCCCTTTTTGTTACTTGTAAAGTGTTTTTTCAGTTTATAATTTTTAGCCGTGTTTACTGCTGATTAATTAAACCAGTTGGCTACTGCCAACTATCCAAAATTGCAGCTATATATGTCAAAAGTAGTATGTTAACCAGATATCTCTTGCATCCTGACATATTGTTATTCCTCTGAATGGTTACTAAAAATTTTCATTTTAGTGAATAAAGAGTTAGAGAAAGAAAAAAAAATCAACTGAATCGTCAACTAAACTTGCAATTGTCAACTGAAAATTGTGAATTTAATAAAGCAACATTTGTCATTAGCAGAATAAAAAATTAGAATTTTTTTGTTCACAGATTTTCTCAGGCTTCAATATAATGCTATAAATTTTAACTACGAAGTAGGCTGAGTGTAAATAATCGATGTAATAATTATAAAACATTTAAAAAAATGCTATTGAAACCAACTAAAGATGGTTGAGAAGATCTAATAAATTTAAATCAAAATAATTTCTTACTTAGTTGGAGTTAAGTCTGGTCCAGCTCTATAATGTTTCATGTTTTTAGAAGCTTATTAATTTTAAGAGGTAAAGAAATGGCATTACTCTTTAAAAAATAATAATTTTATAACTTATTTATTTAAAATTCTACTACAGTCGAACTCGTTTATAACGAGCTCGGATTTAACGAGGGAAACGAGAATATTTGGTTGGATCAATGTTAAGTCTATGGAACAGAAGTCGCTTTTAACGAGCAAGACCCTGTTTTAGCGAGCAATATTTTTCTGTCTTGCAATCTTTTTTTCAAAATGATAAGAAATGCGCGCGAAATAAAAGAAAACCGCGAACTGAAACTTCAAAGTAAGCTAACAAACTATTATTTTAAATATGTAGATTAATGAAAAAAATAAATGTTTTGGTAAGAATCTTTTCCTTTATTTTTCTTTCCGTTTATTGCTTCTTTCCTTTAAGACTGTAGTGCAACTAGAAATTTTTTGCTGGTTGGGGGGGGGGGAATAGTTGTCATTAAATTAAGAAAATTATTTAATTATATTAATTAAAGTAAGTATTAATTAAATTTTATGTAAACTCAATAATTTGACCTCCACCCCCCCCCCCCCTCTTCTGGTTGCACGCCTGCCTTAAGGACCCGTTTATTATGAGAACTCGGATTTAACGAGTACATGTTACGGTCCCTTTGTGCTCGTTATAAACGAGTTCGACTGTACTATGTATTTATGTATTAAAAATATGGTTCTCTCCTATGCCCTGTTTAACAAACTGAATTACCTAAAAAAAAAATATTGTGATCTATTTAATTTCAGATGACAACCAAAGTAAGTAAATATCAAGAAAGATTTAATTTCAATTCCCAATGAATCCAATAGATTTGTTTTTGAATCAGTAATATTCAAATACATTTTAAATGTTTGTTTAAAAATTTTTATTCATTGTTAAATTCTAACAATTTTTTGTTGTTTGAATCATATATTTTCTTAAGAATTATTTTGGCTTTGTATTTCTTAAAATTGCTATATTTTTTAAACAAAAATTATTCACTTAATTTGTTATTGTTAAGGAAAATAATAATGTAAGTTATATACAATTTCTAGCAGAACTCTTTGAGTTTATGCTGAAGATTCAACAAATAAATTTGATGTTGTCGTAATAAGAATCATTATAGATTGATTCTCATATCTTACTGTGATATCCTAAAAATTTGCTAAAATGTTAAAAGTCATTATTTGTTTTTTTATTATCTATAATTAAGATATGTAATATTTATAATGTTTCAGCTTTAATTAAAGCTCCTCCGCCTCCACCGCCACCACTATCTCCTCCTTCTTCCACCACTCCTACTATGTTAAGACCACCGCCTCCACCTCCTTCTCTTCAAGGTCCACCTCCTGCAGCTCCGCAATCTCCTGCTTCTGTACGATTTATTCCTCACCAATTGCAAAGACAACCTCCAAAACCTCCTTTACGCCCAAATTACATGTCAATGAGTGGACCTCCAGGTCCCTTTCCACCCCCTGGTCCTTTTGGTCCACAACATCAAGCACCCCCTATGTCATCTATGCCACCAATGGGTCATATGTCTATGGGACATATGCCCCCTATGGGCCATGTTCCAACAGGACCTCCAATGCCACCCATGCACGGACCTATGCATCCAATGTCACATGGAGTTATGCCAATGCATATGCCTCATCAAATGGGTATGGGCCTTCCAATGCCCCCTGGATTCTGTCCTCCTTCAGCATTACCAATGAATATGACAGGAGATTCAAACGAGCAACAATATTTTAACCCGAATAATTCAGCTCAAGGTGACGATATTGATGTATCTGCTTCGGATGCGCCATCTTCAACTAGTGAATCTTCATCAGTTGTAGAAGCCTCTCCTGCTATTTATGCTGCCCCTTTTGTTAAAACTCTTTCAGAAAATGCATCTGCAACTGTCTCAAGTACAAATGGACAGATTACTACTACTACAGTTAGTACTTCAGCTAATGTTTCTAACTTTCAAAAAGTCAATAAATCATTTCCAACTAAAACCGAAGACTCTACTGTTGGGCCAAATGTGCCAACTTCTACATCAAATGAAGAAACTGTTGTTAGTAAAAAGAAAGAGAAGAAAAAGAAAATTGTTCGTATGGCTGGTGGTCAAGCATGGGAAGACAATTCGCTTCTTGACTGGGAGACAGGTAAAACTATATATTAATTTAATATACTGTTGAACTCTGTTATTTCAAAAATTATCAATAGTGAAAATTCATTTGTAATAACTAATACTCATATTACATAATAATTAAATCTTTAATTATTAATTATCTCCTCATAACTATTTTTGCATTAAATGAGTTCTACTTGTTTTTGAATATTTGACCATAATGGTTAATAACATAATAAAATAGTTATTTATTTTAACAATTGTTTATTATGTGTTTTTTTAACTAAGATAGTTTCAGAATTATTCTATTTATGGAAATTTTAATTAGTAAAAAAGATGTACTACTTGCTTTGCGTATATATTGAATAGTAATTTGAATTAGAATTGAGTAGTGTATGGGATTCTTCAAAGAATATGCTTGATTAAATCCCACAATACTGGTCTTATTTTATCTGGGTAGCTATTCTAAAATATTATTTGTCTAATTCAGTTTATTACTATACCTAATAAATAAGAATTTAGTCCTTATTTTCAAGAAAAATAATAAAAATCTTTACTTGGAGCAAAAATTAAAAATAAATAAATGAATTTAACAATAAGGCTAAGATAAATCCTACATTTTAAATTAAATGTTTATTAGTCAGTTACTTTTAAAACTATGTTATGCACCAATTGAAATGTAGTTTAAATGTATTTTCTTTCAACTTTTCATAGTATTTATGATTAAAGATTACTGAAAAAAATCTTTTATAAGAACTTCTTAAAGCTAAAAACATGTCCATCAAAATATTTAAAGACAAAGTGATTTTTCAATATTGAAGCAAAACAATATTATATTAATTCAAAATTTCATACATATTTATCTACCCTAAGTTTTGAAAGTAGGATTATTTATGTTTTTGTATTATTATTGATAAGTGAAATAAGAAATAACTATTGATATAAGAAAGGAAAAATTTTGATTATGTTTAAAAAGATTCACTTGAGTCTGGATTTTATTAAGTTAAAAAAAAAAAATTGGAGGGGGGGGGGGTTTGGAAATGGGTCAAAACCAGGGTTGGCAAGATTTTGCCGCAGGTTGAAAAAACCATGGTAAATACCGGTAAAAACCGTCCTGGCGAAAACCTATATTTTCCAAGATGAGAGGACAAAAACACATTTTTGATACAAAATTATTCCTAAAATTGAAATATATATACTATGAATATAAATAATTACAAAAAAGTTAACAAAATTGTTATTCCATAATTAAATCATAATGTAATAATATATCATTTTAGTAGTTTAAAACATTATTGATTGGAAAATTTGTGATTATTCTCTTTTTTCCAGACTTTTCCGACTTTCTCTTTTTACCCATGCTTCTGACTTACCTATCTTTTACTTTAACTTTATGGGAGTTCATTGCATAAAATATAGTATTTTAAACTATGCTCCTTCACTTAGCACACCTATTTTCCACACGGTAAAGATGCATTGGAGTAAATTTTCCAAAATTTATGAAATAGCTAAAGGGTTATAAAATATTTCATTCATAATTAAAGTTTTAAGTTATATTTTCCTTTAATTACAATTTATTTTACCATAACTTGTACTTAGGTCTACCAAAAGATGTCAGCTTTTAAAATATTCATGAAACCTTCAAAGAGTTGGATAATAATTTATTTTTGCTTGTATAAAAAATTATTATGTAATATACATTATTTATTTATAAACAAATAATTTTTTTTTTTTTTTTTTTTTTTTTTAATTTAACTTTTCAGATGATTTTAGAATTTTTTGTGGTGATCTTGGAAATGATGTAACTGATGAAGTTTTGATTAGAGCTTTTAGTAAGTATCCATCATTTGGTAAAGCCAAAGTCATTAGAGATAAAAGAACAAATAAAACTAAAGGATATGGATTTGTAAGCTTTAAAGATCCTCAAGATTTCATTAAAGCAATGAGAGAAATGAATGGTAAGATTCTTATTTTATTAATAAGTTTTCATTGCAGGTTCTCTGTTGTCTGTTAATTTTGCAACTAAATTGTGAAAAATAGTAAAAAGATCTGAAAATATATGTATTTTTTTTATCTATGTGCATATTAATTTATTGGTTTTGTGTATTTTTATTGAGAAGCTGCAATTTTGTTGAAACAGGATTTTTTTTGATTTTTTTTTATGTGTACCAGTTTTTGATGGTTTTATAATGGATGAAACTGTTATATTAAAGAGTTATGATTAGTCTAATAATTATCGTCAAAATCCTAAAGCATTGCTCTTATGCATTGTTGTAAACATTGTTTCATATACTTTAATTGACACATTGTATGTGTAGTTAAGATAGAGTATAAATCTTATTTTTCTTACCTTTAGCAAATATGGGCCTTTGCCCTCATTTCTTATGTAAAAAGGCATTATAAGCAATGAAGTTGTTATTTACTATCCACTCAAAAATTACATTGTGAAACTTTAAAGTTTTAAAAGTTGGTTACTAAAAGTTCTGATTCCTTTAATTTTTTTTTTTAATTTTTTTTTCATTAAAATTTATATTTTTAAATCTTTTTTTATCTACAATTCTATTTATCAATTAATCCTATGTTAGAATTTGTATTTTATTGTAGTTGTAATTTCAAATTTGTTTAAAATAAACTTGCAAATCATAACAAAATATTTCATCCTTGAGAGGATAAAACTCTCCTACAAAATAAATAAACTTGCAAATCATAACAAAACATTTCATCCTTGAGAGGATAAAACTCTCCTATAAAATAAATAAACTTGCAAATCATAACAAAACATTTCATCCTTGAGAAGATAAAACTCTCCTATAAAATAAAACTGTAAAAGAAAATACTAATATAAACTAAAGATTTTCTTTTGCTCAACAACTAGAGGGTGATTCAGCATAGCAGTTACAAACTTAGACGGTAGATAGGGCGCATCATAAGGAGTTGCATAGCGACTCAGGGCCCGAAACATTGTGTGCATCTGGGTGAGCTTTCCTGTTAAGGACTGACCTGTTCTTGCACATTTTAACAGTTAATTTGTTTTATTTTAATTTTATGTTAATTTCATGTTTACTAATAATTATTGTCGAAGCCACCAATTCAATTTATTTAATTTAAAATAATTTCCTTTAAGAAATGATAACAATCTTTCTTTTTTTTATCTTTTTTTCTATGATTAATAGAGGGCTTTTTTAAAAATTTAAATTTTAAGCAGTTATAGCTCCATTTTAGTCTCCAAATGTTTATATATTATACTTAGTGCCAATTTTAACAAAATTTATAAATTAATTTAATTTAACTCAAAGTATTGAATGCAGTTCATTAATTTATTATAACTGAATAGTTGAATAAAATACTAATTGGCAGATACTTTATTGACCATTTGAAAAGAAAAACATTTTTAGAAATTTTTAAATCTATACAGAAAGACTTCTTAAACTTTTTTGTTAAATGGTGAATTGGATGATGCATTTTGTAGTAACTGTTGTACGAAATTTGTGGTTTGTAATTTCTCAGTTTCAGAATTTGGTTTAAAGTTTTTATGTAATTTATCAGCTAATACTGAATAATAAGGTATAATTATGTTGAATGGAAACTGCGGCATAGGATATGACTTTTGTGTTTCAGAACTTTTATATGTTCTAGCAGCTGGATATAAAACTTCAAACTCTGTTTTAATGCTTGGTAATCTATCGAATTTTGGGTCTAGTGCCCCAAAATTTGCTGCACCAAATTTTCCGTTATTGCTTACAACAGGGAGACCTGGATCTGGATTTTTTGATAAAGCTGTAATGTCAATTCCCAATAGATTTTCTGGTGACTTGTTTCTTTGTAGTCTTGGATATGATGCAGATCTGTGAGCTAATTGTGTTAAATCTATGAAAAGCAATTTCCCCTTTTCATTAAAATTGACATTTTTGTAGAATTTAGAGTTTTGGGAAGTTGGTTCATTCGGCTCCATTTCTTGTTTATAACTGTAATGTCCAGCTTGTATTTCTGACACAGGTAATTTGAAAGCGAGTGATTTTTGTATAACCATGATTTGACAGATTAATATTAGTATCATGCTTTTGGTTCTTTTCACCATGTCTATAAAGAAGTAAATGATAAATATTAGTTCAAATGAAAGCAACATATTTTGAATTAAAACATAATTTGTTCTTATATCTAGTACTGAAACAAATCCTACTCTTTCTTGAAAATAGATTCAACACTTAACCGTTATATTGGTATTTTGAATCAAATTTGCTGCAACTTTAATCTGATGTCAAATTGACCTATGCTTCCTTGGAATCATGTGTCCATCAAGAAGTGGAATCATGTGACCATGAGTGAAATTTAAGTATAGAAGTTTGGTTCAAATATGGTGCTATATTAATGTTACAACAAATTTAAATGATATTATGTGAAATTGACCCAGGCGTCCTTTCAAATTGAACCATAGTACCATGAGTGAAATTTACGAAGTAAAGAATTGTGGTTCAAGTTGGTGCCATATTAAGGTTGCAGCAGATTTAAATGGTATGTCAAACTGACCCATGCTTTCAAGTTGAACCATAGTACTTCGAGTGGAATATATGAAGTACAAAAATATGGCTCAAATTTGTGCCATATTAAAATTAGAACAAATTTAAATGATAGTATGGTTTAATCTGTTCTAAAATTTCTAAGAGTGTACATAAATGAAAGCAGGTTCATCCTGTGCATAAGATACCTGGAGCTGCTTTATTTTTGCCACAAATAGTTTTTAACTTAGTTCTGATCCGATTGATAATAATATTGTGCTTTTGTTACTTTCCACCATGTCTCAAAGAAACTAATAATTAAAGAAATTAAAATAAAATATATTTAATTAAACCATTTTGAATCTACTAGCAAATTTATACCTTATTTCACTACTTAAGCAAAGCATGCAATATTGACGAAGATAATTGAAAGGAAACTGAAAATATAGCAATCCATAACTTTATATTCTCGTTTTTCAAATTATACAAGTATGTAAATCAAACTTTATAATATCATTACTTAGTTTTGTTATTTGTTTATACTCACTATTGATGTGGATAACTCAGATATGATTCACAGCTATGGCTGTTTATTTAGAATGTTGCTTCACTCCTGTACAAATTGAATCAATGAGTCCGAAAACAGGCAATTTTTGTAGTAATTCTGCTATAAGTAACTTTCAAATTCCTCTATTTTATTTCAATGCTTGTTAAAAAAAAATTTACCATTTGTAAATAATGGATTATTAGCTTTTATTGCTGCTTATTTTTCAAATCTTAACTATTATGCTTATATTGCTGCTTATGTATTATCTATCTGTTCAAGCAAAGTTGTATTTCTTTTCACCATGTAAGTGAAATGAAAATAGTTTCTTTCAAAAGTTTTAATAATGAATCTGATTTTTCTTGTCGAATTCAATCTATTTTTTTTTTTTTTCATTGGTAAATAATTTAAGATTTAAAATGCAATATTTTTACGCTTAGTAAGATTTAGTATTAGATTTAATTTAAATATTTTATTATTCATCATTATAGTAGAATATTATCATTATAAATTGAAAATAATTAAGAAAAAATATTATCTTTACTATAAGTAGAAAAAATTATAGGAACTAAAATAATCGTTAAAAATTGAGAACAACTTAAAATTAAAGCACTTATGTGTTAATCTGTCTAATTATTAGTATAATTTTAAAGAATTTAATTTTGTTAATTTTCATGAAATTTTGAAGTTTGAAATTTAAAAAAATTCGATCTTATGTTTGATACGAAAATGTTCTTGCACTTTTTAGTTGAAACGAGTACCTGGGTAATTTTATTGTGCTCTTAACTTGAGAATTTAGTTCAATCTATAATTATATTTTAGTTCAGTTCACAATTTTTGATTAAACTTATTTCATATTTTAATGGCATTATAAAATAAGTTCTTTTTTCCCTTTGAAAACCTTTAAATTGTCAACCTTTAATTGCAAGTCTTCAAGTAAAATTGAATTACATTAAACTTATGTTTTTATGAAAACTTTGCTGTAATTATAGGCAGTTCATTGCATACCAATGTATGCAAATAAACTTGCACTTTTTTTGTAGATAATGTAATAATATAAATACAGCTTAAATCAAACCATAGTGAATATGCTAAGTTTTATATTTCGTACCTTGAAAAATGGCTAAAAGCTAACAGTAGTAAATCTCCACTTAGCTTGGAAGCTAGCATCTTTTTTAAGGTGGTTTTATAATTAGGTTGTTTTCATAATTTGGTGCTATCAAAGCCAAATGAGCCCAAGTTGCTAATTAAAACACCAAGTAAAAGCATTAAACTAATGTTTTTATTTGCTGTCATTATAATTTCTCTCTTTGACGTGTTTGATACCATAATGCAAGAAATATTTTAATACATATACAGTAGAACCCGTTTAAGAAGTTTTTCAAAGGAGTGGAAAGAAACGACTTATTAAACGGGAAAACTTATTAAACGGTGAAACTTAAAAACACATTAATAAAAAACTAAAAAATTTGAAATTGTGTAACTTATATTAAATTCTCAGCCTAATGAAATAAATATTGAATTTTAATATTCATTTAGAAAAAAAATTGCTAATAAATAAAAACAAAGTAACCTACTTTATTTTTTGTTTCATACAATGTAATATACGTTGTTACAATAATTGACTAGATTTCTGTGAGAAAAAATCGTGTAAAGTGGTTTGTTTTTGTCTTTTCTCACCTACCTTTAAGTGAAAATTGTCCAACTGCTGTAAAAATTTAAACATTTCCGGGGGTACATTTTCAACAGTGTAAATAAATTTCCTAAAAGTATCCAGCCCTTTCCTGGCATCAGAAAAGCTAGGTGGTTTAGCAATATCTTCTTCAGTTTCACTGAATTCTTCTGTATCATTTGTAACATCACAAATATCCTCTAATGTCAGCATATCACAAGGTAAAATTTCGTCGTCAACGGATACATATTCTTCAAACGATGCTGTGAAATTAAGTTTATTTTTGAATGACTTCCAATCATTAACAAAATTTACGTTTGTTTCTTCGTCTTCATCTGATATTTCATATTCAGCTTCTAAGAGATATTCTTCAGTTGTATCTCCGTCAGAGAATCCAGCTTTCCGAAAACAGTTAGCAATGGCAGATGGTGTTATTAATTCCCATGCTGATACAATTAACTCAATCGCTTCTAACATATTGACTTTTTTTAGCTCTCCAGTATTTTCAAGTCCTTCCAGCATCCGTTTCACAAGTCGCATTTTATAATGCTGCTTAAATACCTTAATAACTCCCTGATCCATTGGTTGTAGAACAGAAGTAGAATTTGGTGGTAAGAACTGCAACTTGATGTTAGTGTACTTATTCTCCTTGGAATGAGCAGCGCAGTTGTCTACGAAGATTATGATGTTTCGTTTTTCTTTTCGCATCTTACTGTCTAATTTTTTCAAATACGTTTCAAAAATTTTAATTGTCATCCAGGATTTTTGATTACTGTCATAATCACAAGGCAGTGACTTAACATTTCGAAAGCATCTTGGTTTTTTCGATTTACCGATAACTAAAATCGGTAATTTTTCTATACCATTCATACTGGCCCCAACTAAAATTGTCAAACGTTCTTTACTGTTTTTTCGCCATGACAGGGTTCACCTTTAAAGGCAAAAGTTTTATCTGGTAAAAGATTGAAAAACAGTCCACATTCATCCATGTTAAAAATGTTCTTTGGTTGATACCCTGAAATAATTTCAGGTAATTTAGCTTTCCATTCTTCAGCTTCTTGTAAATCAACGCTGTTACAATCTCCTTTAATTGTTTTATAAACTAGACCAGCTCTTTTTTTCATCCGATCAATCCATCCATTGGAAGGCGTAAAATCAACATTCAATTTCTCCGCAATCTCTAATGCTTTTCCTCTAAGAAGAGTTCCGTTGACAGGTATGTTGGCGGATCTTGCTTGTTTAAACCATATCATCAGTTTCTCTTCAATATTTTCGTATTTTCCTTTCTTCACTTTTTTTACTTTCTGGGATGCACCGGAGCAAGAAGAGTTTAAGATGATGTCTTTCTTAGCAATAATGCCATTTAACGTGGTAACAGGAAGATCTAAATTTTTTGCTATTTGAACTCGTGTTAATTGAGGATAACTGTCAACAGCTTTTAAAATTTTTACTTTGTCATCAATAGATAGAGCTTTACGCTTAATGCCTTTACAGGACATTTTCCACAAAAATCAAACTTTTTACGATGATTTTTAAGATAACATAAGCGCCTACACTAAGAAAATTTTCAACGAAATGCTGCTAAATGTTTAGATGTATCTTTCTCTTCAGTTATTGAATGGGTGTGGACAGCAGTGAAGTTCGTGAGTCACCAGGCTATTCATTTAAGGTGGACACAATGACAAAGCTATTCCCTACATTCTTATCAGTTTCATAGTTCATCTAAAGGTTCACATTCCTTTGCTCACACCTGTTCCTGATAAGTCACCTTTTTTTGTAACAAAGGAGTGATGAAGGTCAGTGGTCAGTACCCATACATGTGTTTGTAAGGGCAAGTTAAAACTAAATAAGACATTTTAAATAAAATTTTAAAAAATTGAAATTAGGAGTGGAAACTTCTTAAACGGGAAAAAAACTTCTTATAAAAGTAAATTTAACATTATGGTAATTGGTTTTTTTTAAAAATAACTTCTTACGCGGGAAAACTTCTTAAAAGGGAACTTTTTAAGCGGGTTCCACTGTATATAGAATTTTAGTATTATCAAATGGAATTTTAATATTTTTTTAGAATTTAGTTTTTGAATTTTTGTTTCTTAAAATATTACCCAATCTGGTGAAATTATTTACAAGGTTTTCTTTTAAATCTACACGCTATTAACGATATTAAAGTAATACATGACATATCGTAGTCTGGAATGCGTAAAAATGATCAGAATTATGACAAAAGACGTGAATGACAATTTTCATCGTATTTGTCTAAAAGTGTAATAGCTGAAGAGAAAAACATTTTTTTTAAAAATGAGGGAACTGTATAAAAAAGCATGTAAAAGAAGTATGTGCGTTTAATTACTTTGAAAAATTACCTGACCTTTAAGCAACAAAAAGGAAAAGAAAAAAAACTGCTTTTTCGATTTCAAAATGACACCTAATTTCGAAAATTAACCAATACAAAGAAGTTAATTCCTGCCATATGTTTATTCTTTTTTCAATTATTATTTCCAAAAATAAAAATAATAACCTAAAATTTGAATTCTGTAAAGGAAATACTCTATTTTGTTTCATGCTTTCCAGAATATTCTATCAAAAGAAAAAAGAAGAAATAGGATTATAAGAAATAATCTTCATTAAGGAACAGGATAAATCTTTTCTTTTTTTTCTTACGGATGCGTTTATGGATCGATCAACTTTCTTTTCAACTTCGTAAGTTTAACATCGATTTAATATTATCAAAATTAGTAATTTTTTTAAAAATTAAAATTGATGAAATTGGATCGGATGTCCGAAAAATCGGTTGTTCTTGAAAGTCGATTTTAAAACTAATCCAAGTCCAAGATTTTAAAACTAATAATTTAAAAAAATTCAAGTTATTAGGCGCATGAAAATCTGTTGTGTTTATTTTTCTTTTTCTGTTTTGCTTACTCAAAAGAAATAATTTCAATCTATAAAATATTTCAATGCTTTTCTATTTCTTCATGTTGTTTTTTTTAAAAATTTCATTTTCTACTGAAATAAGTTTCTCATCTTTTTAATTAATTATATAATAATAATATAAAATATTTCTGTTTGTGTCTCTAATTTAGCGCAAATGCCACAGCGTAAAAATATAAGGAAATGCTACTATTTTAAATTGGTCTGAGCTGACTAGAGTAGAAAATATTTGCTGTTATTTTGTTGTGTAGTGTTGCTAAAATTCATGATTCAAGTTATCTAAATTAGATAGAAAATCTATCCAAACTTCGTAGTCGGAAGTGATAATATCCATTAAGAACTTCACTATAATTCTGTCACCATTAATTTAAAATTTAACATCTCGAAAATACATAAATACGAAGATAATGCTAAATTTAAATGTTCCCATTTACAGAACTTTTGTTTCAAACTACTAAATGGTATCGTTTTGTCCTATAGCTTTCATTTTAAAAGAATTGTATGTACATAGATTCTTCTATTGAATCTGATTTTATTACAAATTAATTAAATCGTAATATTTTCTTTTCTTTCTTTTTTTAAGAAAAAGAATAAATTGTGAGATAAATTAATCGAGCTAAAAACTAATTTTCAAAATCTATGTATGAATCATAAAATTTGAAAATATGTAAATCAAAGATGTATTTTTAAAAAATGTAAATTTAAAAAAAATTTAATAAAATCTAAGGAAAGCAAAAAAGTCTGCATCTTACCTGCTTTTTAGGAAAATACAACTTATATGAGTTTATTGAGTGAACTCTCATTTGAAAATGAAGATACAAACTCTCTCAAATGTGACTGACTGCCTTGCTTTTCTCTTTTTCTGTCTAAAAGGTTTTGATTGGCTGAAAAATATGCTGTGGGTGGTACCTACTGTTATTTTATTAATTTATGCTTAATTTTGTCATTTTCAGTCAACAAAATATTTTAATGCGTTTTGGATTTTTTTGCCAAGTTAGAAATTGTACACTTATTTCAAAACAATTGTATTTATTTTCCATATGAATTTCGAATTTGTAAAGTTACAAAAATTAAAAAGTGAAGAGTTGAGTGAATTTTAAAAAATCTATGATGTTTGTTTCATTTTTTAAAGCTTTTGAAAGTTTCATACAATTTTTATTAGACATTAAAAATTATTATTTATTTTTATTTTAATTAATTTTGTTTAAATTTGTTTAAAAGAATAATCAATAAGAATGAAATGAAGAGTTTGTGTTTTGTCTCTCTTATAACACCAGTACCTTTTGTGTTAGAGTTCTGTTATTTAAACAGCAGATGAAAGAGGCAATTTCACCCCCCGATCCTAAAAATCATTAAAAAATTTCAGTTAGATCGTTCCTGAAGCGTTTGAAAAATAGAATTTTTTCATTGATTTAGAACTCGCTATTCATATGAATTAAACCGCAGATTTTGTTATTTCAAATATTTTAATGGTAGCATCAGTGAAGTTTACAGATAGACTACGTAACCAAATTAGTATTCCTAAATTTATGTGAAGACGCATGTTTCTTTTGTTTATAATTACGCTTTAAAAAGGCGACTCTATAAAACTGAATAATTAAAATCAACGGTTTTTGAAATGAAAATAAATTTGTTATGTAATGAAAAGCAAAATTAATGAATAAATAATACTAATTTGTCTAAAAGAAACGTGACTGCAATGATTTAGTAATAAGTGCTACTTAAACGTGTATGGATGCTATTAAAAATATAATAAAACAAAAAAATGGCTGAAATAAATAAATAAATTAAAAGTTTTCCATTTTTAGTACTTAAAATGGTGAAAAAACGGCGAAATTGCCTGAATAAAATTTTTCAAAAAAAATTCAATACAAAACTCATGACCTCAGCATAAAGTAATCTAGTTTCAATTCTTCAAATTTCGCTTTTCCATTTGTCTTTCAAAACATAAATTAACATGTTTTAGAACTTAACAGATATGTGATGTCTACAATTTCTAATAATGTATAGTGAAATACGATTTTAGATTATTTTTTATCAAATCTATTCAAATTTTCTCCAAAAAACTTTGTTGGGAAATACTTTTCCAAAAAATACGTTGCCGAATACTCGACAAAATGGCCGAATACTACATATTCGTTGCCTTCCTGATATATATAATATTTCGGTTAATATGTACTAATTTTATAACTGTCGTTGAACAGCCGACCCAATTTAAGGTTTACGACTACTGATGTTCAACTCTGTAGCCTTGTAATTTTGAACCCAATCCAAGAAACAAGGAAACTCCTGGATCAAGTATTCGGAGAAATGTGCCTTCATGGAGGACTTTTTGATGGAACTAACCCTCATTTGCATTACATGGATAGGAAAACCACGAAAACTTCCCAAGATTAGCCTGATGGCATGGGAACTCTAACCCATGATCCGTCTACCTCTGAGGATATTTTACGTCAGCACTGTGGTCGGTACGAGCATGTGCGGAATTTGTATCGACCTGCCATCGCTGGGATTCGAACTCAGTTCACCTCATTAGAAAGCGAACACTCTATCCCCTGAGCCCTCAAGGCTCAATATGTACTGATTGAAAAAATAGCTATATACTAAAGAGGAAAATTATTGGAGAAATTGTTTTAATTAACTTAGCAGAATGAAAAATAATCATACTTTAATTAAAGCAAATGGTGCTTAGTTAGTTTCGGTATTGTAACAATTAATGCAGTTTTAACCCTTTCCAGAACAGCAATTTTCTATTAAAAATTTCAGTCAGGCTGGGCATTAGCAAGTGTGACCTTAGATCAGTGTTACCCAAAGTGTGGTACGCCTTCTTATGCGAAATATGTTGCAACAAACGAAAATTTCAAAAAATTTTATTTAAAAACAAAGCTAGCCAGGAAAATTTACGATTACGTAATTTTCTATTGGCTATTTTTTGCAAAGTTAACAGTTGATAATTAGTGGTGTCAACAGCCAGTTGTGATTTTTAACTTTTGTGCTATTTTTTTACAGTAAAAAATAATTTTTTTTTTATTAGTGGTACACAGCGTTATGAAAAATTTAGAAAGGGTACACTGAAGTTTGGGAAGCACTGCCCTAGAAGATAGACTTAGATTCTAAGTGAAGTGACAGAATTTCTAGTTTTTGTGTACTTGTTATCGATGCTTGTTAAAACTGTATCAGTACTGAACAGTTCTAATATAGATACTGTAGAGAAAGGTTTTATACGATCGCCCGAAAGGGATACGTGTTACGTACCATCGAAAATTACTTAATTGTGTCGAAAATTGATCTCACGCGACAGTGTTATTCCAAATAAATACAGTTAATCTTTTTTTCGATGGATGAAGTATTGTTGTTGTCGTCGGATATTAAGACAGGGGTGGTGCGATTGCTCTTGTTTTCCAGTGGCGCCATCTATGGCCTAGAATTCGACTTCTGCCAAATAAACCCACCAAGTCCGTATTAACGTCACACACGTTAATACGGATCCATTCATTTATCCACAAATCGTAATTCTGACCTGAACCAGAGAACAATCTGCAATTCAGTACCCCCAGAGGTATTGATTTGTTATGGGAAAATGGAGGACTTTGTGATTCGACAGATTTAACTTGCACCAGTCACCATTTACTACGCGATGAGTCTTCGGCTGGTTGGATTCGAACTCCCGTTCACATATACTTGAGTCCAGCACCCTGCCAACCAAGCTCTCCCGGCCTGGATGAAGTATTAAAAACGTGTTTTGCTTAATCTAATAACGCAAAGTCACTCTACGAAGGGCAAAATTTTATGTTAAAAAAATGGAATTATTTTTGCTTTATTAATTGTCTATGTTGGCGTATGTCTATGTTGGCGTTTGTGCGTGATATTTTAGTAATGTTCAGAGCTGATTTATGGATTATTTTCTTTTTGTTCATCCTGTACGAAGAACTAGTTATATCTAATTATTGTTTATAAAATTTAAGGATTATTTATTCTTATTTAGCTTACCGATCATGAAAATTTTTTATTTTAAGGTATACATTGATTAACAACCTCTTAAACTACTTAATTTTAAATGATAAAATCCAAAATTTGCTCAAAATAAATTTTTGTTTTTAGGATTTTTAAAATTATAAGTTACCTTTTTTTTTTTTTTTTTTTGAGATTTTCTTTGTGTTATGGGCTTTATTTGGAGCAGCGATGGCTCAGTGGTTTAAGGCACTGAGCTCATTGTAAAGAACTGGGGTTCGAACCTTATCGGGTGCTTGAAACCCACCCTGCTTCAGGTCGATGTGTTCCAGCTTGAATGGGAAGTAAAGTAAAGGCGCAATACAATCATGTCGTTGGTCACGATGCAATGCAGCCTTAAACCTAATTATAATGGATTATATGTGCGGGTGCAAAAAGTTTTTGATTCGCTCTTTCGTTCTTAGGATATGGTGGAAATTGTAAAAATTAATTATGTTTATTATTATAAAAATTATTTAAGTTCAAAGCCATTAGTGGTCCCAACTTTTGAAACAGATTTTCTAAATTTTAGCACCCTCTACTCTCACATTTTTATAGTAAAAAAATTCATCGATGATACGTAGCAGTGGCGGATCCAGCGGGACAAAAAAATAGAAAAAAAAATAAAAATTTTTTTATAGTTTACAAAAGAAATAAAATATTTTAAAAATTATTTAAGGGGGCATATACACCTAGGTAGGTCGGAAAAAGAGATTTTTTTCCCCCATCTAATTATGTTCTCCATTGTTTCAAGAATCATGATCCAAAAGATTAAAACAAAATTCGTCGTAGTTTCATTATAAACATTAATAATGTTGAAGTGCGCTTCAATAGGTTTAACCAAAGATTGTATTTGCCAAAGTTTCTAAAAAAAACGCATTACATTTATTATTTAAAGGTTTTGAATACTTGAATTATTAATGTATTGTTCTATTGTTCATTATGAAAAAAATAAATGAAAAGAATAGCATTAAAAACCCGTTTTTTCCTAATATTTAAAAAAAAAATTTATAAAAATATTAATTGTGGGGGGAGGGAGGGATATGAGTCTATGACCCTCACCAGGAAAAATTTCTGGATCCGCCCCTGATACGTAGTTACATTTAAGATAGGATAAAAAAAAAATAAAAAAACTTTCAACATGAAAAGAAAGGTAAGTGTGCAGAGTATCAGAATCAATTTGATAAACGATTATCAAATTTCCCAGTAATCAAACATGTTTTGATATTGCTACTCAAACCTTCCTGAATAGTATACTTTTGTTTTCTAAAGCGATTTTGTTTTTTCCTCCCTTTACAGCCCCTAGTTGTGCTTTTTTTAGACAAGGTTTCAAAAAATACACATTAGAGAAAGTCATTAAGAAACATTATTGTGTGGAGTTAAGAAAAGAAATACTTATTTTATTTTCTAAAAAATATATGTTTTTTGAGACATGACATTTGAGGCCTTATTTAATTATAAAATTCGATTATTATTTATTTTTTGCTCATCAATTCAACATTTGTGTTCCAATTTTCCCCCCAAGATTATTGAAAGAAAATAAACTCAAAACACAAACAAAATGCCCTTTAAAATAAATAAAATGTGTGTGCTTTTCGAATTGTGTAGGAAACAATTGAATATTTTGAGAAAAACTACTCAGGGACAAAAATACGACGCATGCTTTCCCGAATAGCTTGTTTATCTTTTTAAATACATTAAGAATGGTTTGTACGTTAAAAAGAAGAAATAATTACTGTTTAAGATGATTAAATTATATATGTTTTTTTTAATTTACTTTTGTATACATAGCAATAATAAAAAGATCTGTTATTGATACTCATACTAGAACAATCATTTTGTATTATCCGCTTCTAATAAGTCATTAGCAAAGATTAAAATCGTCTGAAGTTATTATTTTTTTATTTATTTTTTTAGAAAAGAAAGAAAATGAAATTTGAATATCTATGATCGATTTTTTTTCCTGTCAAAGAGAATAAAATCTGTTATGGATTTTGATTCGTGAAAAAAATAAAACAAAATGTTTTGGAAACACTCAAAAGAAATTTGAAAACAAAAAAAAAAAATTTTTTTTAACTTTACCTTGACATGCGTCATAAAATCCTTGTAAAGTATAATTAGATAAAAGCTCTTTCTCAACGAGGTGCTTTAATGCTAATTATCTTTCTACTTTTTTATGTTTTTTATGCCGAATCTTATTATTTTTGCATCGTCAGACACAGTTTCTTGCGCCGTTTAAATTTGATTTGATTGAGCTTTTATGATATTTTTATTAATTCCGCATTGAGTTCGTCTCTGTATGCACTTGAATTTTTGAGAAAAAGAGCTTCTAAATGTGAAATTGATTCAAAATAACGAAAGCAATTATATGTCTGGAATTTTAAGTGAATTTCTGTAAATTAAACTGACTTTTAAATCATTTACATGCACGGAGTTCTATGTATTTTTAATATAAAAATTCTATTTAAACTACTACGATAGTATATTTTATCTAAAAATGTTTCCATTTATCTTGTTACCTTTTAGGTAGGTATGTTGGAAGTCGCCCAATCAAGCTAAGAAAAAGTACATGGAGAGACAGAAATATCGATTTAGTAAAGAAAAAACAGAAGGAAAAAGAAAAACTTGGACTCCTATGATTCGAAATCCCACTTGTTAGGTATAAATTATGCAAATTAAATTATACTAACAACTATGGTAACATTGTGTTTTAGTAGAAATTTTGTTATTTATAAAGATTCCTTATTATTTCTTATTTTCATCAATTGCAACTTTTAAATTTAAGTGATTTAGTCTTAAATTTTAAGTGAAAGTTAGAGAGGAAAAAAAAACTCATTTTGGTGTACTGAAATAAAATTTAAAAAAATTTTTTTTATTTATTTATTTTTTTTCTGTGAAAGAAGAAGTTAGCAATTAAAATTTCGATCACTTACCTGCATAACTGAAAAAAAGGAAATAAAAATAAAAAAATCTAAAAACTATGTTTTTGAAGGTGGCGGAATACTTGAATACTTCTATAGATTCAACTTCATCAAAACGGAAAATTACTTTGACATTCATTAAGTATTGTGTCCACCCTTTTTTCCAGGCATCTGACAAAACTAAATTTATTTTTTCCTTTTTAGTTGACTTAAAATGCATGTAAAAAAAATTTATTTCATTCTATAAACTAGAATTTTATCCTTGAATAAAGACTAAACAAAGCTATGTTTACGCATAAGTAAATGATATCATTTTTAGAAGCCCCACCACCTCTCCCAAAAGAAATTTTATCTCGTATAAAACGCTTTAATTATTGAACTTTCATTATCATTTCTCATTATTATTGATTTTTCGATACCGAAATCCAAAACAGATTATCACCTTTTATTTCCTTAACTTATTAATTGGTAATACGCTAGTCCAATCTCAGTTCTTTTATTTGAGTTAATGGGAATACATATCGAATTATTGATGGGAAATGTAATTTATTACATTTCCTAAATCAACGATCGAAATGGAATTAGTTCGAATCCTGAAGGGAGATTAAAGTTTCTCCTAATAGACTTTTTCGTTTGAAAGGTTCCCATTTTCCTACTGGGGTCCTGGATTTGGAATAAATGAATACATTAACATTATTGAATGAAAAGCATATTTTAAATCTTGCAACTGCAAGCTTTATACAATTCATAAAACTCACAGAATTAAAATGCTAAATTAAATTGCTAATTGAAAATCGTTAAATAAAAATATTGTTGAATTCTATTGTGTACTTAATAAAATCGTCTATTTATAGTTTGTTTTTTTTTTGAAAAAGAAAAAACTAGATAAAACTAAACTAAAAAACCAACTCAATTTAACTTTTAAAAATCATAATTTAACTTTTTCACATTGCCGCATTTTTAGAAAAAAAATGACCACAACAGAATAACGTTCGTTAGAAACGCTCATTAAAAAATGCTATCATAATAAAAACGCTAATAAAAAGGAAAGTTAAGACGATATTTTAAAATACGAATTCAGACTCAAAAACGTACTCTCTCTCTCTTTTCTGAATAAACATACTTTTTTACGACGGATTTAGATTTCTGAGCCTCAAAATACGTGGCCGCAATCGTTTGGTCTAGTTTTGGTTAAGTTTTGATCCCTTTAATGTTAGTTTTACTTTTTGCGTATTTCGTCATATTTTAAGAATCTTTTAAACGAATCTAAAAATTTTGACCCATAATTATAAAATTCGTTTACACAAAGATATTTCATTTTTTAAAATTTTTTTTAAATAATTATTTTTTGTCGCATTTAATAATTGTCAAAAAAATTATTAAAATTTTTAGAAAATTGTAAAGAATGTAATTTTATAAAGCAAAATAGGAAATTTGATTGAATAGTTTCTGAGAAAACAAATTTTAAAATCAAAATCAAAAATTAAGTTGTTTGTTTAAAATTAGATTTCTACAGACAGCTTTTTTAAAGTTTGATTTATCGGGAACCGATTTTGTTGAAAATTTGTATTTTGCTTAATAAAATTGCATTCATTTAAAATTTATATACCTTACAATTCTAATTTTTCGAATATTATTAAATAAAATAATAAAAAATAAATAATTATTGAAAATTATTTTTTGTGTAAAATGATTTTTAGATAAACAAATTTTATAATTGTGTGCATAAGTTTTTCGATTCGCTTAAAAATTCTTGAGATATGGTGAAATACACAAAAAGTAAAATAACGATAAGGGGTCCAAACTTAGAACCGCTCTACATTACCAAACAATTGTTACCATATTTCCAAGATAGCGTAGCGGCCCTATACTTTGAGAGTCAGAAATCCAAATGCCTTGAAAAAAAAGAGAAAATGTTTAATCAGATAATTTTTTTGTTGCCTGATTTAGTTACTGAAAATATCATTTGCACTATTTAACTTATTTGAGGTAACCCCCTCGAACCATTGAGTCCTAGCACATAAATATCTGATCATATTAGATCAAAAGTTATTCAATATTTCTTTTTTGGGAGGGAGGGGGCACTGTACACTTGGTTAATTGTTTCCAATCATTCTGATATATTTCAACTAACCGTAGACCATATACCACCTACCATTCAGATTAAAATCATTATTTCGCTTTAAATAATTCAGCTTTAAATCAGCATTGTTTGAAGATAATTTAATTATCTATATCATTGTCATATAATTTTTTTTTCTTTATTCATTTTAGGAAACTTCTTATAATAAAGAATCTGGAAGACCATTATGTCATCCTGATCAAAGAACATTATTTATTTTTTGTCTCCTAATAATATGTAAATACATTTTCATCAAAAAATTGCTTATAAATAAATGTTATTGTTTCATCCTATCTACTTTCTCACATTCGTTAAATATTTTTTTTTTATTATTTCCATTTACCTGAGGCTGTTCTTCAAGGATTTTTTTAGATGAAATAACTCTTTTTGGCAAATAAACTGCTGTTCTTATAATTGCTGCGAGTATGTAAGTTGTAAATTGTTGTTGTTGTCAGTTAGCCAGCACTATCTATGTTAATTATAAGAAATAGTGCAAATAACGAATCTAAAAGAAAAGCCACTTTTTGTAAATAAAAAATGCTTGTGATCATATTTTTTAATATTTCAAAAGTTATTTCATTGCCCAGACTTATAAATATTATGCTAAAGTAAACAAATATATTTCAATTCCTTGTCAAAAATGAAAACAAAACAATATACACTTTGATTTGAAATTAAATACAGAGAAACTTACAATATTTTTTTATCTTTAATGTATTCTGATATAAATTATTTTATTCTTTAACTGACTTTAAAATCATTTGTTTGAACAAAAATAACCATGATTTTATTTATTCAGTGATTAGTTTGTAATAGTTAAAACAATTTTTGAAACATTTCAGTTAGAAATATCAACTATTTTATTGTTTTTAAATAATACTGTTAATACATTTATAATAATACTATTAACTTTAATTCATTTTTAAAAAATCATGAATTTTACCAATCCCGATACTAAACAAAAGCATTTATATGATTAATATTTTTTTAGTAATACCAAGTTGATAAAGATGAAGACAATTAAGCAAACTAAAAAAATTTATAAATTCTTATCATAAATAAAATATGCTAAATGATCATCTATTAAATCAAATGTTTAAATTTTTATGGTGACAATCAACATAACAAAGAGAAATTTTTTATTTTATCGAAGAGAAATAACCTTAAAAAATCTTACATAAAAGAAAAATGAATTCCTTACTGACAATCAAATAAAAATTAGCACTTTTCAGAATTTTTTTAAAATGAAAACCAAAAATAAGAACTTTTAAAACACCGTGCACTCTATATATTTATTTGCATTCCCTTAAATAGTTTTACCTATTATCTTACCTAGAAATTAAAATATCAAAAGCTATTAATTTTTTTACAGAGAATTGCAGAAATATTTTCTCTGTCTATTTCTGTTTGGATTATTGTTGTTCGGTATCAACAGAGCTAAAGATTTCAAAAAATGGTAAAAAATTTCTAGTAGTTACGAGAATTAATCAAAATATAAAAACTGGAGTATTTATTTCAATTTGTAGGCTTCTATAAAAGATATGAAAAATGCTTTGTTATTTAACTTGGAATACAAAGAACATCATTTTTTTTTTAAAAAAAGTCATTTAACTGTTACACAACTTATATAATTGTCATTGAAAATTATAATTTTGTCATCAACTATTAACTTGCCATCAGAAGTGCTTTTCTAAAATATCAGCAAATGCAGAGTCAATCAATCTGAAGCTAATCAATCATTTTAAACTAAAAGCTTTTTCGAGAGAAGCAAAATATAAAACCAATCAATATATTTATAATGATTGATGAAGTTCAGTCTTTTCAACTAAACATTAAACAAAATAATAACACATGCAATTTTTCGGTAGTAAATTTTAAATTGTTTTTTATTAACTCTTTGCTTGACATAAAATTTTGAGAGCTTAGAATTTAATTTAAAAAAATCCATTTTATCCCCTTATATTAAAATATAGAAAAACTCTGCTTGACAAGAAATGGCATAGAATGAGTTTCTAAGTCTTGCTTTGTGTCTTTCTTATATTTTATTTTTTATAATTAATATCTACCTTATAGGGGAGAGAAAAATACTATCTTTTAAAAAATTTAATTTTTGAATAATTAAATTTTAAAAATAACTTTTTTTTTGTTATTGTTCTCCTCCCAAAATTTTTCCTTTAACTTTGAGATTCTAGGTTAATTTGTATCGATATCGGTATTTGTGAATATCATACTATATTGAAAAAGTTTACAATTGTAGTTTTTATAATAGTTTTATCATCAATTTTACAAATACCTTTTCTATTTTATTTTTACTATGGATAAATATTTTTTTTTTTTTTACATCACAAAACTTCTTAAACCATTGCAAATAATCTTTGATAATTTAAATTTTATAATAATCATTTCTTTATTGGTGATAACTGGAATAACTAAGAAAAACCAATCAGCTGTCAGCAAACATTGCTGTTTTGAGAAAACATAAACAATAAAGTTTGATATAATTTTTTCAAAATAGCAATATTTTACTTATTACTAAATAGATTTACTACCTACTGATTTATTATTTGATAAATTGTACATTCTTGAAAAGAATATAAAGATGGCCATATAAGACTTGTTCTTGGAATTAAAAACTGTGCTAATGCTGTAGTGTAGCTCACTTTGGGAAATAACCTTAATGCACTTTTAATAAATCCAAAAATCTTGGACATATAAAATAAAGTAATTTCTCACAATTTTCAGAATGTCTTTCATTACTTATGAGACTTCTATGTTGTAAGAAAAATATATAGTTATTATATAATAGTTAGTGAATTTGTTTATCAATGAAATGCAGAAAATTCAGAATATCATTCCAAAATATTCTTATATTTTTATGAAAATATTTTCTAATCTAGGGGTTACACAGCATTTTTGAGTATTTAGACAGACAAAGGCAATTATAGTAGTTTTTATATGAATATCAGTGTTCTAGACCATTAATTATTTTTATCAATTAACTTAGTAATATATTTCAATAGATTTGATCCTTAACATTAAACCTCAATTAAAATTAAATAATGCAATTAGTTTTTTTTCCTTAAAATATTCCCTTAAAAATATAGATTAAACAAAATAAATGAAAACAAATGGAGAAAAGTAAAAAGCTTTAAAGTTCACAGAAATAAATTTAAAAATAAATATTCTGTTTAGTAAAATAAATAGAAATCAAATATTTTAATTAAAGAAAGTATATAGGGTTTAAAATAATAAAAATTCAAACAAAACCATTGTAATGCAAATTAAGATCAAAACTCAGTACTTAATGTTAGACATGTATGTTAAGTAAATTATAAGAGTCTTAATATTTTTAAATAAAGCTAAAAGGAATTTGTAAACAAACTACAAATAATAAACAGTTAAAAATGAATGCATTTTTCCACTTTTCGAATTTTGTGAGTTGCATTAATATTGTATTTAAATATCATGATCTTCAAAACCATATGGAAAAACATAGCAATAACTACTGAAAAACCATAAAAAAAAATTAAAAAAAGACATTTGTTTTTGCAATATAATTGACACAATTAATGCGCACTAAAAAGTAATTATTTTAATCCCCAAGTGAAAAATTGTCGAAAAGCGATTGATGAACTTTAAAAAGATCATTTATTGCATGATTCGAATGTCATAATAATAATGCATTAAAAAATTGGGACTTTCAGAACCACATAATAATGTGTAGCAATAAGATCAATACCAAAATAACCATTAAAAAATAATTTAGATTTGCGATGAAAATAAATAAGGATGATAAAATCGAGATTTAAATGAGGATTCATCTAGGGATAAGGAGCTGTGATAACTTTTTGTAATACAAAGAAGGATCTATGATTTATTTCAAATTTATTTAAAGCATATCAAGGAAAAATATAAATAAATAAAGCAATGAAATTCCTTAATCAGTTTTGAAAAGCGAATACATTAACGAACACATAGAAAAACTTTTGGTTAACAACAGAATGTATATCTTTCAGTTATACAAATTTACAATAAAATGATAAAAATAAATCATTGTTGGTATTAAGAGTCAGTTCATTAAATACAATAATATAAAGATTCAATCCTACCATTTGCTTATTCATTACAGAGACTTATCAAAATAATAAGAGATTTAGAAAAGAACTACTGTGCACAATATGAAATAATAAGTTATAAATCCAATTCATATTCATATATGTAACTTAATGATCAATATAATAATAAATAAATCTTTAAAATACATTATGTGGTGTTGTTGGCCACTTTCAGTTTTTGGCATTCTTTCCCAACATATTTGTTCAGTAATTTTATACAAGACGTTTTTAAGTATTTGCAATTGCTCTAGCAAGCATAACATGTATATTCATAGAAATATTTTAGAATTTTCAACTTTATAAAAACTTAAAAAGTATGTTTAATAAAAACTATGAACTACTTTGTGTCCAATAAAACAAAATGGAAATAAAAAAAGACAATTTTGCAAAAATTCTTATTATTTACGAACTTTTTAAAATTTTTAGAAAAATACTTCTAACTCTTTGAATTTTTATAACACTTAATACCGTATAATAAATTTGATTGTACAATATAAAATTACTACTGAAAAAAAAAAGAGATCTTTATTAATTTTCAACAAAATTTAAACATAATTTTGCATTTATTAATTATAAAATACTCAAAAACTATCTTTAAATTTTCTAAAATTATCTTAAAATAATTTAAGGAAGAAAAAACATTCACTGTTTTTAAGAAGCATCAACAATGCTACTTTACAAAATCAAGTGTCCATTTTATATTACATCTAATAAGTTCACACAATTTAAGTTACCGTGTTACAGTAATATATCTTTAAAAAATGTCAAAAATAAAAAGTGTACTATAACCTTTATCAAAATAGAACAGTTGGTTTTTTAGCTAACAAATTAAAAACCTAACCAGCACTGATTTTTAGTGGTGAGTCTATTTTGAGCAATGGTAAGTTGACACAAACTCAATGCCGCTACTTTACGAGCTCTTGGGCTCTGCATGCTACTGACTGCCAAAATTAACTCATGGCTAAATTCTTCAGGGTATTTTTTCAGAAGCAATCCAACAAGCCCTAAAGGCATAAACTGTAAAATTGAAGAAGCTTGATCTTTAGCACATAGAACAACTTGTTCCAAAAATCGAATAGGAAAATAAGACCTAGCACTGATTGTTGCGTCTGAAGCAATCACTAGTAGGGTACGCATCAAATCAGCGATTGCTTTATTGATAGGATTAGCTACTGCATTGCGCATATGCTCATCACTAAGATTTTGTAGCTCAAATGGTGTATCCTCTAGCAATTCAGCATTACTTCTATGTATTTTTGTGGGCCTACTGTGCTCTGTGTGATCTCGTGTGTCATCAATGTCAACTTCACGATGGCTTCTTTTACAACCAGTTTTCACACGATTTCCTGAAGAGCACTGGCGTGATTGCAATGCTGCATATGTTGTAATAACAGTTAAACGTGACAGGGCACTACCGTAGGGCTCTGCTAACTGTTCTTGATGAGCTTCACTATAAAGATAAAAGGGAAGAACATGCAATAACAAAGCAAGAGCACATTGTTCAATATCTAAATAAAATATACCAATTATCATGTCAACAGCTCTATTGATGTCTTGAAGAAATTGATAGCCCAGTACACGACGAACAAGAGCATCACATAGCCAACGTGCTCCACCAACACAAAGTAATGTGTCAAAATAATGAATAGATTTTATGTCAAGCCATCCACGATAGTGCACATCATTAAAAACTTCATCTAAAATTTTGCCTAAAGGTTCTTTAACCGTCAAACCGTGAGGGATGAGAGGTGCAATTTTAGATTTTAGCTGTAAGGGAGGATGCAGATCCCACATCATTATTTTTATAATACCAATCATCAGGCTACAACGTCCAGAATAAAATGCATTACTTTGCTCATTGCCTGGCAGTTGAGGTGTTTGCCTACCACTAGCAGATGGGGACTCAGAAGGTGAAGTAACAGACTCCACTGCTGGAGGAGCAATGAAATGCTGAAGCATATTCATGGGTTTCAGACGTTCCTCATGATGAAGAACATTGATGTAGTTGCAAAGCCAAGCTGAAATACAAACAGGAAGACAGCATATTTGACTTTTAATGTGATCTAAAACCATTTTAACTTTTTCTGTGGATAATGCTCCATGCTCCCAAGCAATAAGTATCTCTCTAGCAGCAGCTGGAGCATTAAGGCAAACTTCATGCCATTTTACTTGATGAGTGCTCATATCATGCTCTGTGTTTAAGAACTGAGCTAACAACATGTCAACTGTAGGTTGGTCACATCGAGACAAAACAAGATCCGGACATTTAAACTTCCCACCTTCAGCTAGGTTCTCTGATATCCACTGAACGAAAAAAGAATCTTTTTTAGTAGAATGCCCAAGGACTATTTCAGTACCATAGTACTGAGAAATATAAAATAATAAGAGAAAGGTGACATCAAAAGTTAAAGCACGGGTCTGGGCAGCTTTAGCATTTTCAGAAGCAACATATTTATTATAATCATTATATCCAATTAATTTAGTAATAAAAGTATGCAATTTCCCAGTAGCAGCAGCCGCAGCAAGAATTAATTTAAAATTTCTTAAAGGCAATATATGACAGAGAACACCAAGGAGAGCTTCTTGAATTTTTGAATAATCAGAATCTAGTGACTTCAAAATCGTATTAAGAGTATGTTCTGCTCGTAAAGTGAGTGGTATATTTGCCTGGCCCCACTGAGGACTCGGTTTAGGTGTTGGAGGTTTCACTCCTCCAATATTCTGACCTTTGAGATTTGCAGCTTTAAAAGAATCATTTTGTCTTCGACCAAGGAAACTCATTCCCTGACTTTCTGTCATTATTTTTGCTTTGCAAAACTCCTGTGCTACATATTGTAAAGTATCACAATTGCTCTTTAAATCAGTGAGATCCAACAAAGGTGAATAATGTAGTAACATATCTAGACTTTTCTCAAAGGAGTCTTCTTCACTTTCAGTTTGAAGGGACTGGATGTTAGAAATAATGTTTGGTAGTTTCAAAAATGTAAATGCAAACCATTTTAAATCATCTTCAAATGAACCTGTGCTACTGGCTATACCAATCAAACAAGCACGGATAAGTTCGCAATAAACTTGCGATAGTTTAAAATTTTGCAGCTTTTTCACTAAAAGCAATTGACTCACAAATGCTGATGCATCACTAGCAGGATTTAAAATAGCATCGATTCCAACCATTATGTTTAAAGTGCTAGCTAAGGTTTGAAGTTTGTTTTTTGAAACATTTTCTGATGGAACAACTGGTAAATTATCAACTGAGCTAACTAGACTCAATGCACCTTCAATTATTTCTTTTGAAACATTTGTTGCACTTGGAACTATTGCTAACTTTTCTTCAAGTTCTTTATGTTTTTGAAGCATTTGGGTATACATGGCTTGATCTTCAAACTTTCCAACATAAAGCAAAGATTTAATAAAAGTGGAATTACTAAAATAAAAAAGAGCTTCATAAGATTTTTCCATAATTGAAATATGTTCTGGACTTTGTTTCAATTCAGTTAATTTAGTTATGGAATGATAAACACATGAATACAACCAATGTGTAACACTAACTACAGCTTTACATAAAGCAATGCATTCTTCTTCATTGCCATGACAGCCTATTCTTGATTGAAATGTTCTTAGCAAATCGAGTAAACTCAAAATGCAATATGGCTTGTAAAAACTTTGGTATCTACCTATACTAGATAAGACTGCACCATATGAAACAACTCTAGAGCTAAGAGAATGCATGAGATATGACATGAATAAATTGTTTGGTCCTGGTCCAACTAATGCTTGTTGAAGAATACAGTCAGCTAAATCATAAACGTCACCACTTACTCCACGTGGAAGAACACTTTTGATTCGAATGCCCCATGACACATCAGACCATCTTTCTCTCCAAGCTTGTAGCAAAAGTGATTTAATACTCCGTGTTTTGCTGGTATCCATGATGACCTGTTGAAGGAAAATAATTCAACTAAATTGTAAAATATAATAATAAAAATATTATAAACTCACAAAATAAATAAATTTTTATTTTACATTAATTTAATCAAAACAGAAAAAAAGGTTTAAAAACCATAATTGTGTGGTTACATAATATGTTTAAAAAAAATAAAATGCTAAGTAAGGTTAAAGTAAAGAACATAGAAATGTATTACTTTCTTTTACCTCACTTAGCATGCTACACCAGAAGAAGAACTTATAGGGTGAGAAACATACTCAGATATAACAGTGCTAAAGTCCAGCATCTGAGCGTGAGAAGCAAAGTGAGAATCAGGAGGTACACCACCTGTGAATTGGTTGTTGGGCGACTCTACATGCATGCTTACTTATGCTGTCACCTGCCAATCTCTATTTTATTCTTTCTTTTTATCTCAAAATATGTTAGCCGATTTTATCAACATGGATGATATAAATGTATTATGGAAGAAATATCTTACTTAATAGTACAGTCATGTTTATAAAAAGTGCAAAAATGTAGAACAAACCTATAACATATAAAAAAAACTTCTGTCTTCCCTTACCCCAGTAGTGACTTGGAGGAAAAGAGGGAGAAAACCAGTTTTAAAAACATCTGCTTTTGTGCCCCCAAATGGTGCTTTTTCTTACGCAGGAACTGCACTACGTCTTGGGGGACCAGTTCGCATTATGTCTATCAAAGCTAGCTTTCGTCCCCTATGTATATTCTTTAGGAAAAGTTCTCCCTTCTTTTTCATGATTATCCTTATTTCAAACCATTAAAATTTTCAGTAGTTATACAACAAAATGTGTTCCGTAAACTTAAGACATTATCAAGAAATATTAACACATGAATACATACATGAAAAAATTAGAATGTTAAATTTTAATATTTTGATCATGGCATTATATGATTTAATTAATATAATAAAACAATTTAAAAACTAAAATAGAAATATTATAAATAATATAATTGATGAAATTAGAAATTATGAAAGAAGAAAAAAAAAACAAATTAATAAGAAATGGAAAATGGTAAAAAAATAAAAAACGATAAAGTTATGAATATAAGGAAATATAACTGAAGAGCTAATAGAAAAGTTTTGTATGGGCACTGATATAACATTCAATGCTTAGAAAGAATAAGATGTTGATTAAGACATTCACATATAACAAACAAAATGCTTGTACTTTTTTTTTTTTATCAAAAACTATATAATATTCTAGTGGTTTTTTTAATTATTGAAGACTAATAAATTTTTAGTGTAAAAGAATGTGCTATTAACCTATAAAAAATTTGATTTTTTAAAAAAAAAGACAGAAATAAACTAAAATATAAGACTTTCAGCGTTAACTCAGAATTTTTCAGACAGATGACCCTGGCAAGAGGCAATGAATAAGTTTTAATTTTTCAAAATAGAAGGGAGTATAATGCATATCTCCTTGCTCAGTGGCACATTGAGATGACCCTTTTTATTAAAACATTCATAAATTAATAATTTTTATCAGTTTTAAAAGTTTGTTTTATGGAGAAATGATAAATATAGAAGAGAAGATGAATATAGTATATTTAATCCAATGAGCTTGGTAGCAGAAATCCACCGGCACACCAATGAACGTTGCAGATTATTTTTCATCGAAGTTCTCTTTTTATAATTTTTAAAATTGAAACACTACACAAACAAATGTGTACTGCTGTGACTATTTTTTTAAAACATCTCTAAACTTGTTTGTAGTAAAATTTAAAAAGCTGGACCACCACAAAAAATAAAGAGTAAAGAATTTTTTTCTCTGTTATTAAATTACACAGTTTAAGAAACACTCAACTATTTAGGAATTTATTCCATTATTTTTAGTATTATTATATAAAATTCAATTTAAATTTAAACAACAAAATTTTTTATATGCTGTTTAAGGACTTTAATTGTAAATTTTGTTATGATAATAATTGAAAACATGTTACATAATTGCAAATAATTTGTCGGATTACATGTTACATAATTGCAAATATGTTAGTTACATATATAAGCTGAATTTTTATAGTAATAATACACTGTCTGACTGCCAAAAAGTTACAGACCAATTTTGATTTATGAAGATAGTGCTGCAGATACATTCCATAAATTCTGCTACTAATTTTATGAATACGTTTAAAGAGAAGACATAGAAGATGAATACATTACATTTACAAGAATTATATATTTAAAGATGAAGGTGAAAAAATTGGAAATAATGCTATTAAATGAGAATTTGAATGAATTTTTTTTTTTTTTTTAAATTTACTTCAATACCAAAATTTGTAAAAATATAGTTGTGGAAGTTATGAGTATATCTCAGATTTTTTGGTGATTTTAGAGCTTTCCTGGAGCATAATAAATCAAGAATTTTGGAAAATATTAAGAAAAAAAAAACGAAGTCAATCATAATTCAAAAAAAAATTTGCAGAATCAGAAACTAACTAAATGAAGATTTCAATTTCATTAAAAGCAGTTTTTAAAACCATATTGCAGTGTTTGAAAGAAACTGAAATATCCAGAATCAATTAATCAGCTTAAATTATCAAAAAAAAACTAAGCTTAAGATTTGATTTGGCAATATGCTTTCTGCATTACATATTTATTATGTGACACCAAAACCTGACCACATAAATAGAGACTTCTCAATTATATGACTAAAGTATATAATTGGTTTACCTTATTCAATTCAACAAATGCCTTTATTATGGTTGCCGTAAGTAACAAAGCATTTTCATTTTCACTCAAAGGAAAATTCCAATGACTAATGGCAACCAATCAGTGCAGATTTGAATGCAAAGCAGATTTTGTTACATGGGTTATAACACCTCAATAAGTCAATAGCAAATAAAATTACTTTATGCTGATACTCAGACATTTAAAACTTCAGTTTTTTTTTTTTTTTTTTTTCCCTTTCAAAATATTAAAGACCATTTAAAACAACAGATCTGCATGTATCAAACACATATAGAAAAAATTTTTTCTTTAATCACTGTTTTTAAATAAAATTAGCACTTTAAGCAAATTCTATAAGCTCAGTAGAAGAAACGTCAATATTTATCTGGAACACTATGGAAAATTTCTAAATTTTATCTGCACAGCAAGGTCAATTATTTATATTCAAACGTTGGACTTGATATGTTCTGAAGTTTCAAAGGACTAGAATGTCTATACAATATTAAATAGCAGCAATTAAAAGCATTATTTAAAATCACTTACAATTTAATTATGAACTCGTTAGCTTGTAATTTAATTATTGAAAATTATAATCTGTAACAGTAAAAAAACGAAAGTTCAAATGAAATGTGATTTATGCTGATTCATTTCAATACACTAAAACAAATAACATTTTAACTAACTTTTTTTTAGCTTATTGAAATAAGTCTACATTCAAAATAAATTTTTAAAAACCAAGCGAAACACCAGGTAAATTGAATAATGGTTATTAGTAAATAAAAACTAAAACATTTTAAATCTAGAGATATTAGAAAATTCTACATGAAATAAAATATATTTACATTTTACGCAATATATTCTAAAAACTAAAACAAATAGAGATGGTGAGAAATAATAAGTCTTAAACTAACTTAAAATAGGAACTTAACTGTATAATTAACCTAAATCTCAAAGGAGAAAAATATAAGTCGACATTGCAAAAAAAAAAAATTATTCCTTTAAATTTTAAATAAAAATCTTATTGCACAATCTTTGCATTTTGAAAATTTGGCACATTTCTCAATTTTTCAAAGTTTGAGTCCTTGGCTATAAAAAAAAAATTTGATTTTTAATATGTGTGGAAATTTGTAGCTGTAATTGATGGAAAAGCAATTTGTAGAACACATGGATATTTTTTGAGACTTTAGCTAAAGGTAAACAAATAATTTAAGTCTAAAGTGTAAACAATAATTGGGCAGATTTTCCCCTCTACTGTGGCAATGAAAGGATGTGTCATTTCCATCCTTGGAAGAAGGGGGAGTACCTCTGCTTTTAGTTAGTAAAGTTATGTTTTGTTCTTATAAGAGTGATGTATAATTTGTTGAGTGTAGTTTCATGTCTATTTTAGAATTCTAATTTTCTCATTTCAATAAACTTTAGTATTATTTAATAAGTTTTGCAAAGTTGGCGTTAGATTTTATAGTTTATAAGATGTTTGCAACCTAACGCCTTTTTCTCCAAGAAATATACCGGGAGATTGTGGCATTCAAAAGTATCATAAAGTGATTAGCCAAATGCAAAATTCAAAATTACTGTGTCACAATAATTTTAAAATAAAATTTAAGTGTGGTTCAATTTTGTCTAAGTAGATAAAGAAAATTTAAAATGCACACCACATCTTTCTCAATCCTGGTTTTTTTTTTTTTTTTTAAATAATGAATAAGAACACTTAACTTCAGTTACAGTTAAAAAGTTATAAAATATTTGTGTATAAAAAAAACTGCTATGTCTTTTCTGTGCTTACTTACTTCAAACATTTATAATATTTAAACAGTTTAATGATCTGAAATGGAATTTTTTTTTAATGGAATCGAGATGTTTTAAAAAAAAAAATTAAAATTGAGTTATTAACTTTGAAAAAAAATTAAGCAAATAAGTTTCACAGTTCATATTATAAATAACTTTACTTTAAATACAGAACAGTTTAGCAGATTTTATAAAGTTACAGAGGTGAAATTCATTAGTCTAAATTAGCTTAAAAGAATATTTGGATGGTTTTATTCAAATTTCATTTCTTTTACAAGTAGGGTGACCCGGGGTAATTCACGATCACTCTGTTTCTGGGGTAAATAATGATCACCTAAGTTTTATTTAAAAAATATTTTTTTTTTTTAAATTTGAGACATGGACAAGAATGCTTGTACACTTTACTAAAGTATAACTACATTTACTTAATAATAGTTTTTTGTTTAATCTAACAAAATAAATATCTTTTGAACTGCTTTCTGTATTTTCCATTTCAAAGATGGGTTTCAAAATGTGCACATTTCTGCAAAGATCCCCCTCCTTCTCTTAATAATAAATATTTTGAGTTACTTTCTTTTTTTTTTATATAAAAATAGTGTAAGCTTTTGTTTAATTGTTTCACATCTACTGTAAACATTATAATTGATTATAGGAAACTATATCAAATATTGCCCCCTACAGATGGGGTAATTATTGATCACTGGGGTAATTCCTGATCATTGTCATTTCTTCTTATAAATAGTATATAAAATAGCTAATTGTCTTAAATAACAGTTCATATTTAAGTGGAACAACTATAAAATATATTTTAACTATCGTCATAAAATTTATTTTTAACTGTATACAAGACTGTATTCTGATTTGCACCATTTCTGGTTTGTCTAACCTTGCTTGTATCTTAATTACCCCAGAAATGATCAAGACCAGGGGTAATTCCTGATCACTAAAAATTTAAAATCTTTTAAATTCTAATTAGATTTTCAAACAAAAGAAGGTGGCATAGCACTCATCTCATATAGCCTCAAACTTCCAGTAAATATTAAAATTCTATTTTGAATAGTTTTTTCACAAAATAGATGTTTGCATTTTTTGATCAGGAATTACCCCAGGTCACCCTACATTTTGCTTTTACAATAAAAGCAAAATGTGATACATATCATAATATATATGCCACCTATTTCCATATGTAAATAGGTTGCACATGTAATGAAAAGATAAGCACTGGCATGGGACGTGTAAATTCGTGTAGTTCGTGGTAGTATAGATCAGAAGGTGAATTAACTTATCAATAAACACGAATTCACATAACAAACAAACTTAACAAGTTTTATTATTAAATATAACAGATCTGTAAAAATATGGCAAGAAAAAGAACGATAATGTTTTTCTTTATAAAAAGCAAGCGCGTGGCTAGATAATGATTGCACGCGACAACTGGTAGACGGTTTCAGCGCAGTGAAAGTATTTAACGATAGATGGCGGTCGCCACACCATCTCCCCTTCTGGAAAAAAAAATAATTAAAGTTCAAATTCCTCAGTTAGCCTTTTTGGGAAGTGTACTACTCGTCCAAAACGAGTCTTTCTTATAGCAGCAGGAATTCGATCACTTTCAGTTGGTTGTAAAACAGGAGCATTTTGTACCAATTTGGAAGGAATATCTGGTGGTTCTGCTAAATCAGAACTATCTGAGAGTAAATGAGCTAGTTTTACTCTATCAATTGACACTACACAGTTTTTACCTTTGATTCTGATAGTGAAAGTTTTGTCGTTACGACTGTAAACTTCATATGGTCCAGTGTAGGGTGAATGAAGAGTTGGTTTTACTGCATCAACTCGTAAGAAAACGTGTGTGCAAGCAGCCAGGTCTTTGAAAACAAAAACATGTCTTTTGTCGTGAGAAGAGGTCGGAACTGGCTTAAGATCTTGTAGGTGACGATTCAATTTTTGCAAAAATGTATTATCGACCTTCTCTATTTCTGAAGAAGTAAAAAATTGTCCCGGAAGACGCAGATTCTCTCCATAAACCAACTCAGCTGGAGAACATCCCAGATCCTCTCTATACACAGAGCGCAATCCAAGTAACACAGCAGGTAAAGCAAAAGTCCAGTGGATTGAGGTATGACACATAATGGATTGCTTAAGAACCCTATGCCACCTTTCTATCATTCTGTTCGCTTGAGGATGATATGACGTTGTATATGAAAGACGTATACCAAAGTTTTTTGCTAAAGTACGAAACAGTTCACTTCTGAACTGAGATCCTCGATCAGTTGTTATACCTTCAGGAATCCCATATCTAGCAAACCAATGAGTGTAAAGAGATTGAGCAACTGTCTCGGCTTGCATATTTGTCAACGGTATTGCCTCAGTCCATCTCGTGTACCTATCGATACATGTGAGACAATATGAAAACCCTTGTGAAGAAGGCATAGGTCCAACTAAATCAATGTTTATATGGCTAAATCTTTTGCTTGGAACAATAAATTCTTGCAGCGGCGAGTGAACATGGCGAGAAATCTTTGCTTTTTGACATGCTATGCATGATTTGGCTAGTTTTGCGATTTCTCTTTTCATGTTTGGCCAAATAAAACGATCAGTAATTAGCTTCACAGTAGTTTTAACACCAGGATGAGCAAGGTTATGCATGGCGTCAAATACTTGGATACGAAATTTTTCAGGAATAAATGGACGAATAACTCCGCCCATTTATTCCTGATCATATCATTAATCTCCAACAACTATTAGAAGGGCTGCAAATCCCTTTCGGGACCAAAACAGAAAATTCAGCTTTAGCTGCTTCTAGCTTGTCAGCAGATAATCGTCTAGCCTTAGCTGCCACAGGAGGTCCTTTAGTCTCAATAACATGAGTGGTATCGTGAGTTTGAGTTTGGTTTGGCGTATATTCAATATCATCAAATACGGTATTGTATTTTTTGATGAGGCTATCAAGTTCAAAGGAAGATTTTAAAGTAGTTATACAAGGTAAATTGTCCGTACTTATTTGACCAAATAGTGTTGGGTGTAAATATTGGACGCAAAAATAATTAATTATTAATTTATGGTAAAAATGTTCATTACTTTCAAGTTCAAAACTAACATTAATTAGTTAAAAGTAACCATTTCGAAATCTTCAGATTGTTACTTTCGATATAATACATTGTTTGCTCACAAATATAAATTTTAAAATTTAGGTTAATATGTTGGCCTTACCATGAAATTGTTCATTAATATATATATCATACTCCTGCAATATGAGTTTAAACTAAATATATTTTAAAACATGCATTGTATTATTACCACACTTAAACGTTAACGGTTAATTGGCAATTAAATAACAAGTTTTCACTATTCCTTTCAAAGTTGGGTCTTACAATTATTACTAAACTACTAATAAATAAATCGACAATAAATGTAATTATGACTTTTATTGTTAAATTCACTACGATAATAAACAAAAAGCATCATACTTTTGACGTAGTATACAGTTTTTTAAGTTATTTTAAATAATGAAACCAAAAACAATAGAAAACTCAGCAGTAATAATTGACTTACTATAACGTAACAGGATGTTAGACAAGTAAAAGAGCAGTTATGAGCCAAAATTTTAAAAAAAAAGAATACTTAGGTTTATTTATTGGACCTTATTTTATTTTGTCATTTTTATGTAAAATTTGTTAATTTAACTCCAACAAGTTCCTTTGATGCTGACTTTGTTTGATTGGTATTGATTATATATCACAATCGCTATCATTATAACTAACTTAAGGTTTTAGCTTCCATCGAGAGATGCTGTAAGGAAAGGTTTTTTTATCTTCCTACTATTGGCGATCGAAATAGGCTGCAGGTGGCGTAGAGCAGAACACTTTTCCTATGGCAACACTTCACATGCTTTCCCCATTAGCGTGTGGAAAGTCATAGAGGAAGGAGGTACGTTAGTTTCTCTCTTGATTTTCATATAGATTAACATCTTTTAACTTGAAAAACTATATGGAACTGAAAACTACATTAAACATAGTTCTAAAGAAAAGTATCATGGAATTTTAAAAAAATATTTTTATTAAATAAAGAGGAAAAATATTAAGAAAAGGGAAAATATCGTAGTACATTCCTATACAACTGAAAAGAGGAGGAGAGGGAAGGGAGAAGGGCTAAAGGCATGAAACCGGTCTCTCCCCAGATGGCGTATTCGAGTGTTGCGATCGCCAATGTGCGATTTTGGATAAATAAAAACGAAGTAAATTGGAGACATCACAACATTTAATATACACAGTTATTTACAAGTTAATATAAAATATATAAATCCATTAATACTTTTACATCCCAATGTCTGGAACGTCAATATAGTAATTATTATTATTGAGTTGTCTTAGCAACGTTGTTTTTATTTTTCATAAAACTAAATATAAATGCTTGTTATGTTATTGCTCTTGCGCACCACAGCACTCCCCTCCTAGTGAGGTACTCGAACGATGAAGAACCTCATGTGTAACGTGCTGGAATGCGCACTGTACGTCCAGATCTAGTCACTTGGGGTGGAATAACAAGCTTCACTCTTTTGTTTCCATTGCCTTGCTTTGTAGCAGCTTTAGAAATTGTAGACGATGAAATAGGCCCAAAATTCTTTTCAACCAGTAAAGGTGTTTCTGAAGTCTTTTCAGATTCTGTAGAATTGTCCGAAAAATAGGGCTTTATTCTATCTATAGATACATTAACTTCTTTTTGCTTCATTTTAACAGTGAAAATTTTATCGGTTCTCTTTAAAACTTTATATGGTCCATGATATGGTTGTTGCAAACTATGACGAACACTGTCAGTACGGACAAACACGTGTGAGCAAGTTTTTAAATCTTTGAATATAAATGGTTTCTGCTTCGAGTGATGACGAAATGGGACGGGTTTTAATTTTTCCATGGTGCTTTTTAAATTCTGAATGAATTCTGATTGCGCTTCAATGTTTGAATTTTCAAAAAAGTCATATGGTAGGTTTATATTTTCACCATACAAGAGTTCTGCTGGGGTGGCTTGACAGTCATCTCGCAAGGTTGTGCGTAAACCAAGTAGAATAATCGGAAATGACTTTGTCCAGCTCGGATTTTCATGACACATTATGCTTGCTTTCAAAGTACGATGCCAACGTTCTACACAGCCATTAGCTTGTGGGTGATATGCAGTAGTTCTATTTCTTTTAAAACCAAGTAATTTCGAAAGTTCTTGGAACAATTGAGACTCAAATTGCGCACCCTGATCAGTTGTAATTACGCTTGGAATACCGTAGCGAGCGATCCAATTTTTTAATAAAGTTTAGCAGATATATATAAGTCTATGTAATTGAAACTAATGCTTTAAGTAAATGAAATAAGAACAGTAAAACTTAACAACTTTAATATAACATTTAACAAGTAAAATAACATTCGTGAAAATATTAGAACACAACTATAGACAAAGATCGCTGACGTTATCTCGAGTGGAACACAAAAGCTAAACTCGATCTCTTTGTGACAGAAAACTAAACTGAATCTTTTTGTTTAGTTGCCAGATCACAAAAGTTCAAAGTTAGTGTCGCCACACCATCCCCCTTCCTGCAAAAAAATTTTAGACAAAATTTTATGTAGAAAACTGTGCATATTTGGCAGGGAAGTGAACTCGTCTTCCAGAGCGAGTTCAAATTGGAATGTTCTGATCTGGAGGAGTTTCTTTTACAATTTGCTTTTGGGGCTGAGATGTTTCTTTAGGTGTAGGTTCTGGTTGTGTTGATAGAGGATTGGAAGTATCTTGATCAGGTAGTAGATGAGCAGGTTTAAGTCTGTCGATGCTTACAGTACTCCTTTTATTATTTAAAAGAATTGTGAAATTTTTGTCATTTCGAGAAATTACTTTATAAGGACCTGTATAAGGCGTTGCTAATGAAGGTCTCATAGCATCAACACGTAAAAAGACATGAGAACATGTATCTAGGTCTCGGAAAACGAATGTAGATGGAGAAGAATGGTAAGCTGTTTGCTTTGGTTTTAACTGTTGAACGTGTTTCTTTAATTTCTTGATAAAATCAGGTTCTGTCACATCCAATTCTTCATCAGAAAAAAATTGACCTGGAAGATGAAGATTTTCTCCATAGACCATTTCTGCCGTGGAAGATTGTAGGTCTTCTCGAAAAACAGTTCTCAGTCCCAGTAGAACTGTGGTGATTAGACTGTGGTGAACCACCTTCTCACCAGATGGCGATGAACTCTGCTCGCCAGATGGCAGTGCAAAACATTTCCCTCAACCTTTTTATGTGATGGCAACATCTCTTGTGCTCAAACTTTAGTTTCCAGAATCTGGCAACAGCTGAATATAAACATTCATTCGGGCTTGCTAGCCGGTGAACATTCACCTCTCTTAAAATGCTGCTGTCGTTAATCTTGTCAGTCTTTTACATTGTAACTTAATATGATTTCTTTTTTTTTTAATTATTATTAAACTGTTGTGATTATTAATTTTATTGAATCAATTTATTTAATATTATTTAATCTAATCACCACAGATTGGTGACCCGGACGTGATCTGATCACGCAAGTAACGCCCACTTTGCAATCTCTCAACGGTTACGCCTACTTCGATGGATAGTCCACATTGAACGGTTGACTTGCTATTTGTGAAAGCATCATTCACCTCCTGCGCTGTTGCTTCTCAGTCTCGTCTCGAACATTCACACATCGCCTACACTCTCAACGCCTGCATACTCTCGACTGCTAATGGCAACACAGGAGCGACATCGACTGTGATGTTAATACACCTCTCACATTCAGCACTCAAAAAATCCGGTGACTCTCTCCCGGTCTTTCACAAGTACATCAACTAGTGAGATCTGTTCATCGAATTATATCCCAGATAAAATTCTGGTGGGGGAGTACTGTGGCGTAACTACCACTACAAAAAGTTAAAACATCATTCAGTAGTATATAAAGCATGCTAACTTGATTCTATCACGAGGTACCTTTTGATAGATGAAGGTTGGCATGGTCGATTAACTCCGCCCCCACAGAACTAAAGGTAGGGCAAGAGTCCAATTTACTGATGTGTGACACATAATTGATGCTTTAAGAACACTGTGCCATCTTTCAATCAGGCCATTAGCCTGTGGATGATATGATGTAGTCCGTGACAGGTGTATGCCAAATGTATTTGCAAAGCATTTAAAAAGTTCACTAGTAAATTGGGTTCCTCTATCGGTTGTCACTCTTTGAGGTACTCCAAAACGTGCGATCCATCCACTGTAAAATCCCTGAGCAACAGTTTCAGCTTTTATATCTGTTAATGGTATTGCTTCAGGCCAACGAGTAAATCTGTCTATGCAAGTTAAACAATATGTAAATCCTTGCGAAGACGGCAGAGGACCTACCAAATCAATATTTACATGATTGAATCGCTTGTTGGGAACCGTAAATCTAGAGAGAGGAGAATGCACATGTCTCGTGATCTTGGAACGTTGGCATGATACACAACTCTTTGTCAAGAGGGAGACATCTTCTTTAATGTTTGGCCAAATGAATCTCTCACTTATAAGTTTGACGGTTGCTTTTATTCCAGGGTGAGCCAGATCGTGCAAGCAATGGAAAACTGCAGTGCGATGTGATTTTGGAATATATGGCCGGATCATCCCAGTAGAGGTATCACAATATAGGAAAGTATTCGGATCAGAAATGCTAATCTTTTTCAACTGCAGACCAGTTTCACTGTTAAGTAAGGCTTCTAATTCTGGATCATTTATTTGTTCTTGAGCAATATCAGCATAATTTAAGTCCATTAGAACTGCAATCTGTTGAATTCTGGAAAAGGCATCAGCAACTGTGTTGTTTAAGCCGCTGATGTGCCGGATGTCATTGGTGAATTCGCTGATGAAATTTAGTTGATGAATTTGCCGTGGTGAAAGCTTGTCATATTTTTGGGTTAATGCATGCGTTAAAGGTTTATGATCAGTGAACACTATAAAATTAGTTCCTTCCAACATGTAACGAAAGTATTTTATGGATGTAAAAATTGCAAGGAGTTCACGATCATAGGCACTATACTTTTTCTCCGCAGCACTCAATTTACGAGAAAAGAAACCTAAAGGCTGCCACTCTGCATCTTGATGACTTTTCTGATGAACACAAGCACCAACAGCAGTATCTGAAGCATCTGTCATCAAAGCCAGCACTGCAGATGAATTCGGATGAGCCAAATAAGAAATTTCTTTTAATTCTGCTCTACAAGATTGGAATGAGTTTTCAGCTTCAGTTGTCCAAGAAAGAGGAGTTTTGTCATTTTTCTTACAACGGCCAAGCATTTGATTTAATGGTAATTGCTTTTGAGCAGCATGCGGCAAGAATTTACGATAGAAATTTAGAATTCCTAAAAATCGTCTGAGTTCGCTTACTGTTGTTGGCTTAGGATAAGTGGAAATCGCTTCAACTTTGTCTGGTAATGGCATAATACCATGTTCATCAACCAGATGACCTAAGAATTTGACCTTTTCAGCAGCAAAGGTGCATTTTGAGAGGTTAACGCTGAGTCCATATAGTCTCAAACGTTTGCAAACTTCCTTAACATGAAGGAGATGTTCTTGGATTGTAGACGAGGCAATCAAAATATCGTCAATGTAGACATAACAGAAGTTTAACCCTTGTAGAACCTGGTCAACAAAACGCTGCATCGTCTGTGCAGCATTTCTCAACCCAAAAGTCATGAAATTAAATTCAAAAAGTCCAAATGGGGTGATGATGGCAGTTTTGTTGATGTCTTCCTTGCGCATGGGCACTTGATGATAAGCTCGGCGAAGATCAAGCGTTGTGAAGACAGTTTTTCCATGTAAATTTGTAGAAAAATCGTGTAAATGACGAATGGGATACTTGTCAGGAAGTGTATTGGCATTTAACGCACGGTAGTCTCCACATGGTCGCCAAGAACCATCCGATTTTTCAACCATGTGCAATGGGCTTGACCAGCAACTTTTGGATGGGCTACATATTCCTTGGTGTACTAAGTAATTAAATTCTGCTTTTGCCGCTTCCATTTTATCAACAGATAGTCTTCTCGCTTTTGAAACCACTGGTCGACCCTTTGTTTCGATGACATGACTGATATTGTGAGGTATAGTCCTTTTTTCTGGTTTTCTCTCCTCGAAAATGTCTTGGTATTCACTAATTAAAGAATGAAATTCCGCAGACGTTTTCAACACAGTTATTTTAGGCGTTGATTCATAAGAAATTTTTCCGCGAAATGTAACATTAGTTAGCTTATCAATTAACGACTTGGATTTTAGATCCACTAAAATGTCATAATGTGATAAAAAATCAGCTCCAAGAATGGGTCGTGATACATCAGCAATAGTAAACGTCCAGGGAAAGATGCGACGCAGTCCAATATCAAGATCCAATTTTCGTGTTCCATAAATCGGAATTTGAGAACCATTAGCAGCAACGAGTTTCAAGATGGACGGAGTCTTATTGCGTTCATTCTGAGAAGGTGGCAAAACAGAAATATCTGCGCCAGTGTCTACTAATAATTTAAGACCTAATGTCCTATCAATAACTATAAGGCGACAATTTGCATGGCCGTTGGCGTTCGCCGCCAGTAACGCATGGCCGTCTAGTTTTCCTGCTTGAAACTGCATGGTTGGATACATTTGTTAGCTCTTTCACGAAAACGGTAATGGTACCAGCAAAGTCTATTTTTGCTTGTGGATCGATTACGGTGTTTATTCATATTTTTACCAGGGCTTCGACCTCGGAAACGCAACACTATATCAAGTTTTTTATTTAATTCACACACTTGAGCTTGCAGCGATTCGATAGTATTTGAATTATCGCCATCGTTTGGCACTTTTTGTTTCGTTTCTGAACTAGCAGAGAATATTTCATTTGAAAAAGTAACATCAGCAATCTTATCCGCCATTATAGCTAATTTATTAAGAGGATCTGGTGAAGTACTTAAAATAGCTTGCACTTGTGTGGGAAGTCTTTGAAGCCATAATGATTTTAGCAATGCGTCGCCAACACGATCACCAGCCAAATCTTGCATTTGTCGCAGCAATGCTGATGGTCGTCTATCACCTAATGCGATATCTTGCAAGAGTTTTTTCAAACGATGTTCTTCAGAAATACTGAATATTTCAATTAATCTTTGCTTTAAAGTATCATACATGTTTGTAACTGGAGGTGAAGTGATAATGTCACTGACCTGCGATAAAATGTCCGTCTCGATTGAAGCGACGATCGTATGATATTTTGTGCTATCTTGAGTAATTCCCGCAGTGATAAACTGAGCTTCCACCTGTGAAAACCATATTGCAGGATTTTCTTTCCAAAATTGGGGAACTTTAACAGCTACACGCGAAAGTTCTGGCATTGCTGGCTCCGTTTTAGAACTGTTTCCATTTTCGCCATCCATCACGTCCGTTGTCACCAGTTTAGCAGATATATATAAGTCTATGTAATTGAAACTAATGCTTTAAGTAAATGAAATAAGAACAGTAAAACTTAACAACTAAACTTAACAGTAAAACTTAACAGTAAAACTTAACAGTAAAACTTAACAGTAAAACTTAACAGTAACATTTAACAAGTAAAATAACATTCGTGAAAATATTAGAACACAACTATAGACAAAGATCGCTGACGTTATCTCGAGTGGAACACAAAAGCTAAACTCGATCTCTTTGTGACAGAAAACTAAACTGAATCTTTTTGTTTAGTTGCCAGATCACAAAAGTTCAAAGTTAGTGTCGCCACATAAGCATCAGAAACTGTCTCTGCTCGAATATCAGGTAAAGGAATGGCTTCTGCCCATCTCGTGTAGCGATCAATTATCGTAAGGCAATAACGAAATCCTTCTGATGATGGCAAAGGTCCAATCAGGTCTAGATTAATGTCTTGAAATCGTTGACCAACTATAGGATATTCTTGTAATGGAGAATGATTATGTTTAGAAATTTTGGATTTCTGGCATTTCAAACAACTTTTGGTCCAATCACGAATGTCTTTGTTTATTGATGGCCAAATAAATTTCGATGAACAGATCTCACTAGTTGATGTACTTTTGTGAAAGACCGGGAGAGAGAGTCACCGGAGTTTTGAGTGCTGAATGAATGTGAGAGGTGTATTAACTTCACAGTAGTGGTTGCTCCTCTGTTGCCTTTAGCAGTCTAATGTGTGTGCTGGCCGACGTTGTGTGTATCTTTGAGACGAGACTGAGCAGCAACAGCGCAGGAGAGTGAATGTTGCTTTCACAAATTAGCAAGTCAACCGTACAATGTGGACTATCCATCGAAGTAGGCGTAACCGCTGAGAGATTGCGAAGTGGGCGTTACTTGCGTGATCAAATCACGTTCGAAGGTCACCAATGAGGGGGGCGGAGTCATCGATCATGCCAACCTTCCATTTGTCGCAACAAGTCAGATGGACGCTTATCGCCAAGATTAAGTGTAGTCAACACCTTTTTTAACCTGGCTTCTTCAGAATCTGTCAATCTACTTAACAATGCATTTTTTAAGGCGTCGTATTTTCCATTCATTGGCGGGTTTAACAAAATATCCTCTACGAAATCTAAGACATTTTCGTCCAATGAGGCGACGACAATGTTATACTTAGTTAAATCACGAGTAATATTGCCGTTAGCAAACTGTGCTTCAAGTTGTAAGAACCATAACTTAGGTTTATGTCGCCAAAAAATTGGTGGTTTAACTGCCACTTTGTTTACTTCTAAATTCACATTATCTTGAGTTGATGAATTTAAATTATCGTTTGTGCTTTCCTCCATGTTTAATATAAAGATAATTATAAAATAATGGTAATGCACAAATCTTCCTTTTATCCAAATAAAATCTTCGCACTGTTAAACTAATCACGTCCTGAGGTCACCAATGTGGGGGTGGAGTTATTGACCATGCCAACCGTCATCTATCAAAAGGTACCCCGTGATTGAATCAAGTTAGCATGCTTTATATACTAGTGAATGATGTTAAACTTTTGTAGTGGTAGTTACGCCACAGTACTCCCCCACCAGAATTTTATCAGGGATATAATTCGATGAACAGATCTCACTAGTTGATGTACTTTTGTGAAAGACCGGGAGAGAGAGTCACCGGAGTTTTGAGTGCTGAATGAATGTGAGAGGTGTATTAACTTCACAGTAGTGGTTGCTCCTCTGTTGCCTTTAGCAGTCGAGTGTGTGCTGGCCGACGTTGTGTGTATCTTTGAGACGAGACTGAGCAGCAACATCTCAGAATAGTTTTTGAAAGATTGCAACAATTTGGAGACCGTTGAGAGATTGCGAAGTGGGCGTTACTTGCGTGATCAAATCACGTCCGGGTCACCAGTTGTAAGGGAAGGTTTTTTATCTTCCTACTATGTGCGATTTTGGATAAATAAAAACGAAGTAAATTGGAGACATCACAACATTTAATATACACAGTTATTTACAAGTTAATATAAAATATATAAATCCATTAATACTTTTACATCCCAATGTCTGGAACGTCAATATAGTAATTATTATTATTGAGTTGTCTTAGCAACGTTGTTTTTATTTTTCATAAAACTAAATATAAATGCTTGTTATGTTATTGCTCTTGCGCACCACAATGCAAAGCTTTGAAGCTTGACGGACGCACCATTTTCGCTGCATATGATCGCAACAATCAGCGATGGCAAACGCTTGCTCTAGCGGGGAAGATATTTTCAGGCTTTATTTATTAAGTGTTCATTTAGTTCTGTCAGAATCATTGATAGAGTACGACGTTTTTTTTTCAGCAGCAATAAAGAAGCAAAATTAATGAAAAGGCTGAAAAAAACGACCCAGAGCATTGGTAAATCTTTCTGAAGCAAAACGCGTCCATTTGAAGAACAATTTCACAATAATTTTTACCTACAATTGTAGAATATTCTGTTTCTTTATCCCATATAGCAAAAATTCTTCCGTAGTAGCTCCCACGGAGGAATCGCTCAACCTCCCTCGGAGCTCCCGACTTTTCCCGAATTCCTCCCGCGGAGCTCCTCAGTAATGCAAAATGTCCGCACCTTTCAATTCCTCAGTTCCTCCGGCGGGCTTCCCGAAAGTCACTCCATAGGAGGAGCCGAGGAAAAATGATGAGGAAGTTTCAAGGTCTCATACTTTCCGATGACTTTCCCCGGGCAGTCTCCTAAGGAAGAACTGAGGAAGTTTCAAGGACGCATACTTTCCTCGGGTACACTCTTTAGGAAGTGCTGAGGTAGATTTGAATCCTATGGCTTTCCCTTAGGCTACTAATACATATAATTATACTTACTAATACATCTACATTATTAGATTCCCAAAAACTCCAAGTTGTTTGTGGAAATCAAACGATGCGGCTTAGAAGGGGCAATAGAAGGAAAGACTTGATATCAAAATAATAAACAAGTTCCCTCACTAAAGCCCCACTGAGCCAAACAAAATAATAAACAAAATACAAACAAAACACATACAAAATAATAAACTATCGTATCTTTAAAATAATACTCTTTTTATTAACAGACATTTCTTATTATATCAAAGATTAAATCGGAGAACAAGTATGTTACTAAGCCTAACTCAGTAACGTGGAAATCATTAACAACTTTAACACAGATAATTAGAATTATAAAATGTGGTAAACGTTTAAAATACATAGATACAATATTATAAACTGAAAAAAATTATTCAAAACGATTAACTTACTTTATTTACAGAATCATAAATGAAGAGCTCAAAATTACAACAGTCAACATAGCTACACTTGCTTACACCTGTAAGCAACAAACTATGTATACATCCGCGCAATTTCTTCAGCAGGGTTACTTTTCAAAAATTCTTTGGGGAGAATTAAATTCTAGTCAAGCACATCTAGCGCATGCGCAATTGCTCAACCGGTTGCACGCACAGACATAAGTAATTATGATGCTCCTACGGAATAACCAGGGAGAAAAATCCATTGGATTGATTTCTAACGGATGACCGGTGGAGGAATATCCGTAGGCGATGTTTCCGAAGGACTTCCTACGTATCGTTATCCGTAGGAATGTTAGAATGGAATTTTTCTCGGCTTTCCCCTATTTATCCGCGCCTTCCCTCGGAAGAAAGGGATGCATTTGGGAGGTCCTAGGGAAAGGTTTCGGAAGATAAGTGCTATATGGGATATAATAGTATATATTTTTGTATCTATATAATTCGGAAAAAATCAATAAAGAATAATCGAATTATTTGAAATAGTATCATTTGTGCTGATTATTAATAATTGTTGTTGTTGTTACTTATCCTCTAATTGTCTGACGAGGTCAGACAAGATCCAGAAGTTTGTTGTTGACCCTCAAAAAGTCGATTACAAGAAGTGGAGAAGCATATAAGTCCTCCTTGAAAAGGCCCAAGCAGTCGAGGATATGTGCTGCTGAGGCCTGCTGGGCTTCACATTTAGAGCAGACTGCATAAGTCTTTCTTCCTTTAAAGTACGAGAGACTGTTCGTGTGTCCGCTTGCCAGTCTGGAAATAGCTGTTTGAGATGCTCTATCACCTATATGAACAAGTGAAGAGCCCGGTTCCTTGGCCGCATACCAATGATGAGAGGGGGGGGATCCTCCACTTTTTTGATAGATGGCTTTTGATTTTAGACTGATACTCAGAAAAGGTAAGGGCTGAGGACGAAGATGTTAAATGACTACAGCCCTCCTTGGCCAAGCGATCCGCTTGCTCATTTTCAAAGATGTCAACGTGGGATATCCACTGAACGATATCCATATGGTATCCACTGAAGATGAACGTCGTGGTGTTTTGCAATAAGTTGAAGTTTAAGAAGGATGGAGATGCTTGTTTTGTCTCCTACTTTAGTCCAGTTGTGTAGGTGTTGAAGAGAGCTGCGACTGTCCGACAGGATCCAAAGATCTCCAAAGTCACTCTCGTTAATTATAGCATCGATGCCCTGTTCAATTGCGATTAATTCACTTCGAAAGACTGAAGTGAAATCAGGATTACGGAGACAGATGGAGTAATTTTGCTCAGATTTTTCAATGAAGACGCCGCTACCAGCTAGGTTTCCGAGTCCACTACCATCTGTGTAAATTTTTACGGCGTCACTGGGAATCTCACCTAAAATTTCCAAAGCTAGCTGCCAGTTCAGCTGGGATAAGATCTTTCTTTGTGACCGGAGCAGAAAAGTCGAAGTGGAAATGGACTCGGGGGATTCCCTCTGAAGGATTCAGATAAGATTTTAAGGAGTGGGGCTCAACGTCTTCAGAAGGCAAATGCAGAAGTTCAGCATGACTGAATGGACTGTTTTTCTTCAGTCGCTGATTGTTGCGCCAGTTGTTAAGGTAAAGAGATGTTCTATTGTGCTGACCATAGCTAGAAAGTTTGTTGAAGTAATTGGTGAGATTAGCCTTTCTTCTAGTTTGGAGGGGTTGAAGATCAGCCTCAAAGAGGACTATTTCCTTAGGGCAACTACGTCTGAGTCCAATTAAAATTAATAATTGTTTTTCGGGTAAGTAGTTTTTTAATTTTGAATGAATAATTTCAACTAGCATTCAGATACTCTGCTTTTAAGTTACATATTGAAATTCATATCGAGATCTTACAATTGAAAAATTTTGTTGCGTGGTATGTCATCTAAAGGTAATGAAGGGATAATCTACATATATAATTTGAGAATAAATAATATAATAAATAATGAAATAATATTTTTTTTAAATTTCCATGATGCTTTCTTTTAGAACTAACCCTTTTCTTAATATTTTTCCTCTTTATTTAATAAAAATATTTTTTAAAAATTCCATGATACTTTTCTTTAGAACTATGTTTAATGTAGTTTTCAGTTCCATATAGTTTCCAACTTAAAATATTTTAATCTATATGAAAATCAAGACAGAAACTAACGTACTTCCTTTTTCTATGACATTCCACACGCTAATGGTGACAGCGTGCGAAATGTTGCCATAGGTAGAGAGTTCTGCTCAACGCCACCTGTAGCCCATTTCGATCGCCAATTGTTGATAAAGATTTCTGTTTGAAATAATCAAATAGATTTTTTTTTGTATCAAAATAAAATTACAGGATGGGTAAATTGGCGATCGAAATGGGGTGCAGGTGGCGCAGAGCAGAACTCTCTACCTATGGCAATCTTATGAATTCAACTTTTTATACCTTCTATAATGTACAATAGTATATCACACCATAATAAACACGACTATGATCAACCAGAAAGCTATTTATTTTGAAAAAATATTTTATTACACACTCAACAAAAAATATATTAAATAACATTAGGAACATGATTGCAAAAAAAGTTGAACATCCTTACTTTACATAAAATGTGACGATAAATCACTTCACATGAACATCATTATAATAGCTTTAAAAAATAGGAAATAAATTTTAAAGAATGTCTTTTACAAATGTATAGAATTTCATTAAAAAATTTGCAAATGCAATTTTAAAGTAAGTGCATTTTATTTTAATTGTCTATAAAAAAAAATAGAAATATATTTTGTACAAGATATGGAAATTGTACTAAAAAAAATAATTTTTATAAAATTTCTTTGAAAAATTTTTTGAACTAGATTTCTTTATCCATTATGTTATAATACACAATATAAGTATAAAAATAAACAAAGTGCATTTTATTTCAACTGTTTATAGAAAAATAGAAATATTTATAACAAGATATTGAAAAGGTGCTAAACCATTATAAGAAAAGAACTACTTATTAATATCACACACTTATACATAAAGATATCATAACAAAATTTTTTTTTCAATGAACTGGACAGCTATTTCAAAATAACAAATTAAAATCCTTTGCATATTTCCTGATTAAATTTAATTATTTAGTTAAATAGTTTTTTGAATTAAAAAAAAACTTATGATTTAATAATTACGATTATTTTTTAAGAGTTTGAGAAATCTTCTGCATTCTTCTAATTTTTGGTTGAAAATAGTCTCAAAAACGTTCAAGTGAGATTAAAAAAATTTATGATCAGTAAATATTTAAATGACTTGCCTTGAAAAACAAGAAATTGATTTTATGAAGCAATCGATAATACTTAAATGTTTCTTAAACCAACTAAAAATAAGGCTTCCACCAGTAAGAACACGACCGTATCTAGTGAGATGACTTTTTTTTGAAAAACTCTTATTGCATATACTTCGAGAATAAGGTTTCTCTCCAGTATGAACATGACTGTGTCGATTCAGAATCAGTTTTTGTGAAAAACTTTTATGACATTAACTGCAAGAATAAGGCTTCTCATCAGTATGAACAAAAGTGTTTTTTCAGATTACTTTTAAATGAAACACTTATATTACATAAACTGCAAGAATAAGGCTTCTCACCAGTGTGAACACGGCTGTGTCTTTTCAGACTACCTTTAAGTGAAAAACTCTTATTACATATAGTACAAGAATAAGGTTTCTCACCAGTATGAATACGATGGTGTTCTTTCAGATAACTTTTTAGTGAAAAACTCTTATTACATATACTACAAGAATAAGGCTTATCACCAGTATGAACACGATTGTGTTTCTTCAGATTACTTTTTAGTGAAAAACTTTTATTACATTTACTACAAGAAAAAAGCTTCGCACCAGTGTGAACAAGACTGTGTCTAATGAGATAACTTTCATATGAAAAACTCTTACTACATACACTACATGAATAAGGTTTCTCCCCAGTATGAACACAACTGTGACTGGTCAGACTATTTTTCAGTGAAAATTTTTTATTACATATACTACAAGAATAAGGCTTCTCACTAGTATGAACAAGACTGTGTTGTGTCAGATTACCTTTTTGTGAAAAACTCTTATTACATATACTACAAGAATAAGGCTTCTCACTAGTATGAACAAGACTGTGTTGTGTCAGATTACCTTTTTGTGAAAAACTCTTATTACATATACTACAAGAAAAAGGCTTCTCATCAGTATGAACACGATTGTGTTTCTTCAGATTACTTTTTAGTGAAAAACTTTTATTACATATACTACAAGAATAAGGCTTCTCACTAGTATGAACAAGACTGTGTTGTGTCAGATTACCTTTTTGTGAAAAACTCTTATTACATATACTACAAGAAAAAGGCTTCTCACCAGTATGAACACGACTGTGTTGATTCAGAATCAGTTTTTGTGAAAAACTCTTATGACAAAAACTGCAAGAATAAGGCTTCTCATCAGTATGAACAAGACAGTGTTTTTTCAGATTACTTTTTAATGAAACACTTATGTTACATAAACTGCAAGAATAAGGCTTCTCACCAGTGTGAACACGGCTGTGTCTTTTCAGACTACCTTTAAGTGAAAAACTCTTATTACATATAGTACAAGAATAAGGTTTCTCCCCAGTATGCACACGACTGTGTACACTCAGAAATACTTTATCTGAAAATTTTTTATTACATATACTACAAGAAAAAGGTTTCTTGTTCCCAGTATGAACACGACTGTGTCTGGTCAGATTTATTTTTAGTGAAAAATTTTGATTACATATACTACAAGAATAAGGCTTCTCACCAGTATGAACAAGACCATGTAGTGTCAGATTACCTTTTTGTGAAAAACTCTTATTACAAATATTACAAGAATAAGGCTTCTCACCAGTATGAACACGATAGTGGTTTTTCAGATTACTTTTTAGTGAGAAACTTTTATTACATTTACTACAAGAAAAAAGCTTCTCACCAGTGTGAACAAGACCGTGTGTAATGAGATGACCTTTATGTGAAAAACTCTTATTACATATACTACAAGAATAAGGTTTCTCACCTGTATGAACAAGACTGTGTCGTGTCAGATTACCTTTTTGTGAAAAACTCTTATTACATATACTACAAGAATAAGGCTTCCGCCTCTCACCAGTATGAACACGACTGTGACTGGTCAGATTACTTTTAAGTGAAAAGCTCTTATTACATATACTACAAGAATAAGGTTTCTCACCAGTATGAATACGACTGTGTCTTTTCAGACTACTTTTTAGTGAAAAACTCTTATTACATATAGTACAAGAATAAGGTTTCTCCCCAGTATGCACACGACTGTGTGCATTCAGAAATACTCTTTCTGAAAATTTTTTATTACATATACTACACGAAAAAGGTTTCTTGTAGTTCCCAGTATGAACACGACTGTGACTTTTCAGATTATTTTTAAGTGAAAAGCTCTTATTACATATACTACAAGAATAAGGTTTCTCACCAGTATGAATACGACTGTGTCTTTTCAGATTACCTTTTAGTGAAAAACTCTTATTACATATACTACAAGAATAAAGTTTCTCACCAGTATCAGCATGACAATGTTTAGTCATATTACTCTTCTCCGAAAAAACTCTTTTTACATATAGTACAAGAATAAGGTTATTCCCCAGTAAGAACACAACTATGTTTATTCATAATCATTCATTAGGAATATCTTCTTACATATACTACAAGAAAAAGGCTTCTCACCAGTATAAGTCGGACATTTTCCTGAAAACCTCTTGTTACAATAACAAGAATAAGGTTTACTTACAGAATGATACTTATTCTGAATTAAGTTAGGCCTTTAATAGCATATGATACAAAAAAGAACATGCTTTATTAAGTCACTTACTTAGACTAAATATTTAATTAAGTAAAATATAATACTGAAGAAATATGACCTATTAATAAGTGCATCTGTGAAAGCATTAATTTAAATTATATTGAGATGCTAACATTTCTTATTTTTCACAACCAACTTTAATATTTCTCTTTTGTTGAATATATAAAGATACAAAACTAAATTAAATTATTTTACTTTGTGATATTAACATGATGATAACAATTATGAACATGAAATTATCAAACTTGATTTCATTAACTAAGACACTGCAGAAATATTTAATTATAAACGAAGAAAGGCAAAAAAAAAATTTCACTTTCACTGACATAAAAAGATTGAAATTATCTATAATAATAATAAAAAAATTTCATTTCAAATTTTTATTTCAATGTTCTATCATGCACAAGAAAAGCAAGCTCTTATTCATTAACATAAATACGAGAAAGTCAACAAAGTTTAATTCTATTTAACAGTATTTAATTGCACAAATTGAATACAGTAAACACTTTCTCAGTGTGAACAAGAAAATCACAATTTAAATCTCTTGTGTATAAATATATGTTTTATCGTACATGTTTTATGAAAGTGACACACAGCTTAATTATCTGCAGTAGTCAGTAATTTTGATCTATTTATAACTGTTTAATAACGCACTGCATGAAAAGTTCGTTTAAAGTGTAACTTGTACCAAATTATACTTTTTTTCCTTGATTAATTTATCACAATGCCTGCCTAAATAAATTATTTCCAAATTATGAACACAAAGCAATGAAATGAAACTACTTCTTTTTTTTTTTTTTAATTTTTAGAACAGAAGTAAAATGTTTCATAATAACAAAAAATAATTATGAACTACAATTGGAAACTTATCAACACAAACATTAAATTTCCATGTATGAAAATAATTTTCTGTTAGAACTTCATTGCAACCATGCACATTGCACAGAGACTATTTGCTGCTAGTGTTGCTACATAGATTGAGATTGCCATAATATAATAATATTTCCTTTACCCATGGAGAATTTTCACACAATGAATGTACAGAATATAGTTTGGAGAATTTTCACACAATGAATGTACAGAATATAGTTTGGAGAATTTTCACACAATGAATTGTACAGAAAACAGAATGTTTTTTAAAAAAATTTATGCACGCACGATACGAATTTTATTAACTGTCAGAAAAAAGATATTTTGTCATTCACATCGATTTTTTTTCATATAAAGAAGATAATGTATGAATTAGATCTGGATGGAAATAACCTTTTTCAAAAGCTTTCTATATTGTTTCCATTACTACGAGGGTAATTACATGTGTGAGATTACTAATACGCGGACTTATAAATTTGATCCAAGTAGTTGCAAATCAAAAACAACTTTTTTAAAACTTTCCTTTACACAAATATGGTTAATTAATGTCTTCTTCGGTCTAAGTAAGACATTAAGTTTTAATACAGTTATCTCGGTAAAAATTTTTTCAAGAAAGCAGTATACAAAAGCGATGAGAGTTGTTTACATCTTGGCCAAAGGATACGAGAGGAGGCCTTTTCATTTCCCTTCTAACCTTCAGTAAGAGTTCGCCTCGAAATATAGAGCATCTGTTGCTTGGCTGACCGACTTTTTAATAAATAGAGGCATTTGATTGGTCGATTACGCCATCGTTTTCATCTTTATTGCTTAAATGTTTTGCCAGGTTTACTAGAATGACATTTTTGCAAATGCGCATGCTTGGTTTGATAATCTTTTCAAACCAATCGAAGTACTTCGTGGACAATGAATATAAATGCTTGTATCCCCTCCTTTGCTTGTGTATAGGATTGGGCGATATAAGAAATTTTATATTGTGATGCATCGTCAGTTTTGCATCGCGATATAGTATTTTTGAAATTCATTTACTTGTAAGGAGCAGAAAGTCGGATTTCTATCAAAACTTCATACTCAGATTGATTTAAATCAATTTATGAATTTGATGTATATGTTTTGCTTAAGAAAGATATTGTTATATTTTCTAAAAATGATCGCGCGAAAAACGAAAGATTTCTTAGTTTAAAAATAAATAATAAAAAAATAAATAAAATTGAAATTTATCAATATATTTACCTAACAATATAGAAAGAAAATTTAAGAAATAAGTTCGTTAAAAATTATTCGTATGCTTAAAACAAAGTGCTAAACAAATTAAAAAAAAAAAAAAAAAAAAAAAAAAAAAAAAAAAAAAAAAAACACTTTTAAAACAACACTATTTTTTATCATTATTATTTCACATAAATAATTAAGTTAAATTGAATAATTACCGAATTCTGAGCGAAAAAACAAAGTAAGGTTTAATTTCTTAAAAATAAAAACAAAAGAATTATGATATTCAATAACATATTCAACTGACAATATTGAAACAAAATTAAAAAACACGATTATACTCTTTAATAAAACGAAGTGCTAAATGATTTTAAAAAAAGAAGTCGCAATCGCAAACATTACTAATTTTTTTGAATAAACAAAGTTATTTGACTCGTCCAAATCCAAAAGAGGAAAAATAAGTTTTGTTATAATTTTATTTATAAAAAGGAAAACAACTAAAGATTTATAAATTTAAAATCAGTAATAAAAGCCCTTTAAATTATTGTTTTATCCGAAAAGTTTTTAATAAATTAAAATAAAGTAAAAAATAGCCTAACAAATTTAATTACTTTTTAATTTAATTCTTTATGGGCCCCTTAAATTAGATTTCCGTTTGTAATTAATTCAATAATGTACAATAATACTTAAACATATAATATCAAAATTAATTTTTACATTTAAAAATAAAAAAGAAACTTTTGTTTCAAAGAAAAATTTACCTTATTAATTAAGAAACACTTCTCTATATATTCTTTTCAATAATAGATTACGTTCAGAACAAGGTAACGACGGCGATCACAAAGTCAGTCCTACTGAAAATAATCTGCAAAAAACGATATCAAGTCGCGCCAAAGAAAATTAAGAGGTGCGGAAACGAACATGCGAGATCACGATATATGTTCTCAAAACTGATTCTACCGCTCATCAATCAAGGCCGTTTCAATATAACGATACGAACATCGTCTTCCCCAGCTCGAGATGGCATCCATCGGAACGTAAAAGATCCTTGCGTGTCTTGTATCGCTATATCGTTCGTCTTCTTTACTCGACTGCTTAAATCAGATTTCTGATGCATCGCCTGGAACGAAAGTCGCTGTATCGGCCTGCCGATACAGGCGTTAAATCGATAGGTCGCGATTATTAATTGTTATGATAAATAATAGCATTCTGTCTATATGCCAGAAAAATCATAACACATTTCTTTCAAGATTTATAATTTGTAAATTTTAAAATGAAAAAATTAATGTGTTCTTAAAAATTTATTTTTATATTGGTCTAAAATTCAAATACTTGAAATAAATAAAATTAAAAAAAAGAAAAACAATTTAAGTGCTAATTTAAAACATATAAAAATGATAATTAAAATAAAATAATAATTAAAATAAAATAAAGAACAGTTTTATGAGCAATCTAAGCTGCCCAAAACACTTAATTTCATGAAGAACAATAAACTGGAAAATGTTAATAATTGCTGAGATAGAGTCTCATAATTGTCAGCTACAGTTCAATTAGTTTGTTATCAAAACTTTTTCATGGTTTTCATTTGTGCCTTATTGCAAATTCTAATTATTTCCTTTTCTTTTTCTTCTTCCTTATTTTTCTTTTATTTTTTCCCTTTTTTTTTTCAATATATGAGGAATTTTTAGAATCTCTGCAGAAGGGATGGTTCCCCTGCTTCGGTAGCCCGACGACCTGCGCGCGAAGTCGAGCACTTTACGGAAGAAAAGTTTAACGAGAATCGATACTGTGCAGCCTCGGTCCCTTCGCAGGCTAATCAAAGTTGTCATCCACCCGCTTACTGACCGTAGCCAGTGATGCTTGACTTCGGTTTTCTGTGGGGAACAGTGTCTTTACGATCAGTCCCCTCCCCCTGTGGAACCCAAATAGTATAACTATGTGTTTCTGTATACTTTTTGCATATTTTAATGTTTGAAGTATAATATGATTCAGAAAAAAGTATGGAATGTAAAGTTGAAATAGATCTTTCATATAAGATTATTAAATTTAATAGAGCGATTTTTTCAGGCACTAGATTTTATCTTCAAAAAGAAGAATTCTTAGAAATATTTTTCGATGTGTTTTGGATATTCCTTTCCTAAAAGGTTCCATGGGTAGGTGAACGAGCCGATTGGCGAGCTTTTCGCGATTTATATTTCGACATATATTTCACAAATCAAGCTCTCTTTCGCATACACGAATTTTTCGCATGAAGTGATTCACCCTACACGACAAGTGAATCACGCGCATCCTTTTCTCATTCTTATTCAAAAATATATCAATAATTGATATTGTAATTAAAGACATTTCAATGTTTCTCTTAGTTTAGTTCTAAATTACTGCAAATTTGAAAACTGTTTAAAAGTGAGCTATGTTTGGAAAATTCTAAAGTTCAGAAAAGGAGGGCATCATGTTGAATTTCATAACCATAAATAATTAAAATGCTAAATATAATATTTTCCACTTATTTTGAGCTAAATTCATACAAAATAATGAGGAAAGTACAAAAGTTATATTAAATAAATATTCTGAGTCAACTAGTTACTTATTTAAAATATTACAGTGTTAAAGAAGTGAGAGAGTAAAAGTGAATTAGTAAAGTAAGTACAGACACTTAGGTAATTGTTTCCACTGACTGCATTTCAGATAGGGACAGTAATTACAAAACAAAAATTTCTGCCAAATAGATTAAAAACTAATTCATTTCTTCAATTATACTATCCATATTTTATTATATTATTTTATAATATTTTAGTACTTATGTTATTATATTTTGAACTAATAAAAAAAAAAAAAATTGCCAGCAATTTCTTAAATTTTTTTTTTATTTTATAACCGCCGTTTAACACCCGACCCAATATTGGGTTTACGACTACTAATGTTCAACTTCGTACCCTTGTAATTTTGAAACCAATCCAGAAGACAAGGAATATCCTATCCTGGATCAAGCAGTGGGAGAAATTAGCTTTCGTGGAGGACTTTTTGATAGAACTGTCCGCATTTGCGTTACATGGAGTGGAAAACCACGAAAACCTTCTAAATTTAGCTTGACGACAAGGGGATTCTAGCTCATGATCCGTCTACCACTGAGAAATTTTACGTCAGCATTGTGGTAGGGGCGATTTGGGTGCGGAATTCCTATCGCCCAACCATCGCTGAGATTCGAACCCAGTTCACCTCATTAGGAGGCGAATGCTTTACTCCCTCAGCTCTTTAAAGAAAATTAGGGAGACAGAAAAATATTTAATAAGTTACCGTCCGAGGTATAAGCCTGGTAAAGCTAGATTTTTATTTTAAGTATTTTCCCCCCGTTTTCTAAAAGTTTTTTTTTTCGCTCGCTTGTTGAAAATTAAAAGTTAAGATTCACTTATTTTCTTCAAATAAAATATTGAGGTATGTATACCTAATACTCTGGCAACAAAATAACTTTATAAACTTTGTAGCAATGCAACATTAATTGACTTATCTCTATTCATCAGGGCCGATGATATCCTGCCCTGATAATTTACGATCTGTATGAGCAGATGATGATCACTCACAGAAATTAAAGTCTTTTGAGTTTCCTTTAGAATTTATAATCAGACTTTCCTTTAGAATTTATAGTCATTGACTTGCCTTTAGCAAATTCTCCACGCACAATGTTCTGCACAAAAATTTGTTTTATGAAGGTAGGCGATTTTCTTCAAAGAAAAATTAAAAGTAGCGAAAATTGGTGCAACATTGGTCTATTCACAAAATACGTTTGACACTAGATTTTTAACAAAAATAAATTAATTAAATAGGCGAAAGGTGGTTCCTGATTTGTCAGAAAAATTAACAATTGCTTTGTTTGAAGAAAGGAATAACAGACGCTCCTTGAATATTCTACTGCAGGGGTTTCCAACTTACATGAGGTCGGGGGCCACAATTAAAAACACTAATCAAATGGCGGGCCGCAACTTTATCAAAATTTTATGTGGGACTCTTTTATGTTTGAAGGAACATTAAATATTACTGTCAGATTTTTACCAAGTTGTAAAAAACAATTGTATTGAATTACAAATTAAAATAAGAAGTAGATTTTTAAAAATATTTAATTGCATATTAAAAAATTCCCGCTACAATAACTTTAACATGCACCCATGTATTAAACAATTAATGTGCAACAGATATCTATTTATTGAGATATAAAACTTTAAAAAGGTTGGTATTAAAACTTGCTTATTAGCACACAAAATGTTCAATGAGAAAATTAAGGTTTGCCTGCTGCAACCACCAGAGAATAGATATTTACATTTAAAATTTACAAATGTGTGTGTAAATATTTTCGTCCAAAATGAGTGGTTTCAAAAAGTTAAATCGGAGAATTTCTCCGAGAAAATTTCTGATACACACATGCTAAATTATATTCACAAAATACAAAAAAATGAAATAAAAAAGAGCAACATACACTATTATTTTTGTATTTGAATAAATATTTTCCTGGATGCAAAATCTGAGAAATAAATTTTTTTGCACCGTTGGTATGTTAAGTTTCACAGAAACGAAGAAATTAGGTTTTTATTAACGAGAAAAGTATTTTAAACCCATACTGATTTTTTACGAAAATTGTTCGCAAAAAAAAAAAGACAACTAATGTATTTTAGTTCGCGGGCCGCAAATAAAAGCTTCGCGGCCCGGATGCGGCCCCCCGGCCGCCAGTTGGAGACCACTGTTCTACTGCATAGTGCATTTAAGGAAAGCATCCATCTGAAATTTTTATAAGTTCTTCAAATTCCAAAATTGTATCAGCAATTGCTGATTCAAGTTACTCTTTGCTTCATCATCTTAAAAAAAATTACAAAATGTATTGCATTCCTTCACTTAAGTAACAATTCTATAAATTTTAACTTTTCAAAATACATTTATTTAAATGTTTTATAATCATTTTGTTTTCTTTTATTTTATCACTATATGATTTCGTTAAAATGCTACAATTTTAGTTTTAAAAAAATTCAAAATATACGGTTTTCCTTTAAATTAATATAAAATAATGTGAACTTGTTAGAGTAGTGGTGATTTTTTTTATTATTATTAAATCTTAGTTCGCTTCTTTTTCTATTCTTTTATGTTTTTTCCTTCTGTGATTTAAAATATTTCCAATTAAAATTATTTAATGAGTCTAGAATATTATAATTTTAACAGTTAAATTTGTCAAAACGGATTTTAAAAACTAATATATATTGCTATTACATTAATTTAATGTTGATTTTTAGAATTCAAAATTTTATGGGTTTCTATATTTTTCTTACTTTCAGTTTTATTTTTTTGTTATTTTATCATTATTAAAGTTAAAAATTTGTACAAAAATGAAAATTATAACATTGTTTGTTAACCCTCCTCTTGATAAATTATAAGCTTAAATATATATACGAGATATTTTTTAAATAAAATTCAAAATACTGTTTTTTTATTTTTCCCTTTCCTAAATTTAGTGATTACATTTCAATCTTTTTATTTTCACTTTCCTACTGATTTTTTATAAAAATAATGATAATTTTAAAATGTCCGAAATATTCTTCTTCGATCTGCACGATAGTCGTTTCAATTTGGCAACAAGTCGTTTCCATTTGATGATTGGGCTATCAGACGATGAGTTTCCATTGATTGATGCCCATGGTTTTCAGATAAATAATTTTTTTAAACATTAACATATTAAAAATTATATCACTGTATTTGTTTTTTTTTCTAATATCCAATAAAAATTTTGCATTTTTCCATAGCGTCAAGTTTTTACTTTTAAATATTAAATATAAATAAATTTTTGATTTCAAAGTCTTAATGAATAATTTAATCTTTTTTGTGGCATATTAGGTGAACCAGAAATTAATGTTGTTTTTGTCACATAAAATTGTAAATTATTTTTTAACACGTTTTTTCTTATAATCAATTATGTAAATATCCACATTTTCAGAAACCTATTGCTATCTAGCTTGCAAAATTTAAATGCACAATTACTAAAAATCATTTGTACTTTTAAGCAAAATATCAGGAACAGACATTTTGGAAATGTCATAGCAATCAGAATATATGGAAATATGCTGGTGTAAGGTTAGGCAATTATGATGGGAAATAATTTTAAAGGAAAATAATTTTAAAAGTGAATAGAATATAGAAATGTACTGCTATTTATATTAAATATTCTGCTGTGATTTCCCGTAATCAAGTAAAATACTTTTGAATGAAACATCTGAACCCGGTATCAGAATTTAGGGTGTAAATCTGCAGCACTATATTCGAAAATCGAAATTTATGTACAACATCAACGAAGTCAGATAATGATTATATAAAATCCAGCTTAAACTAACAAACATGTAGTAAAATTTGCAAAATATCCTTGAAAAATTATAGATTTAATTTTTGTTCAAGTTTAAGTTGAATTTTATACAATGATACCGAAAAAAATGGAGCAATTTGTTATACAGTTAAGTCTAATCAAGTAACAGAAAAAAAATCTGTACTTTTTGTACTCTGTGGTGTTCTCAGAATTCATCTTTTAAATTTTTATTAGAAGCAAGATTATAGATGTTTTAAAAAGTAGTCTCAGAAAATTTTCACCATTTGTTTGCTTACTTTTTAGCGATAAAAAAACGCAAATGATAAATAATCTTCAGATTCTAAAACAATCTGTAGCTGGAGGATTTCTGCTAACGGGCATCTGAATAACTCAATATGTATATATTTAAACTATTTTGAATTTTTTGTAATATTTTGATCAGGTTTTATGTTTTTATTACTTAAAATATGTAGAAATGCAATGTGATCATTATTTAATAAAATAATTTTTTACTTTGAAGGGTAAGATTTATAACTGCGTGATTTTTTTTTTAACACGCATAACTGATAAGTAGATAAAATTTAAATATAATACAGGTATCCAACATTTTGATTGCTCTTCTAAAATTGCTAAAAGTACCAAAAAAAATATTTTTTTGCTCTATAGAATCTACAATAAAAGTATATTATATAAGTAGTTTGTACCACATTTTTATTAAAAACAAATAAATAAAAAAAAAACTGCAGAATTTAATTTCTTTTTAAAATTATCACTAAAATTTATTTTACTCTGTAAACACCTATTATTAGTATCCATAAAAGAAAGGAGCGCCAAAAATATTTTTGTTTACACTTAAAAATCGGACTGGATTGGCTGCGGTTACCACCACGGTTCTTTAAGGTAAAATTATGCTTGTTGAACCTAAAAGAAATGGAACTGCAATTAATCAAGATTATGAAGATAAAAGTGTTCTTTATAGCTTTAAAGTTATATTTTATTAAACTAGAGTTATCTAAAGTGTTTTATTGGCACTTTTCATAGAAGTACAAAAGACACACACAAAGTAATGTGTATGAAAAAATATACAAACTGTTCTAAGAATATAGATTATAAATATTCAAGTAGACAATAATAAGATACGAAAATATGTATGAATTCATCTCAGAGATACTTTCATAATATAGTATATTATTTAAGTTCGGAAATGTATGATAAAGACAAGGGACAATAATGACACTTGAACTATACTTTTTAAAAAAAATATATAAGTTAAACAAAATGAGTTTGATGCACATTTCAGTCTCTGTAAATATTTTAAGTAACCTACCATTAAATAGTAAAAATAAATATTAAATGAGAAATATTGCGTGAAACTTAAAAACGAAAAAAAAAATATATACATATATATAATGAATTGAGAAAATACCTCTAAATATATCTAGAAAAAAAAATTTCTAAAAATCAAAAATTTCCCATGACTTTCACCAAACCAGAGCAGTTGGTTTTTTAGCAAACAAAAATTAAAAATCTAACCAGCATTGAGTTTTAGTAGTGAGCCTGTTTTGAGCAATGGTGAGTTGGCACAAACTCAATGCTGCCACCTTACGAGCTTTTGGGCTCTGCATGCTACTGACTGCCAAAATTAACTCAGGGCTAAATTCTTCAGGGTATTTTTTCAGAAGCAATCCAACAAGCCCTAAAGGCATAAACTGTAAAATTTGAGAAGCTTGATCTTTAGCACATAGAACAACTTGCTCTAAAAATCGAATAGGAAAATAAGACCTAGCACTGATTGTTGCATCTGAAGCAATTACTAGTAGGGTACGCATCAAATCAGCGATTGCTTTATTGATAGGATTAGCTACTGCATTGCGCATATGCTCATCACTAAGATTTTGTAGCTCAAATGGTGTATCCTCTAGCAATTCAGCGTTACTTCTATGTATTTTTGTGGGCCTACTGTGCTCTGTGTGATCTCGTGTGTCATCAATGTCAACTTCACGATGGCTTCTTTTGCAACCAGTTTTAACACTATTTCCCGAAGAGCACTGGCGTGATTGCAATGCTGCATATGTTGTAATGACAGTTAAACGTGACAAGGCACTACCGTAGGGTTCTGCTAACTGTTCCTGATGAGCTTCACTATAAAGATAAAAGGGAAGAACATGCAATAACAAAGCAAGAGCGCATTGTTCAATATCTAGATAAAATATGCCAATTACCATGTCAACAGCTCTATTGATGTCTTGAAGAAATTGATAGCCCAGTATACGACGAACAAGAGCATCACATATCCAACGTGCTCCACCAACACAAAGTAATGTTTCAAAATAATGAATAGATTTTATGTCAAGCCATCCACGATAGTGCACGTCATTAAAAACTTCATCTAAAATTTTGCCTAAGGGTTCTTTAACTGTCAAACCGTGAGGGATGAGAGGTGCAATTTTAGATTTTAGCTGTAACGGAGGGTGCAGATCCCACATCATTATTTTTATAATCCCAATCATCAGGCTACAACGTCCAGAATAAAATGCATTACTTTGCTCACTGCCTGGAAGTTGAGGTGTTTGCCTACCACTAGCTGATGGGGACTCAGAAGGTGAAGTAACAGACTCCACTGCTGGAGGAGCAATGAAATGCTGAAGCATATTCATGGGTTTCAGACGTTCTTCATGATGAAGAACGTTGATGTAGTTGCAAAGCCAAACTGAAATACAAACTGGAAGACAGCACATTTGACTTTTAATGTGATCTAAAACCAATTTAACTTTTTCTGTGGATAATGCTCCATGCTCCCAAGCAACAAGTATCTCTCTAGCAGCAGCTGGAGCATTAAGGCAAACTTCATGCCATTTCACTTGATGAGGGCTCATATCATGCTCTGTGTTTAAGAACTGAGCTAACAACAAGTCAACTGTTGCTTGGTCATTTCGAGACAATACAAGATCTGGACATTTAAACTTCCCATCTTCAGCTAGGTTCTTTGATATCCACTGAACAAAAAAAGAATCTTTTATAGTAGAAAGCCCAAGGACAATTTCAGTGCCATAATATTGAGAAATATAAAATAATAAGAGAAAGGTGACATCAAAAGTTAAAGCACGGGTCTGGGCAGCTTTAGCATTTTCAGAAGCAAAATATTTATTAAAATCATTGCATTCAATTAATTTAGTAATAAAAGTATGCAATTTCCCAGTAGCAGCAGCTGCAGCAAGAATAAGTTTAAATTTTCTTAAAGGTAATATATGACAGAGCACACCAAGGAGAGCTTCTTGAATCTTTGAGTAATCAGAATCTAGCAGTTTTAAAATAGTTTTAAGAGTATGTTCTGCTTGTAAAGAACTTGGTATATTTGCCTGGTCCCACTGAGGACTCTGTTTAGGAGATGGAAGTTTCACTCCTCCCATATTCTGATACATGAGACTTGCTGATTTGAAGGAATCATTTTGTCTTCGACCAAGGAAACTCATTCCCTGACCTTCTGTCATTATTCTTGCCTTGCAAAACTCCTGTGCTACATACTGCAAAGTATCACAATTGCTCTTTAAATCAGTGAGATCCAACAAAGGTGAATAATGTAGTAACATATCTAAACTTTTCTCAAAGGAGTCTTCTTCACTTTCAATTTGAAGAGACTGGATGTTAGAAATAATGTCCGGTAGTTTCAAAAATGTAAATGCAAACCACTTTAAATCATCTTCAAATGAACCTGTGCCACTGGCTATACCAATCAAACAAGCGCGGATAAGTTCGCTATAAACTTGTGATAGTTTAAAATTCTGTAGCTTTTTCACTAAAAGCAAGTGACTCACAAATGCTGATGCATCACTTGCAGGATTTAAAATAGCATCGATTTCAACCATTATGTTTAAAGTGCTAGCTAAGGTTTGAAGTTTGTTTTTTGAAACATTTTCTGATGGAACAACTGGTAAATTATCAACTGAGCTAACTAGACTCAATGCACTTTCAATTACTTCTTTTGAAACATTTGTTGTATTTGGAACTATTGCTAACTTCTCTTCAAGTTCTTTATGTTTTTGAAGCATTTGGGTATACATAGCTTGATCTTCATACTTTCCAACGTAAAGTAAAGATTTAATAAAAGTGGTATTACTAAAATAAAAAAGGGCTTCATATGACTTTTCAATAATTGAAATGTGTTCTGGACTTTGTTTCAATTCAGTTAGTTTAGTTATAGAATGATAAATGCAGGAGTACAACCAATGAGTAACACTAACCACAGCTTTACATAAAGCAATGCATTCTTCTTCATTGCCATGACAGCCTATTCTTGATTGAAATGTTCTTAGTAAATCAAGTAAACTCAAAATGCAATAAGGCTTATAAAAACTTTGATATCTGCCTATACTAGATAAGACTGCACCATATGAAACAACTCTAGAGCTAAGAGAATGCATGAGATAAGACATGAATAAATTGTTTGATCCTGGTCCAACTAATGCTTGTTGAAGAATACAGTCAGCTAAATCATAAACATCACCACTTACTCCACGTGGAAGAACACTTTTGATTCTAATACCCCATGAAACATCTGACCATCTTTCTCTCCAAGCTTGTAGCAAAAGTGATTTAATGCTCCGTGTTTTGCTGGTATCCATGATTATCTGTTAAGGGAAAATAATTCAACAAAATTTTCAAAATATAATAACAAAACAAAAAACAAAAAAAATTAACTCACAAAATAAAGAACATTTTATTTTACATAAATTTAATTTTATCCAAATTGGAAAAAGAGGAAGAAAAAAAACATGATTAAAAAACCACAATTCTAATAGCTGCATAATCTATGAAAAAAAAAAATAGCTAAGCATGTTAAAAGTTTTTACTTATCTGCTATAATGATCTTTTTTTTCTGTAGTAACCACAGAAATTTTCAGTAGTTTTACAATAAAATGTGTTTTTTGAACTTATGACATTGCCGTGAAATATTAACACTGGAATGCATTTCCTTTTTTTTTTTCTTTTACAAGAAAAATTAAAATATTCAATTTTAATATTTTGATCATGGGATATTATGATTTGATTAATTTAATAAAATATTTAAAAAACCAAAATGGAAATGTTAAAATATTATAGAAAACATAATTTATGAAATTCAAAATTATAAAGAGGAAAATAAATTTATAATGAGAAACGTAAAATGGTAAAAATTAAAAAATAAGAAAAAAGAAAGATATAGTTTTGAGCAATACAGAGAAATCTTACTAAAAAGTCAATATATCTATGTATGAGCACTGAGTTAATGTTCAACACTTAGAATGAAAAAAAATGTTTAAGAAATTAAGGTTTATCAAACACTTTGCTAGTATCTTTGTTCCATGAAAAAAATATATTCCTAGTTTTTCCTGATTTTTTATTGTAATCTAGGGGTGCACAACCAGCAAGCTGTTGAAAAGCAGCTTTTGGCAGCATTTGAACATGATGAAGGATTTATTATATTTTTCTATTTTGAAAAGAAAAAAAAATTGGAACCTTAAATTGCTTATTTGAGTCATCACCTTAGCACTCAAATTACGCAGATTCCATCAGAAATTTGTGTAGTTTTTCAGTCACTTTTTTGGTGATTATTCTTATTTTGTATTCTGGAATAACACCGCTATAAAAAAAATTGGGATTTTCAAAATCATGTAGAAATTGATAACTGTAATTGATGCAAAATTAATTCACAAAACAAGTGAATATACTAGGAGATTCTGACAAAGCCAAACAAAAGTCTCAAAAATTGATTAACCAAATGCAAGACAAAAAATTGCAATAAAATTTAAGTGTGGTTTAATCTTGTCTGTGAGGATAAAAAGAATATGCAACTAAGATTTGTATTAAAAAGTATCAAAGTATTAAAAATATTAAGTTTTTTGAAAATCATGTGGAGTTCTAAATCAATTACAAAGGAAAAAGCAATTGAGAAATAAATTTATAATAGAATTGGTGCGAATTGAGGGAGTTAAAATTGATGACTCAAATGTGTGATTCAAAATTTTTTTATTTTTCAAAAAGAAAAAAAAAAGAAAAAATCATACATTTGCATTTAGAAGCTCTTGTGGGTTGCAGGCTGTGCACCTGTAATTTACACAAAGTAACTGATGATTAAAACTTTAAAATATTTTCTGCAAATCTGAAATAGAATTATAATTTTTCTTTAAATAACGGCAGGCACTGAACTTTCGTTCTGTGCCTTAGAAGATGCCGGAAGTGTTGCTCATTTATCATTACCCAATGGGCACCTGTGAACCAAAGTCATGGAGGCGAGCAACATTACCCACGCCACACTGCCACAAATACCTGTTCATAGAGTGGGCCACATTCATACATTCACACATCAGAAGACAACACACAGAGAGAGAAACATCCATGCCTAGAGCGGGATTCGAACCCGCAGCCATTGGCTTCGCAGTCAGGCACGCTGACCACTAGGCCGGCGAAATAGAATTATAAACAGAGTTTAAACATTTTACACGTGAAAAGAAAGAGTCATGCAAGGGTGGATACTTAAGGTTTTTGATTTTGTTGAAATTATCAGGACATATTCTTTAAATAAAACTATTAGATAAACTCTTTTTCATTTCATTGAGAAAAACTTTTTTCTTGGTTTTAGGGAAAAACTGAAAATGATCTGGAATTTTGAGAAAAACATCTTTTTACAAGTGGTAATATTTTTTGTAAAATAAGTGAACCATACCACTGATCATTACTTTATGTTGTACTACTTCTGCACTAACTATCAAGACATAATCAGTTTCAGTGGATCTTTGCATCAAAAATTAAAGATCATCCATCAAAAAATCTTAGAAAAGAGACTATTTTCATAGACTTTGACTTGTATCTACTTGTGCCAACAGTGAACCACAAAGGTATTTACTTTAGTTCATACATACTAATAAATAGTACCTAAATAATTTTACAGATCATTTACTTCCTTTTCGAAAACTAGACAAGCATGAAATTTGCAAAAAAAGAAGCTTAAAATATAACAGGAAAAAAAATCAATTCAATGATTCAACTTTCATATAATACGACTCTAACCTTTGAGTCGTGTACCTCAATAAAAGAATACAGAAATAATTATGAAAAAACTGTAAAATGTTTTTTAAAATGCGCAATTTAAGCACAAAATGAATAATTGAAGTTAACACCCTCAACCAAATTGAACTTTAGTCACATTTTGGAATTAACTGAGAGGGTGGGGCAGAACATACTCATTGTTACCTAGGTAAGTGATATAATATTTCTGTTGTAATTTTGTACACTGAAACGAATGTAATCACACCCAAATAAATATATCTATTATTTAAATTTTTAATTTGAAAGAGAACAGATTTTGGCTCATATTAATGTGGGTAGTATTGCTTTCCAGGCAAGTGAGGCATTGATTTTAATGTCTAAGTATTCGCTAAGAAAACTTAAGTTTCCATACAGTTATAAAAGATTAGTGTAAAAAGAAATACTGTTTTGTCTTTTTTGTAATTATTTACTTAAGACTTTATATAATATTTAAACAATTATTGAACTTCTGTTCCTAAAGATTGGTTAAAAAAATGCAATGGAGTCAACGCCTTACTTGTCTAGATGGATAACAATGTCATATGTGTAAATACGTAGGTAATTATAGTAGCATCTTTTAATAGGTTTAATTTTAGTAAATAAACAGCAAATTATATTTTTAACTATATGTAGTTAAATATATATATATATATATATATATATTGTAAGATATATGACCATTTCTAAAATTTCATGAGAATTTTTTTTTTAAAAGTAAAAATTAGATTATTGATAATTATCCCAAAAATGAAAAGTTTATGAATAATCTCAGAACACCCACCCCTATGACATTGCATCAACAATTAATTGCTAGCCATGGGGTGTGCTTCAGAAAAATGCATATGAGAAACCCTGGATTATTTCTTTTTATTGATTATCTACATACAATTTTTGAAGAAACTGAAAAGGTATTGCAAAATTCTTTCAACAAGAAATAAAATTTATGAACAGTTCAATACATTTTTTCTGACAGTCTCAATAAAATAATTTTCAATAAGTGCACGGAAAATTTCTCACTGAATCTAGGTTATGTTCATAAGGGAATTTTATAAAGGCTTTTTAACTAACCGTTTTATACCCCTTCCTTAATTTAGATTTTTAATAAGCTATCTTGAGTATAGTTACTTTTATAATTATAGATATAACTTTAATTAGCATTCTTGGTAAGCAGAAGAGTTTGAGTAAAATTAATATAACATATTTTAAGAAAAATAATGTTTCTAACAGTTAACTTAATGTTTAAAATGTACCAAATGTATATTTAAACATTAAGTTATATATTATTTATATTGGTAATAATATTTATATATAATATTTGGGTTAATTATAAGGAGCCTCTCAGAATAAACCTCTAACTGTGCCTATCTCTCTGAACCCATCTAAAAAAGAAGTCTGTCTTAATATAATTCTATACCCCTGCGAATATGAGTGGGAGCTAGACTTGTTTAACTACATACAAGGTACATTTATAACCACCCCTAAAATTTAGAGATTAATTTTCAATTAAATAATATATTTCACTATTCATTTCAAAGGTGTACATTTATACAATTACAACTAATATATACTAATGAATAAAACTTCAATAAATTTATTGATAGTAATTTTTATTAATTTAACTGAAATAATAAACAAAGAGTAGCATCTTTTATCCATACAGTTTATCACTCAAAAAAAAAAAAAAAAAATTGAAACTTCTGCAAGAATAATTGTGACTTACTACAACATAACAAGTAGATCAGCAGTCATAAAAAATTTATCAACACAATGTAAGAATTTTTACATTTACTTATAATATCTTTTCTTATTTGTCATTTTTATGTAACATTTGTTAATTTTATTCAAATAGTTCCTTGGTTCCTCTTTGACGCTGATGACAGGTTAGTTGGTGTAATGACATAATTTACATCTGTTTACTTTATATCTTATAAAGGTTTTAGCTTTAATGGACTGAGGTAAAGTTAGAAAAATCAGATGACCAGTTAACGCACCATTCTGGCTGCATATGTTTCATGCACTTCCGTTATCCATCAAGAGTGAGTGCATGCGCTTGCTCTCGCACGGGAAATGTCTCTACGTTAAGGCGCTGCTTTGAAAAATTAACGTGATGAGAACCTGAAAGATATTTACAGGCGGAAAACTCGCTAATCAGATAGTTATCTTTCTCACTAATAAAGTTGGCATGTACGAGTTTTTCGCATGCGGTATGGTAGTCCCTTTAGCGCTGTCTTGTGTAGCAGGGTTTAAGCTGAGTCTAAAAATTCATTAGCAAAAAAGCTAAAATCTGAAATTTTTTTTTAGCAAAATGCTAAAATGCCATTAGGCTTATAAAATTACTTTATATCAAACAAGTACTGTAAGTTATCTGACAAAGAATAGCTTAATGTACAAGAATATCAAAAAGAATACCTACAAAAAAAAAAAAAAAAAACACATTTATTATTTATCAAAACATTTTGGTTTATAATTAACAATCTTCCTTTCTTTCATGTTTGCCCATTTTACAAATGCTTCTTGAAAGTTAAATGCACTTTCAGGGCCCTCAATATTAATCATTAACAAGTTGTTTACATGGTTGATTAACAACCTGTTTCGAATATTAGTTTTAATCAAATTAAGGCAATTAAAGCCCCTTTCACAGTCAACAGTGTGCATTGGTATTGTTGCACAATACTCTATAACAAAAGTTATTAATGGGTACTGTTCAGACACATCATTGGTATATAAAAATAAAAGTAATTCATTAAATGACATGTTTTTACATCGTTGCATTAAGATGTGTTTAAATAATCCCCATTCACAAAGTAATTCAGTTTCTGTAAACTGAAAATCTTTTCTGGGAGATTTCGAAAACAAATTGAAAATGCAACGGATTTCCTTTACACCATAATGCTGTAATTCTCTTTCTTGTTTGATCAAGTTTTTTACATGGATGTTAGCGTCATGGTTTTTCGCGGAAGTTTTTTTTTTAAATGGAATTTAGTAAAATCCTTTAGCAAAAATGCGAAAATGCTTTGTTGAATTTTAGCATTTTTGAGAGGTCTTTTCGCATTTTGCGAAAAAAGCTACCGTGGCGGAAACCCTGGTGTGTAGTGATGCGAAATGCAGCTATTTTGAATTTATTAATATTTAAGAGCAACATTCGAAAGGCGAAGCAGTCCCGCAATGAACTGATCGTAAGGACTCAGTTCCCAGTAAAACATCGAAGTCAGGCATAACTGGTTGCGGTCACTAGGTGGGTGGGGTACCGAGAGTGTGCGGTATCGGTCCTTGTTAAACTGTTCTACAGTAAAGTGCTTGACTTGTCTCGCAGGTCGTTGGGGGTACGAAAGTGCAGGAGCTTTCCCCTCTGCAGAGGATCAAAATTGCGATGGCAAGTCTTCGGATTATTCTCATGGATGTTTCCATTAGGCTCCGACAGCCCACTGTGCAGCTCTAGTGCGACGTAAATAAAGTACCTACCTCGAGAGTCGAAGTATATTGAGATCGAATTAAGGGGATGCATATGATTCACGTATCTCCAATCGCCACCTCCAGCAAAGATCTAACAACTCAGGTTGTCTTTCTCCATCGGTGGTGCGGAACTCATATGCAGATAGAACCACTTGTGTTCCACTAGCTCAGATTAAAAAGCTTAAACGTTCGAACAACTGGTTTAAGAAAAAAGTTTGTTGTAGTTCATTTACGTCAAACTAGAGCTACACAATAGGCTATTGGTGACGGTCTAGGATACACCAGAGTCTGATCCACTGCAGAGGGGATGGTGCCTCCGCTTCGGTAGCCCAACGACCTGCAAGCGAAGTCGAGCACTTTACGGTAGAACAGTTTTAAGAGGCTCAAAACCGCACACCCTCGTTCCCTATGCAGACTGATCCAACTGACCACAACCACTGAGTCTTGACGATCAGTCCACTGCGGGACTTAGGAAATAGTACTACAAAAGTATAAGAGAACATTCTCCTAAATGATACTTTTTAGCGAGTAAAAATATTTCACCAAAGTACTTATTCGCAGGCGAAAAAATCGTATCCGCGATCTCTTAACGACCCAAGCAGTGGAAATTTTACCATCGTTTTTCAGAAGAGAAAAATCGCATATGAACTCACCCACTTTGTTCACTCCCATGTCACTAATAAATCAAACTATTGAACATCACTTATTATACGGGTTTCTGGTTAAATATTCAAAGGCGGGAATTATGTAAACAATCAGATTTTTATTTTTTTCATATCTCCCTTTCATTATACATTATTTTTTTTTTAATTTGGGGTTATTTTATCTTAAAACACATTTTTTAAAAATTGCTATATCATACAAAAAAAAATTTATCTGGAAAATGTGTTGAAAATTCAGTTTTCTCAAAGTAACAAAAAAAAATTTTTAAAATTATTTTTTGAGTTAATATTAACTGAAATCACGCTTTTTTTTTAGCTTTATGAGTCAAATAAAGTTCTAATAATATTAAAGTTTGATAATGGAAATTTTTTTGCATAAATAATTAGAGAAATATTTACTTGAACTATTTTCCTGATTTAATTGAATACTTGGAAAAAATAACAGAAGTAACTTTCAAAATGTCTGACTTATTATCAGATATTTTTTTTTTAGTTATTTATTTAACTACATCTGTTTTCTCCTACTTCAAGTCATTTGTTTATGATACAAGTTTCTACAATTTATCTGTACTTGTCTTCATTCAGTATTTATTTTTTTTCATTTGAAAGTACACTTCAGTGGTCTTGTAGGTGTACTTTAGTTCTGTAAGTAAAATGAGTTCAGATGGACAAAAAAAAATTTCCTTTGTAAAATCTTTTTTACCAAAAAAATATGCAGAAAAACTTTATTTTTCCCTTGTTAACTATGAATTTATAAAAAATTATTTTATTATTAGAATTAATGAAGGCTGCAATTGCAGTGATACATTTTTCATAATAACATAATTTTATAAATGGGGGACTCCCCCACCCTGACTATTTCAAAAATTCTAAAAAGAATTTATTGCATTTTTCGAATCTTTGTACCCTTCTTAATGTCTGTCTAAAACGATTTCTCGGTACCTAACTTCGTTTGGAAGTTATACCGGAAAATAGAGAGTCGTCGCTAAGCAGGTAGAAAGGCCCGTTCGGCCGGATTAGGAGGGATGACATTCTTTTTTTGTCTCATCCATTCTGTTGACTGCATATAGTAACTTACTGTAGGCATTTCATTTATCGACCATTATATATATAAAATTAAACGTTTTCCCCTACCATAAGTCAAAACTTTAAACACGCTTATCTCAAAACGCTGTTTTTGGACCTGGCCTAACGATTTTCTCATGATATATACAACGAAATAAGCTGTTCTTTATTTTAAATTACGTAAAAATATATTCTTTAGAAAGTAGCATAGGATTTTTTTAATATTTTTATACTTCGATTTTATAATAGTAATTTAATGAATATTTTTTTAATGAAAAACTTAACTTTTTTTTAAAGTTGCCGCCATTTTGGAAATTTGCGAAAATCAAAAAACGGCTATGCTACTTTTTAGATAATGTCTTTATGATTCAGAAAATCTAAACAAAATCGTTTTCCAGGACTTCTAAATCCATGAGGCCAGTGAGGTGCTACTTTTTGATGACCAGCCACACACGGAGCTGCCACCAACTTATTTTTTATTATTTTGTAAAAGAAAATTTTTTAAAATAGACTTAAATTGTAGCTAAATAACATAGAAAAACCAGAATAACATAGAAAAACCAGAATAACATAGAAAAACCAGGAGTCTCTGCATTGTCTCTATTACTTAAAAAAAAATTCAAGGAAAGTGTTAATATTTTACCATTTCAGGGTGGGGTCCTCCTTTAATTTTGTTGGATAAGAAGGAAACAAAATAAAATATTTTTAAGTCTTCAAAATCATAAGTTTAAAAATATTTAATTTTATTTTAAATTTTTTCACATTTAAATATGAAGATAATCATCATAAAAGTAAAGTATACATCTTTCTTAAGCATAATTATAAATTCTTTAAGAATCCCTTCATTTTAAATTCATACAAGCATATTTTTATTTATTTTAACTTTTCCAAACTACATTTATTCATGAATAAAAAAAAATTTCAGTTGCAGTTAAACCTTTCTCACCTTTGAATGAAGATTCCTTTGAAATCTTCAATTTATAATATTCAGACTCGTTTTCACCTGCCTAATGATTTGAAAAGGTATCACACTATCAGGTTTCTTTTTATCCATAACACAAATTAGCATATTTTTTCTTCACTATCAGCTGGTTACCTTCCACCATTTATTCTGTTAACTCCAAAATACTAAAAGAAAAGGAATATGATTACACAATGATAGTTCTCTACTATTTAACAAACCTCTAACATAAGTTTGAATTAAGAAATGATGCATTATCCTCTTACTGTGTACTAAAATCAGGTAAATAGTGTTCCTGATGAAAACCCTTCTATAAATGAAAGAAAAACAGACATTTTCACATTTTAAATGCAAACAGTGATTATTGTCAAGTGTAATAAGTAAATATTGTAAGAAAACCAGAGTATTGATTCTGACAATATAACTGTAAAAAAGTAATAAATAAATAATAAAAAAAATCTATACATAATTAATAATGGCTATTTAAAGAAATACATATTTTTATCTCCTTTTTTCTTTTACTTTTTCGGCACCATTGAAAATAATTAACAACATAAAAAAATAACTTAATTGATATGCAAAAACTTCCATATAATTCTTTTTTATAAGTCACATCACAAAGAAAATTAAAATTTACTTTGTATTCACACAATTATGTTTTTAGTAAGTCGAAAATGTTATATTTTGTGGATGAAGTGCATACCAAGAAAAACATTATGAACACTTGCGAGGTACAATAAAAAATGTTGATGAGGCACTATTAAAACTACTTACAACATCTCAGCTGAGAAAGCTTTAGATGTGGCAGTTAAGAAAAAAAAACATATGTATTTATTCGTAATATTGATAAATGAAAAATAGGTAAAATAAATAAATAAATGCTTTTGACAACTTAGCTGTGTGAATGAGATGCAAATTAAGAAAAATAAAACAAATATTGGTGAGGCACTATTAAAAATATTAGTAAGGCACAATCAGCTCAAAAAATACAAGCGTAATTCATTTTCAATATTAATAAACAAAAAATATGTAAAAATAAATGCCCTCAAAAAACGCAAATGCAGTCGATAACTAAACATCAAACAGTTACACTTTGCGGATGAAGAACATGCTAATAAAAATACAATGAATGCTTGTGCGGTTTAATAAAAAATGTTGATGAGGCACTATTAAAACTATACAATATCTCATATCATAATATAAAGAACATGCTAATAAAAATACAATGAATGCTTGTGCGGTTTAATAAAAAATGTTGATGAGGCACTATTAAAACTATACAATATCTCATATCATAATATAAAGCTTTAGACATGGAAGTTTAGAAAAAAAGAAAAGAAAGAAAGCATGCATAATTTATTCGTTATATTGATAAATGAAAAAATAAATGCTTTTGACCGCTAAACTATATGGATGAGGTACATGCTAAGAAAAACATTAAAAAATTTGTGAGGCACAGACGAAAATATTAGTGAGGTACAATTAAAAATAGTCGCAAATTTCACATGGACTTTAGGCATGTCATTTCAGAAAATATACATGCAATTCATTCATAATCTGTATAAATGAAGAAATGAAATAATGAAAAATATGAATAAATGAAAAATACGCATAAATAAATGCTTTTGACAGCTAAAATATGTGGGTGAGGTACATACTAAAAATTAATTATGAACACTTGTGAACCCCAATTCAAATCTTAGTGGGGCACAATTACAAATATTTGCAAATTTCTCATGGGCGCAAACTTTAGGCATGTCAGTTCAGAAAACATATATACAATTGATTCATAAACGAAAAATAAGTACAATAAATAAATGCTTTTGTAAAATAAAATAAACTATGTGAATGAGATACACGATAAAAAATAAATTAAACATTACGAACACTTGTGAGGCACAATGAAAAATGTTGGTGTTCACAATCAAAAATAAAATATTTTATTGTATATCCTTTGTAATAATAATTCAAAATTATGGAATGTTATAGTTAAAAATTTTACTGATTCCTTATTACTTTATATGTTTCTACCTGGCAATCAAGTTATGAAATGAAAAAATTTTATTTTTTGGATTCAGAGATTTTTTTCAATAAAGTATAAATAAATTTAAGGGTGAGATAAGCACTCAAAATTTGTCAACTATTATAGAAATATTTTTATGCATAAAAATTCATAGTAAAACAAATTCAATACTATTATTCTCCAGAAACTGTATTGATTCATCAAATGTAACTTCATAAATATAAAATGTTTAAAATCATTGTTTATTAATGCATAATGAGTAATTTTAAAGCTTAAATAGTGTTGCTTTATATAAGTTATTTTCAATGGATCTACAAATATATAACAATTTTATCAAGATGATTAGAAACTGTCTTTGTATCACAAATTGAAGATGAACATCATATTAGACTTTCCATTCTGTAAAGAGCCTTCAACTGAAATTTAAAATAAATCATTAAAAAGTAATAAAAAATATTTTTTATGATTTATTTTTTATCCCATTACGATTTAGTGTCAAAGAGAAACAGAAAAAGTAAAAATGGTACGTCTTCATTACACTTTACTACAAACAAAACTAATTCAGTATAAATTTTACTTTGTAAATGCTATTCGATAAATGACTTTATTTGTCACTTATTCTCTTATTAAAAAGAATGTCTTATAGAAAAATTTATTAATAATTAATTGAATGTTTGCAACATAAAATGATGCGTTATATTAATGCTAGACAATGAAATTATATACCTTCTATTATAGATTACTAAAAAAACTATATTTGAATGATTATATTTGAATAAGTACGTAAATATATGACTGCTTTATATATACTAAATGTTTAAAAGGGATAAATAAACTTAACTACCTGTTTTCTAGTTTTTCATTTCATCATGATGTTTTCCAAAGCAATCAATGCAGAGGCTTACTTGACATGCCTGGCATATCCAAGTACTTTTCACAAAATTACCACTGACAGTTTTAACTTTCAGTTTTGCACAGCGTCTGCAACATCTTTTTTCCCACTTCACTCTTACGTGTTTTGCAATTTGAGCTGAATTTGAGGGGGATGTTGGGGTCAATTTAATAACCTGCCTTTGTCGTATTTTGACTATAAAAGACCAAATTAAGTCAATAAACAAAACAATGGACTTATTTGGAAATTGTAAGAGCAGTAAAAAAGTAAATAATGATTAAAAAGATCTGGTTTACAATCAGAGTATATAATTTGGTTCTTAAAGAAAATATATTCGAATTTAAAAAGTTATTTTCATAACAATAAATTACTAAAAAACATTACATTCGAAATCTGAACAACCATTTCATTTAGGAAGATCTACGATATTGTTCCATACCTATTGAGTTACTTACATACAGTTACTGCATTATCAAAACTGTTTACATTTCAGTGAAATAACATTCACAACACTCCTTTTCCTGAAAGCAATTTCCCATAAACAATAATTTTATATAATTTATTATTCTTAATAACTGATTTATTTAATTTTGGAAGCATTTTAAGTATAAAACCACATAACATTAACTTTGTTAACAGGATATATTGCGTCCAAATTTAAGGCTTGAAAGTAATTAGAAATTAATACTAATAAGAACAAAATTGCTATTGTGATGCAAATATAATGCAATGAAACAAATTTTTAAAAGAAAAAAAAAAGCTTCATCCTTTATGATAAATATTTTTATAGTTTTTACAGGGTATCTGATACATTTTGGGTTTTTCAAATTCATGAGTTTCCATAACTAAAACTGTTATACTCTGCATCTTCATATTTATTGATTTTAAATTCATAAAACAGAGTAAAGAAAGAGTTGAAGTAATAAAATAGCTGAAAAAATAATAGCTGAGCAAATATTTTTTTTCTCAAGAATTATATTCTAAAGATACTTTTCTTGTCCATCAGAAAAGAAAGAAATACTCCGGATTTCTCTGTTCTCACTTCCGAATAAAAAAAAATTGCCAATGACTGGCTTGCTTCAGCTAGAATTTTAAATAGATAAAATAAAAATAATTAATAATAATTTTGAAATCACAGAAGTTTAAAATACTTCGCTCTAGAAATGTTTTTTCTTCAATTTTTTGAATGAACATCATAATTTTTAAAGAGAGAATATTATAAAAACATTTTATATTTTAATAAAATATGACTCTGAGTGGGGATTTTGTGACAAATTCAGATATTCAGAACATGTTGAAATGGGGGGGGGGGGATTCAATTTTAAAAATAAAATTTTTCGCAGGCCTACATCCATGACTTTAAAAAAAATAATTAAAATCATGAGAAATTTTGTTCAGTACCAAAATTCATGACTGGACAGGTGCGTGGATACTCTGTATTTAAAATTATATAAAAAGGCATTTTAATGTATGCATTATATAATGTTAATTCTGTATTTAGATTGAATTAAATTCAGTTTTCTATAATTGAGCTTAAAATCAAAACTTTAATAAGAATCTTATAATTTAAATTTTTTTTTCTCTTGCTAAAGTAAAATTAAGTTTAAAACATATTTCTATGTTCAAGTTTAGAAATATACATATTAAAATATTTATCTATTCTCTATCATTCAATAATAAAAAGCACACTGTAGTCAAAATTGAATACTGAAAAATACCAAACAGGATAATGGAGAACAAAATGGAAAGAAATAAAATGTTTCAAAATTATATGTTACCTAAAACAAAAAACCTATAAAAAGTTTATTAAATGATCAAAATATTACTCTTTTTTTCATTCAAGGATCTAAATTTCTATGAACTAATCATAACATTATTATCAGCGATTAACAGAGAGCATTACACAACGTTCTGTATAATGCTCTCTGTACTTTCAGTATTTATTAGCGTGTATTTTCAATTATATAAAAAGTATATGTTTGGTAGTCAACAGCAAACACATTGCAATTTTATTAAAAAGATATTTGTCTTAATGGGCGCTGGAAATTCAAAAATTAATTCACAAAAGGCTGCAATTCCCGAATTTTTAAAAAGTAAATAAAATGGTCCAGTTCCAATAACAAACAAATCTGTGACAAACTAAAAGGATATTTTGTTTATCTAAAACCACAGGGGGAAACGTTCCCAAATAAAGCATGAAAACTGCACTCCTTTTTCCTTACAATGAGTTTCTACACATCACTATCAAGCAGCTCATCCCCACCCAATCGACTACCCATGCACCCTTTAGTGGCTTCAACAGAGCCGGGAGGGTGGTTAAGTAGTCCAGATCACTTCTGGTCTTTAAAGAGTTAGTTTCTAAATATTCGCTCAAACATCTAGAACAAAATGTGGGAATGTTTCCTAAATTAGAATTTCAAATATTTCCTCAAATTTAACCCCTAGTTTCTAAATAGTTTTATTATAATGTCTAGAAGACACTATAGTTTAATATAAAATAGGAAAGAGAATTTATATTAATTTTATGGATGGTGTTTTCTACACTAGGATACATTGCAAACTCTTTACAGTCTACACTTCAGGTTTATTGTTTCTGGCGTATTTCGAAGTCATTTGGCTCACAGCGTGATCATTGAGACTCTCTTGAGCAGTATTTCTTGCATACGTGTTTTTTTATTAGTTTCTTTTTTTAAAAAATTAATCCTTATAAGAATCTTTATTTGAAGGATTGCAATTTCTAGACAGAAGAATCATCACCTAAAAAAAAGAATCATTATGAAACACTACTTACCTTGTCAACAATATACCAACTTATAAATTTAAACCTAAACGGTAATTTGCAAAATGAACTTAATAATACTAGAATAATATGCTAACACTACCACATGATGGTGCATGATATACAAGAAGAACAAACAGTAATAAACAGGAAAAAATGGTCAAATCAAGACTGTCAAAAAAGCGAGTTCTTTCTAAATCTAGCAATTATGTCACCTTTTATAACAATACATTTATAAGTAACTAAAACAAATTCACCAGAGCTCAGTAGATTTACTTAATATCTTATGAAATATGGCAGATTTGAGCTCAAAATTTATATCATTAATTTCTTTTCTTAAAATCAAAATTATCAGTTTAAAAATACCGCTGCGAAGAATTAACTGTAGTAGGCTGCTGTATACTTTCTTAACAAGTAAAGCAGGCCAAGAGCTGGTTGTTGTTTACATTTATATTGAAAACACCATCCACAAGTCGGTTTGATGGAATTCTCTGTGCTCTAAAATGTCCAAAAACCCCGAGAAAATATCAATACTGTTCATTGCCATCCTGGTTTGGTCCCAGATTCAAACCGGGGGCAAATTCAAAAACTTTTGAATAAAATAATTTTGTATTCCATAATTTAAAATCTTTTATTTTTGTGAACTGTGAAAAGTAAAATAATAAATGCTAAATATTTGCTAACTTAAAAAACAACTAATGAAGGTTAAGAGTAACAGAATCAAACAAACATTTAAAAAAAATTATATAAGATATAATTTATTTTCCTAGGCTACTTTCAATGGTATTTATGTGTCTGTCCGTTGTTATACATGAGTGCAGAACTCTTTACATTCCGTTAGGGTACGGAAATTGTTGGAATTTCCCCTGCAACCTCCATAAATAAATTCTTCACATTCTTGAGTCTCTTGATTAAAAAAATATCGACGGATAAAACCTTCACAAGGTCCTCGGACAGGCTTCTTATCACAAACTTTTTTTTCTTCCATTCCTAAAAGACAAAAATATCTATTTAAACAATATAAAATAATATAACAGTAGGTCCCTCAACACTTTTGAAATTTAAAAAAAAATAAAAAAATGGTGCCATTTTAATTGAAAAGGGGACCCATTTGTTAAAATGGGATCCAACTTTATGAAAGCAGAATTGATCCATTATAAACAAATATACATTTTTATAATCAATATACTAATCTAAAATATTACAAATAAAATGCACTCAATTATTTTTTAATTATTATAATAAATGTTTTTTCAGCAAGTACGTTAGATAAAATACTACTAAGTATATCTTAAGTAATTAACACATATTTTTATTTTCAAGTATTTTTTTTCAGTAATGGTACAAAGATGATAGAACAAAAATTATGCTCATTAAACTCTTTCTCTGAGAGGCATAAATTTCATAAAGTAGTGAACAATTCCTTCCCAAAATTCTAATAATAGCTGATTCTAAAGTAAGCCATCTTGAAGTTAAATGTTTGATAAAGCAAAGGTCTTTAATCTGTTTTTCAACCAAAACACTTTGAAAATCTTCACTAGCAGGCCATCCATCAAAATAGTGAAATAATGCAATAGTTCAATCAGAAATATTAGATCCAAAAACATTTTATAAATGCATTCTGTAGCATGTGTAAGTTGCAAAATCCCATATTTAGCAACCCAACACCTCTAATTGATTTTATTTCTTCATTCATTAGATTAAATATGGCTTTGTTAACATTAGATTCATCACTGGAAAGCATTAACAAGTTTGAAAAAGTCAAACCTGCATTATTTAGAGAAGATTTTAGATGTTGTTAACATCTTCTGCATGGCTTAAAAAAAATGTCTCCAAGTGATGAGAAAAAACTTTATTTATTTCAGACCAAAAACGAATTCTAGTATTTAGCTCTTTGAAACTAGCATTGTTTGTAGTTTCATCATATTCTAAAACATAGAAGGAATTTTTAATCTCATTCAAAAATTCATTCCTGAATTAGGATGCTATTGCATCAGTGATTAGGTAAGTTGCTTTAGTTGGATTAAGTGAAAAGTGTGTCATGGCTGAGGAAGGAAGCATACAATTTAACACCTTATCTATGTCTTCGCAGGTACAAATTGGATATTAGAGTACATCATTTTTAGGCATCAAATTATTCCCGCTTTATAAGTTCGAGATTCTTCATCAGTACATTTATTTCCACATCAATAAAGTCAATGGTAATTTCTTTATGGCCAGGCAATTCTCCTACTGCTATCAGTAAAGAAGTCGAGAAGAATTTCGAGCTTTAATGCTCAGCATAGTCATTGATGAGGGAAGATCAGATAATATAAGCCGGTTGGAATTTTTTTTTTAGCTGCAAAAATTGATTTTCGATTCAGAATGTCTTTTTATAGCATAAAGCCCACACCACACAAATGAAATTATTTTCGGGCTGGGTATCCCCAAACAGGCACAATATGCCCGTATAATCCATCACACTAGGCCGTTTTAAAAATTTACATTTCTCCACTTCATGAAAAATTTAAGCTTTGAATAATCTACATAATTTTAATTAACAAATGCTTATATATATTTTTAATAAAAAGTATTTCTTAAAATAAAGCATTTGGCATAAAACACGAAATAGAATTGGTTAAGCTTTAATATGCAATAGCAGTGTGGAAAACGTTATCTGTTTGGGGATACCCAGACTGTTTGGCAGATCTAGGCTTTGGTAGATCTTAGCGTAAATTTGCTTAGCTTATTGCTTTCATTGATTTGCAAATCATCAATCGTTAATACGACATCGTAAGGTCCCGCAGTGGTCCCGCAGCAGATCACCGAAGTCAAGGGCGAGTGGTGTTGCTTTTAGGCAACGGTTGCTGTTGTTATTTTACGTCGCACTAGAGCTGCACAATGGGCTATTGGCGACGGTCTGGGAAACATCCCGGAGGATGATCCGAAGACATGCCATCACAATTTTGATCCTCTGCGGAAGGGATGGCACCCCCGCTTCGGTAGCCCGACGACCTGCGCGCGAAGTCGAGCACTTTACGGTAGCACAGTTTAACGAGGACCAATACCGCACACCTTCGGTCCCTACGCAGACTGATCCAAGTGGTCACCCACCCGCACACTGACAGTAGCCAGTGATGCTTGACTTCGGTGTTCTGCTGGGAACCGTGTCTTAACGATCAGTCCACTGCGGGACGCTTTTAGGCAACGGAGTACCTGTGCACTGGGCACGCACCTCCGATCGAAAATAATGAGAGAGTGAAAAATAGGGGGTCTGTTAATCGAGAAGAAAATAAAATAAAATCACCGAAGTCAAGCATCACTGGCTACTGTCAGTGTGCGGGTGGGTGACCACTTGGATCAGTCTGCGTAGGGACCGAGGGTGTGCGGTATTGGTCCTCGTTAAACTGTTTTACCGTAAAGTGCTCGACTTCGTGTGCAAGTCGTCGGGCTACCGAGGAGGGGGGTACCATCCCCTCTGCAGAGGATCAAAATTGTGATGGCATGTCTTTGGATCATCCTCAGGGATGTTTTCCGGACCGTCGTTAATCATTTTGCAGCTCCAGTGCGACGTAAATGAAGAACAACAACAACATGACATCATAAGTGAGTGATATCCTAAAAGGAGGAACTTATGTGAAGGTGGAAGGATTTGATTTGATCTGTTCATTTACGTGGCACTAGAGCTGCACAATGGGCTATTGTGGTGACGGTCTGGGAAACATCTCTGAGGATGATCCGAAGACATGCCATCACAATTTTGATCCGCCGCAGAGGGGATGGCACCCCCGCTTCGGTAGCCCGACGACCTGCACGCGAAGTCGAGCACTTTACGGTAGAATAGTTTAACGAGGACCAATACCGCACACCCTCAGTTCCTACGCAGACTGATCCAAATAATCATCCACCCGCACACTGACCGCAGCCAGTGATGCTTGACTTCGGTGATCTGCTGGGAACAGTGTCTTGATCAGTCATTGAACATGATCAGTCCACTGCTTGATGAAGGTGGAAGGAACATACTAGTAAAAAAAAATTATTTTTTGTGAAGTTGAATTTTTTTTTTGAGAGAGGAATGAGTAAATGGTGGTTCTTTTTGATGATGGGCGGACTTTTACGCGGTAATTTTTTTTGCGGACTTATGGGAAACATGAGTGGCCGGTAACAGTTATTGTTAACTTAAAACTTGTATAGTTATGTTTTAATTCTAAACCACTTCGCATATGTAAGGGGGGGGTCTGAATTGTGAGTAAAAGTATGTTGCTGAAACTAGAATTTACGAAAAAATTTAAGTAAGCATTTCTAAATTTTATCTCAGAAGGAGTAGTTTAACCCCAAAACTTACACACCAATGCAAATGCTGTGTACTGGGTAACTTCATATCAAATAACATACTAATGTTTCAATTCAATAAGTGCTACATTTTTAAGCTTTCTTTCTTTTTTTGTGTATTTTCTTTCCTTTTCTTCAGTGAAACATCAATTCTGGTCTGCCTGAGAAGTCTTTTGAAGACGTTTGTATTCTTTCTATAAATACATTTTATTGAAGTTATTAAATCATGCGTGCAATTTTATTAAATTCTATTTTAAACTGCTTTTATAAACGTATTTGTTTATATCTGTTTTTTTTTGTTGTTGTTTGTTTATATTTTTTTTATATTTGTTTATAGATGTTATATATTTGTCTTATATGCTTTCATTTCTTTTATATGCTTATATATATTTTTTAAAATTATGCATTTCTAAAAATTTAATCTGTTGTTCCTGATGAGTAACGTAATTATCTAAATTTTTAACGACTACATTTTTGTAGTGAAAAATATAATTATTGTATTGCATTTTCTACCTTTACAATATTCTCGGCACACTTCTTTTGATTCAAAACTGTTTTTATTTCCAAGACATCCTCCAAAAATAAATTCGTGGCATTCACCTGTAAATCGATTATAATAAAACAATTCAGTATAATCAGAACATCCCCCAAAATCTGGATCCAAAGAGCATAAATCTTCTTTTGAAAGTCCTATAAAAAAAAAGGAAAATTTAAAAAGAACTTCATTATATCTTATTTGGATATGTATAATTGACTATATATAATTAACTGATTGCATAGCAATCTGAATAACAACTGACGTAGCAGTCGTAATCGTATTATTTACATCAAATTTATTAAAGCATATTACATAGTTGTGGCTATATAGAGTGTACCGTAAAGACTGCATAAAAGAATATTTTTAGAGTCCTTGATTAACTGAAGTAGGAGAGTATACACACCAATTGATTAATATCGCAAATTAATATTTAAACCAGGAAAAATATACGAGACTGAAAACATCAAAACCTGATAGATTATGCCAAATTTTAATTGGGAATTTGACTGATTTTATTATTTTTATCCAACTATCCTCTATCATAGTAATTCCATAGTGTTTTTGTTTTTTTCCTCGCTTAAATATTAATATGCTATCTTTTGTCCGCATAATATTTTAATAATTTTTAATTTTTTTTGTATATATATATATATATATATATATATATATATATATATATATATATATATATATATATATATATATATATATATATATATATATATATACTTATTATTGCTGAAAAAAAGGGAGTTTTGTTCTGTCTCTAATAACTGGTACGACGGTATAGTTTCTTGAGACAGGCAATATTTATGAAAGTAAACACAGCCCAGTACCAAGTAAATTTTTAAAATAATAATACAAATTGAGATAACTCATACCCTTACGATATCATTATTAATGTTTCTCAAAATCATAACATAAAAATTACAAGGCATAACAAAATTATAAGGCATTTTAGTGTAATGAATACAGTTTACAGTTAGTTATAATTGCTATTGTTTCAATAAATATTTCAATCAAATATAAAAAGATAAAATTTGAAGAGTAAAGATTTTACCTTTTGTGATCTGAATAATGTGTTGAATTAAAATATAAATGAGTATTGTAGTAAACATATTGCGTTTGGCACCTTTAACCAGGAGAAAAAAATTCTCAAACTCCTTTTTTTTTTGTGATCCAGCTGTTCCATATGTTAGTTCACACATTAACGTGATAATGTAAATAAATGACTTCTTATTGATTATCTGCAGTTTTCAGAGTGATTACGATAAAAATAAATAAGTAAATACAGAAGTGAAATTGACTCATGGTTTCCGAATTTGTATTAACATTAAGAATATGATAATAACCTAACGGTGGTTCCATTTCTTTAATTTTAATTTATTCATTTAATTAATTTTATTTATTTATTAATATTTCACTTATTTATTAACTTGTTTATGCTATATTATTATTCTATATAATTTTTTTTTTCAAATTTTAATTTCCAGTACTTTATGTTTTGAGCAGGAATAAGTTATATCGATTTGACAAATACCAACAACTATCATTTCCAGCAAAAATAATGAATTTTTAGTTTTATATTTTACTTTTGTGTATTGAAATTTTTTCCCCCGTGTATTTAAATCTCGTTACATAACTCAATATTTTACTAAAAACTTGCAACACTGTTCTAACCTGTATATATTACAGTAATTTTAGTTTTAAATTCAAAGTTTTATTCATGTTCTTATTTTTCTTTAGAATTTCAATTGAAATAAGTTTAGGCTCCCCTTTCTAAGACCTGATGTTAAATGCTTGTACTTTAAGACCCAGATCCGTAGTGTTTACAAAGAAGCAAAATATCTTATAAATTGTTTAATGTAATGATCTTTTTTAAAAGTTTTTTAATTTTTTCTGTTTAGTGAATATGATAGCAGCAATTCACTAAATGATATTTCCCCCACGTAAGTTACTACTTTATTTTTTCCTATTTAATGTTTGTAATTTAAATCAGTTTAATAAAATTATGACAGATAAAGATCTTTTTTTTTTAATAAAGCACTACAGCTTGCTGTAGTGCCTGCTTGACTTCCGGAATAATATCGTTCTGGACTTTTCAATTTTTGGCTTTAGACTTCCAGTTTTTCATCTTCATAATAGTTAGATCTTTGCTGGTATCTTCAAACTATCTATTTTTCTGTCTTTCTAATGGTTTCAAGTTCAAAAGTTTCCAATAATCATTTAATCTTTCAATGTGCTCAACGTCTGGATTTAATAAAACGATTTATGTTTTTTCGTTTAATCAAATTGTCAGGTTACTATTATTTCTTCTTCTCTCCACTGTGTATTATTTACTTTTATTGGTCTGAAAATTCTTCTCAAAATTTTCCGTTCGAAAATTAGTAGGTCAAGTTTTTTGTTGTTAAAATCTAAGTTCTACTCTCATTCTTTACTGTCTAGGTCTATTTTATGGATCTTTGACCTGATTTCCGTAGTAAGAAGTTTGTTCTTGAATAAGTATTAGTATAAGTAAAATAATTCATTTCATTTGTGTATCCTAGACTTTATTTCTTCTGAAATATTGCTAGAAGCATTGATAATTGAACCAAGGTGAAACTGAAAACTCCTGTCCTTTAGATAACTTAGATAATTTTGCCGTAGATAACCTATACGATAACTTATAGTTATCTACAGCAAGCGTTCGTTTTCGTTCGTTCTATAAATTTTGTTTTTTGTTCATCAATAAAGAAAATTATAAACATAACTATACTATTAAGAATAGCGCAGTACAGTATCATTGTCCTGTACAGGCATGCAGGATTATATTGTAGAAATTAAAATTCCTTATTTTCGAACCTTTTATTTAAACTAGGAGGATAAATGAGGAAAAAACTGCTAAAGTTTACTTTTTTAAATACAGTAGAAAATAAAATTTTTACAGTAATTTCTAACTATATACTTTTTTTAAATGGTAAATATTCTTTCAGTTGGAGATCGAAATGGCCTGCAGGTGGAGTAGAGCAGAACTATTTACCTATGGCAGCACTTCGCATGCTTTCCCCATTAGCGTGTGGAGAGTCATAGAGGAAGGAAGTACGTTAGTTTCTCTCATGATTTTCATATAGATCAAAATCTTTTTAGTTGGTAAACTATATGGAGCTGAAAACTACGTTAAACATAGTTCTAAAGAAAAGCATAATGGAAATTTTAAAAAATACTTTTATTAAAGAAAAATGTTAAGAAAAGGGGAAATATCGTAGTACATTCCTATACAACCGAAAAGCGGAGGAGAGAGAAGGGAAAAGGGCCAAAGGCATGAAACCGGTCTCTCCCCAGACGGCGTATTCGAGTGTTGCCATCGCCAAAAGACAGACAGAAAAAAAAATTCAAGGGTCATTCTCACTGAGTAGAACTCCCGCATCACCGTTCGACCATCACAAAAGATTGAGAACCTGATTGGTAAAATATATTCTCCAGTTAAAAACTTTCAACAGTTTCGCCTTTTCTCTCAATGAAGTCCCGCAGTGGACTGATCGCTAAGACACGGTTCCCAGCAGATCACCGAAGTCAAGCATCACTGGTTGCGGTCAGTGTGCGGGTGGCTGACCACTTGGATCAGTCTGCGTAGGGACCGAGGGTGTGCGGTATTGGTCCTCATTAAACTGTTCAACCGTAAAGTGCTCGACTTCGCGCGCAGGTCATCGGGCTACCGAAGCGGGGGTGCCATCCCCTCTGCAGAGGATCGAAATTTTGATGGCATGTCTTCGGCTCATCCTCAGGGATGTTTCCCAGACCGTCGCCAATAGCCCATTGAGCAGCTCTAGTGCGACGTAAATGAACTACAACAACAACATCTCTCAACGGAAGTCCATGAACTGATGTAGTGAGAATGGTTTTGCAGTAAGAACGGAATCAGCGCTTACAATCACCCGATTTTTGTTTGCTCTTAGCTTGCATAGAAGAAAATAAGGCAGTAGAACCTATTTTATGCGTACGTAAATTAACAGAAATAAGAGAGCGGAAGCGTTTGCACACAAAACTAAATATGAATTAGAACAGCAGAATTTTTATTTTCACTGATGTTCATACTTAATAACAGATATATTTAATAACAGATACGTTTATTATCTTACGTTTGTTGATATTTTAATAGTATATATACCTCTTTTAAAAATAAATCGCTGTAGTAATAATTTTTATGAATTTTAAAGCAATATATTGTTGTTAAATTTATTTTTGAATAAGGAATCTTATGTATTTGTTTTGGAGGGAGATTTAAAATAATAATGTTAAAATAATTCTGTTGAAAAAAAAATAGCTGAGAAAAATACATTGGGGATATTATCATAACTACGGCAAGTTGGCGAAGAGTCGCCGAGGAAGGAAGATAACGTTTCTGGCGGAGGGAACCAGTTTTCCTCGGATCATGACGTTTACGCCTCTTCCTTCTCATTGGCTCAAATTCCCTGACTACTCCTTAGAACTTATCGGTTAAGATATATCAGTTATTAAGTAACCGGTTCCGATTTCTTGTTCTTAAATAACGTGTACAAAATATTAGTTCTTGAATAACGTACTCACGGTGTCAGTTCCTAAAGATAAAACAGACGTTTTGCAAACGTCTAATCTAAAGTTATTAATCCTTTTATTCTTTTTTTTTAAAAAATCTGTTTGACTCAAAATTAATGAGATTACATTTGAATAATAGTTTTAAAAAGTCTTATAATGCACCACAGTTTCTTTTCTTTGTTTCTGAAATATAATTCATATTTGATTTAAACATTTTATTCATTTTTCAATAGGATGAAGATTTAAGAACTCTACATTTTTCAATACAAAATGCATTTAAGATGGATCTGAGGAAAACGTTTCTAAGAAAGCTTAGACATTTAAATGTTTTACTTTAACCTTATTTTTATTAATTTTTAATTAGGATGAAGATCTTATGGCAATTACCTAAAAAGTTTGCAATTTCAAATGTAACGAATTTTCTTATTCCAAATGCATAATAAAAATTCTTCAGAATGAAATACATATTGTTACGCTAATAATGAACTATAATAGATTTGAGAAATGAGTTAAGGAAGCACTTTATACATTCAAAAAAAAATTTGAATCACTTGTTTGCTTTTTCAGATGTATGATATTTTATTAAATCGTTTTTCGTCAAATTAAACATTTAATCAGAATTAATTTTCAATTATATGATAATTTTCAATTGGAAATATATATAAGACATTATTCACAAAGGAATCGATACTTTTACACAAATAATAAATTAAGATAGATCTCAAGGAATAGACCTGAGAAAGCAATTAATACATTTAAAGTGCTTTACTTTAACCTTATTATTTTATTCAGTTGTTTGCAGTTTCAAAAGTTTTAAAAAAATATTTATATATATTTCATTATCATACGCAGCACTTTACTTTAACATTATTTTATTCAAATGCAATTTCAAAAGTGATAAAGTACAAAAACCAAGTCTTATTTCATAATTATAAGCATGATTGCTTGCATCTTAAAAAATATCTGTAGTTGATTTATAGAGAAAATTACATTGTCAACAATGTCAACTTTCATCATAATTAACACTTAAACTCGGAAAAAAGTTGTTCGCAAGTATAATACTAGTTTCCATTGCACGTATTTCAATTATAAATTTGGAGTTTAATTAAAAAAAAAAAAAACTTTAAACGCGATAAAAAGATTTTGTTAAAATTTAAATCAAATCAGTAAAAATAATATTTCATTTATCTATTTAATTATTTATTATTTTTTTTACTAAGAAATTGAAAATAAAAAACATTTCTGAGAGAACTCCAAACAAGTCAATACAATCAATGCATCAGAATACGTCATCAGGTCAATGCTCTTCACAGTCATAAAATTTTAAAATTAAATTCCTGCTTAGAGTTTCAGATTAAAACTAAAATTGAAAGATTTAATTAAAATTATTACTTAATATTGCAAAGAGAATTTTGTGTTTTAATATTTGTATTACATGATCTTATAAAAGCACAAAACCCATGATCTTATGAAAATTCTATCACATGATCTTATGAAAATTTGCAAAAAAATTCCCGAATCTTTTAATGAATATTTTTCAAATCTTATGCAATTCTGAAACTGCCGTAATATTTAAAATAAATAAATAAAAAAAAAAAAAAGGAATTGAGTCCTATGTTTCGTTTTAAATGTAACCAAGTCGCTAATATGGTAATTATCATTGTTCCTGACATATATAACAGAAATTATTACTATCTCTAATTATTTTTTTCATTTTAATAAGATCATGTGCTAGAGGCGACGAGTATCATGCGTTACACCACGTCCCGTAAAAACGAATGAGCTTTCTTTTCACTAATGTTAAAAGTCATATTTGAAACATCTCGTAACATTAAAGATTTTTTAACAAAATAAAATAAATTAGTATCCACTTTTGTTAGACATATTCCAATAATCAAAAACTTCAAACAATAATATTTAATGACATATTAATCTTTTCTTTAAGAGACGAGTTTCATAAGAAACATTTCATTCACTTGTGTAACTTTTTTAAAATTCCTCTTGACCTTACATTTCTTTAAAGGAAATTTTAAGATGTTTTTTTCGTTAAAATAAATAAATGAATAAAATCTTCATAGTCAGCCGCTATTTTATAATAGATGGGGGGAGGAGCAGTTTTTTCTCAATTTTAGACAATGACGAAGGAGAGAGGAAGGTAAGTTTATTTATTTTTATAAAACATTTTTTATTTACCCATTTCTTAGAGAGATATTTGTTTATTATGATATTAAATATGTATTTAAGATTTTTATTCCCTGATGTATTTTTAACGTAACTTTTCCTTTTTTGCATTTTTAGAAAGCTGATATTGGGTAAAATAATGTGTTAAAATGATTTTCCAAATTCGAAGCTATGAAGTTCAATGAGTTCGAATTTATTATTTTATTACATAGAAGCAAACTGAAAATTGTTTGAACAGTATCTGATGTATCAAAGGCTCTAGGATGGAAATTATGTCTGACGATTCGTATGCATTGCGTATCCCCTGTAGCTTGTATTTTTAAAACTACCCATTTCAAAAATCAATATAATTTATTATTTTACACGTAATAAGCTTTCCAAAAAGAGTGGACAAAAAAATCTGAGAAAATTGTGCAGTACTTTCCCAAAAACCAGGCACATTTTAATTCAAAAAGAGAAGTCCGAATATATTCATTAACAGAGATATCAATACAAGAATGAGTCTTTTTATTTAGTATTTATGGCTCAACATCTTTATCAATAACACTGTTAGAAATGTTTTGTTATTCGTCTCAAGCTATTAAGTCAAAAATCTGAAGGAATATTTATTAAAAAAAAAAAGAGTATGATTTTGCTTTTTAAATCGTGTATTAAATTATTATTTGCACCCGCAGTGATTAAATTGCATATCTTAAATGTGCCTCTCAAAACAGGGAAACTGCATCTTAGTACGAGTAATAATTTGTCCTACTAGTTTTTATTAATGAAATATATTTTTGCTGTTATACACTTTAAATTAAAATGAGCAATGATGTGTTAATAAACATTGAAAATACACAGTCCAGTCACATTAATGTAACCACCTGTCAAAATCCAGAATTACCACCTTTGGCAGAGCGAACCGCTGCGAGACATGCAGAAGGAGAGTCAATTAGGTTTCTGAAGGTGTTGACTGGGATGTTGAGCCATGCCGACTCCAGTGCCGTGGCCAGCTGCGCTAGATTACGCTGTTGAGGATCCATGGCGCAAACAACCCGATCGAGGTGGTCCCCCAGATTCTCGATTGGATTTAAATCCGGTGAGTTTGCTGTCCAGGGGAGTACGGTAAACTCATCCTGGTGCTCTTCGAGCCACGCACATACACTGCGAGCTGTATGATACCACGCATTGTCCTACTGGTAGATGCCATCATTCTGAGGAAAAATCATTCGCATGTAGGGGTGGACATGGTCCGCAAGGACAGATGCGTACTTGTGCTGATCCATCGTGCCTTCCACAATGATGAGTGCATCCAGTGAATGCCAGGAAAACATTCCCCAAACCATAATGCTCCCTCCTCCAGCCTGCAGCCTTCCGGCAATTGTTGCAGGATGTTTGCTTTCAGACGTTTCTCGCAGTATACGCCAACGTCCATCTGTGCGATGTAGTATAAAACGTGATTCATCGGAAAAAGCCACCTGTTGCCATTCTGTGGGTGTCCAGTTACTGTACTGGAGTGCAAATTCCAGCCTTCGTCGCCGATTAACAGCAGTCAGCATAGGTGCATTAACCAGGCGTCTGCTGCGGAGGCCCATGCGCAGCAACGTTAGCTGAACAGTGGTTGAGGATACACTCTTGGTAGACCCTTGATTCATCTGGGTGGTCAGTTGCTCGTCTATTCGCCTGAAAGCATCTCCATAGCCTTCGTTCGCCTCTGTCATCTATGGCCCGTGGTGCACCACATGTGTGTACGCCGCTTGTTTTGTATAGTGCCATTTTGCCATGCACGGTATACTTTTACCACGGCGGCACGCGAACAGTTCACAAAATCAGCCGTTTCCGAAATACTTCCACCATTGGCCCGAAAGCCTATAATCATGCCCTTTTGGACGTCGGATAAATCGCTACGTTTCTGCATTACGCCAACGATTGAAATGCTTTCAGATGCCTTAGGACATCCTATATATACAATTCACTGTAATGTGCTGTCACCTGCCTTCCGTGATCGGTTATTTCACGTTGAGGTCGAAAGTAGGTAGTGGTCACATTAATGTGACTGGACTGTGTATATGGATTAGCTATCTTATTAAATCTACAATATAGTAAGTAAAAATCCAATTTAATATGTATAAAACAATTATTTAATATCTATGTATCGGGAAATTAAGCTTGTTTTTCTCTTGTTTTAATCTAGCCATGCAGTGTTATTGTAAGTTCCAAAAATCACAATCATATGTGATGCCTTCAACTAGCAAGCAACATTATTTATAAAAGGAGATTTTCGATTGCAATTGCTAAGAATACAAAAGAGGATCAATTTCTTGATTTCAGAGTTGTAAGAAAATGTAGCTGCACCACAACTAATAGCTAATTTTCTACAGAATTTTTTAACTTCTTATTTGAAATATTCTCGAGCAGCATGACAAATAAAAAAATTTGTTTCATTCCGCTTACGAGTAGTGTCTTATTTTCCACCCCTATTCTTATTATCAGGGGTGATTGTGAGCCCAATTAAAAAATCCTGAAAATTTCCTGAGTAAAATCATTAATGACGCATTTCAAAAAATTAATGACGCATTTCAAAAAATTAATATCTTTATAAATTTAAATCATTGATATTTTCACAACGTGAAAGTCTACATAAATTATATGCAGCATAATTTAAATTAATAATTATGTATTTAGTTTACTTTTATCTCTAATCACATTTATTATTTTACCAGAAAAAATATTTACAAATGAAAGAGATGCCAAGAATAAATTCTAGTTCTAATATTTTTAAATAAAATATACAAGAATTTTTATACATAAATGTGATAGATGATTTCTGTAAACTTCTGGACTGTGGATTTCCTGATCGCGGATAGCGAAACATCTGGAAACCCGAATTTTTTCCGGAGCACATTCATCTCTGTATTATTTTCAATTTAAAAATGGAGAGGGAGGGGGGTTTAATTTAAATTGTTTATAAAGAGAGGCTTTAACTAAGCAAAGTATAATAAACAATAAGAGAAATTATGCTATGTTTACAGATAATTCGAATAGTCGAAAATAGTATTTTTTATTATTAAATAAAATGCAACTTGCAATTTATTTAAATCAGTAATTTTGACATGAAACTCAGGTTATATATCTTAATGATTATAATTTAACTCATCTCATTTGTAATCTTATATAATAATTATAAATTTAATTTTTAACAATCAACATTGAACTTTTAGTAATCTATTATCAACCAACAACCATTAATTCCAACGTCAGGGCTTTATTGCTAACATCCGCTGTAGCACTTTCGTCATGGTGCGGGGATTAGGTTCGCAAGTACCATATGATTAATGGATGGGAGGCCTTCTTGTGTGTTCATTGATAAGATTTCGTTTTGAAATAGTCAAATACTGTATAAATATAATACACCATTTCTTACAATATATTTAATAATTCCTTTAAAATGTCCATTATAAATGGCAAAATTTCCTATAATTTACATAGATTTAGCAAAATTTTTTTTCTCCATAAATGCTTATAAAAAGTAATGCTTGCATTAAGCTTTCATTTTTATTTAAAAATTCTATCATAAATTTTTTATTTCAAACTTTCTTCATAACCACTTATCATCCCACTAAAAATTAAGCAAGCCTAATAATATTGCGATCCAGTTGCAGACAATAGATTCAGACTTAAGGCATTTGATTTATATGTAAGCTTAAGTAACTTGAAATGTTAATATCAGACAGTTATATGGGTGATTCTTTGGAAACATGACAATTGGAAAAAATTTTTTCTTTCAAATTTAAAATCTTCAAAATAATCATTTTTTTGTATATTTATTTAGTTACATTTACTAATATCTTACAAACCGCAGTGTATTTTATTGAAATTTGTTCAAGGAAAAATATTTAATTGGTGTAATCAAATAAATCTTCATATTGAGCAAAATTAGCTGCAAAAATTAAAAAAAGAAAAAAAGCTTTTCTTAAAGTTTATAAATACAAAAATCAAATGAGAGCTGGGTCATAGAGAGAATTTGTAATCTGACTCAACTAAATAACCTTTTCCTAACTTTTCAATAAATTCTGCATTTAAAATAATCATATCTATAAATCGGAATTGTAAAAAAATTAGCCCAACTCCGATTATGAAAATGATTTAGACGAATGTTTATAATCATGAGGATAGAAATATTACTTTTATTAATCTTACTACAATCGTTTAAATTATTACTTATTACAAAATTAATTTATAATCTTTAAACGTTTTTGAGCCTATTTTTTTTTTACTAAAATCTTAAAAAAGTACACATAAAGCTATTGAGACTGAGGGACAATCTAGCTATTGATTTTCTGGAAACGGCAAAACGTTATGATTAAATGAAAATAAATGATATTAATTGCGAAAATATAAATCACCATTGAGATAAAAAAAAGGGGGGGGGGAGGAGGGAACTTAAATAGAAAGAAAATTAGAAAGAGGAACGAAATGTTTCTGTTACTTTTATTATTTTTTGCAATTCATTCTATTTTCACCTTCAAGGCGATCTTTCAAAACTATTTCGTATTTTTACAAACTTTAATTCATGATTTGGACTATTTTAAAATTAATATTGTCTATGGAGCTGTAATTATTTCTAAAAGCATAAATACATTACAAATAATAAAGTTAACGAATATCTTTTAGATTGATAGGTTCATATTACTGACGCATAATTAAACATATTTTTTTTTTGTAAAATTACTTACTTTTTAAATAATTATATCCTAATACACTTTTATAATTAAAAATGTATTTAAAAAAATGATTTCATGACAATCCATGTTAACATTGCAACAATTTTCATAGCAAATAATACATACTTATAAATTATTTAATTAAATATTTAACAAATAAGGTATCCTTCAGCTCATAAAATTCCTAAGTCAAATTTATTAAGCTAAGTTCTAAAGGTAAAAATTAAATTTAATGTATCATGGTTAGTTTCCTTCAATATTTAAAGATTCAGCTTGGGCTAAGACATTTATTTGTTATGCGTGATTGTGCATTAATATTTTTTACAAATGAATGTCTTGAATCTAAGATTAAATGAAAATTTCAATACATTATAAGTCGGTGGTTGGCTTTCTGAAAAATTTGGAGTCGAAAATTTCAACTACCAACTCTACAACTATGGTTCGAAAAATATGAAAAACTGTTTTAAAGATAAACTAAATATATAAAACGATTAATTGTAAAAAAATGTATTAAAAATTCCTGCATGGGTTTTCAACTACCAACTCTACAACTATGGTTCGAAAAATATGAAAAACTGTTTTAAAGATAAACTAAATATATAAAACGATTAATTGTAAAAAAATGTATTAAAAATTCCTGCATGGGTTTTTTAAAAAATGGTGAAGTAAATTCGAAGTATCCGCGCATTGTTAAGACTTTGTTAAATCGAAAAAATTAAATTTATTTTTGGAAAAAGCATAAATTATTATAGAATAAACTTTATGATGAGAAGAAAGAAGAGTTAAAATATCTAAAAAATATAATTGATAAAAAAAAATCCACCTTTTTATACTAAGAAATTTATTTGTAGTATACTCTATTAAGACGGCCAACTGTAATAGCATTTTTTCCCAATTTTTTTTATTATTAAAATCTTTCGCACATTTATCTCTCATTTCCTTTATGTTAGTCAATAACTATTTTAAAGTTGCTTAAAGTTAAAAAATTAAAAAGTTGAAAAAAAACGCATAAAATTTTATTTTACTTGCTGCAGGGTTCCCACGGTTTGGAAAATTTTTCAAAGTGGTCGCAAATGTGGGATAAAACTAGATATTTTAAGCAGTTAAAAAATATTTAATTTAAAGGAAATATATATTGGTGGAAAAAATAACTCAAGAATCGAATTTACGAATGAAAGATAAATTTAAGCATTTTTCAGTTGTCTTGAAAATTTTTTAGCTATCACTCATTTATTTTTTCCAGTTTTTTTTTTTTAAGGCGCTTTATTTGTATGTTTCTGGCGCAATTTTTTTTTTCTTATGTCGAGAACGAGTTCAAGGTGCATAAATCCCCATGGCAGAAGTACCTTGAAATCTTGTATAATCTAACATCTGACATTGTAGGAGATTCATTTAATATTAAATTTAATAATAATCATTCATTAGAAAAATCTTAGTTGTATGGTGGAAATAATAATAATAAAAATAAGGTTGAAAAAATATAAATAATAAAAGAAATAAGAATAAAATATAATAAAACAAAGAGTAAGAAATAATAATAAAAGAATTCAAAATTTGACGTAATAAAGTCGGACATTCGTTGATCATGAAATATCGATGCATTTCACTCAATGAGATAGATATGAATAACTCTGTATCAATTTGCCCTTTACAACACTATTCTTAATATGCTTGCAATAAATTTTACTTTTAAAGTTTTTTTTTTCAAAATTCGTTTTTTAAATTACTTTCAGATAGAAAAATTTAAATAAGAGAAGTTATTTCAAAAAATATAACACAATGAAAAACTTAAAAAAAAATACCATAAAGCTTCAAATTTAAACTACTGAGTTCCACACAAAATTTTCTCCACCCTCATCCAAAGAATTCGAAATTCCACATTTTTTATTAGATTTTACAATAATTACAAAGCATTTTATGTAACATAAATGCGAGTGAGTACAGTGTGGAATATTTTCAACTAAAGAAAATTTTGCAGATACTAGACTTAATAGTTTTTTTTTCTACACTTAATAGTCTTTATAGATTTAATAATTTTTTTCCCATGTTTTTTCGTTTTAAAAATTTTCATATTTGGTTTTTTCAGCAGTCAACTTATACACCTGACATACCAAAAATTACAAGAGCACAATCAAAAATATAGCGGGTCGACTTATATACCGGTATATACAATATACAGAATTTTATATTTTTACAATTGGGTAAATTATGTTATAAATCTTCATTGTAGTCATTAAACTTATGGTTATAAAAATAACACTTGCTAAGATTAATTTAAATCATAAATGTATAGTTTAATATCATAAGAACAGAAGTTTCGAAATAGGCTATCTTACAGTGCGTGTAGATACGTTGATCAAAAAATGACGTTAATAAAGTGTGACAAAATAAAAATAATAAAGATTACAAGTGAAGCAGGATGTAATGAATACTATTTAAATATTTTTATCTAAGAAAATCAACTTCTAAGAAAGTCGACTTGCAAAGAAAAGAATTATTTACTGATTTGATAACAATAAAAAACACGGTATTTTTATCTGTTCCGCAAATAACCAAACAATTTGTCGATTCGGGAAAATATATTCAGCTTCAGTATTTTTCATTTTGGAAAAACAAAGAGTTTTTGAATTATTGGCTACATCTGAAGTTTAAGCACATCATAAATAAATGCTAATAATTAGGCTAATAATATGATAATAATTAAATGCTAATAATACGTAGCGGGTCCTAAAATTTGGCTGGGTCCAGTTATTCAAAACTAAACAGAAAAAAAGAAATCTAGGTGTATATATGTATAAACTACAGGCGCAACTTATGGACGATGGGAGCTACCTAAGGCATTTGCAGCTGTTAATGTTAAACCTTGTAATTTTCAGCTACACCTAGAAGATAAGAGGATTCCTAAGTCAAGCCCAGCAACCTTATCAAGTCGACCAAATTCGATTTCGTGAAGAATTTTGTAGTTAAAACTAACGCGTATTCGTGGGAGAAGAGAAAAACCGTCCATTGTTAGCCTGATGGTAAAGCAACTCAACCGGAGAGAAATTGAACATATTGCATCGTTACCAATAGATAATTTTATTCCGTTATGCTTCAGTTTTATGTAAGCACGAATAATAAAATGTCCCGAAATAAGTTCATTATGTCAAAGATTAATTTTTTTTTAAATATTATTTTATGGATGTGTCCTTCTTCTCAATCTTAATGTAACTTTCTGTATTATTGATTTTATTATTTGAATTCTTCAAAATAGAAAATTCGAAAGACTTCAATCTTCAAAGAAAGACAACCAGAAAATAAATAATTCAAATGTGAAAAACAAGAAGATTTTCACCGACATCAGAATTTCTCAATTTAAATTGTGGGATTGATGAGAGAAATTTAGAGGAATCGTATTTCACCACTCTTAATGACTTTTTATCATTTATTTCTTTTATATTACATGTATAAAAGTAACAATTTAGAATTTCTTAAACTAAGAAACCTTATTCGAAAGTGAATAATAAAAAAGAATTTTTTTAAATTTTATTTTTCAGTTTCAGTTAATATGTAATAAAAATGGGTTAACGTCCACTGCAGATTGGTAAGCAACTATATCAATCGTCAACGACGATTAAGTGCACTATTTCCATCCTTTTTGATAAAAACCTTTAAGGTCGTAATCAGCTATATGGAATTAATAAATGAGAAGTCATAGAAGGGGAGAGGCGAATTCGTGAATGCAGGACTTTAAAACTAGTTTATTATATGAACCTTATTGACCCTGCCCAATATTTATTTCTGAGATCAATTTTTGAACTCAGAAATAAATATTAGGTTGGGTCAATTTTATTGAAGGCAAATGCATATAATTGATTTATTACATGGCAGTTCCTTTTGGCACTCCCCCCCCCCGAGGCTGAAGTATTAATAAAATATCAGAATCTAGATTTCTGAAAAACCATGAAAAAAAGATTAAATGATTGAACCCATTAACCCCTTTCTATTGACACTAAATAAAACTTCTTTTTAATAATTAATTGAAGACTATAAGTGTTATTTATAGAATTCGAAACAGAAGTTAATACCGAGAAATTATTTGAGCGAAAAATATGTTGAAATGTTAATTATTAGGAGTTCAATAATTTTTAAGTTATTTAGTGCATCTGAAAATTAGTTCGTGGATATAAATGCATTAAATGTTTACATAAGGCGTTTTAAATTGTTACATGCGTAAAATTATTACATTTACAAAATCGGAGTTCCGTCGAAAAAAGTTGGATCATTTAGGGTTTCATAATCGAAAAAAATTTGGGAATCGCTGTCGTGATACATACATTTTTACTTGATGGAATGTTCTTATTATTAAAAAATGTAATTTATTTTGAATTTTATTCACCCTAATTATTGATGGAAGTTACTATTACGAAATAATTTAAGTTATAAAAAATTTAGTTAATAAGGAATATTTTTTTAGTCATGAAAGCATAACTTCAGTATTGCAATGGTAATAAATTTCCTCTAAGTCCCATTGAAGGGGGTGTGATAATTTCAGATTGCTCAGTTGAATAGGAAGAGAGCGGTCTTTTCTAGAAGATGAACTTTGACATTGATGAATTTTCCCCCCAGTGCAGCTGTGGGCTTAGGCTCCTCTAAGGCTGTGGGAGGAATGCCTTCTAAGAAAAAGATCACCCGATACTTTGTCAAGCTTCCCGCCGAACACGCCAAACTAACGTTTTGATTGGTTCGATAGAAAAGCGCGCACTTCTTTCTTTCAATATGGCTGTGTGGAAAGTTACACAAACTGTTTTTTTGTAAGAGTTTTTATTTGAATTAATAATTGTCTAATTCGCAATAAATATAATTTTATTTTTTAATTTCAAACTTCTTTTTTTGTTAATTTAAGATTTGCTATTAAAAAATTACTGTTTATTTCCCCCCCTTCTCTTTCGGCTCGATGTTTATTCGTAAATGAAGTAAGTTTCTTTCCCTGTATGTATTTTAAAAATTTTATAGTGTATAATTTAGACGTAATGCATCTTTATTTTTTACTAATTATTGTTTCTTTAAAAAAGTAAATATAAATTTTAAAAGTAAATATAAAGTTAGTATGATTTTGCTTAAAATTTATGTTTAAAAAAAAAACACCATTTACTTTGCTTAATTTGTTTGAATAAGATCAAAATTGTATAGAGTATTATAATGTGTAAATATTGGAAGAAAAAGTATTATGTATTCAGTTTTAATAATTATAATTTAATATAATTCTTTAAAAAATTAAATATAAATTTAAAGTTAGTATGATTTTGCTTAAAATTTATGTTTTAGAAATCGATAACCATAAATTGAAATTTAATTAGAAATTTCTGAGGGAAAGTTTAAAACTATTTTTAAAAAATTAGTTTTGTTTTATTAAGAATGTTACCTGAAAAGCATAGTATTTAATATGCAATAAATATAAAAATTATTACGTTTGCCAAACTTTCCATTTAGAATTAACAGTTAAAGCTTAACAATTTTAAAATTGATTAGCCTACTTGAATAGAGTTTCCATAAGTAAGTGTTTATTTATGTTTATCTTTGATTTTCTATTTGTTAGCCTTGTTTCTTTAAAATCCAGATTTTTCACTCTTGAACTATGTTTACATTTTGCATGCGATTTTTTTTTCTATCTTCTGTACCTGTTATTTCAATTTTCTCCCCGTTCCTGATATCACGACGGTAACACCGTTCTTTTTTGGTCCTCTCCTCTTAGAGAGCGCCTTTTCTTTCCCCCATCTTCCCCCTTTCCGTCGTGATGTCATGATCGGGTTTCTCTTTTTCCTCCTACCCCTTGGCGGCCTATCTAAATAGGTCGCCAAAAAATTGGCGGCACTTGGCCTTGCCGTAGTTATGATAATCATCCCAATACATTTTTAATTCGAATTATGAAAACATACAATGTTTATTATCATAAATTATTCTAGATTTTCTAATAGGTCAGGTTTTTTTATTTCGAAATGTAGGTTTTAAATTATATGATTTAAGAGACATTTATTGTAAAATTATTTGTTTTTTTATTTATTTAAGAACTAAAAGTAAAGGGATTTTAGTGTAATAACGTGTGTTTAGCAAGCAGATTTTTCCATTAGCAATATTTAGCTTTAATACTAACTATATGATACTCAAAATCTTCATGTTAATTTTGATAAAAAATTAGGTTTTTTCTTGAACCCTTTTAATGAAATACTTCATAATGTATTATGCAAAACTATGCTCAAGGAATGTATTTAATATGCATTATATGGAAAAGAACATGTTAAGGTACATAGAAATTTATGTAGTAGTTTTTCTGAATGTAGGAAAATTCAAGTGTATGTTTGATGTATCACATCTAATTTGAAAAAAAAAAATTAAAGCATTATTGACATTGTCTTTAATGATATATGATTTCCTATCTTTAAGACAGCTTCTTAATATAACAACTATTTCATTATAACAACTGATACTAAAGATTCCTTTTTTTTTCTTATTCACTCATGTAGTGTTATTTTAATTTCTAATATAATAAGATGCATTTCAATCATTCATTCATTCCTTATTCGACGTTTTCTTTAACTACAAAAATATTTTAGCAAATATTTTTCTTTGTTTCATTTTCTAAGGAATTTCTTCTTTTGAATTGCAAAATTTTTTCTTTTGGATATCTTTTTTTAAGAAAAACCTTTAATGATAATTATAGAAAAAAACTTATGTTCAGAAATGCTGAGTTATTTTTATTCTGGAAACACTCTAAGTTTAGATTAAGTTAATTGCTATTTATCTCATCTCATTGCATATGTCAATGATTGTAGTATAATGCTAATTTTAATTGAGTATGCATTTTTCAACAGGGTTTATCAAAACTTGATCAGAAGGAAAAGCTTATAGCAACATAAACAGATTTTAGGCCTTGTTGCATTGTTTTCTGTTGATAAAATTTTATGCTTAACCTGAAGAATTTGTAATAACAAAACAGGCATCAGTTAAGATGTTATTATAATAATTCATGATAACTTTTACCAATTTTGTTTCACTCTTTGTAACATTCTGCTCATAGTTTTTTTTTCATTTGTGAGATATTTCTTTAGAACAATAATACATCACTTTTTATTTTTTATTAAAGACCAGTTAATTTTTTTTCACTTTAATTTTATAATTTTAATATTATTTTCCCACTTTGCATTTCAATTTTATAATATTATCAATTTTATAATTTCACTTTAATGTTTTTAATTTTAAAATTATATTGTATTATTTTTATAATTTTAATGATATTATATATCCTAATTTTTATGATTCTTGATTCACATTTTTTTTTTTTTTTTGAGTTCATTAATTTTGTTTACAGTTTATATTTTTTCTTATCTAATAATTTTCTCTTACTAACATTTAATTTTTCATTCCTTTCAGAATCCATTGATCAGTAGCAAGTCAGAAACATTTCTTTTATGCTACTATAGTATTGCAGAAAAAAAAGATTTAAAAGCTTTGTGTAGCTTTCTGAGATCATGCTGATAAATTATTTTGAAAATTTATTTTAATTGTGTTTTTCTACTGATATTGAATGGGTTTTTTGATAAAAATTAGTGCAAGTGAACCTTTATATAATTTATGATATCAGTTTTTGTTTATTTGTACAAGATAGAGATATTATTTATTGACTTTCCAATTAGGGATAGAAGAGATATATATATTTTTTTTCTGAAAATTTATAAGATACAGCTCTACTAGTTTTAAAATTTAGAATCTCTTAGTTTTAAAACTAATGACTTAACCTTATAAAAAAAAATCTTAGAATTTTCTTTATTATTATCCTTTTTAAATTTTATACTTTTCCAGATTGTTTTTTTCCAGCGTTTTCTATATTAGTGAGATTTTGAAATATTATTCTTGTAACATTAATTTAAATTGAGAAATTATATATTGTTATGTATTGCTTATTCTTAGTATGCTGATATACTATTTTGAAAAAGTAAGCATTAAAATTTCATTATATTTTTCTAACAGTTTTGTTAATCTCAAATGATCTTAAATAAACTGCAAGAGAACGCTCATAAAATTCAGAATATTAATTTATGTAATTAGTGCACAATATTAACTAATAATAACTTATTGGCTTTTCAATTAGGAAAAAAAATTTTTTTCTAAAATTCTCTCCAATTTTTTGGTAAAAATAGTTTTGAAACTATTGTTTTACTGAGAACAAAGTTTAAAATCTTTATTGTCTTTCTTTTGTTGTTTTGAACCTTTCTAATTGTTTTTTTATATTATCTTCACCTTATAATTTATGCCTTTCTAATTTTTTTCTTATGTAGTTTTTTTGTTTTCTATATTTCTTACATTATCCAAATTGTTGATGACTTAAAATTTTTATCTCAGAAAATTTTTACTCTTTATGTTTTTATTGTTTTAAGTTACATTATTTATTTTCATGCAGAATTTATTACGTTGATATTTTTATCATAATGTACTGGCATTCAGATTCAATACACAATCACGGTTAGATGAATTAAAATGATGTTTCCAACTTTGAAGTGCTATAATATCTAATGTGAGACAGATAAGTTTTAGTACTAGCACTTGTAGTAACAACTTGTTAGTTGTTTTTTTATGTTGAATAAAAAAACTGTTTTTACTTTAGGAGAACAAAAAATCCTTTTTTTTTCTACATGCTTTTTATTTGTAGACACTGTGATTCTTAAGTGTTTTTAAAACCCGGATTAACATCTTTCTCTTTTGCAGTTTGATTGAGATATAAATTGCTATTGATTGAGACTAAATATGCACAAGCTTCAGTACAGTTTGTCTATGGTAAGAACTGCCCCCGTCACAAAGTCTGAAGCCGTCTGCTGATATGGAAACAAGAAGAGGACATTTCAGGGAGGTAGTGTCACTTCATTCTAGGGCTAACATAATAGACCGTAGAAAAAGATTCCCCATTTCTCACTGAGCCAAGCCAAAACCTATCCTAAACGATGACCCCACACCCCTACTTGAAATAGTTAAACCTCCTTACTGTTGTTACCGCTATGGGTCCAGACAAATGGCTGGAGGAGTTCTTACTTTAGACAAACTATATGTAAAGATTTTTTTTTAATGTAATGCCTATCAAAGGTGGAAAGATATTTTTGTTCATCTTGTATTTTCTTTGTTCCTTATAATTTTTACACCTAATTAAAAATTGCTCTTTCTTTTCTTTCTTTTTTGCATTAATTTATAAATATTTTACTTTCTTCTAAAAAATGATGCTTGCTTACAACAGTGGAAAGTCTCATACCCTAAATTGTTGGAACTTGTATGATAGGTCTTGATAGTAAACAAGGAACAAAACATGCATTATTCAATAAAAATATATGGAGGATATATCCACAATAATGTTTTGTCATCAGTTACATGACATTTCATTTACTATGAGTTAATATGGTATTGCTTGATGTGACAATATGTGGTATTTTTTATTATAATAGTGCTTAATATGATAAAGTATGTTAATTATGATACAATAAATACCACTGATAAAATATAAAAGCAATCAGATAATAAGTTGAACTTTCTTTTTCTTTCATTTTTATCTTCCTTTTTATATTTGATGTGAAAAATAAGTAGCCCTGGTATTCAGATAGAAATAACATTATAAAGGAAAAAAGCATCAAATTAGAAAAGTGAATCAAACTTATTAAATAATAATATTTAAAAAAAATGGAATAGAGTAGATTTTTTATTAAAAAAATTTCCAATATAAATCAAAACAAAGTTTTTCAGTTAGGTGATTATTTTTGAAAAGCGATTTGTTTATCTTCATTGTTAAAGTGTGCAAAAATTTTTGGAGAACAGATATGAGACTTTCTACTTTATTTTATTTAAACTGATTCATTCTTTCTTTCTATATTTTATGTAACTTTAATTTTCTGTTTCTCTTTTTAACACTTCTTTCTCTTTCTTTCAGGATGTATTTCTCAATAACAAGACTGAATTGTATTTTTTATTGAATAGAGTCATAGACATTTTTTTTTACATCTTTTTTTTTTTTTTCATCTTTTTAACTTTAAAATTGTATTTAATCATAAGGAGGTAATCAATTATCCCTATTTTTTTAAAAAAAAATTTACATTCACACATTCTTTAAAGTATAGTATTCTTTTAATTTTTCTATTTTCAATGTTTTTCTTTTGTTCTTTTGTTTTGCATAAAAAGTTTATTTAAATTTAGTTTTCTTATAATTTATTATATTTTTTTATTAACACAAATGTTTACTTTCTTTTATTTACTTTTTTAAAACATTAGTTAGTTTTATAAATGTTATTTCTCATAAAAATTAATGCATGTATAATTTTTCTGCGAATTATTATTGTTATATGTGTTACATTTAATTAAGGTATATATAATGTGTTCTGTAAAGAATGCCCTTAATATATATTTATAGAATTCTTGTCAAAAATAAAGACAAGATGTATCCATATTAAGGATAACAAACCAATGTTGAAGCTAAGAAAACTCAAAAAATGCCATTGTAATTAGATAAATCATAATTGAAAAAGGTTTACATAACACAAAAACTTGTTTGATTGGACAAGGAATTAGAGAAGAATTGGAATAACGATTTATAGAAATTTGCTCCTGTTTTAACTAGTGTCAAACAGATCTTGATGTTCTGTGCAGCCATCTTTCTAAATTGGGGTTATTAGATTTTGATAATATTCTTCGTCTTTCGAATACAGTAGAGTAGTGATCATCCGAGTTTCCGCTTTAACTAAACTGTCAAATATTTCAAGGATTTTTTGTTCTACTTATTTTTTATTTTTAAAACTATGGCTGAAAGATATTCTGAATTTTATCTACTAAACACTCAGGAAAACAAACTGACGGACAACATGAAATTACCGATGAAATGACCGTTAATATCGTCAATAATGAAAATGAATCTATCGTAGATAAAGACAGTGACGATGAAAATCAACATATAAAAACCTCTCAAGCAGATGGAGTGAAAGCTATCGATAGTGCTACTGAATATATAGAACAAAAAGAAGAGGAGACACCAGCCTTCCTGTTATTCCTAAAAAAATGGCAAAAAATTGCTGCAGAAAAGCGCCATAGTAATGTAAAACAGAAAACGATTAAGGACTTTGATAAGTAAAAACTCTTTAATTCTCGTAAAGTATGCCTTTTAAGTGTTTTTAGGTAACTTTTTAATTATAATATGAATTGTATGTGGTGTATTCATATAGATTTTGCATTTGTTAAATATATTACATTTATACCTACTCTGTTTTTTTCCTTTTTTATATTCTTTGCTTTAACCTAGTTTTTTGGTTATCCGAGTTGGATATGGTCCACTTTATCTTGAATAATTGGGAGTCTACTGTAATAATTTGTGATGTGTGATATATATAATTTTATGTCTTCATTTTTGACAATTAATCTAAAAACATATCATTAAGGGCAGTCTTTAAAGAATCTCATTATTGTATATACTATATATTATCATTTTTCTAGCCTTCAAACATTCTTAAATATTTTCATTAATTAATTTTATTTAATCAAAATAAGTTGAAGAATTTAAAAATTTTTAATTATAGGAGATAAATATATATTTTTTGAAGTGATGCTCATATTTTAAAATGCTATTTCGATTAGAAAACTATTACTAAATTTATACAAGAATTAAATATAGATTGAAATATGGTTATTTTTTGCCTAGTTTAAATTCTTTTAAATTTCGTTATTATTTTGATCCAATATTTTTCACCCTTCAAATTCTAAGCTTTACTTCCCTAATGCCCATCCTACATTATTTTGTTAATTTGGTGAGAAGAGGCTATCACAAAAGTTAATGGGTGACAAAATTATTAAATTTCGCCATCTGTTAAACGTGTTGATTTAATTTCTTTTTGCTACAGTATCTCTGAAATTTTTTTAAATTTATTTTCAAAGATACGAATCAAATCTGTTATTAGGTTTCAAATAACTTTTTTATATAGTTATTTTTATTATAAAAGAAACTATATATGTTTTTTTCTTCCTGTTTTCAGATTCAGTATTTACCAGCTCTAACAAAGAGACCATTCAAACTTCAGGAATTATACATCAATGTAGAATAGTTCAAAAAATAAAAGTTGGGCCTTTATTTTCATGTCCTAGCTGCAAGTTTACATCCTCAATCTGTTGCATAATGGAGAGACACTGTTATTCCTGTGATGGAAGAAACACTGTTTGTTTTTGTTGTGGTAAAAGTTTTATTTCATTTTCATCTTTGCAAACACATATATTTGTGCACATGGGAGAAAGGCCTCTTCATTGCGAGAAGTGTTTCAAAACATTTTGCTCAAAGACTTCATTAATGACACACGTAAATGAACATTTCCGTAAACCTTGTTACGCATGCAGGAAATGTGGCTCAAGTTTTTATAATGTAACACATTTCTTTGCTCATTCTTTGAGCTGTACAGTACATAAAAACAGATTATTTACTATTAATACTGCAACTAAGTAGTTTGTTAAATCGTTATTTCTTTGTACAAAATCTAATATTTATTTATCATTTGTTGCTTATTAGATCACATATGACACAAAGTTGTGTACACATTTTTGTTAACACTTTACGTATTTTATTTATTAGTAATTTATTGTTTATTGTTCTGCTTTTGTTTGATGCAAAAATAAAAATATTCTCAATCTTAATGTTTCACACATAACATGGGATAATGATCTAACTATCAATTTTCTGGGATTTATAGTGACTTGCTTTTTGAAAAGCACAAAAAAAGTTAAATTTTCTCCTTTTTTAAAGGTGTTTTATTTTTAGGTTTATCTTTTCTGTCTCAGAATGATTATTTATTTCCGTAACTTTACTGTTATGTTTCTTGTGTAACATGGAATGCCCACAAACTTTCTGAGATTTCTATGACTTTTCTTTTCAAAATTGCAAAACGTCCTACTTTCTAATGGTGTTTTTTGTTTTATATTTTTTCAGTTTCAGAATAACCATTTCTTTCAGTAGCATTGTTGCTGTAATTTTTAGCCAGATTTTCATTTTTTGTGGTAACGAGTAATTTTTTAAAATTAAATTTAATTTAAACCTTTGAATACTTTTATCAACATTTAACATTAATCATTATACTATCCCTTGTACCCAAGTCCCTTTTAATGTTTTTTTTTTTAAAAGAAAATGTGATTTTTAAATTTTAATTGTCTAATTTTGCATTTTAATATTTTCTTATAAAATTGTCTCTATTGCCATAAGAAAAGTAATCTTTTGACTACAGAAAAAAAAAAGATATATATTGGCTTCCTTGTCTAACTGTTGTTGCTTTAATTATTTTAAATATCATTCATTCCATAATTCTTTATATATTTATAAAAGAGAAGTTTGATATTAAATGTATAAGCTAAAATTTATTTAATAAAAAATAATAACTCCTGATGAAACATCTTTCCGTGGTATGACTTTTTCCAATGAACAAAATCTGTTTCATAGAAATGTTGAATATATCAGTAAATAATACTATAGTTTGAGCTTATAGCATTTGTATTTTAATATGAATGTTCCTTCTTTTAGTTAGTCGCCGTCTCAATCCATTTAATATATAAGACTACATATTATACAATGAAACCTATGAAGTTGACCATCCTTGCAAGTTGATCTCAATTTTTAAAAACAGAATTTATTATTTAATATAAAAGGGAGCAAAATCTTTAACTTAACTACCTGTCATCTTGTATGTTGGCCTCTAAAATGAACCAAATTTATCCAACACTGTTACAAAGTGCTATTCTAAAACTTTCCTATGTTGACCAGGGGAAAAAATTTTTTCTAAATTTTCTATGCCCTTTTGAATTTTACCAAATTAGGGAAATAGTGTAAAAAGCTAAGCTCTTACTTGCGAAGTATCCTGTTTTTTAACGAAGACTCTCGTATTTTAAGACTACCAGTATATTCTCACTTTTCTCCATATTTGTTGAAAAAATTAAAAAGAAAAGAAAGAAAAAAATTGGTGCTAAAATATCTGTTGATGGCAAAAATGCTCCTTTAATTCCTCAATAGATAGTGCTGTTGCTAGTACTGATGTTGAGTGTTAATAGTTTAAGTTATTATTAATGGTTTAAAAAAAATCTTCTTTAGGTTAAGATTTATATACATATTTTTTACTTCACTAAATGTTAGTATTTATATTTCAGATTATGAATTTCTCTTTTTGACTTGCATAATTATGCATGAAGTACCAAAACTTTACTCGGTAGCCTAAAAAATGTCCCTAGTAAAATCTTTGTTATTGTATTTCTCGAATGTTAGCAGGTATGTAACCTTAACCCCTTAGTGAGTTGACTACATGGTTCTTATCTGTTCTTCAAACAAATCTACTCATCCTTTTTTTGTTCTGATATATGTTCTCCAGACAGCTGCTTGAACACTCTTTCTTCTAGTTTAAAAACAAAAATCAACATTTTATGGTGTTCTGATATTCCGAATATCTGTATTTGTAACAAATTCCCTTTCACAGTCTTTTATTAAAATATAAAATGTTTTATCCTGTCCTCTAAAAATTATGGTGTTCTTTCAAAAAATGAAAAAAAGAACATCATTTCTTGAAGGAATTATCTTTTAAACTTCTGTGATTTCAGAATTTTTTTATATTTTATCAATTTAAAATTCTAGCTGAATCAAGCCAGTCATTGGCGAATTTTTTTTTATTCATTGAGTCATTGGAGTATTTCTTTCCTTTTAGAAGAAGTAAAGTATCTTTAGAATATAATTCTGCAGAAAACAAGAAAATAATTTGCTTTTATATTTTTATTTTTTATCCCCTATTTTACTGCTTCAACTCTTTCTTTACTCTTTTTTTAAAATTTAAAATCTATGAAAATGCATAGTGTAACAGTTTTAGTTATATCTATCATTTGAATTAATGTTATTATGCTTTTTTTAAATTTATTTTTGTGTTTTTAGTCGGAGAAAATAGTAACTTCGTTAAGTCAGGAAAAATTCTTGAAATTAGTCATGAAAAGTCATATGGATTTGAAAATCTAAAATGTAGCAGATATCCTGTACATTCAATACAAATGTATTAAGCACCTAAATTTATTAATTCAGCACCTGTATTTTTTAGATTGGTTTTTATAATCTGTGTACTGATTTTGAATATACATAATTTTTTAAAAATTTAATCTATTTATTTTTTGCAAGCTATACTTCTATATATTTTTAGTGATTCAAGATCAGTTTTTACTGTAATTTTGCTACAAGTTAAACAATTTTTTTGTATGTTGCTAATCTAATATTTTATTCAAACTGATTTTGGATATACTATTTGGATTTCAAATGTGACTTATATAAATTTTATTGCATTTGTTATTCTTTTATCAGGCTATTTTACTATTATAGATTTAGAGTAGTTTTTTTATTAATAAATTTGGCAATTTTTTGATTAGTTTCAGCTTAACTACCCAAAATTTGCAATATATATACACTTCAAAATCAGTATATTGAGGTAGTATTAATATTGTAACACAATGAGGAAAAAAATAAACAAATTATTTTTTGAAATAATATGAAATACAAAAATTAAATTAAACAATGATTTATTTAACTGGATTTTGATTTTATTAACTACAAAAATTAAATTAAACAATGATTAAATTTAATTTAACTAAACAAATAGTTTAATTTAACTATTAGATACTACCACAAGGAGCAGTTTTTTAAAAATTTGAAACATAAAAATGACAAGAACCTTGCATAAATCTAAAAATGTTAAAATAAAAAAAAACACACACACAATAAAATTCTGTCCAAGTAGTACAGGTTGCTCCATCTAGTGAGGTCAAAAAGAATTTTTTTTAAAGAAAAAGGTAATGAAACTTTTACAGGAAGGGAGAAAATGTGGCACCATTAAACTAAAACATAACTACTCTTTGTTTTGCGAAAGCCTCAAGTCAATAAAGTTCAATTAAATTTGACATTTATTCGATTTATTTTTGATATTTTGATTGATTGATATGATATTAGCATTGTTTTGCATTAATATTGTCTTCTTCCTCACAGAAAAGGGCGCTTTGAGTTTTGATAGGACACTCACTTAAAACCGTAAACATTTATCAAATTGTGTAATATGATATGGTAACTAAATTTGAATTTGATTCTTTAAAAAAAATTTTTTTTTTTTATTTATTTAAAAAATAATTTTAGGATTTAAAATCACTTAAGAAATTTATTAATATATCCAATTGGAAAAAAAGTAACTTTTAACCCATTGAGTATAATCCTGAGAAAGTAAATATTTGTAATATAGCAATCAGAATTAAACACAGATAATTTTTGTATATAAACACAGATAATTTTTGTGTGTAATTATTATTTTAACAGTTTATTAATTTTTCTTAAACTTGGATTATGGATAAGAAGGCAGTGTTTATAAAGGGTATCATTACTTTTCATTATATATATATATATATAAATTCAAAAAGAGAAAAACAAAGAAAATTATGAAAATCAATAAGTTTTAGTTACTACGCATAAGCAACAAGTATGTAGAATTCATAAAATAAGTTATAATTCTCTACACTTTGAACTTATATATATATATATATATATATATATATATATATATATATATATATATATATATATATATATATATATATATATATATATATATATATATATATATATATATATATATATATATATATATATATATATATCAGGGTTTAAGCTGAGTCTAAAAATTCATTAGCAAAAAAGCTAAAATCTGAAAAAAAGTTTTAGCAAAATGCTAAAATGCCATTAGGCTTATAAAATTACTTTATATCAAACAAGTACTGTAAGTTATCTGACAAAGAATAGCTTAATGTACAAGAATATCAAAAAGAATACCTATAACAAAAAAAAACACATTTATTATTTATCAAAACATTTTGGTTTATAATTAACAATCTTCCTTTCTTTCATGTTTGCCCATTTTACAAATGCTTCTTGAAAGTTAAATGCACTTTCAGGGCCCTCAATATTAATCATTAACAAATTGTTTACATGGTTGATTAGCAACCTGTTTCGAATATTAGTTTTAATCAAATTAAGGCAGCTAAAGCCCCTTTCACAGTCAACAGTGTGCATTGGTATTGTTGCACAATACTCTATAACAGAAGTTATTAATGGGTACTGTTCAGACACATCATTGGTATATAAAAATAAAAGTAATTCATTAAATGACATGTTTTTACATCGTTGCATTAAGATGTGTTTAAATAATCCCCATTCACATTTTTCACATCATCCCCATTTTTTTAACGGAATTTAGTAAAATCCTTTAGCAAAAATGCGAAAATGCTTTGTTGAATTTTAGCATTTTTGAGGGGTCTTTTCGCATTTTGCGAAAAAAGCTACCGTAGCGGAAACCCTGATATATATATATATATATATACATATATATAGGATAGCACCAAAGATGGTTCATAGGACCTTCCTTTCAAAGGTTGCTAATAACTTCTCTTCCCTATTTCTTAGAGTCCATGTCTCTGAAGCATAAAATGATATTTTAATAGATGATCTTAATCTTTCCCATTTCTAGCTCATGTTCGATAGCCTACACTTTTTTAGAATTTTTTCGTGTATGTTTACATTAGTTGAATAGTATTTTAATTTGAAATCTAGATTTGGGAGAGCAATTCTCATCAATTTTATTACATTTTGTGCATGAAGAAAGTGTTTATCAGTTTAATTATTTGTGGTGTTAATACATTATTTTTTTTTAAACTTTTAATTTTGAAAAATACCTAAAAAATCCACAGAATTTGTACTGAGCTATAAAAATTTGATCTTTTACAATTTCACTAAACTGAATTTCTGAAAGTAGAGATATTAGTTTATATCTCACCAAATATAATAAAATGCCTTCAACTCTAGATAACTAAATTTAAGTCAGTATTCTACAAAATAAGAAGTTGATAAGAATAGTTAAATATTCATTTCATGAACTACATTTTAAGAACGTGTTGAATTTTAAATTTAATATTCTAAAAGAATATTTTTGTGAGTCATAGTTAGGGTTCTACAAATTATTATAAAATATATTTAATATTTAAAACTGGGTGACAATTAAAAGCAAGAATTTTTTAGAGTTGTGTGTACTGGTTGGTTGTGGTTGACTTTTGGAGTAATTAAAACAGAAAAGAAAAACTCAATAAAAAATATCAACATTTTCTAGCCTATTGATTATATTACATAAAAGTTTTTAATTGCTATTAAGTTACTTTATACCTATATTTATTTTGTAATTATTAAATTTTGCAATGTGAAAATAGTCCAGAAGCTGAATATTTCTACAAACTTAGTCTTTGTTTTGTAAAAATTTAACTGTCGCTTAGCTTTAAAATTTAAATTTTCAGATAGTAGCCAGTGGCCCGTAGGCTCTAGTGACTTAGTAGTCACTTTTTCTTCAAACCTAATGAGTCGATGAACCAATAATGATATGTCCTTTTCATTTAACAGTCAATTTTTGCAAACTTTGTTTTTTCTTTGATTTAAATTGTATTTTTGAAAAAAGTTATGTTATAAATATTCTACTGCTATAAAAAGTTAATCCAAGAATTAGAAAAAATAAAAGAAATGTGTGATAAAATTTCGTGAAGAACTTTATGTAAAAATATTTGGGTAGGCAAAATATGTCACAATTTTGAAATATGTGAATTCTTAAAGAGCTCGCCTTCCACGTGAATCTTTCTACCACAAATTGATGAATTCTGAAGGATCAAAGTTTTGAATGGAGACATTTTTCGTTGACTCGCCACTTGACAAGCGCTTATTTTCAGGTCTACTGTAACAGGAAACGAAAATTTCACAGTTTTCTGAATTAGGCAGCACAGAGATCACTTGTCTTGAGCAATTTCTCTGAGATTAACTGACTTTCAAATCTAATTAAGTTCGGGTAGTGTGAAGTTTCATACTGATGAAGTTCTTAAGAGGATGTTATACCATACGCGAAACTTTTCATAGCAAATTCTGTTTAATCTCCATTATTAGTCTAAAGTTTAGAAAGAAAGTTCAGGTAAACCTTAAGCTTTAAATGCTGAAGAAATGTTTTCAAATTATTGCACAATTACTTACCCACTTCCATAATTTGTTTACATTTGATAGTTTGAAAAGGTTTTTTTCAGCATTTGAAATTTCATTATTTACTCTAGGCTTACTTGAACTCTCTTTCCTCAAACTTTTTTTTTTTGTCGTACGCCTGTTTAGGCAGTAGGGGTGCGATTGTTCCTGTTTTTCAGTGGCGCCATCTATGGCCAGGAATTCGACTTTTGCCACGCCATGCACACAGCCACAACCCGTTTACAGGGCGGGTCACATTCACACACAAATGAGAAAGGACATAGAACACACACAGAGAGAAAGAAACATCCATGCCTTTCCCGGGATTCGAACCCAGGACCTTTCTGATGCAAGGACAGTTCCCTGCCCCCTACACAGGCCGGTCGGCCCTCAAAACTTTGAATAATACAATAACTTTGTTACACTTTTATGTATATGTAGGTGAAAGAGAATTTTCCATGAAGGATTTTTCTAGCATCATATCGTCCTCTTAAAACGTAGCACATAATTCATAATATACAGAATACATCTAATTCGAAGGCAAATTTTAACTTAAAATCGAAAGAAAAAAACATCCTGAGTTGCTAATTAATTAAAGCAGACACATAAATGTACTTTCTGTGAATAAACATACCCTTTTTTCGACGAATTAGGTTTCCTGACCCTTGTGGAGCTGGGAGGTTACTGCTATCTAAGAAATGTATGGTTTCAATAGTTAATTCAGGAGAACATAAACATTCAACAATTCAGAAACATAATGATATATAAAAATTAGTTTGCATTAATATCAGAAAAAGTTCTTAAACTAAACTTAAAAGTAAGATACTTCTGATTAATGTAAAAGTAATGTATTATTTAACAAAATAATAAGTAAAATAAACCTTTGATTTAACTAATTTTAAAAAACTGTCGTAACATGAAGTTGGTGATTTTTGTTAAATTTGCACACAATTTATTTTGTGAAGTTTACCAGAAGCGTAAAAATACATAAACGTTTTATAAAATTGCATAATGTTTATTTAAAGTAACACAGACTCACATTAGTAATTGAACTCAAAATTGACAAGATTTTTTAAGAAAAATGTAAGTTTTCATTTGGTTACATCTAAACTAAAAGTATTATATCAATATAGTAGAAAATTAAATTATGTAAAAAGATTTTTACCTTTATAAAGAAACAGGGTGGATTTAAAAAAAAAAAAAAAATCGTTTCACGAACCCTGAGGCAAAATACTAAATTTGAACGAAATTGGTCGGATAGTTCTTGTGAAATCAAATTTTAAATATACTACTTTCTTTAAAATACAACTTAGAAACTATTCGACCGATTTCATTCAAATTTTGCATTTAATCATATAATATTACGCTCGATAAAATTATATAAATATTTTTACACCTACAATTTAAACATTTTTTTGTATAATAATACGTTTAATTTTAATAATATTAAATAATTAATAATTTTTTTTTCATGGAATTATGTATCTTGTGATAAACGAATTTTATAATGCAGTTCAAAAAATTTTCGATTCCCTTAAAAAAGTTCTCGTTAAATGGCGAAATGCGTAAAAAAATAAAATAAAAATGAATGGATTCACACTTTATACAAAAGCATTTTTTCTTTGCATTCTTTAAAATATTGTATAAATTTTTATACCTTCTTTCAAAATTTTTTTTCGTCTAGTATTAAATTAAATAATTATTAACAATTATATTTTTACATGGAATTGTCTTTGGATAAACCAATTTTATAATTCTGAGCAAAAATGTTTAGATTCGCTTAAATAATTCCAGAGACATGGCGAAATGAGCAAGAAGTAAAATAAATATGAAGAGGTCTAAACTTTCGTTCATAATTTGAAGATCAAGAATCTAAATATACCATGAAAAGGTATGTTTATTCAAGGCAAGGGACCCTTGATCCATTAAGACTGAGTCTTAGTTCGTGAAAATTTCATTATTAGGATCAAAAATTATCCAATGTGTTTCGTTTTCCCCCCGCACTGTACAGTTTGCAAAATAATAAACGGACCACTTTAATAACTTTTGATCTAATACTCGGATTTTCACATGTTTTTTTTTTCAAATACAATGATGCGATCCTTATAGTTCTAGAATTTTTTTTTCTAATAGCAGGTAATTGACTTTTACGTCCTTCGCGTGGGAAGATGTCGGAAGTGTTACTTATTTAACTTTACCCGGTGGGCACCTGTGAACCTAAGTCACACTGCCACAGGTACCCGTTTACAGGATGTGCCACATTCACACGATAGAGAACAACACGGGGAGAAACGGTCATGCCCTGAGGGGGTTTCAAACCCGCAGCCACTGGCTTCGCAGTCAGGCACCCTAATCCCTCGACCGTCTGACCAGCAGTTCTAGAAACTAACCTTAAATATGCTAATTAGAGCCACGATGGCTCAGGGGATAGAACGTTTGCCTTCCAATGAAACGAACCGGCTTCGAACCCCAGTCGATGCGAATACCGCATCCGGCTTGCACCGACCACAGTGCTGACGTGAAATATCCTCATTGATAGATGGATCATGGGTTAGAGTCCCCTTGCCGCCAGGCTAACCGTGGGAGGTTCTTGTGGTCTTACTTTCCATGTAACGCAAATGCGGGTTAGCTCCATCAAAAAAGTCCTCCACGAAGGCAAATTTTTCCCACTACTCGATCCAGGAGTTCCCTTGTCTTCTGGATTGGGTTCAAAATTACAAGGCTACGGAGTTGAACATTAGTAGTCGTAAACCCAAATTTGGGTGGGTTGTTCAAGGACGGTTATTAAAATAAAAAATAAAACCTAGTCTGGAGTCATTTTCTTGATTGTATGATGTCGTGAGGATACCATTTCAAGATGTTATAAGGCCAGCGATTGTGCCAGCTAAAAGGTTAACTAACCGTTATTTTAGGTATTTTGTTTGGTGTTTTATCTATCCTGGTTGCTCGCTTTCTGGGAAATAGGGTCCCCTTAGTTGAGGCAGGAATAGCGGTCGTTGAAGGTCCCCGCAATGTTACTGTCATTTTTTTCGAATTCAACATATCTGCGAAACTATTTAATGTAATAAATTCTTTTTTATATAATTGTAAAATTCGTTTATTCAAAGATAATGCTATGTATAATACACAATATTTAAAACATTTTCAGTTTTTATCAATAATTTTATTTATTAACGGTCCGAAATTTTTGTAATTGTAAGGTATGCAAGTTTTTATTTAATTTTTAACCAAGTAATTTTTAATGACAAAATACAAAATTTTGAGTCTAAGATTTCAGAATTGTTTCTGAGTTGTGATGTTTAAAAAAAATCGTAATTTTAAAATTTCACCTATCAATAACTATTCAACCGATTCTGTTCAAACTTTGGATTTTTTCAGTTAAAATTGCATAGTTTTAAGTCATGTAAGTATCGGTGTACCTGACAATTCAAAATTAAATTATAATATAAATAAATATAAATTCATTCAATTTTATAAACTAAAATTGCTTGCTTGCTTTCGTATGCCTGTTTAGACAGAGGGGTGCGACTGTTGTTATTTTCCAGGCGCCATCTATGGCCAAGAATTCAACTTCTGCCACACCATACGTCACATCCGTTTTATAGAGCGGACCCATTCATACATACATTCATTCATCCACAGATCGTAATTTTAACCTGAATCAGAAAACGATCGGTCTCCAATCCAGTACCCTCAGAGGTATTGATTTGTTATGGGATCATGGAGGACTTTGCGACTCAACAGATTTAACATGCATCAGTCACCATTTACTAAACCGGGAGTTTTAGCTATCCCGACCCATAAATTAAAATTAAATTATACAAATTATATGATATTCATTTTTTTTAAAATAAATTTTTATCCTTGGAAAAATTAGTTTTACGATTGCGTTTGTAAACTTTTAAATTTCCTGTCTAAAGAGATGACTAAGTATGCAAAAAAGGAAACAATCGTTCATCAAATTCCGACCCCTTGGATCAACATTTAATCTGTATTATCGAATTGCGTTCATTTCGGCGATAATAGTTTCATCAAATGTTTGTTTTATAGGTACTTCTTAGGTGATGGGTCCCGCACTGAACTGATCGTTAAGACACGGTTTCTAGCAGATCACCGAAGTCAAGCATCACTGGTTGCGGTCAGTGTGCGGATGGGTGATCACTTGGATCAATCTCCGTAGGGACCGAGGTTGTGCGGTATTGGTCCTCGTTAAACTGTTCTACCGTAAAATGCTCGACTTCACGTGCAGGTCTTCGGGCTACCGAAGCGGGGGTGCCATCCCCTCTGCAGAGGATCAAAATTGTAATGGCATGCCTTCGGATCATCCTCAGGTATGTTTCCCAGACCGTCGCCAATAGCCCATAGCGCAGCTCTAGTTCGACGTAAAATTAACTACAACAACAATCATAGGCGATGGATCTTCCTTCGAAAGGTACATTTAAATTGACAGGGTTGTTACGTTACGTCAATAAGTTCGCATCAAAACTGTATTTGTGTACCTAAAATATACGTAGATGTTCGTACTAAGGCATACCACTAGTAAAACTCTCACATCTTAAAAGAAAAGAAAAATACAATAACATCAGGGAAGGGAAAATACACATCATGAGATAGAAGGAAAATGTAAAAGTACTTCCTGATGGGGACACTTCTAAAAGAGAGACACTCTCTATTACAGGGACAATTCTGTTGATTTCGGTTCCTTTGAATAACAGCCTTATTGCATTTGTCTCTAAGTAAAAGACATTCGATTTAAGGAAACCTGAAAAAAATATGAAATGTAAGAAAGCGAAACGCAGATTAAATATTTTTTATGTGCACTTTGCCACCCACATTCAAATAATCTTTGAGTCGGAGAAGATTTCTAACCATCTATCCAGAAACTACTTTGGTGGTATTTGGGTGGACAGCATGGATCAATGTCAAAGAAAAGAACAGATTAGAGTGATAATGATGGTTTGTTAATTTATCATTCCATTGTAGATGGAATGAAAATTTATAGCATTTTCTAATTTTTGCCTGTGGTGTGCCCATTCAAAAATATTCTCTTGAAATAATTTTTAAACATCGCCAATTTACTTTGTTTAAATTTTGATTAAAAACGGAAGCATTATCATTGCCAATTATCAGAACTATATTTTCAGCTATAAAGTACTCTTTCAGCACCTTTTTTTAGATAAATAAATTTTTTTAGATAGTTTTTTAGATAAATAGACCTAATAAATTTTTTTAATTCCTAGCCTAATCTTTCGATTACATGATATTATTTGGTAGACATTTTGCGAAGTCTGTTTAATTTTTGTTCTGGTGAATTCATTTAAAACCTGTGTTGTTTGGAAAAACGAGTGCCATATTTTTTTGAAAATCCCCATGCACGTACAGAAATTGTAAAAAAAAGTTATATTTGATCCACAGACCCACAAAAAGTAATTCATCATCAATTTCAATTTCATCATTACATATTATAAAAATAATGCATTTTAAGTCAGACTGAAATGTTATGTAGCATTTTTTTAATTGCTATATTTGCCCCATTTTTTTTTATTGGTGTCTATTTAAACGAATATGACTGCCAAATTCCGAATAATGGAATTTTTTTTTTTTGTACCATGGAATTTATCTGAAACTGATTCCAAAAGAATTAATAGACACCATATTGTTCGAAAATTCAAAATATATGAAGAAATTATTATATGTTAGAAAATTTTTTATTTTATACTATTTATAAAACATCGTAAAAAATTTAACTAGACTATTAATTGAAAAGTTGAAGCTTAGGTAGCTATGAGTTCTCATGAATAACCATTTGACTAAGTTTTCAGGAGGGTGGAAAATGGCTCGTAGTAATCCATTTGTAGCAATCGTGTAAATTAGATTTAATTTGCACATTTGCCATATTTTTTTGATGGCGACTTTATTATTTTCTAAACGGACATTTTGAAAATTTTTTGCCCCTCGAGATTCATTCGTAATTTTAATATGGTTTCTTTAAAATTGGTTTCATACTAAGTAATGGATGTCATATTTTTTGAAAATGTAATTATATATCTGTAAATATATAGAGAGACCACTAAGTCTGGACACCACCCTCGCTTAACTTTCGAACAGTTTCAGTTATCAGGGCTGTCAAGACGGGGATGTGTTAAATAATTCAAATGCCTTACCTTATATATTCTAATAGTTAGTGCTGAGGATAATTGAAGTTACGAGAACAGACACATAAACGAATTATGTTTTAACTAACATACATTTTTTGGGAATAATGGGGAAAGCTGAAATCTGAAAAATGGTCTCAATAGTTTAGGCAGGTGAGAAGTGGTGCAGTAAAACACCAAGAATATTTTTTTACACTACTTGGTGTAAAATTGCCACCACCAACCACCATGTTGGTTATTCAGCAACATTAAGATTTATAGTTACAGTAAGATATGTTACACATAAGAATCAGTAAAGTTATTTTTACGAGACAGTATAAAAGTATAAGTTTAGAGGCTATTCCTCGCCCGATCGAACTCATCAGTGGATATACATTTAATCTTCTTAATTTAACTTTAACACAGACACTGATGAGCGGATATTTACTATTTTTGATAGTAAACAAAATACAAGGCCACCATCCAATCACAATTTGAGATATTAACAAGGTTTTTCAAAGCTCTGTCGACTAGGAAAATAAAAGAGCCATGGTTTAAGTGCCTTACGCTTGAAAGAAAAAGATGACTTGAAATTATATATATATATCATCTTGCTGTGAAGAATTATCTGGGCTTTAGAATGGACAAATAGCTTAAATATTTTAAGAGTTATTAAGCTTTTTTAAATATCGCCAATTTGGCGACATTTTTCAGCCTAGATGAAAATTATTAAAATCTCTGTCCTATTCTTAGTTTTTGTAAATTTTTATAAGCCCAGATAATGCAGCATTGGAGTAAACTTTTGAATATTAAAAAATTAGACCATTAACCATTTTCTCCATATTGACGTTTTGCGCTTTTCTTTATTTTTTTTTTTTTTTTTTTTTTTTTTTTTTTTTTTAGAATAGGCATCGACAACGCTGGCTTTAGATAGGCTAAACTTGTTGCAACAATCATGAGTACTGTCGGCTAACTCACAGCAGTTATGAAAATAGTACATTATTCGCAAAAAAGCATCATTTCATATGGCGATGGAGCATTAAAAAAACAGCTTAATAGAGCTGTATTTTAGATTTTTTTCTGCGAAAAATTATGCCAGTACAATTCTGCAATCAACAGTTTTTGATTGGTGGTTAAATTAGTATACAGTTGCCTGCTTTTAGATTTTTGATAATCATATCTATTTTTATCTAATTAACACTAAAATAATATAATAAAAGAATAGATTTTGAAAAATCTAAAAACTGAGAAACGTGTAGTTTTAAATTACTTAATTAAAACCACAAATCGCATCATTTTATTGCTTTAAAGTTTTGAGGAAAAATTCATAAAAGCTCCAAAAATTATCAAGCGCTATTTCTCCTGATCTAATAAAGCGATGCCTTTATTTTCTGCCTTTTTTAAAAAAAAAAAAAAGATATTGTGCTGTCTAATATAACTATACCATAACAATTTTGTTAAGTACAAAGAAATATCAGAGAAACACAAATTAAAAATTCTTCATAAAATCCAAGAATGTGAGGATAGAGGCGTCCTAACCTTAATTTCACTTTTTATATATTTCGCTTTATGTCGAGAGCTTTTTAAGCCAATTTGAAAAATGTTTGCATACAGTTTAAAATTCGTTTATCCAAAGCTGTTTCCATGTAAATATGATTTTTAATAGTTATTTGTTACTTTATTTAATAATAGTTGAAAACATTTTGAATTGCCAGGTATACACATTTTCACATTATTTCAAAGTATATAATTTTAAATGAAAAATGCAAAATTTAAACAAAATTGATCTAATAGTTAACAGATAATCTAATTTTAAAAAGTTATAAACTTAAAATTTGATTTCTAGAGTGCTATTCGACAGATTTCTTCTTAATACGTGAAAATTCGATCATTAATAAAAGCTATTGAGAATGTCTACTTTTTTTCCGCTCTGTTCATTGCATAAAAAAGTTTGGGAATTTTTCTCACGAAAATGACGCTATTTTCTGAAATGCCTCAATGTAGACGATTTTTATGCCACATTGTTAGAATTTTTATTCTAAAATTAACCTAATAAAATTAATATTCCAAAATTAAGGGTTAAATAACCAGCAACAGTCTGTCCATCCAATTAACCGTAAAGTTTACGGTTTTTATTTTTTTTACGGTTTTTATTTTTTTTGGTTTACGGTAGAAACTCTTTTTACCTTTACGGTTTTAAGCCAGTTACAACTAGTATAGTTATAAAACCGTGAATATAAAACTAAATGGTTTTTAACCATTTATAACCAGCATGGTTTCAAAACCGTAAAAAAGAAGTTAACTAGATATCGGAGCTTGGCCTTTCGTTAGGTAATGGGCTTTGGACAATGCAGGACACTGGAAATTCTTCGAGTGCTGAAGGGAATAGAGGGAATATTGTGGTGTCAACGCTAGGATTCGAACCTCTGTTCTGTCGGCCATGAGACTGACAGATTAGCCCTATTGGCTATAATATCTACGCAGCTGCAAGGAACTAAGTGACTTCATTAGGATGGCTTAGTTGTTGTGATGAAATCCTGGTTGTTTAACCGTATTAGGTGAAAGCGGTTAATAAACGATTTTTCTCCCAGTTAACAGTTTGAATACCATCTTAATTATGGTTACTTGACTGTTTTGTTTGAATCTGGTGAAATAAAAATTAAATAAACTGCTTAACCACTTTTTTCTGGACATTTTTAACAGTGTATGTTGATTTGAATTTTTGATATACGTCGAGTACGCTCACAATTCTTTTTGCTTAAAACTGCAGATCTGTGAGTAAATCTTTGTATTTAGGTGGATTAAATAACTTACAGTTATACGGAACAACTCACTAGGTTAAACCTATAGTTTGAGAGTGTTAAACAATCCAACTAAGTAGAACGCAGTAGTGTAAACCTGACATGCAAACTGGAGATAATAGGGCTGAATTGAATCGATTTTCCCACTCATCAACTGTCTACTGATGCTTACTGGAATTTGTGTATAGGATACAGCTAATGATATGATAGTGTTGACTATAGCCATCATCGTTAAAATCAACAACTGAATAAGGGCATTAGAATCGGAAACTATTGTAGAGGTCTACCACCTTCTCCATCGAACTGTTACCATTCGTCTTATTTTTTTGGATTCGTGAACGGAAAAGCTTCTAAGCACAGGCTATTTTCAAAGATAGAACTTCATTCTAATAGACTTTAAAAGTTTCAAAATTATATCTTGGCATTTTAATTTTTGCTAAATAAATTTTAGGTGATTTTTATCAATAGTCCTCAAATTTTTAATTGTTTAATATGACGAGAATTGAAAGTTTTGCATTAGTTGGAAGCAAATTTATGAAGCCATTAAGTAAAAATATTTATGATATTTTTTTGACAAAAGGATAATTGTAGTATTGCGTCCCAAAATTACGCAGTAACATAAATTGCTTTTTGTGTTATAAAATAAAATTTAGACATTAATTACACTTGCAAATGTTTTTTTTTCTGGTTTCATGAGATTTTTTAACGGATCTTGCATATTTTTACGTCGTTGATTTCAAATCTGCAATCTACTTCTCTGCAAATTACAGCTTTTTAAATCACATTTATAGTCTATTTTTGTCGAATTTAATTACGTTATATATAACAGTGGGTGCATAAATATCGCGACAAATTTCTAGGGGAGTTTGAGCAAACCATCAGGGTTAAAATTGTATTGAACCCCATGCCTGGACGCCCCATCATACCCCATGCATGACGTTATACGCCACTAGTAGTGTTTCCTTATTATGAACTGTTTCTTCGTGTGCTTCTGAATAGGCTGTGATAGAGAAGCGACTCTAGCTGCGTGTGACAGGTATGGGTTCCCATTCAATTTTGATTCTAATGATGTGCCCTAACTTCTCAAGAAGTTCGCGTCGGAGGTGACCTTATTAATTAGTGCAGACGATATTTTAAGTTACGAAATCAGACACAAAAACGTACTTTCTTTGAATAAACATATTATTTTATCGACGAATTCGGATTTTCGATCCCCAAAATGAACAGGGTAGGCATAAACCGGAAAATATGGACCCCATAGTGTGTTCAGGGGAGCGAACTAAAGTTTGGATCTTTTAATGCTAGTTTCACTTTTTAAGTATTTCGTCATATCTCGAGAACTTTTTAAGTGAATCGAAAAATTCTTGATTAGAATTATAAAGTTTATAAAAAGACAATCTCATACAAAAAAAAAATTATTGTAAATAAATTTTAATAATTATGTAATTTTTTATTATTTCATTTAATATTATGTGTAAAAATTATGAATAGCAAGGTATACAATTTTCTATATCCTTTTAAGGACAAAATACAAAATTGGACGAAATCGATCAAATAGTTCCTGAGAAATCAAATTCTAAAATAGGCATTTATTTAAAATTCGTTTTTTCAGGAACTGGATTTAAAATTTGGGTTAGGATTTAAAATTTGTATTTTTCCTAATAAAATTGCATTCTTGCAAAATGTTTCAAAAATTTATATACCTTGCAATACAAAATCTTTTCGACTGGCTTTAAATAAAATAATAAAAAATAAATAATTGCTAAATGTTATCTTTTGCATGGAATTATCTTTGGATAAACAAATTTTATTATTATGTGCTAAAGTTTTTCAATTCGCTTAAACATAGCAAAGTACACAAAAAGTAAAATTAGCATTAAGGGTCCAAACTTTGGATCGTTCTCTTGACCAAACTATGGCGACTATATTCCCAGGTTGCGACTACCTCCTATATTTAGGGGGTCAAAAATTCAAATCAGTTGAAAAAATCAGCATGTTTATTTGGAGAAAGTTCGTTTTTGTGTATAATTAAATAATCTAAATTTATAACCTAATATATCGCCTTTTTAACCTAAAATATCGCCTTCAATAATTAATTAACGAGGTCAACTTCTTGAACCATTAAGATTGAGTCCTAGATTGTGAAGATCCGATCAAAAGTTATTCATGGTGATACGTTTATTTATTTATTTTTCTGCGCAGTATACATTCCGAAAAAAAATAGACTCTCTCTCTCTCTCTCTCTCTCTCTCTCTCTCTCTCTCTCTCTCTCTCTCTCTCTCTCTCTCTCTCTCTCTCTCTCTATATATATATATATATATATATATATATATATATATATATATATATATATATATATATATATATATATATATATATATATATATATATGTATATATATATACATATATATATATATATATATATATAAAAATGTATTTTAAATAAAAATCTTAAGCTTCAGGACCAAGGGATTTGGAATTCCCTCATCCGAATCAGGCAAGATCATATATTTGTATAAACGCAACAAAAATGCCTTTCCTAGTGTTATCAATCATTATCACACACTTAGTCTATTTAATATGAGAAGAATTAATAGTTTAGCTTTAGGAAAAAATAAAATTTGCCTAGCCATGAAGGAAAAATATTTATTGATAGTTTTTTTCTTCCAAAAACAAATTTGTGGTATTGTGTATTGAAAATATGAGGGTTACTCTGAAATTTTTGAGATACGGGTAGACGAGAATTTACAAAATGAAAATAACTGTTTAATTTTGAAATACTAAGTATTTTAATGCAGCAGACGATTTTTTACTGACTTACTTCAACTTGTTTAGCGTAGAATAAATTTTAAACAGAAGAGAAAATGGAGTTGACGCGAGAACATTTTCGCGCTATGATTTTCTACGATTTTAAAGCAGGATTAAATCAAGAATGCGTTCAACGGTTGCAATTAGCATTTGGTGATGAATCTCCAGCTCGTGCTACTGTATTCAGATGGATTAAAGAATTTAGCAGTGGTCGCAATTTTCTTCAGAGTGAAGAACACGCAGGAAGGCCGCGGTCGGCTGTAATCCCGGATAATGTGTCTGCCATACGAAAAATATTAAAGGATGATAATCGCTGTACCAATCAAATTATACAGAAGGAACTTAATATTGGATCCGCAGCCATACACAAAATTATTCATGACGAATTACATATGAAAAAAGTAGTTTGCCGTTGGGTCCCCCATAATCGACTTGTGCTTGAGCACCAAAAAGAGGAGCGTGTCAGAATCAGTAAAGAAACTCTTAAATTTCTAAATGATGGTGGCCACCGCATCATTTCTAAAAGTATAACGGATGATAAAACATACATACCGTTTTTTGACGTCCCAACGCGTCAAGAAAACAAAGTATGGGTCTTTGAAGATGATACCATGCTGACAATGGTGAAAAGACAACGCGCACTGAAAAAAGCGAAGTATGCCGCTTTCCTCAGAAGTACGGGATTGGTCAAAGTCATCAACTTATACCACTAAATGTCTTCCAGAAATTCTACAAGAAGTGAATGTTAGGGGACTAATGCTTCACCATGACAATGTATCTTCACATACAACCGGATTAACAGTTGAGTTTCTTAAATAAAAACAAATTAAAGTGATAGAACATCCGCCGTGTTCATCTGATCTAGCCATGTGTGACTTTTGGTTATTCTTTAAAATAAAAAAGAACATACGTGGACGACGTTTTCATTCAGAAGAAGAGATTGATGGGTCTATAAATGTATTTTTTCCCCATCTATTCCAAGAAATGAATGGCTTGAGGCATTTAATCTGTGGAAAACTCGAATACAAAAGTGTATTGATGCAGGAGGAGACTACTTTGAACAAATTTTGTAAGTGTAAGTTTAAAAACCTAGTTGTATCTCAAAAATTTCAGAGTGACTCTCGTATGCATAACCATAAATTATTGTTTTAAAAATATATTTCAGGAAATAATTGATATTTATTAATTCTTATCATATTTCCATTTCCTTCGACATGATATGAGTTAATACTTTAGTATTAAGAGTGTGATAAATTTACGAACTCATTATAAAGAAGATATTTGTTGTATTTTAAATTTTATCCTAATGCCATACAGTATAAATATCATGAACGTAATAATATTACTTATGATATTTTCACTTTTAACCAACTTTTTTACCGAATTAATTTCATTACAGTGTCTATATCTTAGGTAACTGCTATTGATGAAACAATTTTGATAATTATTTTTAACTTTAAAATTTTTTTTAAAATTATATTTAAACGATTAATAGTGACATATGGTAAGTAAATGGTTAATCTAAATCCAAAAATAATATGGATTCAAACTACATTCATTATCTTGATATTATCAATTTCAGACAATTAAAGATTGCAGCAATAATGGTCCCAACAGACCTTATCTCAATGTTATTATTAAAAAGAAATTGAAATCGTGTGAATTTAAGCTTTATCTTTAATATTCCTCACCCTTATATTATCATTTTTAAACAAGTAATGATTTCCGAAATAATGATCCCAATTATCCTTATTAGTGTTAAAATTGAAAAAAAAAATAGAAATCATACGTATTTAAGCTGCAAAAATGCTTAAAATATTCATTATCTAGATATTATCATTTTCGAACAATTAAGGATTAGAAACATGTGCATTTGAACTGCAGTAATAATTTTAATATTAATTATTCTAGTATTATTATTTTTAAAGAAAAATTAAAATTATCTACATTAAAACTGTAATAATGGTGTAATGTTAATTGCATGGAAAAATTTGAAAATTAAAAGAAACCTCTAAAGCACTAATAAAAAATTTCAAATTTGGCTTGAGATATACCATTTGGACCTTAAATTTCGTAACCATAAGTGCAACCTTTCTATGTGTTCGTATCTACGTGCCTACAATTAAGCACACAGTCACCTAAATTCATGGACACATAATCGCACATAGTCACGCTGTAGTTTTCCCAATATTTTAAATTAAAATGCATTGTAAAGGGATGAAGGAAAACGCATAATTTTTGTTTTAATAAGCTATTTTTTTTGTGTGTGTGAATTTTCAAAATAATTTTTTAAATTTCAGTTTTAAATTCTTTTTGGTGGAAAACAAGATGCACCATATTACGTATTGGGTAACAAATCAATTTGTGATGGGTTAAAATACCCCTGCCATCCTGCTCTTCGTGCGTGACTTTAGTGGTTTTATTTTCCATCTTGGTGTTAGTTTCCTCCATGAAAAATCTTCACAAAGGCGAGTTAATCCTTATGCTTAATCCAAGAGTTTGATTATTGGTTGGATTTATTATTTGATTGGATTATATATTTGGATTATTGGATTTATTATTTGGTTGGGTTCAAAATGACTAGGTTACGGTTATTGATTTTAGCAAATCCAATATGGTTTGAATGTTCAACTCCCATGATACTAAAAAAATAGCATACTTTACATTAATAATGGCATTAATAATTTTAGCATATTTTCAGAAAATATGTAAGCATATTTTACTGATACTTTAAAACTTTTTTTTTTAATTATTCTTCATACTTTCAAGAAAATTGAAATATTTTAAGGAAAATTAGGACTGAAATTTTAGTAGTATAATTTCACAAATCATACATAATTTTCTTTTTATAGATATGTCGTTAACTATAAACTAAAGAATCTTATTCTATGCATTTTTTAATTATATTGTTCAATAGCGCGAAGTACTGCTGTCTTCTGCTTAGCTGACAATATACCGTATTCAGATCTTATAACATTTAAGCAAATAGCACTGTGCTGACAAATTTGACTCACCTTTTTAACGTGATTTTATGTCATGTTTTGAATTTTTTTTTAAAATCCAGAATCCGAACTTGTAGAAACAGATTACTGGACTAATCCGAATTCATGTAAAAAGCATAAAAGTTCAAAAAAAAAAAAAATAAATAAATAAAAAAAGTAAATAAACGAAAAATAAATAAAAATTAAGAGGGAAATTGAATTTTAGACATTTCCAATTGTGCAAGTGACCAAATAAATAACTTTAAAATAAGCTTCATTGTTCAATTAAATGATACTAAAGGGAACATTTCAGTAAAAAAATTAAAACACTGGGTGGACTTCTTGCGCAACATTTAGTATTTATTTTCCGTTTTACTCAAAAGTAAATATATTTCATTAATTGTTTGAAAAACATTGCTTCAAGCAATAACAAAACGTTATCGAACATTTTAAATGCGAAACAACGTAATTTTATGCGTACTTTAAATGTAATTTTCATTTATGTATGATAGAAAATTTTAACTGAATTAAATTAAATTTTTTTTCCTCCATCAAATTTAGAATTGCTGGAATACACTGAGTTATTCACCTTTTTCTTGGTTTAACGAAGAGGACATTTGCAGTATCAAATGAATTCTGAAATAAATTCAGACTAAAGACAAATAAATCGAATTTATCTGTGTTATTTCCTTTAAAAACATATGTAACAACGAAATGAAAATAATATATGAATGTTTGGCGATATTTATCAAAGTATAATATAAGTATATAAGGGGCAGTACAAAGTAAAGTACTTAATATTCACTTGTATGAGTACAAACAATTGGAAGTTTGAGATTGTATTAATCAGATATTATAACCCTAAGGAAAAAAAAAAATTGACAGCAGAATATCCTAGTTTTAAGAGATCCTTCTTTCTTTCGTCGCTTTCTTTTCTCGTTTTGTTTTAAATTTATTTTTTATTTTTTTATAATATAAATTCTGGGTATTTTGTATGAACTGCTTTTAATGTACATTTTCAGAATCCTTGTCGAAAGTGTAGAAAAAAAATTTAAGCATAATAGTGGTCGAAAATTAATATTAGTGAAAATAAAGGCGTTTTAAAGCTGTGGCCAATCTCTATAGACATCGATAAGAGCTAGGCCTGCAAATTTAAATTTTCAATTAGTAGCCAGTGGCAGGTAGATTCTAATAACTTAGTAGCCCCTTTTTCCTCATATCTAATGTCGGTGACCAATATCGATAGGTCCTTTTCTTTTAACAGCCACTTATTGCAAATTTTTTTTACTTGGAATAAATTATATTTTAAAAAATAAATTCATATTTGAAATAATCAAAGTTAATTCAACAAAAAATAATATAAATATGAGACAAAATTTAGTTAAACATACTGACTATTTGGTGAGGCAAAATACATTTACTGTACAAATTTGAAATATGTACATTATTAAAGAGCTCTCCTTCTATCGAAATCCTTACACCACATATTGTTGGATTCTAATGGATCAAAATTTTGAATGGAGATATTGGGCATTTTAATGAAAATCCTGTTATCAGGGTCTCTTTCGTCATTGATGTATTTTTATCATAAAACAATCCTTTTTTTTCTTTAAAAAAGGAAAACTATAGGAAAAAAAAGGACTGGTTGTTTATTTAACACTGGATTGCCTATGGAAGTCATTTTGACTGCTTTTAATTTCAATTAGAAAAACAATAATGACACAATTTCTTAGAATTTTGTACAACATATAATTTTTTTATTGTTAATATTTACTAATGATTAGTAAATATTGTTAATATTTACTAATGATAAATTACTAATTTACTTAATAACTTGTTATATAACTGTAAATAATATAAAAAATATTAAAAATTAATTAAAAAAAATTTTTTTAGACATTATTTATACAATCCAGTCATTTTGACTGCTTTTGGGCAATATAGGTATATACTAAGTTTACGTCTTTCTAGTATTAAGTCGCCACTTTTTGTTGCTGACTCACCAAGTGGCGAGTGGTTATTTTCAGGTCTAATAAGAGCAAAAGAGGAAGTAAAGTAATCTAAAACCTGTTTCTTTGAGAAAGAAGCTGTAAGGTGGGTTCCAACTGGCCAAATAATTCAGTAATGATTGTTTTTAGTTTGAAAATTCCTTCTTTTCTCCTCAATATTAATTTGCAATTTCTAATTTTCATAGTTTTTTAAAGATTAATGTTTACAGTTTTGTAAGAATTCCAAAAGTTTCTTTAAAATATGTTAAAGGTGGTCAATAGGGAACACCCTATACATAATTATCCCACTTAGAGCACAAACGTCTATTGAGTTAGAATCTATATTTGGACTTATCCCATGCTTTAAAAAGACGCTATATTGTGGGAAAAACTTTTCATGGCGAATTCCGTTTCACCTTCATTGGCATTTTAAAATTTAGAGAAAACTGAGTTAGATAAACCTAGAATAGATCATGAAATACCAAATATCGAAAAAATGCTTTTAAAATTTCAAAACACCAAAAAAATTATTGCATGATCACATACCCACTTCATATTTTTTGCATTTTGGTGTTTGGATTGAACTATACTTTTTCTATACTTTAAATTTTAAACTATTATTGTTGGGGGAAAAGAATTTGCTATGAAGGGGTTCTTCTGCGGTTAAGTGTCTTCTTAATGACAAAAAAATTGTCTTTAATACTGATCCTATCGTATCACTTCAAAGCCTTCGAGATTCCTGTCAAAATGTTCCAAAAAATTAATTTAAACATTTACTCAATTTCTTATAGCGGGAATTGTCGAATCTGTGATTAAGATCTTAAGTAGTGAAGCCTGCAATTTCTGACGTAGTCTTATTTCTTCTGGTCGATTCGGTCCTTATCTGTTATTAAAAAAACAGCTTTTCGAATCCCCTCATAGATATGAAATTCTGGACTTCATTTTAAGACATAGTATCAACTGCACAAAACATAAAATAGATCTCAAAATATCTTGTTTGATTGTGAGATGACAGAGAAAGATTTTTTTAACTGTTAACAAGTGTTATATTAAAAATGTTTTTTTTTAATACTTCATTGGCAATATGTGACATTATTCTTCAGTTTCCATTTTTATTTAAAGGAAACTCAAACGTAGACTTTCAATAAATAATAAAGAAATATTGCCTGCCAGTATAAATGAATTCTCTTTCGAACTTCTTTTGTGACATATCATTCATCTTTTGAATAATTAACAGACACAGCTTTGACAAAACCGATAATTCAAAAGAGGAACCGAACCGAAGGAATTAATATTTATGTTAATGCCTCTGACTCAGGGTGAAAGCCGACTATCAGCACGAACGAGCAACTAGATGAATCAGTTTTCGTTACAAGACAAGCCCTGTCACCCGTCATATCACTTCACTTGAATTCAAACAAGAGATACATATCTCATTCCGGTGAAAATCATTGGATTCTCATAACATCTCTCAAATCATTTGCAGGATAGATTTTAGATATTTGCGCACGCCAGATGGCGCTTCCATTGATAACGGGGCAGGGGATACTGATGAGCTGATTTTAATTTAGAGAAGTTGTCAGCGCCGACATCCCCCTACTTCTCGAATTGATTATTTTTGTGTCTGGAGTGAGGGGCTTAGCCGAGATTTCCATTTCCGGTGATGGATTGGTTTGTCCAATCCTCATCTCCGAATGCATTCCGAATAGGGTGGAGACCAGATTGAACATTCCAACCCCTGATTCGAAGTTGGAATTCCTTTGTCAGGGTGGGTTCGTTGAAGCCCATACTCATTAGAATGCGAATTATGTGGGAGAACTGGGGAGTGGCCAGAATAGAGCTCCCTCCCAATGATCTTTCGAATGATATTTGTACGTGGGATGAACTAACATCCAGTCAAGCGTTCCAAGGGGGTATGATAATGATCATGGCTGGAAGCCAGGAGAGAGAGAGCGTTGTTAATAACTGTAGAGAAAAGGAATAAAACAATGAGAATGCACAGTGCCTCGGACGTGTGTAATTGTATCTACAATTTTCGGACGGCTTCCTTTAAATAAATTCAATTAGTAATCCTCTCTGACAGTTCCGAGAGGATTAGACAGCGATGCGATTCGCTGCATTCTATTGTTCTCCCCGCAGGCGATCATTAAAGAACATTTGCATCAGAGGGGAGATTTTCTACGTCAAATGTTTGCTAATGATGTACGTTGGAGAATTCTTGTTTTAACGAGATACAGTGAGAGTCAGTAATTAATTTTCAAAGTTTGTTTTTGAGATCAATAATTGTTAATTTCAAGTAAAGCCTACTGAAGCGTTAGGGCTAGCTTATATTGGTTCAGGAGCGAATGTTGTATCTAGATTACAACGGATTGCTACACATTTCTAAAATTTAATTAAAGGAGAGGAAATGGGATTTATTTAGGGGAAGTTACAATATTTGTGTTTGAAATTGCAAATTGAGTTCAAACTGAAGTAGGTCATCGTACTCTACCAACATTTGGTGATTTATTTTAATAACCAAAAGTTTCAGCAGCAAATTATGGGGGATTTTTAATCACGAGTGGCAACTAAACATATTTTTTAAAATTTGATACAAGCAGGAAAAAAGTGTCAGTTCAGTAAACTGCCTGAAAAACTTGTAGTTCGTATTACAATTTTTACAAAAAACAAAATAGTTCAGGAACTATTTTGTTTTTTAAAATTTACCTATGGCAGAAACATAATATTTTTCGCATTAAACGTCATATTTATTATGTATAATATTGTTTCTTTGCTTCAGTGCCTTTACTTTTTTTTCTCTTTAAAAAAGCAATAGGATTTTGTAAAAATAATATCATTCTTTTCGAAAGCGAGACCTTATTCTTGTGATCATGAATGCACATAATAAAAATAGGCTGGAGAAATAATTCCTTGCTTAACCTTATAAGATTATAAAATGTTGTAAAAGTAATATTGCAAAAGAGAAATACTCCGCAGATATTAATTCCAGTATAAAAGTAGATGACAAAAATAAAGACTGAAACATCCCACCTATTTCTTCTTTAAATGATTTAGCCTTAAATGGCTATAGCTTTTTTATGAAGACTAGCTGGCTCCCCCCCCTCCTAGAACTAACACCCCGTCATTGCTTTTCATTCATCATTGAAGGGCATGAACGGTTTATATCCATTTTTTCTACAAAAATCACGAATGAATTGTTATCTGCTCCTTTGTTTTAGCAAATCAATAACATGGAAAATCGGTTTCCTCTGTGAGTTATTACACAGTGAAAATGGGTAATTCTATTAGAAAACAGTTTCTGTCTGCGCGAAAATTCATTATTTCTCAAAATCAGCTGTCGTGGACGTACCCTTCACCTTTGATCTTCTTGAAAGTTTTTTCTTCTTCTTTTGTCTTGAAAGTCAAATTCAATTTTCAGTTAAAATCAAGTCAGTTTTCCTAAAAGGTCAATAATCTTGTTTATAAAATATTATTATAATTTTTTGTAAGTCTAATTTATTAATAAGTTAATTGTAACGAAATGAAAGGATAGATGGGTTTGAAAAATAATCAAATGTGCTTGAAAAAAATTTAAACTTAGGAATACAAAATGTGATACACAATGAGAAGTAATAAATGAGAACTAATTTTACTTGTAAACAATCTATAACGATTACAGTTCTCATTGAAAACAGTTCTTATCTCCATTCAGTTTTTAATTTTTAAGTCTCAATATAAATGATAAGATTTATATCTGGCAAAATCTCATCTTAACTAACAACAAATAATCGTTATTTAAAAGGAAAAAAATATTTAAAATTCCGATACCTTTCGAGCAAATAAGAATTTCGAAAAGAAAAACTATCGTTAAGTTAATAATGTAAAATAATGCTATCAGTACTTCATTCAACTCTGTAGTTGCATTTCAGAGGACAGTAAATTGGCAAACATTTTTTTCTTCTTTGTTCTAGAAGTTTTTAATAGGTAGTAACTCCAGAACTAATAATCGAATAGTAAATTTTTTTTTATTCCATCGAACTCTTTGTGCATTTTTTTACATGCCTTCGCATTTCCAAGTCTCTAAGTCTTATAGATTTAGTGCAGCGAAGCAAAATCTAACGTAAAAGCAAGGGGGAAAAAAGGAAGAAAGGAAAAAAAAGTTGCAAAAAGTACTTAAAATTGGAATAACTTTCGAACAAGTTGGAATTTTGACCAAAACTCTGTGCTAAGCTCATTAATTAATATGTCCCTTTTAGCATGACAAACTTCAACTGCTTCGTTGCATTTCTGCTGCCCTCCTGTAGAGTAGTTTGGTATTTCTCCCAATAAGTTTAACATTCGATTGTTTGAAAATTGACAGTTGATATTTTAAAGATTCTCGAATTAATGATATTGATTTTCACATTTCAGCGAAATTCCTCCGCATTTTTGACACTTTAGTAATTTTAAGCTCCTAAGTCGTATAGTTTTTGCGTGGCAAAACGAAATAGAAAGTTAAGTTTAATACGCAGAACAAAGATGGCGGCTTTTACGAATTTTTAATATAGAGAGATAATATCACAAAAAGCGAGGTATTTCTCATACATTTATTCCTGATATTATAAAAGTAAGTAAAAAAATAAATAAATACTGAAAACTTTCTCTATAGTTTATTTTTTAAACCATTTGATTATATAAGAATTTAGTTTTTTTGTAAAGTTAGTATCATGGTTAGCAAAAGCGAGATATTCCCCAGATTTTAATTCCTGCAATTATTATAGCAAATTATAGAAACGAGAGCTGAATTCATCATATTTAATCCTTCAATGATCTGGTCTTAAAAGATTTGAGCTTTTTTTTTTTAAAAAGGCTATAATATAATTATATATAAATTTTTTTTTTTGTGAAAGCGAGATTTTTACAGACACTGATTCCTGTGATAAGAGCGTAATTAACAAAAATAAGCACTGAAAACATCCTAAATAATTTGTTATTTAAACAATTTGACCATAATTATCGCATTTTTCTGAAGATAAATGAACCATAATAAAGAAATATGGTTAAAAAAAACAAGATACTCTTCATATAATAATTTCTGTAATCATGAAAGTCAAAGGGTTTTAAATTGAGGTCTGTTAAGAAAATTTCACCTGGATTAGTATAAAAGTTATTATTATTATTTTTTTTTTTGCACTGACTATATTTGTCGATTTAACTCAAGAAACTGTAGTTTGCATTCACTGCAGTTTGTTATCTCCTTGGAGAAAAATAATGTTTTCTAACAATAACTAATAACTTGTGAAACACAATAAATAATGCAGTTAAATTTGGCTCTATTTATAAGTTACTTAAGACTAGTAGAAACATGAATAGTAGATCAGCGTAATTTGTCACCTAGATTTGTTGCTACGAAGCCCAAGTTTGCATTACTATGGAACACTGAATGTTTTTGACCCTTAACTGTCATAAGTAAACAGATTTTTTTTCCTGTGACGTATGATTTTTAGATCTTACGACATGAGAGTGAAAGGGGCTGCTATATAAAAAATATTACCCCGTAAAATGACTCACAAGATCAGTTGAAAATTCGATTTTCATTAATTCTGTTTTCGTCATTTCATGTTCATTTAATATTTTACTCACCACTTTAAACTCATTTCTCTCAAAGAAAATTGCGTGCAAAAAAAAGAAATAGTTATTAATTATTTACGGTTTTTTTTTCAAAATTTAATTTATTAATAAATATTTGAAACAATATTAAATAATATGATTTTTTTATGCTTAGAATTTTAAAATGCAGATATTCAGGTTCCTTTTGTTTACTTTTTATTTTCTTATTCCAACAATGTTTTAAAGTAAGAAAAATATCCACACGCTTCAGATAAAGCAGTTTTTCAAATTGTGCCTTTTCTGAAGAGTCTATTTTTATTTTCATTTTTAAATAAAATTAGAGGGCAAACATAAATTTTTTTTTACGAACATGGGTTTATTTATATTTTATGTATTCAAATTTGTTGCAAAGATAGTTCAGGCAGAGGTTTGTTTAATGTTTATTTGACTAATATATGAGTAATTGACGATGTGGAATTGTCACGGAATATTTTTGGAGCAAAAATATCTACTACAGCAATATTTAGTAAGTTGTGGAAATGAAAACATTTGATTGAAATGTGAAACTTTTGAACTTAAAATTGGTTTTTGTTTGAAATTTGAAAGCTCTCACAATAATATTTTCATTTTTAATTTATTGAGTTAACAAGAACATACTCAATATGCTTTTTCTAAAAGTTTACAGCAATATATTGTGTGGAAAATGTGATATCTTTTTTTTCATAACATTAATTTCTCCTTGTATGCTTCAACACTCGTAAAAGACAATACTTTTAAAAGTTGAATAACCACACTTATATGTAAACATTTAATTATATTCGTGATTAATATTCACATTTATATGTATACATTTCACTTCATTCGAGTTTAATATTCACATTTATATGTATACATTTCACTACATTCGTTACATTTATAATTACGTTAAAATTAGCTTTAAAATTTTATGTAACTTAATCTTTATTTAAAAATCTATGATACACAAATAATATTAATGAAGATTCAATACCAAAAATCAAAAATTAGTGTAAATTTATTGATATGCATCATTCTTTTATGTTCCTTCTCTACTAATTTCCTTAAAATGATACTTTTTCTTCACTTTTGTTTAATAATTATAGATTTTTGTGCTTGCAAGTTTCTACTAATGCTCATTTTATGAAGAATAATCGTTCACATTCTCTAACAGCTCCAAATTTTTTTTCTTTTAGCCGGACATCAGATAGTTCCAAATTAAGATTACGACCTTGTGGTGACAGCAGTATAATATGATACATTTGTTCTTTATTTATCATTTTTCCTTGAATGAGCATGTCTTATTGACTAAAATTTTTCCAAATCCCTTGTCAAATGTCTTAATGACATAGAATAAAACATTAAAGGAAAGCAAGTACACTGAAAATAAATTCTGGATCACATTGGGTAATAAGTCTCGGCAATTAGGTTGCCAGTACTTTTTACCGCAAAATTTTATCGAACAAAAATAATTTTTATACAGTAATATTTACTGCAAAATCACTGAATCACTGTTGATAAATAAATATTACTGTAAATATTTCGGTATAAAATTATATTGTAAAAGTAAATTTTAAAGTAAAATGGATTTTACGATAAAATGGATTTTTCGGTAAAATGGACTCATGGTGCCGGTAAATACTGCACTCATGGTGCCAGTACTTTTCACCATTATTGAATCCAGATTTTTTTACAGTGGACATTTTTACTCTTTCTGATACAATACTGATTTCAGAAATTTCGTTCACATTAGTCCTGCAATTTATAATTTTCATTGAATATTTTTCAATCTAATTATTGAAATATACTTTAATACTATTTTTTCCCCTTACACTTAAATATAAAAAAACTTTTTGAACAAATGAATTTTGAAAAAAATAAATAATAATAATAATTCTAGTTAATAAAACCGAAACATACGGTATTTAAACCATTTATATAGTAATTTTTCCGTTCGTATGGTAACGGTTTACCGAAAATTTTGGTTTTCTTGCATTTTTTGTGTGTTAGTTTAAGACCAATAGTAACCGACCTACCCCCGAAGGAGTTTGCGGATAAGGGTTTCACCCGTTTGCACGTGACTAAACACTACCAAACTACAGAAAAGTAAAAGTACTAAATTAAAAAGATTAAAACACATAGGATGAATCCCAAAATCGAAAAAGTGAAATAAAAATAAAACAGAATAAAGATTAAAAGTGCTTAAAACATCAAAGTGGATAAAATCAACCGACAATAAAAGTGTCAAAAATACAGGTAAAAACATATAAAAGTAAGGTCAAGTAAAACATCAAATGGTAAAATATGAAAAATCACATTAAAAATAAAAGGACTAAAATAAGGCCAATAGAATAAATAAAATAGTAGACTAAAAGTTCAAGTGTCTCCCTTTCAAGGCTAAGTGCCTCTAAGATTAAAATGTTCTAAGGTAAACCAAAGTTTCACTGAGGTGATAACACTCAAAGATTACCCCAGGTAAGACAGAGGGGGCTGAACTTGACCAAGAGCAAGATTTCATTTTGAATGTCCTATGTATAAGGAAGATGCTAGTTTAAGGGGAGAATAAAGTCATGGAAACGGCAAGTGCCGGAGTAAAATCCTAAGAGCAGAAATTTAAAACCAGAAAACCTAAAAGCCGAAAGTTTAAAAATAAAACCAGATAAAATTAGTCAGGTGTGCTCGCAGGGGCAAGCAGATCATCGAGGGTATATTTAAGAATTTCGATGATTTTCTCCCTGCAGTCAATATCAGCATAAAGTTGATGTTGAGTGTATTGATCCCATTTTCTGCCACGGATCCTCTGGAATTTGGGACAAAATTTTATGAGGTGGTCAATGTCTTGTACTCTGCCACAAAATTTACAATTTGCTCGTTTATTGAAGAATTTCTGCTGATATATTCCGAAAACTCCGTGGCCCGTTAAGAATTGGTTTAAATAGAAGTTTGACTGCAGGCGAGTTAGTGTGGGATCTTTTGTTAGTTTAAAGACAGTCTTTGTGTTAGTTTAAAGACAATATATATTTTAATGCGCATTAAAATAAATTTAATGGCCTTATTGCAAAAACATTTCATTTAATAGCCAACACATCTTTAGTAATATATTTGCGCAAATTCTTTCAAACAATTACTATTTATCAATTTTATTTATTTTTGTCAATTTTACTACAGTTCCATACTTTAAAATATATTTAGATTACTTCAACACCAAAAAGGGTGGCATATATACCTAATAAATATGAGCTTTTGAAATGTTGTCAGAAACTGTTTTTGTTTAACTAAAGCAAAAGCTTAATCACGTGAGAGATTTGCAATCGAAGTTCTCAAAGAATATTTCTGCTCTGTCAAATGGATTCTAGTTTTCGATTTGTGTTTTTGTACTGATTGGTCTATTTAGTGTTTTATTATTACAGTCATAAAGAAACACTAAACATAACAGCTTGTCAAGCTTTTTATAAATATCACCTGCGAATATCGTGCTATTAAATATCATTTTAAATCTAAGTCATTCTATGGATTTTTTTAATTTTCTTATAAAATTGTTTTAAACCACATGAAATAATTCAGTGGGACACTAAAATATCACCCGTGATTCACTAGTGCCCATGAAACACGCGTTGAAGTTCCTAATTTAGAACGACAACCACCATTTTGAATTTTAAGTAGATATTATAAAATACATATATTTTTTTTAAAAATAAAATGACGTACACTGAGACGTGGTGGCTCAGAGGATAGAGCATTCGCCTTCCATTGAGGTGAACCGTGTTCGAATTCCAGTGATAGCTGATTGATACTACTTCCGCACCCGGCTCGCAACAACCACAGAGTTGACGTGAAATATTCTCAGTTGTAGACGTATCATGGGTTAGAGTCCCCTTGCCATCAGGCTAACCGTGGAAGGTTTTCGTGATTTTTCTCCCCATGTAACTCAAATGCGGGTTAGTTCCATCAAAAAGTTCACCACGAAAGCAAAATTATTCCCAATACATACTTGATCCAGGAGTTCAGTTGTATTCCAGATTGGGTTTAAAATTGTATGGCTTATCGTAGAACAGTAGTCGTAAAAAAATTTGGGTCACCTGTTCAACTACGGTTATAAATGGCATATTCTTATCACAATTTTAAGCTTATCTTTTTATTTAATACTTCCACTAATTTCCAGTATACTTTATCAAGTTATTTTTAATTAAACATTAATAAAAAAGGAACTAATTAGTCTTTACTCGTGAAGGTCTTAATCTCATGAATACTATAAATAGATGAATCCACTAGATGAAATAATAATATGAAAATATTTTTTAACCTGTACTGTACATCTAACATTGGTGGGAAAGGAAAATACCCTTCTAGTTTCTTTTCTATGTAATGCATTAATTTCAGTTATAAATTGCGAAAATTAGTATTTTAACCAACGGAAGAATTCAATTTCTTTTACTATTATCACGAATATGATATTTTTATATTGCTGCTAAAAATTTCTTTAAATGCCCTTTTTCGTAGTTTTAAACATGAAATTTATAATGTTTTTGTTATTTTTTTTATATTTGAGCTACAAAGCTATTGCTTTTTTTGTCACAAGATTGGGTTATGCAAACATGGCTTTTTATGAATTAAATCGGGGTCATTAGATTCAAAGTTGTTTGAAAATCGATGTATCATATTGATATGGACAATATAGTATCCTTTCAGACAAATATAGAGTATCCCTTCTTACACCTAATAAAAATATATACCTTTCATGACTAATTCATGTTTGCATAACTTCGCTTTTTTTAAAAAATAAGAATTGAAGTTGATGCGTTACGAAATCTGGAAATAACTGTAAATTGTCCGTTAATTTTTTTTAAATAATTCAAAAATCTTATTTACAATGGCAGAATAATTTGACAAATTTGTTTATCGATACTGTTAACATCAATGCTGTTAAAACTTAAGTTTAATTTATCAGTTAAGTTAAATTTCAGTTGCAAACAAATTTAGTATTACAACAAAACGGATCTAATTATATCCCTTACTAAAGATAACTAGTGAGTGAAAACTCTTTAAATTAATTTGTTTATTTCTCATTCTTTTGCCATAATTCACCAAAAACTGGATTAATCATGCTCGAAAATTTATTCAATTAGTATAAAAAGGAAAATAAATGTTAATTTTACAGTTGGTAATTCTTAAATGTATACTAATATCTTATATGTCCGCATACAGTTCTCATAGTTTTTTAACCGCATAATGCAAAGTATCAATTCGTTGAAAACCTAAAACAACAAAAACAGTTTGTAAAGTTTTGTCTCCTTTTTTTTCAAAATTTGGAAAGTATGGTCAAAACTACCAGAATATGGTAAAATGTAACACTTTTTTGGTTCTATGGGAACCTAAAAAAAACTTAGTAATTTTTACCGATGCACTTTGGTAATGATTTTGGTAAAATTAACTACAAAATATGATTTTACAATGTGTGATAAAATTTGGTAATTTTATCTTGATACATTAGAGCATGGTATAAAAACCATTTATTCAGTTAAATTTACTTTTTCAGTTTTGTATTTTTTATTAAATGTGTGGTAAAAAGAATCATATTTTTGGAAACTAGAATTCCCTGCAAGCCGTTGCCATAGGAAGGGAAATTTTATCAAATGAATATTGAAAATACCGTATATTTTGGTTTTTCATTAACCAAAATTATGCTTTCATTTTTATATTTTATTTATTTATTTATTTTACCAAAATTGTCATTACTATGCCGTGCCGTCATTTATCCGATTCTTTTTCTCCACGTAGTACCGAAATAGCCATTTGGTTTTCAATAATTTTGTTGCTTACTTTCTGTATTTTCTCCAACACGAAGAAAATTATTGTTTTCTCTACGCATCCTTTAAAATCTTTTTATCTGTAAACCTCAACAACTGCATTTTCAAAATTAACTTGCATTATTTTAAAGATTTTCCATCCAAGGACACCCTGAGGGGTTAAATGGCTGTTTTTATAAAAAAAAGTTTAAAGAATTATGACTATTGTTTTGATATTCAAATTTTAATGAACCTGATTTGAATGCCGCACAGGAAATAACTGTGATTTCGATAATTGAACAAAGCAGAGATATTAAAGAATTGATATATATGTTTATTTTTAAATAATTGATTCCCCGATATCTCTGTGTTTCTTTTTATTTCTTCTTGCCACTGGTAATGGTACTGGTTTATAGCATCGAAACTATTGTTTGCTTTCAACTATTGCTAAATTTATGCTATTAATTTTATATTCTGAGTTACGATAACTACCATTTCCAAAGACGAATTCGTAAACTTTCTTTCCATCAACTTTGTGACGGATAAATTGACTGGTTTTTGTCTTAAGAAGTTGTATGAAATAGTAGTATTATTTTGATAGCTATCTTGTATGTATCCTGACTGAATGCTGCACTAGAAATAAATTCAATTTAGTATTTAGGAAACAGTTACATATAAGTTTCAGCAAAATATCTATAGTCCTATCACAAATGCACCGAATGATTAGCACAAAAGCTAGCATTTGCACAATTCTGTAGTTGTTATTATGATAATTCGACCTTACTAATTGCCAGGGGACCGTGAAAGTGGCATAAATTAATAGTTATCCCGCTCACAAATTGACTGATTTGCTCATTTCAAATCCATACAAGGTATGCGCATGCTTCAATTATAGGTCGTTATGGGGTACGCAGTGTTACAAACCCAAAGTTTGCGCAGACGCATTCATCAGCGCGATTATAACGTTCATGTTTATACAGTGAAATTTATGTATGGACGACCCTCTGATAAAGGCATATAACCATTCATCTAGAATACGGGAATAGGATTTAGAATTCAGGATCTACCTGAGCTGTTAGTGACGCAAGGATATATAGTCGCCTTCAGAGGTTCGCACCGAATCTAGATTTAAGCCCTTCTATGCATTAATATGCACTACGATTATTGCTCAGAGTTTATGCATGTTAATCATAATTTAATTACAAATCGTAATACTTAAACGTACCGGCTTTATTCCAATGGGTTTTACTTTAAGTAAAGCAGAATGCTTCAAAAGGGTTCCTAGTTTATGTTCAGTTATGTTGTTATGTTAGTCAGAAAATTAGCCGAGTTATTATTTTTTTCATTAAAGCATGAAAAAAATAATAAAGTATGAGTTTAGATCGCAATTTTTCATAAATTAATCTTTTTTCTCCAGCTTGTGAGCTATTCTGAGTGTTTTTTTTTTGTTTTGTTTTTAAACATCCTTAAAATTTATTTATTTATTTATTAATTTTTTTAAGTGAACTCAAGATTTTATTTCATAAACAGAATAAAATAAAGCAAATAAAAATAAAAGAGAGGAGATAAGAATAGAATAAAATAAGAATAAGGGAATAAAAGGAGCAAATATATTCCCATTGCTCTTTCTAAGCATTTTAATCTAAATTCAAATACTGGTTAAGACGCGTATTTGACTATTTTCTTGAAGGTAAGAAAATAAACTGATGTGGCTCTGAAAATAAACACCACTTCAATTTTTTTTTTAAACATTAAGTTCATGTTTTTATTGTTACAATTCGTCATAACATAGCTACATCAATTTTAAATGCGATATGCATTATAATGATATTTCATGATGGCTTTGATGAGCCTCAAGGAAATAAGATTCTGGATTGAAAAAAAGAGTACAATAAGATAAAATAAAAAAATTGTAAAATAAAAAAATTAATAAACTCAATTAATAAAGTTCGAGAAAAATGCTACTGTTTTGGAAGAGCAAGTTCATCATGCAAGCGAGTTTATAACATTATCCCTCTCGGTACTGATGACGTTACCTTTTTTCAGTACTGCTGTGATCTTCAATTTCTCAATATTGATGATACTATTTGTTTACAGTACTACCATAATTTTCTATGTTTCGAATCCTTTTACTGCGTTTATAATGTTATTTCTACATTAGAGAAAAAGTATTGTCAAAACTACCAGAAAAGGGTAACATTTACCGTGTTTCGAGCTCTATGAGAACACAAGAAAAAAAAATTTATAATCTTAATGATATCAGTTAGGTAATGATGTCAAAATTAACAATAAAATATGGTTTTATAATATGTTACAAAGCTTGGTAACTTTATCTAAGAGAATAGCATAAAAACCATTTATTCGGTTAAATTTACTTCTCAGTTTTGTATTTTTTTACTAAATGTGTGGTAATAAGAACTATAATTATGAAAAACAAAATTTCCGGTAAACTGTTATCGTCGCCACAGGTTATATTAACGGATACATATATAACAGATAATATTAACGGAAACATACTGGTAAATGAAATATTGGCATTTCTCTGTTAAAAAGGCAGAATTTCCCTGTGATTTACAGATTATTTTTTTCAGTGCATGTGAACGGAAAAAATTACCAAATGAAATATTTAAATACCGTTTATTTTCTTTTTGTTAGCCAGAAATATGTTTTTATTTATTTATTTATTTTTAACAGAAATATCCTTACGGTAATATGTATAGAACTTTATATACAAAATAACTTTATAAATGTGCATATAACTTTATATACGGTATATAATGTGCAGTATATAGCTTTAGTATATGTGGTAAAATTTAGTAATTTTATCTTGATGTCTTAGAACAGGGCATAAAAGTCATTTATTCGGTTCAATTTACTTTTAAGTTATATATATTTTATTAAATATGTGGTAATAAGAACTATAATTTTAAAAACCAGAATTTCCAGTAAGCTTTTACCATATGAAAGGAAAAATTGGCTTATATACTAGACTTTTTGATTAGATTTATGGTATTTTAACCAGAATTGTGGCATTTTTACCAGAAAAGTCGTTACCATACAGTTCAATTATTTTACCAGAATTTTCTCTCAGTGTATCTTCATGTATTATTGAGATCTAATTTAGGAAAGAGTTTTGTACTTTTTTCCCCTTCTGACCTATTCAAGTTAAAATGTTTAATTAAGACTGACGAGAAGAGATAAGCATAGGCCTCTTTGTAAGGAGACTGTTTCATTAAATATTTTTTTTATAGACAAAGCTTGTTTATTTTAAATAATTTGCATTTTTTCCCTCCAAAATCAGAACATTAGAAGAGTGCCAGTTTTATGAGAAGTACAGATTTCCACAATTTTATTTTACTCATAGGAGTTGAAGAAAGTTAATTTATTTTACATGTTTTCGGAACTTGAAAATTTCAATTAGTTGATTTAAATTATTTGATTCAAACAAAATTAAAAATCTTTAATTAAAGCAAATGTATCTGAAATTAAACTTGAAATGAAAGTTGTTCTTCTTTTTATTGGCGGTTCTATCTGTAGGGGAAAAATGGATTCGCTTTCGACTCTTATATGCAATTTCAATGCTTAAACCGATTTATAAGGGAAGTAGTTAAACATGTTAATAGAACCGTGGTGGCTCAAGGGATAGAACGTTCGCTTTCCAATGAGATGAAACGGGTTCAACTCCCAGCGATGGCAGATCGATACGAATTCCGCACCCGGCTCGCACTGATCACAGTGCTTACGTAAAATATCCTCAGTGGTAGACGGATCATGGGTTAGAGTCCCCTTGCCGTTAGACAAATCATGTGAAGTTTTCGTGGTTTTCCTCTCCATGTAACGTAAACGTGTGTTAGTTCGATAAAAAATCTTCCAGAAAGTCGAATGTCTCCCAATACTTGATCCAGTAGTTTCCTTGTCTTCTGGATTGAGTCCAAAATTGTAAGAATATGGAGTTGAATATTAGTAGTTGTAATCCCGAAATTGGGTCGACTGTTCAACTACGGTTATAAAGCATGTCAATAGTACCTTGTAAAAAACCTAACAATATATTAGTTTTGTAAATCTCATTTCATTAAGTTCCGTAAAATAATGTTATTAATACAACGAAATTATAATATTTCAGTTTTTTAAAGATGAGTTTAACATCAAATTATGCTTTCAGTAATAGCAGTAATGCTAATAATAAAAATCCGAAAATAAATCTTGATATTTAAGTATTGCCTGTTATGGAAGAATAATCGGAATTATCATTAAATTTTCAGGCATAATTGTTAAATATTTGCCTTTAAGGAGATTAGCCAGTTTCCTAACGTATAGTTGGCATCACAATTACTTATATCGATTACAATTACTTAAACAATGGGATACCTGCAAGTGACGTAGTGTGGGTATCTGAATCCTGACTGTTTGTTGAAACGTGACATTTGTTTACAGTTATTTGCTGTTATTTGTAACTGTTCTTGCCATTCTATTTCGACTAAACCAAGCAAGTTAAGTATCAATTCTCTTAAGTGACACATTCTATATTCTTTCACTATATATTTCTTAGTGAACACACATACAGGCACAAAGCCATATGGAACATAAACTAATTATGCATCGAAGTTGCCGAATACGCAAAACAAAAATATATCTCGGTTACAATAAAATACATAAACAATTAATAAATCTAAGTTAAGTAAAAGACGTAGACTAGAAGGAATTGTATTTCAACGAATTTGATGTGTGATTCGGCGCTGTACTTAATTAACGTTAATGTTAATTAACGTTAAATAACATTCTAACTCATGTGGAGAAACTTAGCTCAACTTTAACTCGCAAATTTTTTCATTTAAACAATCAGCTATAGCTCACGTCATGGGCCACATGTGTGGGTATCTGTTATCGTTTTCTTCTTGAAGTGTAAGTACACAATTACAATTACTTATATTATAATTTATCTGATTTATTTTAGAATTTTTTTAGACTTTTCAGAAACGTATATGACATGTTGTTACGAAACAAACGATTCATTTTTTTTAAATATTATGAATCTCTTCCGTACATTGTAAACATTAGAATTTGCGTAGATAATTTTTGTTGCATACTTCACTTATCGATGTAAAATAAAGTTGGGGTTTAAAGTTTATCCAATTTAAATGACTGAAACTCAACAAGCATGATATTTTAGACTAACCTCCTTTTTATTTACTTATGGTTTTATATTTTCATTTAGATATTTTTAAATAAAAATAATCAAAATTTTAATATAAATCAGCTCTAAAATGGAGACATTGAGAAGTATAGCAGTTGCATTTTTGTGTGTGTGTGTGTGTGTGTGCCAAATTTTGTTACCCATAAAATTTGTAGATGCAAAAATAAAAAGTTGAATACATAAACAAAATAGTTTTCAACATATATATTTAGTTTTAATGTTTAAGCAAATTTATAACAAAAATAATTTATCAACATTATCTTGTACACAATATAAAAAAATATGCAAGTTTCATTCATCATACTTCATGAAATTCAGTCAGTTTTATAAAATAATTTTCTTAAAAATAACGCAATCGAAAGGGTTTAGGTTCTTAGTGATAAGTTTGAAATCAAATAAACTATACTTTTATATAGTTAAAAACTCTACTGAAATTAGTTTTTTTCAAAACTCGTATCAATATATTTATCTGATTAATATTTCATGCTTATCCTATTTAAACATGACAAAGAATTTAAAAAATTCCAAAATTTTAACCTTTAGAATACTTTAAACATTTTCTTGATTTTAGTTACATAATGAATTTTTCGATATTAAAATTTGAGCTCATTTATTTATCGATATTCGCTTATTGCTATTAAAGTAATGATATAAAATAATGATAAAAAAATATTATATGACTTTGATTATATGATTATTGAGAATTGCACAGAGCATGAAAGAAATTGGGGCAAAAATACATAGCTTTAGGCAAAATAAGTAAATAAATAAATAAATAAATAAATAAATAAATAAATAAAAAGAATTTAAATAATTTTACATGAAATATATTTTCTCTAATGTGCATGGTTATATTTTCCCAGATTTAAAAGAAAATAATCTCATATTTATAGTACGAAATATGTAATTGTTAAACATTGAATTTTGTGTTACACGCTAAAATTATTTCTTGGAAATAATGTTTAACAAAATACATTGTCTTGCTCTTTAATAAATTTTATTTTAGTTAAAAAAAAATGTATTTAGCAAACGATTCTATAAGTGAAGCAAATTCATTATATTGTTCTAATTTTCAAGTTTTATCTTTAAATAAATTTCGATTTTTAGATGCTATTTATTTTGAAATTTCCTACAGAGCAATATTTCCTAAATTGTATGAATTTTTAAATCAAAATTTGAAATTTTTAAGATTGAAAATGCAACGCTATATTTAAAGTAAAAGCCACAAACGATTAATAATAGTAATCGATCGCAATAATCATCTAGTTGGAACGCAGAATTTACGTTTTATAACTAATTATTTTTAATATTAAATATATGTTTTTAAGCAATACAGTATGAATAGCGTGTTTAAATATTTAACAAAAAATTAAAAGCTTTTAATTTTTAAATAATACGTCAAATTTCTGAAGAAAAATTTATAATATAGATCTTTATTTAGAGTCTTCTAAGATTCCATAACAATGCAAACATTACAGCTTAAAAAGAATTTTTGATTGAAAATGTTTATTTAAGCACTTTTGATTGAGCTTCTTTGTATTGAATTTATCTTTAACATTTTGTTAAAATAAACTTGGATGTTATTTTAATGCACATCTAAATGTTATTTTAATGCACATCTAAAGAATACTTTCTGACTCAAAGGTAAGATTTTATTTAGATTATTTTAAAAAAATATTTGAACAAGAGAATAAAATGATAATAGAATTAGGCTTAGCAAATAAAAACTGTTCTAACAAATTTCAAATTTTCTATCAGAGACATTTTTTTTGTTAAATGATATTTTTAACTAAAAAATACTATGTGCTTCAAGTAAATTGAATAATAGTTTAATTTATTAATTTAGATTAGAATTACATTTGAAACGCATCGAAGTGATGAAATGTTGAAATACAAGAACTTATTTTATATTTCGCATGAGCAAAATTTTAAATTTTAGTTTATTTCTCAAGGAATTAATGGTCACTAAATTAAAAAAAAATACTTGTTTATTGCTTTTTTTAAATTTTATTTTAATATGTTGGTAACTCTTTTCACGTAACAGTATATCAGGAACACCTGACTTAAAGTTTCGTGGAGTTTAAAATTCAAGCTAAATTCTTGTTTCTTTAATTCAACATGCAATTAAATTTATATTATTATTTTAAAATGCACGTTCATATTTAATATCTAAAATTTTCTTTTTATGACTTTAAGCAAAACTATAGCTGATCCTTTTCATGTAGCGCTCTATTTACTTTCAAGTTTCTAGAATTCAAGAATAAAGTTAAATTTATATTTCTTGAATTGACCATACAAAATGAGAGATTTTAAGAACAAGAGAAGAAACTTTTAGAATAAATATTTAAATACATCAATTGTATCATTTTATGACTTAAAGCAAAACTATTACTTTTTTCCCATGGCAATTTATTCTAAATAGTCGATTGTTTAGTTTCGTAGAATATAATAAACCAAGTCAAATTTATAATTCTTGAATAAGGCATACAGGAACATATATGTTTTTAAATGAGGTACTTTAAAAATCAATATTTATATTAAATTTTTATAATTTCTATTTTAAAACTTAAGGCAAAACTATTACAAACTCATTTCATTTAATAATCTATTCCAAGTCAAATATATATTCTTTAAACTGAATACACAAGAACATTTGTGTTAAATAGATGATATAATGGATGTATATATCTAGCATTTACTATTTTATTACCAAATGTTTGAGCACTGCGTAAATTATTTTAGCTATTTTCTTATTCATTGTGAATATCTTTTTTTTAAATCACAAATTAGGAAGAAGAAGTGGTTTTAAATTCTGACTTTCTAGATTCCATTTGTGAATTAAGAACAGACAAACGCTGTTGTTTGAATCACTAGTAAGTTCTCCAAATTTGACTTTTTTTATGAACATTTTTTATTATAGAAATTGTTAAAAAATTTACATTACATTATACTGCGATACATATAGATGGGTTCATAATGAACTTTTTTAATATATATTTTTAGGATCTTCATTAAAGATGAAACTAGAAAAAAAACTAATACTTAAAAGATTTTTTTTTCTTCTAAAGTTAGCAATTCTGAGGATCGAGACTGATCGAAGAAGATGACACTGAAAGCATTGTTTGATTGCTTGATAAAACTTAAAGATGTCTCTGCTAATAATCGTCTTTTAAATCTTCTCTGTTACAGTCTCGCCCTGCTTTAGTTGCGATTAGTCAAATTTCGATAACTTTTCTGTTTTTCCTGCCTTAAACATTGACTGTAGAAAATATACTTTTTTACTTCATTCTTGAAAAGGATTCTAAAAATATATATTAAGAGCATGTATTATGATTAATCTTGTACAAATGCATTATTTCATTTTTCGAAGTGTTGCTCTTTTGCTCTATTCTTGTAATTTGATATTTTTATGGTATAATAACTTGAACTTCTATGCTTCAACTTAAAATTAATTGTAGTTAAAAAGTGGTTATAGGAAAAAAATTGTTTGCATTATGAATTCGAGAACTTTGGAAACAAAATAAGAAGAATGGTGAGCGCTTATCGGAACACTCAAACCCAATCCTTTATGCAATAGTAAAAATTTTATTGTTGATTTTGATTTTGCATGACCGGGGAAATTCTTGTTTTGTTCGAACATAATATTGCTTTTAAGTTATCTGCGCGCTTGCTATTACTGGTGCAAGAAATTGAATAATACTTATTTATCAATAAAATAATTAATTAAATAAAAATACTTGCTACATAAAATATTCCTCAAGATTCGAGAGAGCTTTTATAGCTAAAAGTAGGTAAATTTTTGTCATCATCAAATAGAAAATTTTTTGTAAAAACGTTTACTTCTATTCTGTGATACGAAATTTTTTCCAGGAATCTACAACTTTTGAAAGAATTACCCATTTCGTGATATTTCATTTGCTTTCGTTTAGACTTAATTCCATTTCATTTAGAAATTTTGTTTCTTGACTGACTTTTTTAAATTCTCATATTAAGATGTTTTCTGAACAAAGATAATGTGCTAGCTTTTTACTAGTATTTTTTATTCCTCAAATTTAATTTTTATACAAATATATAGTCAACATAAATTTTTGCTTATTTATTTATAGAATAGAGTTGCTTGTAAAGCTTCTTAGTAAGATAAAAGTGCCGAAATCCAACAATTTTTTAAAAAAGTGACTTATTTAGAAAATGTTAATTTCTTTTTCTTAGATTTCTATTTTGTTTAGAAAAGTTTTGTAACTAAATTTATAATCTGCATAAAATGTCTTTTTTTTAAAACAAAGATTAGGTGACAATTTTTGTATATTAAGGACTTATTTTATTTTTAAAATTTCAGAACTCATAATCCACCTAATAAGTTTTTTTTTATAAAGACGCGTGTTCAATTTTTTTATTTATTTATAAGAATTAAATAGAATAAAAATGGTTTACAAGAATGAAACAAAGTTAAAAATGACTCCAAACTAAGTAAGAATGTTCACAAATATACGATGTTTTTAAAAGAATGATTATGTTATTATCTTTCATCCGGCAATAATTTATTTTTTGCTTATAATATTGGTTTTTTGCAATTAATCTCGTTTTAGGAAAATATTTATAATCAAGACTCAAAATGTTTTATGAAAAATGATTTAATTTAAAATTTTTAATTTTCTATTTCGGAATATTTTGTAACGAAATATTAAAATTCTGAATGAACCTATATTTTGATTACTCATTTTTTCTCTTTCTAAATTTAGTTTATTTCTTTCCAAATTTATAATTCAGATATAAAAGTTATTTTAATAGAAATTATCTGTTTAATATTTTATTGAGTGAAAAAATATAAACTTTTTCTCAAAAATACTATCAGAAGTACAGTTTATTACTATTCTTCATTTATTTTCTTTCCGAATTTCATTTTATCCTGTCAAGAATTTTCCTATTATGACCAAATTCTTAATCAGCCCATTTAAATTTTTTTTAATGAGAATTTTGCTCTAATTTTTTTAAATTCAAATTTCAAAAAAAATTCTACTTTTCGCAAATTAATGAATCGTACATGCATTATGCTTCTTCACTTCGCAATCCTCAGTTAACAATGCAAACATTGCTGTTTCAAATGAGCTTTTCTCCGGAATCTTCGACGGGCAGGTATGGGAGTGAAATATAAATCCCCATCGGTACCTTTTCCTGGGGGTCTGATTTCTCCAGCACATTTCAATTACGGGGCTGAATCGGAGGTAGGATTTCCTTTCACGGGGTAGGGCTCAGCAACACGACCGAGGAAATATGCGAGTTGAATGGGTCCCTCGGATGAAGACGATCCATCCAACCCCCATCCATCATCTTCAACAAGGCTGTGTTGGGAGTACGAGTGTTAGGTGATTGCAAACCAAGAGGTCAAAAGCTCGTGAAAATGTAAGGGCTTAGCTGCAGAAAGTGGACACTTAGGTAGTTGGCAGTGATAGATCACGTAGAAAATTGGAAAATTAGAAGAGAATGGGAAGTTTGTTCTAGTCTATGAACTGTTGAGAAAGTTGTTTGTCTTTGCCATTCCTATAGGGAATGATTGAATAGATTCTGAGGGCGTTGAAACCTATATAATATATGCTTTGGAATGCTTTTCGATAACATCTCATTTAATAGGTCACGTGCAATACATCTACATTTTGTCTCATACCAAAGTCTTACGTTCAGATTTTATCACATACAATTGCCTTAACTGCATATTTTGTCTTATTCAATGGTTTTATATGCAGATTTTATTCCCTGTAACGGTGTTTTTGGAAATGTTGTTTGTTCTTACTATTGTCGAGTGAAAAAAAATTATTACTTAAATCTTTTTTAATTCAGTTTGATTTAATAGTCTTATATATTTGTTTTAAATCATACTTTGGTTTTAATAATTTTATTATTATGGTGATAGAGACAATTTTGAAAGTGTTGACGTATTTGATCGTAAGATCAAATATGTCAACACTTTGATCAACGTCACAACTAAGATCTCTTTGAGATATAAGCTGTAATTTATTCCGTAAAAAATTGTTTCTTTCCTAAACAATCTCTGCTGTACAAGTTGCTTAATTATTTTGTAAATAATTGGGAAACGGTTGAATGGGTTTATGACTAATACTGATTATTCTGGGTAAATATTTGACCATCATTATGTAAATAACTGTCACAAGATTAAATTCATAAATAAGTTCGTTATTATTTTAACACTTGGAATACTAACTAATATTATTAACTAATGAAGTGACATACTTTAGATTAATTTTATTCTGACGTTTTATTAACGGGCATTATATCTTTTTTCAGCAGCTGAAATCAATAATTTGCATTTTAAAGTTCTAATTTTTGTTTAAAATGTTTTGATGTAAAACATTAAAGATTTTTTGCTAATTTATTTTTGTAAATCAAATTAGCTTTCACAATATTTCAAACTTATTTTTATAATGCAATAAAACGGAAGTACAAATTCTGAACAAAGCTATAAAGAGGCAGTATTTTTACTGTATCAAAAGATCTTAGAAAAAAATGACTGAAACTGCTATTTGCTTGCAGTTTGCAATTTCAAATCTTTTAGTTAGCCTATAGTATTGAGCCTAAAACATTTTGTAAATTTTTCCATGTTTTTGAAAAATAAATAAGTAAATTTGAGGGACGTTTTGTTTAACGCAACTACTCAACTGATTTCATAATATACAAATACTACTGTGCAAAATATTTATCAAAACTATTACCCAAACACTAATGTGTTACAGAGATAAAATTAAATTTAAGCTTTTAAATACCTAACAAGAATTTCTTTTTAGTTAGACCGATTTTCTATTTCGTAAAGAAAAATCAAATTTGAATTACATCAATGTTTTGTTTTAAAAATGAGAGTTTTTTTTAAACATTAATATTAAGAAAAAAGCAACCTTAATTAAATTTTTTTTTATCTGATTAATATATCAAAAATAGAACGAAATAAAGATGATGTAAATAAACTCGTTGCAGATAAGAAAAATAACCAATCAATACTGCTGTTTTGGTAGTGAATAAGGCCATTGAATAAATTATGAAATAGCTAATTTAAAATTTTTTAAGGGAATTATGATCATGCTTTAACGATAGACGAAAGATAAAATTTTACTCTATTTGTTAAGAACATAAAGAGTATGATTCAGAATAAATAAAACACATTTAAACAAAAATACTTTTAGGAATATTGTTAACACCCTAAAGGTTATGATTTGAAAAAATAAAAGCTACTAAACTGATTGGATGAATTATCTGATATGATGTGATGCGGAGTGTTTGCTAGGAACAACTTTAAAAAATGAAATATTAAAGCCAATGAAAACTGAAAGAAATATGCGTTTACATTAAAACTGAAAAAAGATATTTTCAAAACTAACAGAATAAAGTAAAATTTACCTTGTTTCTGACTCTATGGAAGCACCAAAAAGCTTGGTAAATTTTACTGAATCATTTTGGAAATGATTTTAGCAAAATTTACAACATGATTTTATATTATGAGATAAAATTTCGTATTTTTATCATGACACTTTAGAGCATGGTATAAAAACCATTTATTTGGTTAAATTTACTCTTCTGTTTTGGATTTTTTATTGAATGTGGGATAATAAGATCTATAATTTAGAAAATTTTAATTTTCCGCAAATCGTTATCATATGAATGAAAAAATTACTAGATCAGTGGTTTAAATACCGTATATATATATATATATATATATATATATATATATATATATATATATATATATATATATATATATATATATATATATATATATATATATATATATATATATATATATATATATATATATATATATATATATATATATATATATATATATATATATATATATATATATATATATATATATATATATATATATATATATATATATATATATATATATATATATATATATATATATATATATATATATATATATATATGTAGTTGGTTAGCAAAAATGTTTTTGCTCGTTAAAGATTTTTACCGTCCCATATAAAGATATATCTACCATAAAAATACACTAAAAGAGTTACCTTGCAATTGTAAAACAAAAAATTATTGTATCAAAATAGTTAGCAGATTTGAATATTTCGATGAGAATAGTCTACTACAAATTGCCAATAACATATTTGTATTTATTTACTTTTGATTTCAGTTTTTTTTTTTTATTTATTTCAAACGCATGGACCGAAGAACGAGCTGGAATATAAAATTTCAGACCTTTTAATGCGACACTTTACTAAATCAGATTTACTGAAATTTAGAGATTATAGTTTTTCTTTCAATGATTATTGTGTTGTGGTTTTCTTTCAAATTTCGATACTTTTCGTGCGTATCGTTTACTTTTTTTTCCTCCATGCAAAATGCACTAGAAAGATAAATTTTAATGACATTTTAAATTAGATAAAATTTAGTTTCTTCGTCTTTCCTTTTCGTAATTTAAAAATATGTTCAATAAACAGACTTAGATTGCTGTTTAAAGTTAAAGAAATAACATTAAAAATGCACCTTAAATTATAAAAGTTGTGTAAAATTATAGAAAATATATAAATTGGTGAAATTTTCAAACTAAATTTGAATATTTAAAGCCAAAATAATTTTATTATAGATTTATATTTAATTTGTGCAAAAAAATAGTCATAAATAAAGAATGTCATACGATATTTTCAATTAAGGATTTAAAAAATAGAAATACTATTAGAGTTTGTAAATTACATTTTTAAAAGGGTTTTTAAACTTATATTTGGTTGAAATTATACCAGGTGTATAACTCCTATTTATGCATTGCCACATTTATTGTAATTTTCAAATTTTTATTAATATGAAGAAAAATTGAAAGTAAAAAACCAAAGTTAAATAATTTTTTTTAGAATAATCAATCTAATGCATAGTATTCTTAAATAAATTATCATTTTAAATTAATAATTACGATCAATAAATGTGGAAATGCATAAATAGGGATTATACAGCAGGTATAATTTCAAACAAATATAACATTTAAAGCACTTTTAAAAATGTAACTTACAAACTCTAAAAGCATTTCTATTTTTTAAATCCTTTTTTGAAAATTGTAAGTCAGATAAAACAAATTAAATGAAGGTAATTTATACATTTTTGAAAATATTATAATTTATATACAATAATACAAAATAATTTTCTAAAATTCATATTTTCAATAATCAGACAAGTTATAAGAGTTAAAATGTGCTAAAGTGTATTTTTTTTATTACGAATACTTGAACAGAGAATTCTTAAACTTATTCCAGGAACTTTCTTCTTTCAAATATAATACGTAACTTTTAGCATAATCAGTTAGGTTTTTTATTTTATGAATCTGTTTTGTTTAGAAATTTATGCATTCTGTCTAGCAATATTTTTTGTTTTCCCCCCCCTGCAATTCTGCAATTTTCTTATATTTTTTCATTTCTATTTTGAAATTTTTTATTTTTAGTTTTCTGTTATACGAGTCCTCCTTATCATTAATTTAATTATATACGGGCTATGAATATGTCTTTGTATTAAAGACATATTCATAGCTGCCTTTGTATTAAGGACTTTATATTTGTATCTCAAGAAATTGAATCGGTAAGATATTATTTGACTAAAAGCCTCATTCGCGCCGAAAATATGCAAGTTGGAAATAACAGTCATCACTGAAAAATAGGTGTCCATTTCAAGCCTTGTCAAACGTGAATGAGTAGAAACATAAGTGATTTAAATTATAAAAAACGTAAAGTTTCCAATGAGAAAGAGAAAAATAAAAGTGAGAAGGAAAAATAGAAAATAATTGTATATTTTTGGAGCGAATAAAGTTTTTAAACAAGTAATATCTTACCGCATCAATTTCTTTAATCTTAAACTAAAATTAGAAGTTTGTAATCAAGCAATGTCTTTGCATTATTCATAATGAGAAGCTATAATTAGTAATTACAATAGCTATTATCAATAATACAAATGTGTAAATCATATTAAAAATGCACATATCTTTTACGAAAAGATTAGTATAAGTTTATCATTTCACTTTCTTTTTTATATGTTTTTAAGACTATTTTAAGAGAGATTCGTTCGTTTGTCGTGTTTCTAATAACTCTAACAGAAACTAAAAGCTTTTATGTTTTGAAAATCATTGATTGCTATAACACGCAATTTAATAATATATTATTATTATTTAATTAGCTCAACTATAATACTTACCCTTTCAATTAAGTGTTAAGTTATAAGCGGTAATGGTTTTTTTAAATATTTTCCTTCATTTAAGTAAAATAAAGTAAAAGCGAGTAAAAAAAGTATTTCTTAATTATTATAGTTTAAAAGTATTTCTTTCAAATTGTTTTAGGTAAATAATTCAACCATTTTCTGTTTAATAAGAATTCGATAGTTACATTTAAGATATAATAATTGCTATCATTCTGTCGTTTTGTTAAGTTGAACTATAAAGTTTTCAAAAAAAACCTTCATATATATTAAAATTATATTTCATATACTATTTCAATTGTTTTTGACCACTTAATTACTACTTTTCTAATTTTTGCTCAATGTATTTTAGTCGTAATTTGCTAATCTAGTTAATGTATTGAAACTTTATATTAAAGCAGGGTGCATATATAAAGCATTTGGGATTCAAGTTTATATTTCAATGTATGATTCTTTATTTCGTAAATTTCATTTAAGTTTATTTTTTTCACCACTATATGTAAATTATTCAAAACTTTGTTCCAGCTATTTCGGGAAAAGGCTTTTAAAATGTTAGTAAAATTGCTAAAAGTTCTGAAAGCTTTAGTTTTTTTTAACTGTAATTACTTAAATATTTTGAAAAAAGCGTAGCAGTTGGCAACCCAATTAAAGTATATTTTAATTTAAAATTTTACCAATGACATTGTTTTACTTAATAATTTCTAACAACTTCGTCGTAATGTTGCTTGTAATGTCTTTAGAAATTATGGAAAGTTCAAAGCATTAAAAAAGTATTACTATCTCTCTAAAGTATTACGAATTAAAAATAATTATTTATTCAAAAATTATTTACTGCAAATAATTAAATTTTTCGAAAAACTTCTATAGCATGTTTTCCTAGAATTATTTTCCAGTAGTCAGTTTTAAATTATTTTTAATTTTAAATAAAATGAGGTAAATCAATCAGGACGCATTTGGTATTCAGTTTCAGCAGTAGCTTAAAAATCATATAGGAAAAGAATTGTTAAGTTTCATATACAAAATATGACTGTGGAATTTTTACATTCTGAAAAATTATGTGATAATAGTATTCAAAGAGATTTTAATTAATAACAAAACTTTTCGCAAACTTGATTAATATTTCTTATTTTATTTAAAAATAATATTCTAAAGTAATGAAAAAAACTCCTTATTTTCAATTATTAGTTTTTGTCTTTGATAAAAAAAAATATCGAAAATCTGATGTGACTTTTTTTGTATTAGTTTCATTCTAACAACAATAATAATAAAATGCGTGGAATTTAAATTATTCGATGGTTTAATCTATAATATGCGCATAACATTAAACTTAAATTTAATAAATAAAACTAAAGAAATGGTGCGAATAAAATGTTAATTTCTTTAACATTAGCTTATGCAAAGTGTTATGAAGGATGGAACAACATTCTTTAAAAAAGGTGGAAATAAAGGCTATTCCTTAACTTAAAGAAAAGAAACTTGAAGAAAAGTTTGTTAATGTTAGCGTTCGAAGAATTGGTATAAACTTTAAAAATAGAAATTCTGATCTGTTTAAATTTTTTTTTTTTTTGATAAAGAGTTTCTTGATTTGTTTTGTAAGAAATAATTTCGGTTGTAATATATTGATTTAGTAATAGTAAATAATTGATTTAGTTGATACCATGCAAAAAATTGGATTATTTTTGTTAGTTATTAGCCCTTATAGTAAATTTTTCCTTAAACAAACTGAAGCATTTCAGTCTTTTTAGATTAATTTTCTTATGCTAAATTTCATATTTATTAATTATTAGCTTCGATTTATTAAGATTTTGTTAGAAGCAAATGAAACAAAAAAAATGAAATTAAAAATAAAAATATGATAATTAGGATCATCTCATTTAGTTCCTTTTAATATCTTTAAGAACTTATTTACTTTCATTATTATTCTTATTTATTATTATGCTAAAAGTCTATAATTTGAAAGTTTTGATCTACAATTTTAATTTTAAATAACAAATTAAAAACAAACAAACTTATGAATTGTTTTTTTTTTAACAATATGTGATTTGTATTTTATTTTAGATTTGTAATTATTTTCATTTTGCAAAAAACGTTACATCGTATATTCTGCATGTAACGAGATAAGAATCTTCTTGTAAATGATTTAAAAAAAAATGCCATACTTAATCAGTAGTATTAGTTTATGAAATATAATAAATAATATTAACTATATAAATAATAATAATTATATAAATAATAAATACATAAATTTGTGATAGAAGTTAAATTTACTTTAACAAGTGATTGTAATTTGTATCACAAAACAATTACTGTAACAATCACCAAACAAAGACAAGTATCCAAATGGGAGAATTGGCTCACTGTTAGAATTTTCAATCTAAATTATGGTGAAATAACCAGCATCAGTATGTCCATCCGATTTTCCGTAAGGTTTACGACAAAGAACATTTTTTACCTTTACGGTTTTGAAACCGTATATAACCAACAACTAGTATGGTTATAAAACCATGTCTAAATACGAAACTATACGGTTTATTAACCTTTTACAACTAATATGGTTTCAAAACCGTAAAAAATAAATTCAACAGACCACAGGAATTGACTTTTTCGTTAGACAATGGACATTGGAGAGTGTAAATAGAGAGTGTAAGATAGGGGAGAGTGGGGTCAATTGTAACATTTTTTACTTAACTATTTTTAACTAACAAAAAATCCAATATATTATTAGTATTAATTGACAGACGAGTAAAGTAGACTATTCTCTACTAGAAATAAAAAAAACCTTATTTGAAATGTTATTATATTAGTTATTAACAATTTTTGACAGTCGTGCACTTGTTACAATTGTCCCCACTTACGGGGTCAATTGTAACAGTTCATAAATTCAACTAAAACATAGTTAATTATACATTTTATCATAGTTGTGATATATTTTTTTATTGATCAAAATAGTAGTGATATTTTAGGAGTAAAAATAATAATGAGCAGAGACCTAAAGGGTTAAACTTTTAACTTTATGGGGTCAAAATTTTTAATTATAATGTGAAAGGTGACAAATAAAATAATGCCCATGCAACATAATATAAATGATATAGGAAACTATTGGTGGTTCTTAAAGAGTTAAGTAATGGTTTGTAAACATAAGATTATTTATTTTCAGCTGTTACAATCGTCCCTTTACTTATTGTTACAATCGTCCCCAAGACGCCATTTCAGCTTCATTTGTTAAAAACAATGCTAGTTAATTAACAAAACTAATCTTTTTTTATTTTGAAATGTTAATTAAGGTGTCCATTTACATATTCGGTTAATAGTTTTTATTTGTTTAAACAAAATTACTTTGTTACAATATAATATTCTAATACCAAAAAAAGTGCTTACGTAACGTGAAAATATCTTTTGTGATGTAACTGTTTCAGAAGTACATAAAAATGATTGCCAGCAGGGGTGTACATGTAGATTTATCAAATACACCTTGTGCACCACCTAGAAACTAAATCTAGAACCCGACACTCGAAATTTTTGCTCTGTTACAATCGTACCCTGTTACAATTGACCCCACTATCCCCTACTGATTGAAAGTTCTGGACACTGGGAACTTCTCGTGTGTTGAAAGGAACGGAGTAAATGCTGTGGCGTCAATGCTGGGATTCGAACTCCAGTTCTGTTGGTCACGAGACTGACAGATTAGTACTCTTGCCTATAATATGTACGCAGTTGTAAGGAACTAAGTGGCTTTATTAGGTTGGGCTTAGTTGGTGCAATTAAATTCTGGTTTTTCAACCGTATTAGGTGAAAGCGGTTAATAAACGGTTTTTCTCACAGTTAACACTTTGAATACCATCTTATTTATGGTTATTTGACTGTTTCGTCTGAATATGAAAGAATAAGAATTAAATAAGTTAACCATTTTTTCTTAGAAATTTCTGACAGTGCATAGTTGCTTAGTGTCTGTGACAAACTATTTATAAAACATAAAGAAATGCAAGAACTTGCAAAAAAATAAGGTATTTTATATGAAAAAAAGTTCAATTCTAAAAATTTCTCTAATCTAGAATTGTTATAACGTTCATTTAAATTTCAAAAATAACTTATAATCAAAATAGTTTTTTCCCCAAATGTTTCCAATTGCTATAACGTAAAAAAACCAATTCAGAATTAATTGATAACGAATAAGCAATTTGCTGTTGCCATATGATTAATGAATGAATATTCAAGTGATCCCTTAACATGAAATAAAATACGTATACTTTTAATTCCACATTAAAAAAAGAAAGAAAAGAAAACGAAATAAGTACAATAAGTTTTAAATGATACATAATTCCCTATAATGAATAACATATTTTCACTGCATTGTTCTTACACAATATTTAAAAAAACAAATTCAATAATTCTTGGTGAAGTGATAACTCTAAATTTAAAAAATTTAGTTGAGAATGCAACAAAAAGTTTAAGTTAAACTATGGAATTCTACTTTTAACTATTAGGCTAGAAATCAATGGTTTAGGCGCATGTTTATTAAATAAGTTAAGTTTAAAGGATGCAGTTTAAAATACGATGGGTGTTCGAATTGAAGTATTATTGAAGTAGTTTCATATTATATATCAGTATCATATTATTTTTCTTTAAGTAAGTTCAATGGATTATGGCAGTTATGCTGAATTTTCAGTAAATTTCGTTTTTAATATAGTTAAATTGTATGGTGATAATAAAGGCAACTTAAAATGTATCAAATTTTGATTTCTAATAGATATTTTTTCTAAAATGTGTAAAAGTCAAGCTTTACTAAATTAAATAATTAAACTAAAATAAGTAATGAAATTAATTAAATTTACTGAACTTAAATTAACTTATTTTAAGAATTTTTTATAAAAAAAATTAATTCAATTGAAGGTAACTAAATATTTGTGAAATTTTTTTTTAAATTCAATAAATTCGAATGACAATGATATATTTCAATTTAGTTTATAAAATTGAGAATAAAAATTTAGAAAGGTACAGTGGTTTGGAAATAAGAAAAAATCTCTAAGAAAAAACTAATAATGTAGTATTTAATCAAAGATTAGAAATAGTATTGCTTGTTATGAAAAAATGAGATCTGAAATTTTTAATGTTGATTTATTACTTCGTGTTTCTTACTTATTAAAAGATATTATGCACTTGTTTTATGCTCGAGGCATTATTTTAAGTCATAAAAGTGCATGGATATTTAACTGCTAAATTTTATGACAAGAAAAAATATCACATATATAGAGCCTGCTCTAAGAACTTCGAATTATTTGCCAGTAAATTAGCCAAACATCAAAAGTATTAGACAGTTTTTAAAATTCCAAGTCAAATGAACAACCTTAACAATTTCTTCACATTGATTTTTTCCCGTAAGAAAATTAAATCAAAATACAAATTTACTATGAATTGAATTATTTTATAAAATTAAAATCAGGGGTCAATTTGCAGTTGTGGAGGAGTAAATGAGCAATGAATGGGAAAGAAGTAGAAATAGGTTGGTGTTAATTTTTGATTACTTTTTAGACTAGAAAACAGTAATATATAAACCTCAAATTACATTATGTTGTTGTCACATTATTAATATGTTACTGTCACGAGAAAATATATTTTCCACAAAAATATTTGGATGATTATGCATCTTGTCACCATTTAATCTGTTTTATTGAAACTAACTGTAGGAAAGAATTTCGTCATGCGATATCAAGCGATCCGGTAACGAACGTATTAATCGGTATTTTACGGTAGTTTGTCTCATGCTTACGTAATCTCTCTTGTTACTGATGCTTACATTTCTGGATTTTAATTAGTTATGTGACGTATCTAACGCAAATTACCGTAATCGAACAAAAAATACAGGATTTGTTCGAAGCATTTTTTTAAACCTTTTGTTTATCTTCCCAGGATTGAAGGGGATATATATTTTTCTTTTTGGTGGAAAAAATCATTCGCCAAAGCAAATTTTTTCCCCGCTGAATTCACAAATTTATCGCACTTGGTGAGGTAGGGAATCCTTAGAGCGAGACTTGTTTATTAGTTATTCTTAACACACTTCAGTTAGAACAATAATCATAGACCTATTCAACAGAAATGAAATAGTTTAAAAACATTTTCTAAAAAAACTAAACAAAACGTTGCACCTGTTAAGTCTCCTCATTCGTCCAAATGGCAGGTTTTGCGTTATTTTTTAACAACTGGGAAATATATATTTTAAAATCATATTTCGCTTGTACACTTACATAGAGTGGCTATCCGTAAAGATTTAAGATACAGGCTGTTTTCGAAAGTCAAAAAGAAATAAATTAAATATATGCGAAGTTTTTGGACAGTTTTTTAATCCCGATATGAAAATTTTTCCTACTTTATTCGCAGAATTTTTTTATTCACAGGATGTGTTAAGATACGCGAAAAGAAAACATATCTAAAGTCCATCCCACTTTTTAAATCTAAATGTATTGATTTTAAAGTAATTATTTTTTTAAGAAGCTAACAATTTTGAATTTTTTTTTATTCTATTGTGCTTAATTTTAACTAAAAAGTTGTTAAAATTAAACACAACAGAATAAATTAAAATTAAAAGGCTAAAAGTTTTTTTTTTAAAATTTAGATTAAAAATTTTTGAAAAAAAGAAATATTAAAATTAGTGAGATATGAAATTCATAACACAGCTGTAACATTCATGATACCGAAGTTAGACTGTATTCGTTAAGAAAATAAATATATTGGTTTTTTACTCACCTTTAAACCTAGCAATCTGAATCAAAATGCAGAAATTTCCCGCTATTTCTTAATATTAAATTTTACTTTATTACTTAAATGCAATTTCAATTTCAAATTATTTAAAAAGCTAAGATATTAAAAGTGCCACACCTTAAATTCCGAATCGTTCCTATTTGCGATCAGAATCAAACTGTCTACACCCTATATTTTACGCTGTATCAATCATCATATTTCAACGTAAAACCTTAAACTTTTTTACCCTTTACTTAAGAAAAAGAACCTGATGATCACTATAGATTTTAAACCTGACGGAGAAAGCGATACAGTGAAAGGGGGTGTCTATTTAAATAATGTCAAGGTTCAAAATCGGGTAAGTTCTTTCAATGCCCTACTTTCCCTGATACTTGAAAGTAAGAAAGGGTAAGCTTCTACTCTCTCTAATTCTATTCAACATGAATAGTGAAACGTCTCAACCTTGATCTACATGGCGGGCGTCTTTTGTAGAAGCTATTTTCACCAGCTATTCATCATAAGTTCACGGTTGCTGTTAGTGATAGTGAATACTTATACTAATATTATGTTCCGAGCCTTTTGAACCTAATGGTGTGGTTGTGTTATGCGATGGGGATGTGTTGAAGATAGTAAGCAGTGGGTGAAGCTAATCTCAAGGTTGGTGAAAATCTGGTTGATTGTTGAAAGCCGTTAGATTGACCACTAACGACTGTTGCGTTGAAATAAAAGTGATCATGTTGAGGTCATGGGTTTATTACTCCGTACTAATACAAGGCTAGTGCAGATAAAATGAGTTTCTTATATTTCCATTATATAGATTTATGACTTGTGAGTGTGAAAGTTTTGATGTACATTGCAAGCTGTTGGTAACTTTTTATGCTTTTCACATGGCTTTACCAGCTGTATATAAAAATTATGCAGATGGTGCAGTGCTAAAATTTTTTTATAAGAAGATTTCTTGTTACTATAGTTTAATATATTTCACAAAAATCTTGTTCTGAAAAGATTGAATGCATGAGATGACGCGTTAAGCTTTTAACTAAATGGTGAGCATGATAAATAGTATTGAAAAAAAAAAGCGTAACGAAACTAAATTGAAGGGAAAAAAGAGTACAAATATCTAACTGAAGCTTTTGGAAAAACGACTGAAACCCTTTTCAAAAAATCCAACCAGACTCTGGATGTGCAAAATGAGACTTTAAAAAGAAGAAAGCTTTTTATACTTTAAAATAGTTTAATCATTTGGATTTGTTCGTTGAGCTATATTTGACTCGTTCAACCATCGAGTTGACTTTCTTTTGATACAAATTGAAGGATTTTGGTTTTTTTGCTAGGAAACAAGAAAAAAACAACATGTTTTAGTTTTTGATACAAAGCTTTATTAAGTAAAAACGCAATAATTTTTTTTAAGGAAACATTTTTTTTCTGTGATTTTTTTATTTATTTATTAAATATGATGAAAAGTGGTTAACTAGAATTTATAAAATAAAAAAAGAGCTAAATGCAAGCTCTAGATTCGTATTCACATATAAATAAATTATTAAGTCACATGGTAGTAGTTGTAAAAACTACACCAGTGAGATTCCCAACTACAGTCATCTGAAAGACTACTAATCATTTGAAACCTAATATATATTTTGATAACTAACGCATTAATAGCTAAAAAAAATACTTTAAAGATTCCTAGAACGATTCTTTCTCAATAACAAAGATTTTTTAATAAGATTCTTTTGTCACTTGTGGGAGTTTTCGCCAATTAAAGTTTTTAAGCAACGCAAAATACCAAATAAATATTTTACTAATCATTCAATCCATCAGAAAAAAATCTTTTCTGTAATTATTGTATTTAACCAGCTAAACGTATTCGTTTCTACAACATTTTTTTTTAATTCAATTGTCTTACTAATAATAAATATGGCTTGAATGGTAGTTAAGCAGACCGATAAGAACCTTTCAACTCTTTATTTCTGAAGAAAAAAAAATGCTCACTTCAAGGAGGATTTAAAATAGTTTTAATAACATAAATCGTATTTACTCGAATAAAACCCTAATCTCATACCTACGATTATTCTTTTAATATCGATGAACAGACGTATTAAATAATTTAATGCATATCAGCAACTGCCGACTACCATCGTGCAAGAACCAGAAATTACAGTCCTTATGTCAACATTTGTTCGGAAACAATTCCAAAGGAATTCAATAAGGTGAAATCTCCAGATGGTAGCTTAGATGACCTTACCGTTGACACAGAATTTCAGCAACTCCCCAAATACTCTGTTGGTCTATTAGGGACAAGCAAATCTCAAGTTACTTGACAAGTGAAGCGACGAGCCGAGAGCTCTGGATGTCATTTGCAAGAGAGGGGAACTCACATACATTGAAATGCCAGGCATGTCCAGTCACCAAATTTCAGGATTAAACTTGTTTCAACGAAGTCGTACCATCTATTTCAATTAGTGAGTCATTTTCAAAATGCTTCTTGGCGAGTTACTTCACGTTTATTAGAAACTGGCATTAGTAATGTACTCTGCACTAAAGGTAATGGCTCTAGGAAATTAATGACAACCGTGGAAATATATGCTTGGTTGCTCAAGGAAACGATGATTTAAAAGTTTCACAGAATTCACAATTTTAGAACATAATTTTTTCAAAACTGCCGTAAATATAGTTTAAAATTCCATTTCTTCTTTTTTATTTGAATGGGGAAAAATTGGCAATGATACTTATTAGAAATGATTTAAACACGAACAAACTCTCTCTCTCTTTTTATTTATTTATTTACTTTTAAAGAAAAAAGAAATAAAACCTTGCGTTAACAGTTGCGCTTGCTTTCGTTGGACACACATATCAAACTTTTCGTTGGTCTTAGGTTCGTTATGGATTCAAATAAAGATTCACCATGTATAGTATTTAGTTGCATGGTAAATACGTCACGACTAGAGTTTGTGTACACATTGGATGACTTATACGCTTTCTGACTAACATTAAAAATTGTGCCGTGGTGGCTCAGGGGAGAGAGCGTTCGCCTCCCAATGAGTTGACCCTGTTTCGAATCCCAGCGGTGACTGGTTAAAATGAATTCTGTTCCTGATTTGCACTGACCACAATGCTGACATAAAATATTCTTAGTCGCAGATGGATCATGGGTTTGAATCCCCTTGCCGTCGGGCTAAAAATGAGAAATTATATCGGTCTCCCACTCTATGATATGCAAATGCAGGTTAGTTCCTTTAAAATATCCATTAAAAAGGCCACCACGAAGGTTTGATCAACTAGTTCCCTTGTCTTTTGGGTTATGTTCAAAACTACAAGGCTGCGAAGTTGGACATTGATAGCTGTAAACTCAGAATTGTGTCGGATATTCAACACCGATTATAAAATATAGCATCAAAATTTCATAGTAACTCTTTACACAAAGCCGGCTTAACATTTGACTATAACTATCATTGGTGCAGCGGAGCAGGACGCGGGAGAACGGCGCACTCATTGGTTTTTCGATGAAATCGTATTTTTGATAATTATGTAGTTTTTTTTTAGACTAATTTTCAAAACCATTTACAGTACACTTCGCTTATTTCTGTAGTTTTCTAAAGCACTACAAAAATTTGTTCTCTTAGAGTTTGTTAAACAGTAAAATTCCTCAAATTTTACTTGCAATATCATATCTTACTGTTGTACTGTATAAGCCATATTTGTCCCGAAATACCGAAACTATATTCCGAGGATAAATAATTTGAAATAAAATACAGTGCGAAGAAAAATTTTCTGTAACACTTCTAGACACTATTTAAAAACAAAAATGTGCTTGCATAATATGTCGGAAACGCTCCTCCTTGTGAAATATTTTGTACTATAACACTGTGATGACTATATTAAAATAATGTAAGGATTACTTATTAAGATAATATTTACAATATCCGCCTTTCACTGCTGGGGATAATAAAGATACCTAAATGGTAAACTAGTTATTTTATTAACCGATATTATAATATTAAATGACATTTGATACTTCTAAAAACCTTACTATAAACATTAGATTTGTTATTCTATTTCAGGAAGAAAAAAAACGGTATTTGTATCATGAACAGTATGATAAAAATAACATCAACGCATTTTGCCGGGATTTTTATTTTATATCTCGTTACTTTTCAAAAACTATCAAAAAACGAAAGTTGATAGATATCAATGAAATTAAAACCATTAAAAATTATTTACAAAGAAATAGCTAGCTTTCCAATTATCCTCTCCAACCTCCTCATTTTAAACATTCTCTCTGTTTCAATTTTTAAATATCTATTGATAAGATGTATTTTCAATAGTTTAAAGCATATAATTACAAGATTTAGATTTAACTTTAAATAGCAAAATGTGTATATGAGTCAGAGTCAATTTATAGAACGAAATGAGAGGCAGGATAAATTAATTGAAAGAGAAGATAAATTTTTTTGAAAGCAACACCCCTCAATTTTTTACAGCAATCAAAATATTAATTTCAGTATCTCAGTTAACTTAATTAACTATCTTCAAAGATTAAAAGAAAACGAGTTTTACATAAAGAAGAATATTCCTTTAAGAAATACAATCATACAGATACCATTTAAGGCTTTGAAAAGTAAAAAAACCTTAAAAAAAATTGCAAAGGAAAATTTATTAAATATGAAAAACAAAAAAATAAATTTAACCGAATAAATGACTTTTATACCATGCTCTAAGGTATGATGAAATAATAAAATTTTACCACATTTATCAAATTTTATCATATAATATAGAACCCGATTTTATTGTTAATGTTACCAAAGTCATTGACAAAGGGTTACGATCAAAATAAACGAGGATTTTGGTGTTCCCATAGAGCAGCCAGAAACTCGATAAATTTTATCATATTCTAGTAGTTTTGATCACACTTTTTTTCACTCAGTGTATGTTTGCAAACAAACCATCTGCTGCACAAATCATTTAAAAAATTTTAAAAAGAATTATGAAATTTTTGGTTTGGAACCCTGTTGTTTAACTTTTTTTCTATTCAAATTATTTTCAGAAATTTTATAATTCGTGTCAAAATTAAGGCAAACAATATTTTTTTACTAACAATTATCTTTTATCAACAGTTATGGTGAAATTCAAATAAAAATGCGATCAAAAAATAATCATGATTGAACTATTTTTTAGAAATTATTTTTTTAGCTATGAACTACTAAACAGTTAGATAGATAGAGCTTTTAGCAGATATAGATTTCAGCAGATCTATAGCCCTTTATGTTGTTCACGAATAGATGCAAATATCTCAAAGAACGGTGATTAAAGTATGATTGATTAATGATTTCAAGCATGTTAATGAAAGTACAGGGAGAGCATTTACAACTTAACTAATCGTTTCTCATCAATTGGAGACATTGTAACAATAGAGACAGCTTCCACAGTAACATTTTACATAATGTCGGTCGACCATGTCAACATATTGCAAGTTCTCTCCCTTTAGTTATAGAGTTACAGACGGAACAGTTGGCATTCGTGTCGTTTCCGCCCCCCCCCCTGACCAAGCCCATGCCCAGTCTCATGGCGATGACCAAACTCTCGAATCTCTGCAATTACATCCTTGGAATCGTAATGGATGGAAGATAAGACAGAGGCAGGAATCGTTAAAGAGCTGCAAGATGTTCGGAATTTAAATTCTCTCCTTTAATCCTGGTAAATCGTCGCCTCCGATTGGCTGAACGCGTTGACAAATCACGTTCGCTTAATTCGTCGTGACAGGTCCTTCCTTCATCACCTGAAACAATGGAAAAATATAATGATTTGACGTGGATTTAAAACTGTTGAAATTAAGTTTAATTTGCATTAAATTTTTATTTTTGATATGTATGAAATGAATTTTCATTTATGAGTGACCTATGTATAAATAGTAGTTTATAATACTAATTTTTAAATAAATATATATCTAAAGGGCATTGAATCGTACATAATCCCTTCGTTATTTATATTTTATCAAGAGTTTTTCAGAAAATTCATTTAAAACAAAATTGGGCACTGTTTTACGTTTTTTTTTTTTTTTTTTTTTTTTTTTTTTGTTCAGTTTACGCTTTTTCAGATAGACTTCGCATAGACGTTTCTCAGTGTAAGTATAAAAAAAAAACCTAAAACATTATGCTTTGCACAAGCAATGTATAAAAATAGTTCTTTTGATAATCAAAAACAATTATTAGTAGTCAAAAATATATTAGTCAAATGTAGCTTCTAAATCTACATTGAGAAAAAAGTAGGGTCAAAACTATCAGATAATTGTAAAATTCATCGCGTTACTGACTATATGGGATTTTTGTTAAATCACTTTGGTAATGATTACATTAAAATTAACAATAAAATATGGTTTTATAATGCGTGGTAAGATTTGGTAAATGTGGTAAAACTTAGTAATTTTTTTAGAATACCTTAAAGCATGGCACTTACATATCAGTTTTATATTTGTTACTGAATAAAGGATTTATATACCGTATATTTTGGTTTCTGTTATCAAAATTATGTTTATTTATTTATTTTATTACTTTTTTAGGAATGCCATAACCATACAGTACGGTAATTTTACGAGAATATTTTTTTCTCCATTTAAGATGCAGTATTGATGATTCGACGAATTAACCTCAAATATGTTGAAATAATTATGCGGATGATATTTTAAGTTATTAAATCTGAAATGAAGACGTAATTTCTGTGCATCAACGCATTTCTTTTGATGGAATTATTCTCAAAATATTGTAGTTATTCGCACCTTCGAAAATAGGGTCTCAATAGTGTAGGCAAGACAGCGGTCAAAAATTTTGCCTTGTTAATTTATTTATTATTTTTTTATTTTGCGCTTTTCACCAAACCGAAACTATTTAAGCGAATCAAAAGAATTTTTTGCAATTTTAACAATGGATAAATAATTTTGGAATTATAAGGCTTGCAAATTTTTTCATCAATCATCAAATTTTGCATGGTAGATAATTTTAAATGACAAAATTTGAAAGGGATCAGTCAAATTGTCCAGGAGAAATATAAATTTATGAATACGACTCTTTTGATACTATTCAGGGGAGGGGGAGGTGGAGCAAGTGTAAAAAGGATACTACAACTTTTTTGATCGTAGTCAGCGCAAAAAAGTGAAATTGGAATTATGAAGCTCAAACTTTTGAATGCTCTTGAGATCATAATTTCCAGGTCGCTACTACTCTCTATATTTTCGAGAGTCACGAATCCAAATCCAATGAATAAAAAAAAAAGAGAAAAGTTCTGCTTATGCAGAGAAAATGCGTTGTTTTTGTGCTAGATTTCGAAAACTTAAAAAACTGTTTGCACAAATATTGTAACTTATTTAATGGTTAATGCCTCTCGAATCATTAAGATTGTAGCTTAGTACTTGAAAATCCAATAATTAGATTTTCAGTTATTAAGATGTTCTCCTTCTTGTACTATGGCTTGTAATCCATAAGATGAAAGGTAATTTTAGAATAGTAATTTTGCGTGGAAAGTAATTTTAAGTATTTATTACAATATCTCTAAAATATTGTGACAAGTGTTGTTTTCTTATCAGTGTTTCAAAATCTGTCGATCCATATAAAATTCATGGTTATGGCATTAAAAAAAATATCGCATTGCATTTTAAAAACATTATTTTCTTTGCATTTACCTTTCAATCATAATACATTATTATATTATTATCGTTTCCATAATATGATAATTGGAATTTAATGATAGGGAATATCGAATGAAATCCTCAAACGTTTTTAAATTTCCTAATTTTTTCAATCGGTAATATTTTGACATCTTAGCATTGCAGTCAGATAGGTACTTCCGAAGTTTCCAATATACCTTCTTGATAACTGCTCTACATAGAAACATCTAATGGCTTACATGTTAATTGTGGTAATTGTCACCAAAAACTATAGTTTGATTAATTAAAATGGTAGCTTAAAATTTTGTCGAATGCCCTTCAAAAAGTTTCTTGACAGACTCACTGATAATTGCTTATCGCTAACCAATACGTTCGGTGTTTAATATATATATATTTAAATTTAAAATTTTTATTTCCTTATTTATAACTTTAAATTTCTATTATTGACGTTATGAAAAGAAGTTTGCGTGAACTGAAAAGCAAAAGGGAGCGTTTTGAAAAATATTGGAGAAAATTTTAATCTATTATTGGACTCAAAACTGCAGTATTATTGTCATTCAAATTTTTGAATTTTGGTATTTTTTTCTGAATGATATAAAGGCAAAACACCCATAAAATTAAAAAACTTTAATCACAGCTTCCATACTTTTTGAAGTATATTTGCTGACGTTCATGTTAAATAGGTATTAGTTAAGAATTTAAATTTTTTTGGTTATAGCTCCTTATGTCATATACTTTAATGTAACTCTGCGATTTAACCTCTTCCAATAATAATATCAAATAAAATAACAATAAATTTAAAATGGAAGCTTGAACATATTCCGATGACAGCATGAATCTTAAAGTTCTATACGAATCGATTGATTTCTCATGAATTAGGAATACCTCATTATTATTAGGTTAATTCATTTTAGGCCAAACATATGTATTATTTAAATGTAAATCTTGTAAATATAAATAAAATAAAAAATGAATTATTTTCATTGAAATATGCTTAAATTACATTTATTAAAAGGCAAAAAAAAATTTTGTACATGAAAAATAATATTTTATTCAAGAAATAAAATGGTGCATATATGCACCATTTTAATTAAAGGACAAACCTTTCAGTTGAACATCAGTTTTTTTATGAAATTAGTTCGACTTTATTTTACTTACAGAACTTGCAACTTTAATCCGTCATAAAAACATATGATTTATTTCAAATGGAATAATTATGCACTTCCAAAAAGTCGAATTCGTCAATGACCATTTCAAAATTTCTAAACGGAAAGTGTTTTTTTCCAATTGAATTATTAATATTTTATAGGTGTTTTCAAAATCTTGGCAGTAACAAAAAAAAAAATTTAATTAGTGAACGATATACGTCATAGTGTTATTAAAAAAATATTGAGGTGGTGCGTTAAAGCACCTTTGGTCGAAAATGGGTTAAGACTGGCGCACTGCTTGATAATAACATTTCTGGTTAAAAAAAACAGCCAAGCATAATTCAGGTTAATAAAACCAAAATACATGAAATTTAAACTATTCATTGATTGTCGGGTAGGTTTCACAGTGGAGTGTTCGTAAAGACACGGTTTCCACTTCAACACCGAAGTCAAGGGTTGTGGTCAGTATGAGGGTGGGTGAGCATTTTGATCACCCAGTGTATTGACCGAGGGTGCACGGTATCGGGTTTCCTTAACTGTTCAACTGTAAAGTGCTTGACTTCTCTCGCGGGCCATCGGACTACCAAAGCAGGGGAACTATCCCCTCTGCAGAGGATCAAAATTGCGATGCCATGTCTTCGGGTCATCCTCAGGGATGTTTCGCAGAACGCCGCCAATAGCCCAAAGTGCAGCTGTAGTGCGACATAATTAAAGTACTTATCTACTTATCATTGGGTAAACCGTTCATATGATAACGGTTTACCGGAAATTCTGGTTTTCAAAATTATGGTTCATATTACCATACATTTAGTGAAAAATACAAAACTGAAAAGTAAATTTAACCGAATAAATGGTTTTTATGTCATGCTTTAAGGTACTATGATATAAATTATCAAATTTTACCAAATTTACTAAATTTTATCACATATTGTAAAACCATATCTTATTGTTAATTTTAATAAAACTATTATCAATTCACTTCGTAAAAATTAGTGAGCCTTTTGGTGTTCTCATAGAGTCAGAAACACGGTACATTTTATTACATTCTGGTAGTTTTCACGATACCTCTTTTTCTTTCAGTAAACTAATCTGTTGATTACTCATAAATTACTCATGAATAATAAACTGATATATAAAGTCAGTTTAAGATGTTATTAAGTATGTTAGATGGGTGTATGATAGAGAGAAAAAAGTTGTTAAGTTGCAGTGTTGAAATTTTTGAAGGGAGTTAAACTATAATACCTCGTTGCAGTCTTAATTCATTGTCAATTTGAAACCAATTATCGCGCGAATTAATCAACCTCTAATTTAGTTGCGTGATATTAGGGCTCAATTTCAACGGAAACATGGTTTAATTTACACCTTAATTCACAATATTAATTCGGTAATATTTTGATTTAACGTACCAATATTATAGTCTCTACTTTTTTGATAGCATGGCATAAAAACCATTTATTCTATAAAACTTACTTTTCAGTTTTGTATTTTTTACTAAATGTGAGGTAATAAGGACTATAGTTTTGGAAATCCGAATTTACGTAAACCGTTAAAGTATGAACTGAAAATTTTCAATTGGTTTAATTACCGTATATTTTGGTTTTATTAACTAGAATTATGGTGTTTTATTTTTTTATTCGAAATGTCATTATTATTCAGTACAATGATTCTAACAGAATTTTTTTTCTCCGTATAGTGTGCATATCAACTTGGATAAAAAAATTTTCATTTAAACTACTTAGGTAGTCTTCAAACAACATAAATGATTTGCATATTACCCGCTACACATTCTCTAAAGGGAAAATAAGATCTTCGTCGGAAGAATGACAACTGTAGAATTACAACTAAAGAACTTAAGACAATGTCATTTATTTATTTCACAATATATAAAGAATCATGTCAATACAGTAAAACAGTTCTTAAAAATTATCCCGAAATTTTTTATGAATATATGGAAGCAGCTAAGGTGCATGTAATTTTTAAAAATCGTTTCTGAATATTTAGGAAACCTCTGAAACTAAATCATTGTCAAAGCGATTCAGTTTTACAATTTTTAAAATAAAATAAAATTTTCTCAATTGATCGATACAAACATGCTATTAAATGAAGTTCTCTGAGATTTTCGGGAACATTTTTGTTGAGTCAAAATTAGTTTCTGAAATTTTTTACAGTGAATCAACGAATTAGTTTAAGGAATAAGAGAAACAAAGATTTTAACTTTAACAATGTGGAGATCGTTAAGATACAAATAACCGCGGTCAATTGTGAAAAACTCTTGATACCTCACTTTGATGGATCATTCAAGTCAATCTGCAGATTAACTAGATAATGTACATATTAACGACTTTCGAGCTATAACGATAAAATATAAATTATATCATAATCAGATTAGCTGTTTTTAAAACGAGTTTACAAAATATAAAAAGTAGTACAGAATTAACTTAATTTAATTTAATAATAGTAAATCATTTAAAATGAAATAATGGAAATTATCTAAAGGTATTATAATAAAAAATTTCCAAATGAATGGTTTAAATATCGTATATTTTTTAACATTAAACAGAAATATTATTACTTAGAAAAATCAAAATTTTACAAAATACAGTTAAGTAATTTTACCAGAATATTTTTCTCCGTGTGAGATAAAATTTTTAAAATATTGCTTTGGAAACACGTGTATTAATCAATTGTTTTTATATTTTTTCTCATAGCAAAAAAGTGTTTACGAAAAAAAAGGTGAAAAAAAATACCGTGACATTAAAAAATAATTTATACTCAAATGATATTCATAATTTAATAAGACAAGACAATACTGCTGTTTATCTTGCATATAATACATTAGACAGGTATTTACTGATTATGTCCATACTTTTATAAAAGCTAAATTAACATGAATATCTACCCACTTATATCGTGCTTTAAAAATGTCGATATTACTGTAAAAAATGATTTTTAATATTCTAGCTAAATTTTTTCTGATTTTATTAAATCAAAATATTTAATGTTATTTTGTAATATTTTGTTCAAACATTTTTTTCAAAGACTTATGGTTTCATAGTCTACGAAACTTTAAATGATTTATCAAATGATGTTATCTATATTTAAATTGTTTTAATAAATGATTTCTAGACTTAGCTCAAGGCCTTATAAAAAACGTCAAAATCGTTTTTTATACATTTTAGAGTAATGTTTTTTAAAATAATTTTTAAAATTTAAACGTTACGTTAAAATAAGGAAAAAATGATTTGAAATTGAAAAATGATACACTAACAAAAAATGATATTCATACATTAGATATTCGTCATAAAAAATGATATTCGTCGAAGTAACGATATTCGCACTTGACATAGAAAACTTCAATATTGTATTCATGCACAGTCCTTCTAGAATTTGACACAATTATTTTAAAAGAATTAAAGAAAAGGATATTTTTACAGTTTTGTATAGTAAATATTTTAATGATACATCAAAACGCTCACACATGAGAGAGGGAAATTTGATGAAAAGGATATCCATACAATGATATCAAGCGGATATTCATACAAGGATCAATCTTTCTGTAATTTTTGATTACATGTATGGTGTCAATATGCATCACTACACAGAGAAAAAAGAAAAAACAACAACATAATTCTGGTATTAGAAAACAAATTATGCGTTATTTAAACCATTCATATGGTAATTTTTCCATTCATATGGTAAAGTTTTACCAGAAATTCTGTTTTTCAAAATTATAGTTCATTTAGTAAAAAATACAAAACTGAAGACTAAATTTAACCAAGTAAATGGTTTTCATGCTATGCTTTAAGGTATCATGATAGAATGACCAAATTGTACTGCAACTGCCAAACTTCATCACCCATATTTTGATGTTAAATTTACCAAAAATATTGCCATCGCACTTCGGTAAAAATTACCGACCTTTTTAGTGTTCCCATAGAGCCTGAAAAACGGTAAATTGTATCGTATTCTGGTTGATTTAAATAGTAATTTTTACAGTGCATCTTCATAAACTCAAATTCAGGGGTCTGGAGACAGTCTAACAGAAGTAATTATTGTAAAATATCAGCTTAAATTAAAATATGTGCAGCGAAATTTGAAAAGAAAAAGTATTTGTAAATTGTATGTAAAAACTTTGTTGTTTGCATTTAGTTTAAATTTCTCAAAATGATACTTAAAAAATGGAATAAATCCCTGCATATTAAAAGCCAGTTATAAAAGTAAAATTTTTTCTTTTTGTCGCATGCACTGTTCTGTCAGTTCACAATTATAATTTCGATACAAAACAATCCTAAAGATGTGTTAAAAGGAGAAATAATGATTAAAAATAAATAATTTTGTTTCAGAGAAGGCACATCTGTACAAATTTAACAAAATGAAGAAATCACAAAGGAAAAACAAATATTAACAAAAAGAATGAACTTGCAAATGATAATATTTAAATAATACATCTTTTCATTTCAAAGCACAAAATTAATCTGCCGATTCTGTGATAATCTGCATCCCTGCTGTCTTACTTCAGGATTTCTTTTTCCTGAGCTATGTTTTTATGTGTCGCTATAGTATCAAACAATGCTTAAAAATAGAATTAAAACATTAAAAAGATATTGTAAGCCTTTCTTCCATTGTTCTTTTAATGATTGATAAAAATTAAAATGGATTACAGTCGTGTAAAATGCTTTATGTTTTGAAAAACTAATTCGTACTGTCAATCTCACTTAAAAGATTACAAAACACACCAAAGGGTTAAACTAAGCCGAATTCAGCAGAAGAATTTTGCGTTCTATACAACCTCAAAATAACAGGAATAATGTTAATTCTATTCTGCTGCATAACTTAAATGATAAATAAGTTGTATTAACAAATAAATAAATCAGATTTTCAAAGAACACATATTCCTTTACAGTAATTAAAATTAGATCCATCAAAAATGGTCGAAAATTAAACGTCAGTTTGACGTCACCCTTATCTCAAGGACTAATGAAATGCGGCTATATCAAATATTCGAAAGAGGCCTGGGACGAGGCGAATCCCCCAGATTATTCAGCCAGTGAAATTACCTCCGGCATTTTAAATTAGGAGGGGAGCGTAATAATCTCTTTGCATATTTAATTTCTAGTACCTCGCGCATTCGAAAGCGCCATCTGTTAAACAAATATTTTACTAGCAGGAAGTCCTTCAGGTAGGTGTGGCATCTAATGTTACTTGTGAATGCGATCGATCAAAAAAGGGCAGACATTAAATCTGATATAGAAAACGTTACAAAAATTTTACTTAACTAAAAATTGATATTGAATTTTTTGAAAATGTGGAATTTCAATTTGGCTGCGTAATTTAAAATTCAGTTTCAATTACCAAAAAGGCATTTAATGAGCATCTGTTCTATTAATTTGAAGAAGAAGAAAAAGATTATTTGCAAACAATTTATAAAATATAGGTCAATTTGTTAAAAGATGATTTAGTTTTAGCTCATAAATAGAATAGACTTAGATATCATATATATTTTTGTCTTCAAAGAGATGAAATCTCAAGTAAAAGTAAGCTTCGACATTGGTTACTAAAATCGTAAGAACACTTGCAAAATAGGAAACCATAAATATAATTGAGTTAGAGGAAGCTTTTTCAGTTTATGATAAATTAGAAAGTCTTAATAATTCTTTCTAGTCTCTAGTTTTCTACACTCTTCAATATGACACAGCATCAAATGTTCATTTAAGTTTTATTTTTACTGTTCGACTGTACTGATTCAGATTACGTCTGTCATTATATGATACTTGTGAAAAACACAAAAATATCGGGATGCCTTTAACTAATTCTTATGCATTTTAGTTGAATGCAAATGTTTATTGCCGAATACATGTTTAAAACATACATACTTTAGAGAAATTAAGTATGTTTCATTACTTATTTTTGGATAAATTTATTTTAAATTTTTTTCTAAAACCTACTGAAATTGTAATAATGGAAACTCATTGTTTCCTCGCCTTCTTTATATTAAATTCTTTTGACTAAAAGGAAATCATGAAGATTAATATATTGATGTATATGATCGGTATTAAGTTACACAACTAGGGTAATTCAGATGATAGAATAATCGTTTCTTACTCACAAGGAAGGAAGCCCAAAGTGTCATTCAACTATCGGGCTGAATTATTTTGTTAGAGATATATTTTTGAGTTCTGAATCATGCATAAAATTAATAATTTCAAATTCGAAGTGCATATTATTATTAATTATCAAAAAATGCGATTGTTTCGTCCATTACGTCACTAAGTTTAATTCATTTCGCGAACGAAGGGAATTGTTGTCTATAAAAGATTAGTTTAATTCGAAATTTTCTTCTTAATCGGAAATCTTGATATTTTCGTTTAAAAGGCTTAATTTAAAAGATTAAATTGAAGTATGAAAATAAATTAAGATTAAATTGAAATATGAAAATATAATAAAAAGTTTATTGTTTTAAGTCATAAATTCAAGAGTTCCTGCAAAAGTCTGATAAAAATTTATTTGCTAAATTAAAATTCATACCCGGAATCGTTTGAAATCGTTGTTGATCGTTAAGCGTGATTTTTTTCGATTATATTATTTATCGCACTTTTACTGAAATTTCAGGGACTCTTTAAATTTTTTTTAATGTAACTTACATTTATAATTAATAACTTACATTTTTTCAATGGATGAAAAGTAGACAAAATGTTTAATATATATTATATCGTAATCAAAAATATTAACTGTATAAAAATGTAGCTTGAACTGCGACTGATATATCGGATAACTTCCTTGTCAAACGATTCATGTTTTTAGTATTTCCAAGATTTTTATGAATGAGGAATTTTTTTGTAGTTTTCCTTCACTCAGAGCAAAATAGTTTATAAGTTTGATATGATAACAGAATAAAGTAATATATCGTTCAAGTTACGGAAATAAATACATTTCCAATGTCGTAAACCATTTAATAAATCCACCTCTTTTTTTCATTTCAAATATTGATAAAATTTGGTAGTTGATAAACTAGATTTAGCAAATTTAATGAATACCAAACATCCCAGTAACAAGAATTATAATAATATATCAACGTGCATGATTAAATTTTGATCATAAAGAATTGAAGTGAATTTAAGAGTAACTTAACTTTTCTACAAATAGATTCTGGGTGAAAAGTGTATGGGACATATCATAGAATTTCATTTATTTAAATAAATATTTATTAACTGATACTCTCTTACGCCAAAAGCTTTACTACTTCCTGTTTGAATAAATTGATGCTCATTTTTCAAGCAACTTTATAATTAGAAATTTAAAAAGTCATATATCAAGCCAGTTTTTTTTCTTCATGTTTTAGGTAGGCTTTTTGAGTAGTTTCTTTATGCCTTACCAAAGGTTGCAAAAGAAATTCCTGAAAAATTTTAGATCACCGTTCTAAAAAATTGGCCATTTTTGTTACGATCTTGTTTTAACCTATTAATTTGGATAAATATTTGTTCCATAAATTTTTATTTCAAAGAAAAAAAATCAGCAAAACTTTTTTTTTAATGAGTTTCAATAAAATGTAATAAAAATTTAAGCAAAAGTTTTTAATATTATACAATGCCAATGCACAATGATATTTTCTTAGTCTTAACAATTATAATTCTCATTTTCTTAGACTACCGAATTAAATTCAACTGATCAAGGCACTTACGAACCAAATTATCAAGAATTTTCTCTGGAGACCGATTCCTCGTCGAGATAAAATAATTAGCCCTGTTGACGTAAAGTGATCCTAATAAAATTCTTCAGTGTTGTTGTTTTAATCGGACACATGACTTTCTCATCCTAAAAATGATTTTACATATTTTTGATACAAATATAAAAAACATTCTAAGAGAAAATTACATCTAGTTTATTCAATAAACTATTCGTGACAAATTTTATTGCTTTATTAGCTGTTTTCGATATCTAGTTTGCCTTTCTTTCTATTTCTTTTTTGTTATGGTAATCCTGCTGACTTCAATAGCATAATTACAAATGTTTCAAATTCATGTGCAACCACTTGTCTTTCCAATGTAAGTGCTGCCTTATTGGAATAAATTGGAAGGATATTTGATTTCTGAAACATAGATCTACGTAAAGTTTTCAAAATAAATTTATTTAAAATTCAAATCAGTTGTCAATAAAAGAAAAAAAAATAAAGATAAAATATTAAGAAAAACTGAGTTAGATCCCAATTTTTGCATTTAGGCTTGTTATTACTTGAATTACAAAAGTTCCAAAATATTTTCGAAGCATGATAAAGTTGAACACAAATGCTAAAATTGCTTCAATTAGAAGGCTACCACCAAACATGGTTGGGTTCAACATTTATTTCTCTTCACCCAATAGTTTAAATCGTAAAAAAAATTAAAAATACGTGCAAAACCACAAAATGAAAATCCTGATAAATATTTTTATCCACTGAAATTAATTTTTGTTTCACAAAAAGTTCAAATATCAAATCTATATTCCATATCATTATAAAAAGATGCTCTTTATCACGAATTCCAATAAATAGAGCAAGTTTTCTAAACTTCGTTTGTTTACAACATTTTGAAAAAATCAATAAATGAATCAATATGCCGAAAATTACTTTCTAATTTGAACGAAATAAGTTTTAAGCTCTAATTCTTCAAATAATGGAACATACTTTCTTATTAAAAAAAAAGGCTAATTCGTTTAAAAAACTGAATGTTTAAAGCTTTATTACATTTCAGTTAAACTTCCAAAAAGATTTACACAAAAAATAATCAATTTAAAATTTCAGAATGAAAAAAACAGAAAAGATTTAAGAATTATCAACATTATGGAGACATACGTTGCAAAAGCATGTTCACACATTTTCTTTCGGCAGGATTTGAGTTTTCTACTATCTTTTTTTTTTTTGGACTAATAGAGCGGATGAAATAATTTTTTAGCTATCCGGAAAACTTATTTTGTATGTGTATGGGGAATTTCGCTTAATTGTTTACGTAAAAATAAATAACTCTAAGTTTACAAACTGCAAAACTGCTTTAATACTTAAATCAGAACAATATTGTAAGTTAACTTTGATATCATATAGCACACATTTACGTGTCCTTATCTAGAGATTAATAAGAGCAGTTATGAAAGTTTTTTCAGTTACGCGGCAGCATAAAGGTTTTCTCTGCGTGATTACTATTGAGGCGGAGAAACAACTTTTACAGAAATTGCTCTCGATAATACCCTTGCCGCAGTAACAATTCATTTGCAGTTATAATTTTCTAACATAAAATTTATGCGTGATTCTACAGAAAAAAATTAATTTATTAAAAGTATTTGTTAATGAAAAATCTGTTATCGTTTGTCTATCATACTACAATTAGTCTACATAATTACTTCCCTTCCCACAATTTAATTAATGTCAGACAATTTACATTGTAACAGAAGTAAATTCAAAAATTTATAGTACTTTGTAATAAATACATAAAAATATTTTTAGCATGGCTACATTTAATGTATGACTTTATGTACCATGTATATGTAATTATAATTAATGAAAGAAATTCTTTAAATAATTGTGATTAATCAGATACTGTTGAAGGAGGCAAACAAAAATGATTTTTATTCTTTGATACTTTTATACTTATGCATGAAAAAAAAAATTAAATATGTGTTGGATGATTTTTTTTTTATTTTTAAGAATTTTTCATGAGTTGTAATTATTTTAAATTAGGTATCTACGTTCATTCTTTATAATAACTATCGATTTTTACAGAAATAGCTCTTGTATATGTCCTCATAAGATTTAAAATATTTTTATGCGGCAATTATCATTTTCTAACGTAAAGTTATATCTTAAAGATAAATTTGGTGATTTTCAAAAAATATTGTGCACTTAAAAAAAATTAATTACAGTTGTTGCTTTCTTAATGCAAAATATAACTTCTCCAGTTATAAAACGGTAACAACTTTACTTAATTACTTTTAAATTTTCTACTGTTGCATTTTAAAACTTTAATTACTTTAACTACTGAGCCTTATCACATACTTCGGACCTCTCTAAGGTAAAGGGTCTTTCAAATTAGACAAAAAATTTTAAATATTCAGTAAAACAGGATATTTACATTTATTTTAATAGAGTTTTTATTGATAATTGAATATCAGTTGTGCCATTTATAAACGAAAAATAATATCTAACAAATGACCACTCTTTTGTTAAAATTTTGGATGACAATTTGACATAATTGTGACTCTATCTCCCAAATAATACAAATAATATCCTCCTTTAGTTTTGGAATAGATCGTGGATTGCTTTTACAAACCTGGCTTTTCTCGTAGTGAGATCCATAAGGCCATAAAGATCCATTCGAGACGATCGCGATTTCTTGCACTGATTCTTCGAAAACTGTTTGTCTCAATAAAGCAATCGTTTAATTAGAAAAATGAGGTTTGTATCGTTCAGTTCCAACCATATATTCTCTTGATTAATATCATTCAGTTCAGGCTAAAAAAGATTTAGTTAACATTACACGATATCGAACACCTTTCACTTTTACAGCATTATTTTCAAGGAAATAGGGTCCAAATACAATATCGGATCATTATATACACCAAAGTAGGACTATCTAAAGACGTATAGACTATATCTATAAATGACACTTCTAAAATACGTCAAGACCTAGGTAAATTCACAACGCAAACTTTTTTTTATAAGAAAATTTAAAAAAATTGAATTTGAAAGAGTTTTTACAATACAGAGACTGAACCAAGGGACACCAAGCATGCACTTTTTTGATTTTTTTTAACCCTAACAAAAATATTTAAAAAAAAACAAACTTTTTTTGGTATTTTATCTTAAAAAGACATTTCAATACTTATCTACCTTAGTTCCATTTTCAACTGCAATTTTTGTAGGGTTTTATTTTCAAATCAGTTACTTTTTTCTTAAAAAAAAGGTTTTTTAGCATATGCCTGAAAAACCTGAAATGGTGCATGACACATTGGATAGTACCTTTAGTTACAGGCATTAACACTTCATATACCAAAAGCGAAATTTCTTCACGAGGGAGCACGCGTTTTTATACTGGTCTAAGGTACTACTCTCTCCCTACATTATTTAAGATTCAGTAAAAAGGTTTTCTTCCCATAATTGCTGTGAATACGGGGAAACTATTTTTCAGAATTCACTTTTGTCAATATCCTTATCAAACTTAAATGTTCTTATGCAGTACTAATTAATTTTTAATGTATATCATTAAAATGGATTAAGTTATAAAATGAATATACGTATTATTAATAATTTCAGTTGTTGCTTTTCAATAAAAAACACAATATCTTTAGACTATTATTGAACAAATACTTTATTTACTTACTTTTCTATTGCTGCAACTTCAAATTTTACATTATGAATCTTTACTTACAACTATTTAGGAAGTAATTAATGTTTTTTTGTAGACTTTTTTCCTTAAATTTCGAGTTTATTTGTATGTTGACTGCATCTTAGGTTACGAAATCAGACACAAAAATGTACTTCGTCTGAATAAATTTAATTTTTTTCAACGGATTCGAATTCTTGTTTATGAAAATAGAGCGAGTGGTATCATTCTGAAAAATATGTTCTTAATAGTGTAGACGGTAAAAGTTGGCAAAAGTTAATGTTAATATTAATTGGAAAATGACAATTCATAAAATTCGATTTCTTTCAAATTTAATTATTCAGAAACTTAACTTATTTCTCTAAAATCATCTATTTTTCCATTAAAAACCTACTTGAAAACAATGTAAAAATTTGCAAACGTGATGATTACAAAAATTGCTTAAATAAATAATAAATATTTCTAAAAGTGTTTTTTCTTCCTTTTTGCGTAGAATAATTTTTTTGACAAACGAGTGCATTAAAAACGCGTGCAAAGATTTTTTTAAATAGTTCCAGAAATAAGAGAAAATACACAAAAATTGAAATTAACATTAGGGGGTTTAAAATCTCAACAATATGCCACCTCCATTAATATAAATATATTTTCGAGAGTGTTGATAGTTCCTCACATTGTAATTGATAAGCAGCCAATTTTATAGCGTAATTTAAAATATTTTCAGCACAAATTAATTAGCATATTTAGTTTAATCCCTCTAAATGCCAAAATTTAATTTTAGTGCATGACAATCTGATCGTTAGATCAAAAGTTATGTGTTAAAAAGTTGATTTTTTTTCACACTTTGCATTTTAATAATACTTGCAGAGGCTTCTTTTAAGTCAAAATGCAGCTTTTTTTTACTGTAATATGGTATATACACTATTTAACAAATTTATACTACTGTAACTTTAAGTTTCATACTCTGCATAGAATATATATTTATGAAAAATTTACAGTTAAACTACGTTCTTATCTGTCAAAAAATACATTTTTTCTGTTAACAAATGAAATCTGCAACCATTGAAACACATTCAGATTGTTTCCGTTGGGTACAAATTTTTTTCAGTTTCGAATATGGAAAAATTTGGTATCAAAGCGGCAACAAATTATTTGATGCATTGAATTGCCTGCATAGCAGTCAAAGAGTTGGCCTCATACCAGGAAGGGACCGGGTTCATATCCCGCTTTGGAACGGTTGAATAATTATAAAACTTTTAATTTTAAAACAAAATTTTAAAAATCAGACGAAAAACACCTACCTTCATGCAATATTTCTCTGCTGCACCCTTATCTACGGAAAATACCTGGTGCATAAAAATATTTTCTGTAGTGTTTTGTTATCGGAAATTTCTGTCAATGTGTTTTTTCTCTAACATACGGATAATCTCTGCCAGAAATTTTCTGTAATATAACAGAATTTTTTTAGAATGTGGAGGTTCGCTTACTGCATAGTTTCCATTCCGATATTTATTTTTTATGTAATAAATACGAATTTATATAAAGTGTTCTTTGCCATATTACTTTTTCTGGAAAATGATACCTTAATTCTACGTTACGCACTTGTAATTTAAGTGACGTTTTGAAATATATTAAATTACATGGTGTAATAAAAAAAATTAGCTCTTTCCGTGATACAGATACCTAAATTGCTTATCGATTCATTTTATAGTTACTTTGCGACGTTATAATTCTATTTTTAATTATATTTATTTTATTAACAATTCAATAAATTAATATGAAAAAAAAAGATTAAAATCTAAAAAATATAATGTTTGATTCACGATTTTTAGAAACCTAATAAAACGTTTTACTGGATCAGAACTGATGTTTCTGCTTAAACTACATGAATCAGATTCTCAATTTCCTTACGCGTATTTAAAACAAATTTATATTTCGATAAAAAAGTTTTAATGAAAGATACACTGGTGTGCAAAACT